>NC_090944.1:19923441-20548441 GCF_040807025.1 Struthio camelus
GGTCTGCTCTGCCCACTACAGTCCCACGCACTCTGCTCTAGCCTGCCAGGGGCCTCACAGGGCAGAGCCCACAACGCTGCTTCCAGTCCCTTCATCGCCTGCTGGCGCTTGCCTCCGCGGCCACCAGACCCGCAGACACAGTGAATAGTCACTTGCTGCACAGGCACCCGGAAAATCACAGCTTTTCAGTTTCCCATTGACATATATATTTTTGAGGCCAGAACCTCGGGTTTCATTTGCACCCTGACTGGACACAAATTGTTTCATTCGGTTGAGCTTTGCACGTGGTTTGAACTACATCCACAGAGGGTGTCTCCGCCCTCGCCTGTGGATCAGAGGAACCAAAGGTACAGCAATTTGGTTTTGCGTTGTCATAAGATAGAGGAGAGGTAGAGTAGAACCGTGGTATTTCTGTACTTGCAGAACTTTGGGACTTTGGGTCTTTGATGGACCAAACGTCCTTTGTTTTAAGTAAATCAGAGTAGGTGCACAACTTCTGTTATTAAGTTCAAGAAGACAAACTGTCTTTGGCAATAATAGGGTTCTGTTCCTGTTTAGCTTAAGAAAATAACGTCGACATAGCACCATCAGTTCACTAAATAGCATATCTTCAATGATAAGGAAGTGTTTATTACCAAGAAAAGGTTTCAGTGGGTTTGTGAAGCACCGTGATTCAGTAACTTCAAGAAATAGTACATCTGCCACCGGACCAGGAAGAGAATTTAGGGCTCTAGAGTTTTTTACTTATTTTTTAGTCCTGAGTTTGGTAGTAAAGTGTGAGTTGTTAGAAGATAACACTGCTAGTATTTCAGTTTGAATTTGACTTTATAGTTGTAGTAATATGTGAACCATACCAGACCTTCAGTCAAGCAGCAGAAAAGAAATTTTTCAGTGGCAGCTACTCACTGATTACTGAGCTATTGACACTCTTTTTAGGAAGAGAAGGCAAACATAGGTGTGCATTAGGCATACGCCATTTTTGGAAGGTGTATTTTACATTTATTCTGAAACATATTATCTATTGAAGAAGCTTGTATAATAGAAGATGATGGAGTACAAGGTATTGAATAATGACTGAGACAGGAAATTCCTGGTACTTTCACTAACTCAGACTAATCTGAAATGACAGCGTGGCCTGTAACAGAATAGGCCTAAAGTAGGGTCTTAGGATGACAATATGTAAGTGGCAATTTACATGGAAATGCTGAGTGCAGCAGCTATTGTTATGCAGTCTACTAATACAGTAATTACACATTGGATATAAAATATGCCTTGCTTACCTTTCAAGAGGAATTCTTGCTTGTGGCAAATACATTGGGCTTTACAGTGCTATGTCTTCTTAAAAATCAGTGGGAAAGTATAGTCAGGGAGATAAAGGAATATAGGTTCATTCAGTGGGAAAAGTGTGCCAAAAAAGAATGGCAAGGAAGGATTGTATGTAATTTTTCCTTTTCCCCCTACCGATATAGATTTTTGTTTGTTTGTTTGGTGGGTTGGCTGGCTGAGTTTTTTTGCTTGGTAGGGTAAAGTAGGAGAAGGCTAGGGCCCTCTCCCTTCAACCTTCTTTTTTCCTTTCTCCATTTTACTTCTTCATTCCTTTTTTGTTGTCTTTCTCTTTGTTTTTTCCAATGGTGGTGGAAAAACTTTTACTATTCAGTGTTATTAAGGTAGTTCCTTAGGAATCTCAGTCCAGGAGCTTATCTTCATTTGGGTAGATGAAATAGAATCCAGTATAAAGGAAGAAATCCTGAAGAGTGGATAAATCAGATGGCGCTACAGAGAGAAGAGATTGAAAATTAGGGTTTGTAAGACAAGGCAATACTGAAATGAATAGGGCAATATTAAAGCTGTAACATGGGCTCAATTTTCTTATTTGACATTTTAAAACTTTCTTTTCTATTTCTCTTCATATACACGACACTTTTAGTTCTACTTTCTTTTCTTATCTTGGGATTTTTTTTCCTTTCTTTGTATTTCTGTTCAGCTCTCAAGTCCTTGATACGTCCCTTTCTCTGATTGCAGTCAGTCACCAGCTGCGTGGGTGAAAGAGAATTTTAAAGATTTCCTTCAACACTTAAGAGAAAAACAGGCCAGGAATCAATATTGCTATATAGGCACACAGCACTGATTATTGAGAAGTAAGGGTATTTACATCTGAAAGTATTCCACCCTGTTCTTCTCATGAATAATGAAAGGAGCTATATCATTCTTGTGGGTCTGGGTTAGCCAAATAAAATCTTTGAGCATATGAAGGGACTACCATGTCTTCGTTACTTTCCTGTATTTACTTAATGCACTTGGGGAAAAAAATAGAGCATTAAAAGCTAAGAACTTTGTCCACATTTTGGGAAAATTTTAATGTAAAGAATTTGTGCATGCAGACCATTGATACAATTATTATATAAGTTCCAAAGAAGGTCAACATCAAAGTCTTTCAGCTCTGGATATGTTGTTTTTTTAGTGGAGTGAGATGAAGCTCACCCAGTTGCATCCCTCCACAGGTTAGATCTTCAGTCTAACATAGTCATTTAGTGCCTTCTCTTGTCAGTGAGGAAATGATTTATTCTATTTGTCTTAGACAAACATTCGGATGAGAGGAACTGCTTTTTGTCTTGATTTACTAAAGCAAATCTTCAACTTAGTGACTTAGACTACAAGCCTAAAATCAAAGGACTGAAGTTACCTAAGGTGAACCCCATTCTACCTGGCTAAACAACAGGGAAACAGATCTCTTCTGAAGATAGAGGATATTTGCATATGATTTTTTGTTGTGATATAGCAGCTATTGAACAAGTACTAACCGAAATGACTGCACCCACCAAAATGACTGCACATCCCATTGTCAGTTCTTAGGGACACAACCAAGAAGAGAGATTGATGTTAGAGAACAAATGCATGTTCTGACGTAAAAATAATTTATAATCATCCTATTAATGCATCTATAAAGTATCTGAAAATACAGACATTAACTGGAAAACAGGGATGAAATGGAGTGTTTTATCCCGCTTTACTTATCAGCTCAAATGCAACAAAGCCTTCCGTCTAGTTTTCTGTCAAACAACAATGTACTCTGTTGAATTATGCCCAGTATCCTCTACAGCGTCTGGCTAAAAATCCCTTTGAACCTAGAACATTGACATCTTTGAAACCTCATCTTAGGACTAATCTCTGGTCCACTGGCCAAAATGATTAAGCAGGACATAGGCTGTACCAGGGGTTAATACTGCGTATGGCTGGCTTACTTTTCAGACTGCCTATACACTTTTGAGGAGCTCTTCTGCCCTTTCTCCAAGTTCTCTGCGTGAAGCAAACACCATTTCATACATCTGTATTAACTTGGCAGAGCATACAGCATGATATATCTTTGTGCACCTTAAAGGTGGGAGCCATTTCACATCCAGCAGTTCAGATGTACCAAAGAAATATACCTTTGGTTAAATTTATCTGCTGGGAGTTATTACTAGAAAGAACAGAGAAAGATATCTTTACGTTAACTGATCACAGCATGACTGTGAGCCACCAATAGAACCAAAAGACCATGAAAAAGCAAGATATTTTCACTAGAAATAGAGAAACATGGCTATCATTATATGTAGCACCAGTAAAACCTCATCTATATTCAATGCTGATCACCCATATTCCAGAAAAAGTAAGTCAAACTGGAATAGATGCTAGTAGGATGTTCAGAGGAATGGAGACTCAAGCCTAAGAGATGGGACTAGAAAGACTTGGATGCTTCAGACTACAAAATGAAGAGTGACAATAAGCATGATTACTTCCTTTAAAAAATGTTTAAGAAGTCAGAAATAGAAATGAAAAAGAGTAATTTAGACCCAAGAGCTGCACTGGTACAAAAATGAATGGGGAAAGAAAAAAAAAAGCTTTCCAAACATCTGAGCAATGAACATCAGAAACATTCTTTCAGTCGGGGCAGGGATGCGAGGGAGAACAAAATGGATTGGTTTTGGACTGGATCTTAATCAGCTCGTGAAAATGATTGTATAGAGGATTACCTGTAATATTGGGGGTGAAATACCACGGATGCGTGGACTCATGGACTCATAAACTTCTTCCTAGTCCTGAGTCCTTGCGGATACCGCTACAAGTAAATGTAGAAAACCACCAAATCAATGCAGTAACAAGGTAGCTGTGAGTAGCTACACTGGTCAAAAGCTTTTTTAATGCGGTATCCATTATCTTACAGTGATAAGAATCAGGTGCTTTAAGAACTGCCACCTTTAGAAACATACATCTATTTATATGTCCATTTTGAACATGGAAATACTAGATGAATATGGATGCAAGCAGTGCATTTGATGAGACTGGGACTACCAAAGTAAAAACAGACGGGCCAATTATAAATCAGCTATGGAACAACCTGATTGCTTAATGGAAAGATATATGAATCTCACAGCAAGCTTAGATTTAATGGCACTATAGCATCTCCTTATATAAATGCAATAACTAATAAAAGACTTGGTATAATTTTTATCTGGGTGAATCATGAGAGTTCTTTGTCCCCTACAGGTGTATGAAAAGTTGATGGATGATCCCTATACTATTTGGATTTTCCCAGATATCTGTGTTCAGGTAGTTGCAGCAGTCTGCTATTTTATTAATACTTTCTTGAACACAGGCCACTGCTCACTGCCTTGCAAGAGGAAAAAACCAACACTCATTGCCTTAAGGAGTTGAAGACATTCAAAGCACATAGTGCTTTCTCAAAAGAAAATCAGCTTAACATCAGCATTGCTTTTTTTCCCAGTCCTATGCTGTAAAGAGACTGCAAAGTAGTTTAAAACAAACTGCTTTGCAGAAATGTAGGATTCACCAGTTACACACAGGAGCTCTAAAAGCAGTCCTGGGACATCCATTGGATTAATCTGCTGTATTACTGGGCTGACAGACAGTTATGAGTGCTGCATCATTACTTTTATACTGATGACAGGATGCTGCTCTTTAAAAATAACGTTAAAAAGGGGATTCTTTCAACTTATGCAAAATTAAATCATATTGCTAAGTCTAATATGTTTTTCTTTTCAAGCAGTAGTAGTCGTGCTGAGTAAAAAAAAGTACAAGCTCAGGCTTGCCAGTGGACCTGCATAATAACATGTTTAGCACAGAAACGTAGTTCTATAGACAGACACGCATATGAAGAATCTCAACTATAACTTTCAGGGGGCCTCTCTGGTAGTTACATGTCATTCTCAAGTCACATATTACATATGCCTAACTTAGGCATTCTGATTACAGCCGCGTCATATTAAGTTCAAGACAGGCGTAAGTCACACTCAAAGAGTCACAGAATCACAGAATCGTTTAGGTTGGAAGGGACCTCTGGAGATCATCCAGTCCAGCCTCCCTACTCAAGCAGGGTCACCTAGAGCATATTGCCCAGGATCACATCCAGATGGGTTTTGAATATCTCCAGGGAAGGAGACTCCACTACCTCTCTGGGCAACCTGTTCCAATGCTCTGTCACCCTCACAGTGAAGAAGTTTTTCCTCGGGTTCAGATGGAACTTCCTGTGGTTCAGTTTGTGCCCATTGCCTCTTGTCCTGTCACTGGGCACCACAGAGAAGAGACTGGCCTCATCCTCTTGACACTCCCCCTTCAGATACTTGTACATTCCCTACTATTCAGGGTTGCCAGATCCTTTCTGTCTCTGCAGTAACTGGCAGAAGTAGTCAAAACATCTACTATGCTGAAAATACATTGTTTGACAACCTGTTATCAGCAGCAGTACATCATCTCCATACCCATGACAGAACAACCCAGAACAACCTCAGAACAACCCAGCTCCTCTCCCCATTTCCAGTTGTGCCAGCACTGATTTAGGAGAACCGCACAAATATGTGTTTTCTGCTGCTGGCTCAGTCTGCTAATTCAGTTCACAGCATAGCCCCACAACTAGTTGAACTGAAGCTCTTATGGGGGGTGGCACCTTGCAGCGTGAAGACGGTTTACCAGGGCATGGAGGCCAGGGAGAGAAGACTTTAAGGCAATGTTGCCACTGTGGGCAATGTGTAGTCAAACCATAGCATAATCTGAGAGAAGCCCAACAAACTGATTAATAAATATTTTCATGAAGCTGTACCAACAGCACTCCTGAACTCTTCAAGAACCTCTAATTTTACGTTCCTCCTACAACTAACTTAATGTAATTGCAGCCAGAACTCGTTCAGAGGTAATTGTGAGCCATTCTGCACCAGTCTTGTCCTAACTGATCTTCACTGATTTGAAGATGACAATTCCTCGTTTTCTGTGATAAGAGTAAGACCAGAATCAAAAAGCCAATTGTTTTTATATAGTTTTTTTTTTAAAGAACCAATTTCTTCAGCTCCTTTTGTTGTGGAGACAGGAAGAAGTGTTGGCATTTTCAGTAGAAAATACTGAATTTTCACTTGAAACCAGTAAAGATCAATTTTTCAGGTTTTTATTAGACCCAAATCCTGAAATCTTAGTGAATAAGAGTTTTCTGTCAGAAAAGTGATATTAAGAAGCAAAACCTAGTGTGTAAGTTAAGATGAGCAGGTCAAATCAAAATGGGGTTCAGAAAGAATATGTTGTTACGCCTAAATGACTCATAGATGTTCTGATTGTCATTGGTAAACGTAACTTCTGCACCCCTGATTCATCATGGGATGTCAGCATTACCCTGAATCTTTCCATTGTAATTGTAACTATTGGAAAGAAATTCCTTTCAGTTAGATGACAGTGGTATTTATATCAAAACTTGCCACAACTTACTGCCAAACTATTAGGTGGCTGTGCAACTCTAAGTGATGGCAGAATTGGCATAGTGTCGTCAGCTGTTATGGTACCTCACGGAAGATGTGGTTCGGTTGCCAGATATCTCCTGCTCTTCTCCATGGCCTCTTGCCATGCAACATCTTCCAGGACGTGGGGCAGACTGCTGTCCATTAAGACGCCAGAGTGCGTCATGGATAGTGAAGTTTGGCAGGGGGTTTCGGGGGTTATAATGAGGGAAACTGGGGGAAATTGTAGAGAGCAGCGGAATGAGATATCCAGTCTACAATCTTCAGGTGATACCTCAAGAAGTTTCAGCCCCATGTCAAAGCAAGATGAAACAAAACCCTTAGATACTTCCATAATGAATTTCTTCAATACTTTCTCCTCTGCCAAGTACTTCGTTATTTAGACTCTTCCTCTCTGTTTGGGAGTAAAGCAAATGTCAAATTTATTACTAGGATGGAACTCTTATTTTCTTGACTGAAACTGATGAATGTTCGATGACATTTATCATAGAATCAACAGGACTATATGAAACGCTGGAAAGATATCCTCATACCACAGAATTATTTCTTCCCTGTAAAGTATTTAATCTTGGGCCAAATTTCCTTGAAGGTGCCCAAGAGCAATGTAAATCTAAACTGATTGTATTTAGGATAATGCAGTTACAGTAAAACACAAGTGATCTTCCATACCTATATGGCCTTTTTGGTACACATATTATGTTATGTATGATCAGTTCACTTTTTTTTTCTTTTTTATATCTTATCTAACAATACTGTGGAGTATTATTATGCCTGCCTTATAAAAGGGTGGCATATATATAGAAATTTAATGAAATGTCCAGGATCACATAGAAACTCTGAAGCAGACTATCCCAGTCTGTATAATGTTCTAATTCGGTGGAACAATCTCAGTTTTGGCTCGTTGCACAAGATGATGAGAGAAAAAAATTGGAAGAGCAGTTTGGAAGAGTCAGCACGGATTTTCTTTAGCATGGTCTTTTCTACAGACTGTGGTGGAGTCGAATTGAAGGCTAAGACCATTTTGCTTCATCCCTCTGACCTTACTCGTGGAACAGTCTCTGCACGCAGGAGACTGACTAGTACTTCCTTACACAAGCCATTGTACAAGATGGGGATCCTGTGACCTTCCCTGTGACTGCCATGTCTTTCATGATCAATCAGATCAATCAGAATTTGGATCAATCAAAATTTGGCTCTTTATGATTAGAGTCTGTTTCCATGGAGGATGAATGGCGAAAAGCCACAGTTATCCCCTAACCATTAGGAAAAGTGCTGTGAGACCTTTAACTTAACATTGGATGACTGCCACTTTTGGGGAGAGGAGATGTGTCATCTGAACTTGAACTTCTTCCCCAGAGGCAAAGTGGAGCTCTATCAGCAGAGTAAAGCAGACAAATACTGATGAAATTGAATACAGTTCCAAATTTATAAATAAATCAATCAATAAAAAACATTTTTCGGTGTTTACAATGTGCTATGGGCGGGGAATACAGAGCCTCCAAGCTTTGAGAGCCTAATCCAAAGCCCACTGAAATCAGAGAGGATCAGATAATAGTCAGTTCCAAAATGCAGCATTAGACCTTAGCGGCTTCTGTTAACAAGAATAACCTCTATTTAGATATATTACAATTAGACTTACCAGTTAAATGTTATTAAGATAGTCTGGGAAGATTGCACTTCCCTTGGTTCTCTATTGCTCTGTGTTGACTGCTCATAAGACGCGGTATAGAATTACTTGAATGAATAGAATTAATCCGTTTATTTGCTGGAGATTACATGTTATTTTCACTTGCTATCTCTGCTGCTACAAAGATGAATTGGTACTGGCTCATGGTCTTGCACTGGAGAGAATTTCCTTTCTTTTTATACCACCAAAGGTTTACTTTCTAGGTGGGTGGATGATACCATAAAAACTCAAAGACTATGTATAAATAAGAGAAAAGATAGGATAACAGACCAGTAAAATATTGAGTACAAATCCACAGCTGTACTGAAAGTGACCAAAGAAAAAAAATGTGTAAGTCTGAAGAGTAGATGCCTGGCTTTTGAACACAGGCCGGAGTGGTTTAGGCTCTTCAGCATCACAGAAGGACTGAAACTCAAGATCAGCTAAAAATACAATAGGATTATGTCTGCGTGACCCTGCATGTTTGCACAAGAGGAGCTAGTTTGTCTATCCATTACTTTGAGGAATATAAATGTGCAATAACACCTTCTAAATTCAGAGAAAAAAGAGAGAATGGGAGGGAAGAGTAAAATCTATGTTATCTATATTTGAAAGAGAATCAGATCACAGATTACGTTTTAGTTTCAAGCACATGCAGTTCTTTCCTTGTTTGTTATAGCTGTCAAGTAACCATATATAACTATATATAGACAAAGATAGGGTAGTACAAGAGCAGCAATTATTAATGGACATGACTGAATGATAAATAAAGAGCTAGCTCAGAAATGGCATTCATTGCTCACAGATGTCTGGACCATGGGCAGATGTCTTAAATTGTCTACACAAAACCCTTTTATGCTATCACAGGAGTCTAAATTGCTTTGCATTTGATTCCAGACATTTCCACAGACTGTTCTCCATCACACATAGATTCCTATTCTCAACTCCTAACTGTACTTCAAGGGCCAAATTATTTTCTGGTGTAGCTCTTTAGCTTCATTTGGCTCAGTTTGATTGAACCAAATTGGTTCAGGCAAACTTTCAAAATGGTAGTCCTAATTATAGGTGCTATCATCAATAACTTCACAGGTTGCATGCCTACGTCCCGGTTAAGGGGAGAGCATCCACTGCTCGTCCATCAGCACTTTGAAAGAGATGACACTCCGAAGCATAAGCAAGGAGAAAATAGGGCGGAGTCATGGCTTCATGCAAGCTCTGTGTGCAAAAGCATAACGCACTTCACAAGGCTATACAGTCATGTACAAACCTTCTTGGGGGGCTTATTTCAGGTCCTTGCTATACCCTATTCAGAGAAAAAAAGCATATATATCATAGCATGAGTTGTAAGGCTTTAACTCAACACATTTGTCCTTTTAAATGTGCCAGTCCCTGGTTTAATCTGTGGGATGTCAGGCCTACTGCCCTGAACTTGGAGGACCGCCAAGAAAACCATCAATAACTCCAAAACAGATTGTTTCCTGACTCTCTGGGGATGTCAGTTCTGCTGTGCCCCCTGTTGGGGCTGCACCTAACTGAAAACCAAGTCACTGATGATTTAGGAAATCGTTCGTATCCCCAGAGGAGGCATATCTTGCAGCAGAGACAGCGTAGCCTAAGCTGCTGAGTTCTAGTTAATGGCCTCATTCTATCTAATGTGTCTGCTGTTGCAGATATCACTTACAGAAGAACTGTGTGTTTTCTGTCTCCACATTTTTCTACATGGAAAATATTTGAATTAGCTTAGTACATAAACACACTGTCTAGGAAGAGATTCATGGCAGGAGGAGGAAACAGAGTGAGACAGATAGTGTAGCTGATCGACTGTCTATTATTCTACATTGGAACCCTACAAAGAAAATAAGTAATACATTTCCTGGTGGACATTTTATAAGGGTCATTTTATAAAGATGAGGTTGCAAAATCTGTCTCTAGGTTTTATATTTCCTTTTATCGTAGTCATCTATTATCTAATCCTAGAGGAACTATGACTTTGCTTTAATTTGTTGTGGATTTTTGCTTTCAGAATATGCAGTCAAAATAGCTTTCAAAGAACAGTTTACAGAGAGTCATTTTAGATGGTAGAGATCTCCTGATTTTTTTAATCCAATGATCATGGCACTACCTGACCTAACCCTACTGCACAGTCCCTGTTTGCTGTGGGAAGGCTGGTAACATTAAGAAATGCTGATATCAGTAAATTAAAGGAAACGTGCTACCACATGGTTGTTAGCCCTAACGTGCACATAATGTTACATGATTTCCTCCTATTCTTGCAAATAGGAGGACATCATACTCACTGAATGAAAATTTCATTTGTCCTCCTGGACTTTTTTGGCCATAGAATTTGAGTGAAGCCCTTGAGATTTCAGTATTCTTTAGAAATTAAAACTGTGCCGGAAAAGACTTCTGCTTATTTTTTACTGATGTCATCTGATAATTTGGATTTCACTGGATACAAATAATTTCAGATTTATTTGTTTTACTATAACACCTAGGGTCCTAATTATGGTCCAAGACAACATGTGATAACATACCAAATAATCAAAAAAAAAATTGAAAAGTAGCTAGGAATTAAAACCTGCAATTGAAAAAATAAAAATAACAAGCAGAAAAAGGAAGAAACGAGCAAACAACAACCTATTGTGAGTAAACTAGACGGGTAATGCTTTCAGTACAGCTGTGGTAAGGTTGAGTAGTAACAGAACTACCGTAATTCTGCTTCCTTTCCAGTAATTTGGTTGCTAGTCAACACGATCCTGTTAAACCTGCAAAAATTGAACATGGTAAGACATCTACATTGTCATTAAACACCTCCAGGATAAGCCTTGCCACATATCCTCAACATGCATATGAGCGCTGGGAGGCTGAAGGAATGATGAAACATGGCTAGCATCTGTTTGGGTTAAAAAGGCATGAGCAGCCTGAAGACCTAGCATAGAATTAGTGTGATGGGCTTGCCAACAGTGCAGATCTGCTTTAAATGTTAGGTAGACCTTGTGCAACCAGAAGAAATATCAGGCACTTCCTTGGTGGTACCTAAAAGCAAGCTCCGGAAAAGTGTAACCTATTTGCAATATTGTAAATATACACTGAAGACAGAAATAAGGCGATAATCCAAAGTTTCCAGTCTAACAATAACAAATATTGTCACACTATTCAACAGTTAAGCCCTGATTGTCTGATCATGGTTTTATTCATTTTTATAATCCATTATTTATACAATATCCTCAGTGGAAGGTGCTTCTCAGGAAAATTCCCTCTAAGGTTAAAAACTGATCAAATAGGGGAATTTCAAACGGAAACAACATAAAAATAAGCCAGCCGGGGATAGAACTTGTTTCTGAAGTGAAAACCTAGCATCTCGTAGCAGTGCAAACTTGTTTTCACATTTGATTCATTTTATTGATGCTCTAGAAGACACGACAGTTTTGCCCTGAGGTTAGCCGTGTTAAGTAGCTTCAGCCTGAATGTGTACGTCTATCTAAAATGACCGTGTGTAATCTTTGTTAGATTTAAGAACAAACGCTGAAGGAAATGTTACTGCAGAGTGTGTACTCTCGAAAGGTGCCGAAGGCTGAAGGAATAGAGGTGAAGAACGGAATACGAAAGTCTCAGGCTCCCTCTCGAGGACGTTTTGGTTAATTACAAATCTTTCAGCTCTACTGCTCCTGTGGCCTTCACGGGGGTAAAGGAAGGAGCAAAAACAAAATGTTGCAGGCGTAAGCCTAGGACAAAGCACCCGCCCTATGAGGAATTAGCTATGAAATAAATATATGGAGGGCAGCTGGCAATTCTGGCAGTTCATTAGGAAATACTGCCAAACTTTCCTCTTGGCAAAAGTGTTTCGAACAGAATGACATGCACAACATGAATATTCCTTACTTCCTAGTAAAGTTGTGAGAAAATATGTGCATGCACAAAGAAAATAAATAAAGCAAAGCACTATTTTGGCTATGAAAATTAAGAAAGGGTAATTGTCACAGGGCAACTATGGCTCTGGGACCTAGGGATCTATTTGCACAGAGTCTCTGCCAGCTAAATTGGATGATGACCAAGACAAGGAATACTAATTTATAGTACTCTTTATTACATATAAAAGTAATAAAACAATATTGCAGCTCGTATTGTTAGTGATAGTAATATTGCTATAATCTCATGCTAACAGGACTCAGCTTGGAACTAATGCAGACACAGACCACACCAACCACTTCGCACACTAAGTGACCTGTTGCTACAGAGTCACCACCTTTCCAGCCACCAGCATCTGAGCACAGCAGCCCCAGGGAAGTCACGCTTCTGCACCCTAGCATTCACCAAAGTGCACCAATGCTACTGATGGTAGTAAACCATCACTGATCCAGACCTGGATCTGCAGGTGTAACTCCATGAGCTGAAGGCAAAGAAGAAGGCAGAGTCCCTTCTCCTTTTCTCTGATCTGCAGTCAAGTCCAGTCCTCCACAATCTTGTGATAAAACCTTCCCAAACCAAACGTGACTAGCCATGTCTCATATGGATAATCACTGCTCTAGGTGTCCCATGGGTTACCCAATCAAATAGTTCCTCATCGTGAGACACTCATCAGTCTCCAGCATACCTGCTCATTTTGTTCCACCACCTTCAAGTTCATCAGTTAGTTTACTTTTTTGTTAAACCAATTACCTCGAAGCTGTAGATAGGTTTGTCTCTGGTAGACTTCAGGTGTCAAGGGAAGGCCATGCAGACTCCTCCATACCAATGACTACCCAAAGACCAGATATGACTTCACTACATTGAAAAGTTGATGACAGCACAAAATTCTAAGACAGAAGAAAAAGCAATTCATAGAAGTCAAAAGCCACACTTTCCTGAATTTTTCTGTCCTTTGAAGACCGTATTTATACACATTAATAGTATTTATAAGGCAATATGATGGACTTTCTATAGGAGCATACTACTAAACACTATATCTGGTTCTTAGATTTACACACTCCTGCATATATACAATACTGCAACAAAGTGCTTCTACTCTGACATGCCAAGCACCTGCTTAGTTCTGTGTACAGGTATGACTCCCATTATAATAGCTACTAGGTCACCGAATCAGGCATTATATTCCTTGTTTGGAATCCCTTAACCTTGCATTCTGGGCTCTACAATGGACATTTCCTTCCAACTTCAATAGACTAAAAAATAGAAGGCACCCCATCCACTGCTGCGTGGTGACCAGGTCTTGTTTTATGGGAAATGACGTCTGTGGGTCTGAGCTGTCTCAGAAGAAAAAGGAGTTAAACTCAGGTTTTCTGCTTCCTGGGAAAATGTTGAAGCTATGAGATTACCATGAAAGCACCAAGCATTGCCACCAGCTTTCTTTTAAAACCAGCAAGCCTTGTTTGTGTCCATGGAGTATGTGTAAGTGCCTACAAGGAGGGCTCGGGGTCCCAAGTTAATAGGGACATGTAACTGCAGCCTTGAGCTGGATACCTAAATGCTGAAAAAGTAGAGGGTTTTCAATATATATCTGTAACAACTTTTTCTGTTCAAGGCATAAAAGGTGCTACATGAGCTGCTGGGTTGCCAAACCGTGTAACGAACCTAGAAATGTAACTTCAGATTTTGGGCTTCTTTCTGGGAATCTAGCAGTTTTCTGGAGGTATTATACTAACCCTGAAGATACCTAATTCTTTTACTGGACAGGTTTGAAATGCTTGCTACAGTAGGCCTGAAACAGAGGAGAGAATGAATAGGAAAAGCCTAAACATATGTCACTTCCCTTCGTAGAGAGGGCACAGAGCTTCATTTTTAATAGCTTCCTTTAATATTTTCATTTTGAGTAACTGCATTTAACTTAATCCATGAGCATTATCTTTATCCTACTTATAATTTTATTTCTTAACTTTGCAACACCAATACTCTAGATAACATAGACCTATAAAAATAATACTAATAAAGTAAGAAAATACAAATACGTATGAAAAGTCTGCAAACCTTCAAAGACGGAATGAAAGACAGATAACTGAAAAACAATGAATTGCCACTTGCTTTATCGCAACACTACCAATTACCTCACTGCCCCAACAACCCCAATAGCTGTAAGGATGCTAGCAACCATAACCTCTGAAGGGATTTGAATAGGTGTAGATTTGATCAGTAAAGTAAATGAACAGGTGACACAAATTATAGGTTTATAGTGAGGAGGGTAAACAGCTGAAAATGGGTTTCATCAGTATAAAGGTAGCATCCTTTTCATTTTCTCAGACCTCTGAGAATACAGAAAGGTTTTAGTTTTTATGGAAAGTTAATGATTGATATTTTAGTTTGTGTGTGTGACAATAAGAGAAAAAGCACTGTAGCCAAAGACCAAGTGAACGGGCAATGGAGCGGGATCTAATGCTGAGGTGAGAACTTCAGTGCTGCTAGCGTGAACTATCTTATATAAAACATCTGATATGTTCACTTTTCTAATTTACCTTCCCTAACTTTCTAGCACTAATTGCAGAAATCCTATCTTGCAATTTCCAAGTCTAGAATTGAAGCTGTAAATTTAAGTATGGTCTAATGTCCAAACTCAAACTCACTCTGAGTAAAGAAATCTGTTATCCAGCTATTGTTACAGCTGGAGTTCCTGTTAATCTCCCTGTTTTCTCTTACAGGTTATTACTAATAGGGATGCTAGCCTCTGATGTATGGACCCAAGATAGGCCAGGTAATGTTGCTGTAAACTGCCTTCACCAACTGATTTCTAGGCCTTTTTGTGGGTGGTGTTCTTCTGAATCAGTTATCTTCTGAGTGTGTTTCAGAGGAGTTTGAAGCTGTTGTAGGAGCCATACTTACACGTTTTTTCTGAGACACTCCAAACTCTAAAGAGGTTATCTCTTGCTAATCACGCTTTGACGGTCTTTAGGTTTATGTACGATTATAGAAAGCAAATGTTGCTCTTATTTCCTTCAGCAAAAAAATTGTTATACTTCATAACATATAAAATCTTTTAAATATCACTGAGATATTAATGCCTTCCCTGCAAAGAGATGGGTTTCTTAATCAAAACTGTTATTTTCACTAACTTCCTTAGCCTTATAAAATAGAGCTGATCCTAGAACAGCAGATGTAGAGAGCTGGTGCTAGGACTTGCTACCCTCTGCCCTGCTGGGTGCTTTATAAACATGGTAGCATCTACCAGAGATCAGGGTGGAAAGATATATTTTAGGAGGTCTTGCCCATCTTGGAGCCACCGCATAGCTTCTGCACTGAAGTTAAATCGTGTTGTAGCTTGGAGTATGGGCAGAAAAAGGTTGTGTTCATCAGCATCTCTGTTTGATGTTCCCTAGTATGACTAGCTCTGATATCGTCAGAGTCACAGTTCTGCTTAATTTAAGGATATAGTGATGACCTCTCTAGAACAAGAGAGCTTATCAGTCCTTGAAATGCACTTGTACTATTAAAGACCTGACTAGAATTAGATCACAATACCGTAAAATGTTCTGAAACAACTAATCTTAGTTTTGTAGGGAAATGCAGTAAATGGAATAGAAACCACTGAAGCCTTTTGTGCACTTAGAACAGTGTGTACCTGCTTTTTGCCTCATGAAAGGTTTGGTAGCCATTGGTAGCTTCATGCTGCTGCGATAGCTTGGGACTCCGGCTTCTGTTCCTGTGATCCTCAACGGTCTTATGCAGTTCTGCCCTGGCATGAGCCTGCTGGCTGTCGGTATTCGGGTGGGTGAGCAGGGGAGGTTGGCAGGTAGCTGATGTGGCTGCTCCCCACCCGGAACTGGATTTATGGCTCTTTGTGAGCAGGTTTTTGTTTTGTGGGGGCTTTCTTGTTCTATTTGATTGCAAATAAGATGTTTAGCTTGAGGCAGCCAATGTAGTATGATCTTGATCTGGTTCCAGAACCCTCTTTCAATCACAGGCTGCTTTGGGGAGCATTGCCAACAGACAAGACACAGTTACTACTAGTATACTGAATTAGACTGGATTTTCTTCTGGAAGTAATGCTGGGTAAAAGAGAATCTTTAACATATCTTGATCAGAGGTGCTGGAATATGTTGACTTCATAAAGCAATCTAGAAAATAGCAAGTTTCTATTTATATGATACCTTTAATCCACTATTTACTAGTCTTTCAACAACTTCAATACAGGATCTGTGAGTTCAGAGTGCTTGGGAAACTTCTTGCGCTTAACCCTGAGTGCTGAATACTTTGAGGACAAATACTTGTCTTTTTCTGCTGTTGGTAAGTTGATAAAGAAGAACTTGGAGAGGAAATTACACAAGGTGAAGTGTTTAAAACCCTCTGAGGCCCTCTTAATATAATCCAGGGGATCCTAATGTAAGCTCATAGAGCTGTGAAAGTAGGTTGTACCTCATTATAAATAACCAAATGCTACATTTACTTCTGTATAACTTATTCTGTAGTCTTACAGAGTAATAACGTAGCAACAGCAATCCAGGCTGTCTTTGTACTCAAATTGAAATGTGTTGCACAGAAAAACGTGGTAGTTGCTCACCATGTCCATGCTGGTGGGTTTCCTTCCTGGTGAAAATGATTCCCAGTAAGAGCATGTAATTCTGAAAACTCACAGGCTGAAGCTGTCCTTAGATTTCTATTTTTATATTAACTGTTCCACGCTCCTCTGCTTGCTAAGGGACCTAGTATATGAGTATAGTCTTACTGAAGATAAGAAAAACTAATTGGGCTGTCTGGCTATAGGCTTAGTAAACACGAAGTGGTGTATTAAAGTGAAGAATAGCACAAAGTGCCCTAGAAGAATGGAGTGAGATAACTTTTGGGCTAAAGATACCTGATGTAGCTCTCCATGCTTGATATATTGCCTAACTCCATGTAGGCTGTAACACTACATCCATCTTCCTAGAATATTAATCAACTTTGTCATCACCTATTCAGTTTGGGCTGTTGTGTACAGACTATTTTTGCTATGCACAAAGAGACCCTGTAAGTATGATATGTACAGCTTAAAAAAAAAAGATTATTTTTGACTTAAAGATTAATAGCTTATGAAAACAATCCAAGCTTTAGTGGGCCTGCCAGCCCTTATAGGACTCCTGGAAAGTCTCTGTTGGCCAAGCAGATGTCAGTTAGGGGAAGTGTTGGCCTGCACCATCCATCCCCAGAACAGGTCCCTGCTGTTGCTAAGTTGTCATCATCCATCAACCCTGATAACACCAACTCTGACCCAATTGCTGACTGTTGTATTCTTACTGTTTTCCCCACTACCATGCACCCTGAGGATTTCACACCTTTCTGTTTTTTTCTTTTACTTCTGTTTTGTTTCTCTTAAATTGCTGAGCTGCTAATGAACCCTGTCTCAATATATCTGTAATTCTACCTTTCTTATTTTTCTGCAGACTTTCTTGCAGATCTTTCTGGCCACTTTGCAATTCCCTCTGAAGTCTGAGCAAAGGTTGTGGAGCTGGGCCATATCAGAGCTGGGCTGTAGGTCCTTGGAACAAGGACAGGGAACCTGAGGGGCAAGGAAAGCTTGCGGAGGGATTTAGAGAGAGTGGATATTATACTTATTAATATTGCTCTTAACTAATTACCTATAGATCAATTTGGCATAGCCTGGGAGATAGATGAGGCCATGGCATCACAATGCGGCTATACAGTAACTTACAGCTATTGGGGTAATACTGAATTTCGTGCTTCTGCACTAAGCTGCCATTCTTGGTTGGAGGTAAGTCTAATACGGTATTTTGACTACAGGGCAACACTGCTATATATCACTTTTATGCAAAAGACTATGACCCTCTTAGTTAATACCTATGAATAACTCGGTAATGTGTTGAAAGTCTATTAGCAGAAAGCCATTCAATTCTCAAATGTATCCAGAGGCTTGAGGAATACTAACTGGCATTGACATTTGAATGTCCTATAACAAAGCACAGCTGAGCGTATGAATAAGCATATCACACGTGCCCTTGAACGGCAACTGCTTTTTCATCTACAAGAACAGAGAATTCCGACTGCTAGCTTTATGTTGCACTCTGCTGTATTTAGTGAGTCAGAGATATTGGTTTGTAAATTAAGAAGCTTTGGCTGCTTTTGTTGCTTACTTGCTATTAGCATGTCATAAAGCAGAAGATCAAAATGGCCCCTAAAATATCGTTGCTCTGTGTGGCTCTGGGGTTATACGAATGATTGAAGGAGCTCCCAAAGGTATTTGTGTTTGTGTAGATACATATCTAGATATATATGTAGCCTTTGTAGTTAACCAAACAGAAACCAGTAATGCTTCAACAGGAATTGCTTTTCCATGTACAGACTGGTGGGTTGGTGGATTTTGTAAGTTACTTAGTTCATCAGGATAGGGTGTATCTACTTGAAGAAAGATCAGTCTAACAAATAAGTGTTCCCTCTGTCCGTGTAGAAAGATGTGTTCACAGTAACTATACAAATCAAAGCATCTCATGCTCATGACATGAAAAATGCTTCAACTCATCTGAAAAGTGCAAGTTGCCGTTATGGTCCATGGAGTCCAAGAGAGTTAGTATGTGAAAATACTTACATGGAGGTAAGTACTGGGAAAGGGTCCCTGGAAGGATGTTAGGTGCTAGAAATGTCTTAGAGGTAAAATCCGAATGCCGCACCGTGAACAATTCACTGGTGAACGTGCAGCATGCATCCTAAAGCCTAGTGCTAGTGCCTAAATGCTAGTGATGCATTTATAAAGCCTATTGAACAGTGTTAATAGGCAATACAGTTGTGAGATACTATTAAAAAATGTACTCTAATGGATTAAGCTTAGTGTTACCTCAACTGTTCTTTGAGAGAATAATGGATTGGAAAGTTCCTTCAAAAGATACCGGCTGAATTTGGTGGGGAGAAACTTAGAGAGAAAAAGTTATTTCTGAAGAGGACATGGAAGTCTAGAACTAATTCCTATCCTCAGCTTGAAGTAGGACTGCGAAGACATGCTAGGATTAAAAAGCTGAAATCAAGCAGACCGTAGGTAACGCACCATGTCTTGGCATTTTATTCTATAATTTTTGACTAGAATAAAAACATTTTTGATCCTCTGTTTGGAAAGTGCTAGGGTCTCCTCAGTAATCTCATACTGTTGTGAAAGTACTGAAAGACTTCTAGGGTGCTGGGGACAAGTAAACAGGTGTCACTAACAAACTGCTTACAGTGGCTTTTTCCATCCAGGTTTCTGTCAGAAGGGAGGTTCCACAAATAGTACAGGACTTCATTCAAGATGAACCTGAGGACTGGGCTCTTGCTTTCCCAGAGGTAAAACTACAGCTTTTCTTCTAATAAAAGCTAGTTCTACTTCTGGTGCTATTGTCCTTCTATTCTAAGCCTACGCAGTAGATTTCAAAAAGCACTTCAGTATGAAGAGCAGAACTTCTGTACCAAGGGGTTTTAACATAAACATTTTATACATTAGAAATTGACAGCCACATGTCCAAGGAAGATATGGAGAGTGGTATCTCAAATATCTTAAAAGTGAAATCTTCTTAAGACAAGACCCTGCGCAACAAGAACTGTCTCTAAGGACTGTGAGACCGGGGGTGAACTATAGATAAAGTTTGTTTTTTGTCTTTTTCTTGGATCTTTTATTTGCAACACAGGAGTGCAGTTAACTTCCTGACCCATACTGCATTATCCCCATAGAGAATGGGATGTCTAAGTTTCTTCAGTGCCCCATTAATCTAGTGCTTTTAATATGGAGAAATTTTTCCTATGCAAGAGGGTCACCAGGGAATGATGATGGGGTGTCAAACTAGCTGTATTTACGATAAGGCAATAAAACTGCCCAGAAATTACAAGCTAGTGAAATCATTCAATACAGTAAATAAGGCATGTTTAAGTTGTTAATAAATGTTGAGCAGCATGTTTAAGTTGTTAATAAATTTCTCTGATTAGGCAAAAGCAGGAGAATCCTCAGTATGGCAAATAGTGTTTCATCAACCAGAAGAAAAAAAGGCCCTGCTAGTGACCGATGCTTGGCATGCTGGCTATGGGCTCAACACAACAGATACCAGGATACTGTTGCGAATACCGTACAGCGCTGCACAAATTCAGCTGGTCAAGGTTAGCATGGTCATTCAGACCCAAGAAGCTGTTGGACGGCACTGGTCTAACAAGATCTATTCTTGCAGGCTCAGGGAATTACCTTTTCTGCAGTGAGATCAAGTACATTTTACAAACAGCGATGGATGATCCTGATGGTGGATACTGCTGTGGCGTGTCCTGTAGGTGAGAAATTTGGTAACCTACTCCAATGCTGAAATATACACAGACAACTTTCAGCTATAGTCATGAGCTTACAGCTTTTATATCTTGTCCTTAAGATGGCGTGGACTACATCAACAAAACAATCATCTGGACTATTCCAAAATATATTCAACCACTCTCTGCTGGAGCAACTAGCTTTAAGGATGTGCTTGTTGAAGTTGGTGTGGATCTACACAGACTCTCCGCTAAGGAAATGATTTCCAGGAAATACTCATTATCTAATGACTTAGATACAATTACAATCAAGATACCAATAGGTGCAGAAGGTGGCTATTATAAGGTTAGTCACTTGAGTTAGACTGCAGGCTAAGTACCCCGTTTCTCTACGGGGAGGATGAGTTCTTCATCCTTTTCCTTTTAAATGAAAACTGAGGGAGAAGGGGAAAGGAAAAAAATCCCAGAAGTATGACCAAAGATGGTTCTTGGAAGTATCACTTTGTGCAGAAATTCTTTTCTTACGAGCAGGGACGGACGGTACCAGATTTACAGAATATATAGAACTGTTAACTTATCTCCTTCCTCTAACTGAGGAAGAGCTACCAGCTTTTAGTCCTAATGTTATACCCCTTTGAGACGGCCCTAACTGAACTATAAAATGTGCATGGGTTCTGTTGTATGTTACATAACCATATAGGAGAATATGAACAGTCTACTCATATAAACCTATAGCCATCCCAGATGTTCTCTAGGCCATATGATACTAAATTTAGCCTCTTGGAGTGAACAAGATCCTGGACAAATGCTACAACAACTGAACTCTGAGGGAAATGGCAGCAGAAGCCCTTTAAGTGACAAAATAGCTGTCTGCTGCTTTCAGGGGTGGAGAGAGCAAGGGGGAGGGTTAGGAGGCAGATTTGCAGAAGAAAGTCTCCTGGGTGTCCTGAGATAATCTAACTCTGAAAAAGAGAGCTGATAATAGGGCTACAGCAAGTATTACTTAAGAGTTCAAGATTGGTCGCAAGTGTTGCTTTTTGCAGACTTCTTTCCCAGTACAAAAGCAGGGCCACAGAACTGAGGACGACAATTGTTCTGAGCTGTAACTCTAGCTGACCCTGGGAAGCTACAATACAATTTCTACCTAATGTAAAGTCATGGTATATTAAAGGATATTGATTTGAAATTCTAGACTTCTGTGAGCAATAGACAGCATGGGACAAAATACAACATCAACCTGTTCTTGGAACATCAGTGGGAAGATAACAAATGGGGACTAACCAAACATACTATCATCAAGGAAATAGAAACACCATTTGAACAAGTGGAACTCACTATAACCAACAGTAAGTAGCTTAATGATGAATTTACCGAAGGTATTGGTAGTGGTAAGAGCTTAATGTTAACCTGTTTCTTTTCAGATACAAATCTGAGTGCTAGGCTAATAAATGTGACAGTGGGAACATTCCTCCCTGATGTGGAGCTTATGAGCTTAACTTTTGAGGGGGCAACTGTAACTGCACTTGAAGCTACTCAGCATGGGTATCTAACACACGAAAATAGATATGCTAATAGAAGCAAAACCTATGCAATAGAAGTCCCATTTGATGCGGCAAGTATTAAGAAAGAGGTATGTACTAAGATACTGTAACATATAGTACAGAGCTGACTATATCAATTCATTTTATTTCTAAATATGATCTCTCTAGTACACAAGAGAGGATGTTGTAACGTACACCCTGAATGTTACACTGGAGTTCATAATCCATCCAACAAGTGAGACCTTCATAATCCCGGTCGTAACAGTGTCTGCTGTTAAAGATACAGGTAAGCAAGTGAAACTTGGACAAAACTGTGCATCAGTTTGGCTGCAACTAATCTGGTGGTGAACTCAGCCATTAACTGGGCTAACTTCAACCAGAGGTGCTCTCGGTCCTAAATAGCTCTTTTAAATTCTGATGGCAGCTAGCACACTAGCTAACTCTGAGTTTTATTGCAGTGCTGCCTAGCGCAAGAGGATTCTGTGATGAGAAGAATCTCTATCTAATAGTCCCTCACGGGAGTGTGGACCAAAACTGGTTGCCTTTCCTCTCAGATCAGCGCCTGACGCCAGAGGCTGCACAGAAGTACAGCTATAGCCTGAGTGACAATGGCACTCACTTGGCAATTGGTGTCCCTTTCCTTTCTCCTCATGTGGACTATGAAGTAAGGATGTCAGTACATATGAAGCAATTAAAAGGCATGCTCTAGCTATAAAATTTGAACAAGATGTCCTTGTAGCGGAAGTAAAACTTTCCTTTGGTACAGGCTTGTAGGGATTAGTGGAGAACTATTTTCTGCCCTTGGAAGAATATTTTGACTTCCCTTGGTTAATGCAGGTGAAAGTAGTGAAGAAAAAAAGCATTTCATAAGCACTTTGAGGCTGAGCTACCTTTAGTGGCAATTGCACATGCAACAGAGTTTGTATTGAAAAACCACAGCAAAAGGTTGATGTGGCTGTCTCTAGATTACAAAATCTCTCCTGTAAATTTGAATTTTGATCAAGCACCATTATCCTTCACTGTGATAATTTGCCTTCTTAGTTCTTGAGCAGTTCTAGTTGAACAGTGTCTTCAATCTCTCTTTTAACCTGTGATCACCTCTAGGATTTTCATCCCTCTGGAGTAATGGCTTCGTTCCACTTAACCTTGAAGGATGGCATCACCCTGGCTAATAGGAGAAACTTCTCAATTTCCTGCAGATTTTCACCTTCTGAGCTAATGCGTAATAATGTTAACTGTCACTAAGTTGTTTCTGGTTTCTGGTCATACTTTTCCTTGAACCTCATTATTAAGTCACACAGATGAGCGCACTTCTAAAAGTCTGAATAATTAAATGTTCCTAGAATTTATGCTTATGTAATACCCTATCTGCTTGTCAACTTTCATATAAGCTAATACACTATAAGGCAAGTCAAGGTGCAGATGGAAGTGACCTCCCCACCATCATCCACCACTCTATTTTGGGAGTTTTATATTGGGGAGGTGGGGGGGAAGGATCAGCTTATAAACATGTTGTTCCAAAACTACTCATCTGGATTGGATGTACTGAATACCTGGGCTACAAAAATCTCTTTAGGAGAAGGTGAGACAAACTGTAAGGAAGGAGGTCACCTTCACCTGGTGTAGTGCATGCTTTAACATCAGTCAGCTTGAAGAAGCTGGTATACATAGTAAGTGTTAGTGCAGAAAAGAGTCGTCTTCAATTTCTAATACTCACGAGCTACCAAAACCTTGCTAGCAATCCAAATAAAATTTCTTATTGCTCTAGGCTACAGATTCTAGCAATATGAGTCCTGATTTGTATGGAAAAAGCATTTTTCTTTTCCAGAGTGCCTGCCCAATGGAACTGTGGTTATTACTGCAGTGACATTGGTAGGAATTGAAGACATGGACACCAGTCTGCTTACCTTGAGAGACAGACGATGCAAACCCATTCTAGTGACAGAGAAAACGGCAACTTTCACGTTTAATGCAAACACTTGTGGAACAAGTAGAAAGGTAATGGCTTAATGACATGAAGTTTGTTCTGTATTGGAGTAAGGTTATTACTGGAACTGGTGGAAGTTCAGAGCTGGGCAGAAGCTGCAAGAAGGTCATAGCTGACCTTGTGATAAGTGATACATTTGCATCCCTCTTCCTTCTGTGGCTACTAAATTCAGCTAGGCAGAAGTTCTCATTTGGTGAAAGCATCTTGAAGGTGTTTGTCGAAATTAGCCTTCAGTTTGACATCTCTGAATTTTCTATTGCTAGACTTTGCCAGCTCGCAAACTCATGTTACGTACCTATATGCCTTATAGGAGTTGGTTACGTGTCACTAATTAACACTTGACCCAAGACTGGAGTGTTTTTCCTGCTCCTGCCTCCTACCTGAGTAGAAAATAGAGGTAAAATAACAAAGGATCAGATCAGACTCAAATGCAGATCACACCAAATGCAGCTTATTTCTATGAATTTTTCTTCTCATGATGGCCTCTGAATCTGTTAATAGAATCAACTGGTCACCTTTCTCAGGCACAGTGCAATTTTTTCTGGGGTATTATGCCATATTCAAGGTATTGTTAGTTGATAAGCTATTTCTTCTTACTACAATATAACTGTTAGCTCTAGTCAGCTTTAGTTCAGTAAACATGGGGCTATTCCAAATGTGTTCACGTCAGCGTAATCTACCAGTTGAGTGGAGAGAATGAATATTGCCAAAACCAAACTCAATTCTAATGTAGTTGTCTCCCTCATAAGAGTATCTGTATCTTTCAGTTCAACAGCACAACCATGACATATGAAAATGACGTACTCTATTTCAGACCTGGCAATGATACGCCAGTATACCAGTAAGTATCGTTTCCTAGAAGGAGGTTGTCCAAGGTATTTTAGTACCTTAAAATCTAATGCTACTTTTTTTTCGCCCCCCTCAGATTAAAGTGTGTATGCTGGTACACAATCAAGCAGACTGTTGATGTCCAGTACGAATCCAAAAACAACCCAGCACCCAGTATTATGCCAGGGTTTGGCTCTCTTGCTCTATCATTGAAGCTTTTCAAAGGTAATGCTTATGACCAGATTTCAAGGACTCTAGCAGGGATTTTCACTCCAGGATGCAATACAAACTGTCTACAAAAGGTCTACGGTTGATCAGACCCTTATGCCACTTATACGCTCCTTGTTTATGTGGGTTTTTTTTGCTTGGTTGGATGGTTTGTTTCCATCTCCTGCTTGGACTATGCTAAACTATGTGCAGTGGATTTGAGGTCAGCCTTTCTCCCCAACCAGTCCCCAAAATCTTGCTAAGCAGAGGGGCTAGCACTGACCAAAATAACTATAGCCTGTGTCGGAGAAGGAAGCTATGTGCAATACCGCTGTAAAAGGGAATTGACACTGTCAGAAAGGGCTAACTGAAGCCTGAGCCATACCCTTTCCTTGAGGGAAGTGGTCCCGCTGCATTTTTTTCAGTACCTGTTCAGAGATAGTTTTGAATGAATGTTTTATTCTTCTGCAGAAAGAACAAGCTCTCTTCTGGATCCTCCAAACCTGAGAATGTACTTCACACCTTTCCTTTCCTTTCCTTTCCTTACCAGTTCTCATCTTTCTACCATCCTAACCCCATCAGTTGACATCCATATGCTCTACCAGATTTTGTATTACTGTATCCAAGTAAATGGTGATGGAAAAAAAGAATGAAGAAAAGACTTAGTGAATGCTTAGCGTGGAGGGAGGGGGATAAAATTTAAAAAAAAAAAAATCTACCCTCTAATGTGAATGCTCTGTCTTGTAGAGAAGTCCTTTTCTGACTCCTATACGGAATCAGAATATCCTGTGGTAAAATACTTGAAGGAGGCACTGTATTTTGAAGTTGAATTGCTCCAGTCTGAAGATGCGAGACTAGAATTAAATTTACAAGATTGTTGGGCTACAAACTCCCAAAGTAGTGATAGCCATCCCCAGTGGCCTATCCTTATAAACGGGTAAGGAGAATTTTCATCTTGTTTGGTAACTGTTCAACACAAGGCCTCTTTTCCTAGCTGGAAGAAAAGAGAAAGGATATGGAAGGATTATTTTGTCCTGACTGTACAAGTGTTGTAAAGCACACTGATATTTGCATGCTGGTTATGCCTCCTTGTGACAGCAGGTCACCGGTGTGGCCGGAAGTACTTCCAGCTAGAAAGAATAAGAAGCAACCATAGCTGTGGCCAAAGATGGGGAACACGAACAGGGGAGAGGCTCTATCCATACCACCATAGTATGAGGAAAATAAAGCTCCTGTACACTTCACCTCTTTGTCTTGTTTAAAGATCTTGTTGAAATGATGAACATTTAAATTAAGTAACTCTTTCTCCTTATCAAAAAGGTGTGAAAATAGTGAAGACTCTCACAGAACCATTTTCCACCAGGTTAATTATAGCCTAAGAGTAAAATTTCCTCAGCACGTTAAGAGATTTGAAGTGAAGATGTTCACTTTTGTTCAAGGCACAACTCTGCTACAAGAGCAGGTGAGACATCTCCAGTTTGTTGTGTGCTCTCCAAAATGGGACATGCATCCCCAAAGTTGAACTTCTGCAGGCAGCAAACACTGTCAAAAACCTATGCTGGCCAAATGCTGACTTGGAGGTATTAGCCTCCTTCATGAAGGCATACTGCTCTATACAAAGCAAATACAGACTAGCCGTTCAGTAGTGCTCAGTTCTCCTCTGTGGACAGTATGTGTATCAGAAGTTTGCCAAATATGACTGCCTTGCACTATAAAAAAATTTTTTTTATTTTGTAGCTGTATTTCCACTGCAGTGTGGTGATCTGCAGTACTACACAACAGTCTTCAGACTCTCTTTGTCCAAGGAGATGTAATCCTCGGAAACACAGACTTGGTAAGAAAATAGGCACTTGTCAAGTCACCCTTGAAGTTCACTCAGCAATGTGGTATATGCTATCCGGAGCTTTGTCAGATGACAGACTCCTGGTCAACGCTAATGAGAATATTAAATGCTGAAATGTCTCACTAGACCGCAGTGCAGAATCCCATCTATATGGGCAAGCATCCTCTGGAGCAGTACTTTTTAAGAAGGAAATGGTGACTGGAAGAGGTTGGTGTCACTCTTAAGTTACGTTATTGAGGGACTAAGTGACTACTACTGTGGCAACAGGCTCCTGTAAATCTGTTTCTTTTCCCTATAGGTGAATACATGGACTTTCGACAGACTGACAAGAACTGTTAGACCACCTAAATGCAATTTCTTAAAGCTAAGCAAGTGCAGTCTGCCCAGAGAACGCTTACAAATGCTTACATCTTGAAAATATCCACTGGGGGGAAAAAATTGACAGTGTTCCCGAAGAAAAGGGTCAACTAACTAATGCGGATATATCTCTGTCTTTATTTAATCAACGTACTGTGTTGCTTTATGCTTCTCTAAAAGGTAGAAGTCTTAATCTGTAACTAGTATCTGAAGTAGTTTGCTCAGCTACAGTGTCTGAAAATATCATGGCTAGTCATTTTGCAGTTGGAAACATATGTTTCAGGAGGGGGGGAGGAAGGCAATGGAAGGAGTGAAATTTGTTGGAACCTGATAAGTCTCCTGTGTGTTTTTTTTTTCCCCCTCCCATCTCTGTTTTCCTCAGCTTCAATATGGATAAAGTGTTCCAGGCAGCTCAACATCAGTAAGACAGCCCTTTTCAAAGCAAGATAGGAGTGAACATACTTAATCATATAGTGGATATTGACAGGAAAGTTGTAAGCTGTGGATCTCGCTGTGGTGTTGCAGCTCTGGAAAGTAAAGCTGTTCACCCTGGGTGGGGAGGTGATCAGTCACAGGTAGCATTAGTGACTTTGCTTCGTTGACTAGACTGTCGGCCTAAAGGAAAAAATGCTTTTAGCGGTGACTTGTTACGCTAATAACAGACAGGCCCTACCCACAAAGTGTTAAAGGATGCTCCCTTCCTAGTAAAAGTGATGCCTAGCAGCACCTGTCAGACTACGGTGTTTTCTGATTTTGTGTTTTTATGTATCTGAGAGGAAAAACTCTAGTTTTGGTTTCTTCGCATCCAAACAGTGATGTGAAAACAGTTTAGATTCAATACTATACATTCCTGTTCTAAGGAAAGCTATCGCTTAGCATGAAACACTATCCCTTAGGGTTAAAAATGCAATAATGGGTGTACGGTGCTGTCTACTTTTTAACTTTATATTGAACAAAATTATACAATAGGGGATTTCTGTGAAGGATGCATTGAGTAAAAATATTTCATGGATCTAATTTCGCTTTGGGGAAAACATTGTGTCTATAAGATTGTACTTCTGTTGCTATAATACCTGTACAGAGATCTCACTAAACAGTTTGTGCTATAATTATCTGCTCGTGTTTGTCTTGTGTCTTCCAGTTGCCTGCTAAACATACCTGCAGTAGATCTTCCTTATCGTCCTTTCTAGAAAAAATTGTTCAGCTTTGCATGTGCTCTAATATGTGTTTTGATTCCATAATTATTGCTTGAAAAAACACCTTCATCTTGCCTTTTCTTACAGAGGTAAGAATTGATATCTGTTTAAGTTTGTTTCCTTAGATCCAACCCTCTGAGCTTCTTCAGTGTGTTTGCATATGCCAGGACCTTCCCTGCCTACCCTGGGACAATGAAGTGCGTGTAGAGGTGTGTGCATGCAGTAGCATGGATGTAGCCAAACTGCCAGCCAGCCTAGCTATAGGGCTAGAAAATGAGCCTTCACCCCATTTCCCTCTAGCAGGATATGCCTAGCCTAAGGATAGGTGTGACCTTGAGTGTATGAGCTTCATGAAGAAGGCAATATCACATCTGTAGCTGTGCCTCCAGAAGGAGTTTTCCAAAAGAGAAGGCTATCATGCTGAGTCTTATTTTATTACTCCAGTAGCAGGTACAGATTAAAGCCATGGAGCTATGAGGTGCAGGTATGTTAGAAAGGGGAATAAAATAAAAGTTCAAAACAAGCTTTGACAGGTCAATGTGCCCAGTGCTTTCTCCTATACTAACCCCAATGGGTTAAACGCTAGGTATGCCTCTGACTGGTGGCATACCTCTAATATGCTGCCAGTTTTGTCCCTAACATAGTACAAATGGAAGCACTTTAAGTGGAATGGTGATTTCCTCATATGCTTTACATTATGCTGATTGTCTGCTAAGAAATGAGACCTATATGCAACGCTTCCTCCGGGTGGGCGAGCTCCAAGTTTCACCTGCCGTGAGAGTGCTCTAACAACACGACATGGGCTACTTTGGGTAGACTGAGCTGCCTTCTTCCCTCCTAAAGCTGCACAGAAAGAACACAGCAGCCTAGAAGCTGGCACAAGAACGGGAGCATGAGGTTAGACAACCTATTTTATGCTGTTAACTCATCCTCTGTTATGGGTGTTTTGTTCCTTTTCCAAACAGAGACTCAAGGGCAAAGTAGCTTAGGAATAGAAATATGCTGTTTACCATCTTGTCTCTAAGGCATCCTCACTTCTTTCATGAGATTAGTCAATATCTTGAGATCCTTTGTTTGTTGACAGGGATTTAAGAGCTGTTGAAAGGAAGAATAAATCTTATTTGAATTACTCTTTTACTTTTATGAAAGCTCTGTTTAGCATCATTTTGCAAAGTGTAAAATGGCCATACTAGCTATTAATACCACTTTTTAGTGTTTTGGAACATTCAAGGAGATTCTGCTCCACGATTGGACGAGGATTTGCATTAACCTTTTTCCCAGGCTTTCCAACTGCATGTAAAACACACAATCTCATTTGAAAATCAGCAAAATCTTTTAAAGGAGACACGACACTAGTAGTTCTCTCTCCACCTCAAAGGTATCTGTTTATACTAAAATTCAGGAACTGCTTTCCTGGTTTTATATATAAAAAGGGGGGGAAAATCCTCTTCAAGTGTCGATTCAACACCTCTCTGCCTTTTAAGTGGATATTTTATGACCACATGCTTTTCCCCCTGGTATTTGGGATGTTATTTTTATACCTCTGTTAACAAGTTGAAAGGAGATCAATCTTCTTTGTTTATGCTTAATGTCTTCTGCACTTTCAACAGGTGAATGATAAAAGTCTAAGGGGGAAAAGTCTGGTGTGATTTGTTTTTATAGGAAAATAGAAACAATAACAAAAGTGTACTGCAGACAGTTACTTCCACTTGCAATAAATGGTGGTAAATCAGTGATACAAATAGCCTCATTATGTTTGGTCACTGATAGACATAGAGTTCATTTTTGCTATAGTCTGCATTAGGCAACATGGCTAATATATATATTTTAAGTGTAGGCTACTTTGGTCCTTTAAAACAGCAGAAACTTTTAGCTGAATGCTGAAAAAACTAAGAATGAGAATCTATTTTCTAGACCAATTTACTTTTTTTATTTTGGTATGTTGTAGTGCTTTCTGTTTTAAACCTCAATATCTGCAGTAGAAGAGTAAGTACCATGTACCTACATTCACATGAAAACATGGTCCAGCAGTAAGCTAATGATTTGGGAAGTCTGGGTTCAAGTTCTGGCTTCTATCACAAATAAGTTTAATAGCCTTCTGCTAGTTTATTCCATCCGTGTCATTTCTTTAAGTAAAAAAACGTAAAGCTAGGATGACCAGATTCCCAAATCTAAGACTGACAAGTACTTCAAAATCAATACTTTAAAACATAAGCGGGCTGAATCAGTCTCCTTACCCCAATCTGCATAGTGATAAGGGCAAACCTAGGCTGATGTTTCTGTGCAACAGAAACGAAGTCAGACGCTTAGTGAAGGAGGAGGTCCAGATGGATCTAACTCACTGAAAACAAGCTGGAATATTAGGAGCTAGGACTTCTCCCTATGACTCATTTTCCATCTCTAAAACGTGGCAATAGCATTTGTTGTTGGATGATAGACACGATAAGGCATTAGAGGAAGTCAGATGTCGGCCCATCAGAAGCTGGGGCTATACGTACATATGTGTGTCTGTAGACATACATCATCTTGCAAACTACTACCCTGCTGCCTTATAGGGAAGGCCTTTGACCTCCCTAGGTAGGGCAGCTCCACAAGCCTTCTATCTTATGCGTTAGCAGCTTTCCCCCAAGGAATCTGCCAAGGCCTGTTAGAGGGAGGCTATCTTCCCTCAAAGCACACCTATGTGCAGCCCAAATGTGTAACCATAAAACTTCTTGGCACCTATGTGGTGCTTCTCAGTTTAGAATTTCAAAGCACTTTATGCAGGCCAGGCTCCCCCTGCTTTCGTGAGGGGGTGAGCTCTGCAGCTCCATAGACATACAGTGAGGGGTCACCAGGAGAGCATGTTCCAAATGCTATCTTTTAATGACTGAAGAATATTCCCTCGGAGGCAGAATAGAACAGAATCTGAATGGGGAATAGTACGTGACCACCTTACCATCTTCCATGTCTATCCAGGCTGTTGTACCCGTTTTACAGAGAGTACAGCAAAGCTGTCGCTTGCCTGAATTCAAAAGGAAGGCCTGCCCTGGAGATGAGAGCTGTACAGGTCTCCCAAATGCTGGGCTAATGTCCTAACTACCAGACTCCCTCTCTTCCAGAGGCGTGCTCTCTCCTAAATAAAGTAGCATCACGTATTTCTAGCTTCATCAGAGCAGCCGTTGGTCTCTGTGAGGTAAAAGAAGAAACTGAAAGCCTATTGTCCTACGAAAGCAGCAATGATCCCCTTCAGCAGCGCCAGGTGAATGGCCTTCAGCACAAAGGAATTATTTTGTATAACATCCTTTCTACATAGCTATCTGCTCTTCCCTGCCTAATTCCGTTGCAATAAAAAGCAGGGAAAAGTGACAAGCCAGAACCATGAGGAAAACTTTCCAAGGGTTCTACAGTTCAGATGCCTCTGGTCCCTGCCCCGTGATTCATCCAAAACGAAAGCAGCACTGCTTTGAACTAAAAGAGCAACTCAGCAATGCAGCTACTGACTTCCAGGCTTTTTACTAATTTGGTGCTCCTCTTCTGTGTGTGTGTGGTGTGTGTTTTTTTTTTTTTTGGTTGGTGGGGAGTAGGGGTGTTCCCCTCCATCTTTTCTGCCTGAGGGCTACTTCTGCCTTCAGCCTGCAAGCTGTTCTACTACATTGATCTTCTGTGTTTTCGGACAGGCATAGCCTGTGCAGAGTCTATACTGTTTGTCTCTGGCTTAAAACAAAAGCATGTTTGTAATGTCTGGGAGCACTTGTTAAGAGTCAAAATACCTACAGCTAGTGTGCAGCAACCAGTTTTGGGAACATCAGATGGAATAATGGTCTGATCAGTAAACTGGAAATGAAGGAGCTGTATGTAGTTCAACCAGATGGCCAGGTTTCCAGATCTCCAGGCTTTTTCTATGATTCTAAAATGTTTTTGTGCATCTCTGCAGAAGATCTTGTAAAGTTCTGCTCTGTTCTTCCTACTGTCTTTGTCCCTCCTCCGTATTGTATTTGAGCACTTACTTGCTGTACTTTCATGGCTATTATCACTCTTAAAGCGTGATCTGAAATATCAGTTTCTTGCATGAGAAAATTTTGAACGCATTAGAAGATCATGCTTTGATTTTCCATTCTTTATTCTCTGTGCTCCCTCTTCATGTCAGCGAAGCAATTTGACTGATATGGAAAAGGTAGTAATATGATTTGGGAGAAGTCTTAAAGCCGTGAGAGTTCCTGTCATTGTACTGGACTGCCCTCAGTTCTCTTTCATAAATCTCTCTTTTTTTGGGATGGCAAATAATTCCAACCCTTAGGCAGAACAGAATTTAATTCCTTAGCCCCGGGCTTTCGATGACCGTTGGGCTATTCTTAGCTTTACTGCTATTTGAAATGTTCATATGTTAAGAAAAGATACCTATATATGAAAGAGATTTTATATTTCTGTGACTTATGCAACTGTTAGACTTTCTGTGAGGTTCTGCTCTTCAGTCTTTGTTTTATGGATTAATATAAAGTTGTTATTGGATTTGAACAAGGCTTTATGGACCCATATATTCAAAATAAAGGCACTGACCTCTGTTAGTAGAACTTACTGAAATCTACTACTTGGCAAAATGCAGTCTACAAAGGTCATGGGATCTAAAATGGGAATGTAAATATTGAATGTTTGATTATTTCTGATTTTATGTCATGGATACGAAAACAGTGTTTTTGGATTTTTCAATCCCAAGTAGAGACAATAGCTCCTGCTTCAGTGCTGTACCTATTATTGGAAACAGGCCTTCCTGAAAAATTCACATGCCTCATTCAGTAGACTAGAAATGGTGCTGGTGTAGGAAGAAGTTTCATTTCCCCAGGAGGAAAAAAAAGCATGTTTATAGTAAAAAGCAGGTAAGAATAGTAAAAAAAAAAAAGTGAAAACTAGCATCTAACCAACTGAAAAACTATGAGCTTTCCACTTAAATATTTTTTATATTTATATATAAATAATATATATATATTCTCTTCTGTAGTTGTTAGCACCATGGTTTAAAAGCAGCTGCCAGCAGTGCCATTTAGAACAAACTAGCCTTGACATTCTTGCCTATGGTCATATGGTTAGATCTCCTCTGCTGGAGAAGGGGACTTAATCTCCGTCTCTTTCACATCAAGTAAATAACCTGAAGTCCTGGGGATAAAGGAAAGGGAAAAGATGATCTATTGGAGTTCAAAGAACTCTAAAGCCACACCAATGGCCACTGGCTTTTCAGGACTACAGAGTAGCCTCTGGCACAGTGTAGTTTACTTGTACAGAAATAGTAAATGGGTCCTTCTGAAACTCTAATCCTTTGCAGTTAGTTAGAGGTGTTGCTCCATCTTAGAAGCAATAGGAAGACAGGAAGAGGGAATCTGCAGGAAACCAACAAGCTTGCAAGGACTTTGGCTTCTGCTTTCTCTGGGGTGGCTGGAGATGCTGAACCTGAGCCACTCCTCAGGTCTACAAGGTACCTGCTGCTTGGGCAATTCTGCATACAGCCCTATCAAGCTTCAGGGTTACTTAACTGGGTCCTGGACAACAGCCTCCTGAAGTCATTAGCTCATATCATCTTCCTTACCTGAAAAGCTGAAAAGCATAGTCATTACTTGCAGTTTCAGGTGTGGAAGATTTAAAGAGCAAGGTTAAAAGCCTTTCCAAGCATAGATTGATATACCTGTGTATGATGATGCTCTATAAACAACATCACCAGGAATAATGGAACTGTCTTCACATGCATCTGCTGGTGATTTGCCAGCCCTAGTGAGCACGTGCTCCTTTATAGCTATCAGCTGCAGTGAAAGTCTTCTCTAAAAGAATGTACTTAAGATCAGACTTTCAGGTCTGGTTCTGCAGCAAGGTTCCATGGCCACGTTACTATTTCAATTCCTTGAAATGCGTGAGGACTGCATCCAAAACAATCCAGATAGATAGGCTTCAGTATCTGTGAGGCTTTGCATCTGCTCAAATCTGGATCACTTGTACAGGCTTATAGTAACAAATGCTACACCCTTGCTGAAACATTAAAGCTTGTGAGAAATCTAAGATGGGTTAAAGCAAAACAGAAGTGTATGGGGATACCCTTAAATGTAGTAGCTTCTTGGACTGACAGAATTACCTGCATAAATTTGAACTTAGCTGCTTTTTTCAGATACTGACGAAATTCAGACTGAGTACTGCAATATGCACGTATCATGTGAGAAGAGTATTGAGTCAGCTTACGCTGAGCCTTAGAGAAAAAAAATGTACGAAGACCATTACATTTCATTGCAAACAAACAAATAGAGAACGTGAACAGAAAGAGGAAAAGAAAAAAGAGAAAGATGCAAAAAATTTTAGCTTTGTAGTGCTCTGTGACAGGATATATCCATAAACAAACCATCTGCCCAACACCAATGTGCTGATCTATCCATCTTGGTGAGAGAAGCCTGTTCCCTCCCAGCTGCTGCTCCCTATGCCTTACAGCTCTCTGTGGAGGAAAGACCTTAATCAGCTCCACACAACCCAGCCCTGCAATGCAGTAATGCACCACCTCTTCTCCAGGTTTTGCTCCTCTCCATGCATTTCTGGCCTCAGAGAGTAGAGTCTTTCAGCAGAGCGCAAAGTCTTTCAAACCAATCTGCAATGAGATCTACAAAGCAACCCATTTTTGTGTAGTGCAGTGAGACCTGCATGACATTTATCAGATGAAGGTCAAAGTAATAAAGATTTGGACTATTTCCCGGTTTGTTGGAATTTGGGGGGTTTTATGTTTCTTTCTTCTGTTTTAAAGGATTGTTGTTCACCACGGCAAGCAGCTGATCTGACAGCTTTTAGTAGAGGAAACCTTATGGTTACTGGAGACCTTCTAGGTTTCAATACACTTTGATGGTAAACTTTGCATCTTTCTGATACCTGATCGTTTCAAGTCAACCAAAGAGAAGGAAGAGGAGAAATAGAACTAAATCTAGTCTTATTTCTTGTAGCAGTCTGATGTGAAAAAGTATGAAATGTGAAAATTTAGCGGACACTGAAGCAAGGAGAGGGGTTATACATTAAATACTGAAATATGATATGTTTCTGCATATATTAAAAAAGAAGATAGACTTTATCAGCAAACATCTATACAAAATGTCAGTTTGTTCATATTTCATTTCCAACATTTTGTGGTCATCAGTTATTAGATTATACTTATTTATCAGATATATAATGCAAGATACAGAGCATGAGAGTTATTTATTCGATTATGAGTAAAGATTTTCTTAATATTACTTAATTTCTTGATTTTAGATACAGTAGAAATGTGGATAAATAGACAAAGTTTGAACTAACTATGCATATTCTTCCTTGTCCTAATATTAAAGTGCCTACAAATCAATACACTTAGTATTCCTATAGTGTTGTTGGTATATACTTTTTTAAAATTCACTTTACCACTGTCCTTACTAAACAGAAGATCAGTCAGAAGAGTGATACGTACATCCTGGTAGGATCAGTTGGGTTTTTTTGACTTTTATATTAGACTACATTTAATATTTCTCAAACGCTCATTATTAAAAAGCAAGACATAAAAAAGCAAAAAGCAAGACTTGCATGACAGCAACCTGCAGCTCAGGTTTAGGTAATCCTACATCACCTTCCAGCACTCCATCCTATGTACAATGACCCTTGTGCTCCCTCTCTCCATCCTCCTCCCCTACGCCACACCATGATATTCTTGCGAGGAAGAATTTTCGCTGGATTTTTTTGTAAAGACAGAGAATCACAGCTTTCCAGGGACAGGTTCTTCAAGTCGGGGCCTATGCCCGTTTCACGCTGTTCAGAAGATCCGTCAGTTCACTGATATACTTGATGGTGTATTTCAGGGTCTGTATTTTGGTGAGAGGCTGGCCTCTCTGGCTGTAGACAGGAGGCAGGTAATTGCGCAGAGTGTGCAAAGCCTCTGCTAGAGTCCTCATTCTCAGCTTCTCCCTCTCGCTGGCTTTTCTTCTGCGCTGGGCTGACATGCGAACCTTGCTGCCCTTGGGGAGCCGGGCCTGTCCGGGGCTTGGCAGGTAGGCGGCAGGGAAATCCTCCAGGCTGTATCCTACCAAGCTGCTGCTGCTGCTGCTGCTGTGGTAGGGGGTCTCGATCGCCGTCGGGCAAGGGGATGGAGAGTAGGACTCGAAGGAAGGAGCTGGAGATAAGCTGTGAGGAGACGAGATCTGGTTCAGCTCAAAAGCCCCTGTATTGTTTTTCCAGTCCCAGGGAGTTAAGCAGACAGGATGCTCCGAACCCAAACCATCTTCCATATTTATCAAAGTCTCGTGCAATTTGTCCATTGTGGAGGAGCGCCTGGGAGAAGCAATTCCCTCTGCCGGCCGGCAAAGGATGAAGCCTCCAGCTGCGGGGACCTTTTTATGATAGCGGGAGGAAAGTGACAAAGTGGGAACGCGGCTTTGGTGAGAGGAGTTCAAAGGAGAGCCACAAGTGCTAGGATGGAAAATGAACTCCTGATGTGCTAGTTTCTTCTCAGTGATAATTATCAACCTTCAGCTAAAAAGCCTTTAAGCTAACAGGCAACAGTGAGAAAGGAGGAAAAAACATTATCTTCTTGTAACTAAACCAATTAAGGCTGCACATCTCCATTTAACATTGCGCTGGGGGGATGAGCAGGGGAGAGGAAAAAGCAAGCTATCAATTTTTAAAAACAGTTTGCAAACACAGAATTTAAAGCTAACACAAACTCTGGATTAAAACAAGAGCCCATTTTCTGTGTAACTCAAAGTAATGGCACTACTGCAGCGATAAGTTGATCCATACTGGCTGCTTAGAAGGTATTCTCTCATTATCTGTGTCTTAAAAATGAAAGTCAGTGATAGATTGCTTGCATTTCTGTGTGCTCTAGCTCTGGGGCTTTCCCCTCATTAGATTACAATTTCTCTTTGGTTTTCAACAGGAGAAAGGAAAAGCAGTTCATTCCCTGTAGTCTGTAAGTTCATTCACCATTTTAAATCATGAGCTGAAAAACAGAAAATCAAAGCCAAAGTAAGTCCTACATAAGAAAGATGCAGAAAAAATATATTAAAAAAAATTGGCTAAGAAATGCACGATGCATAAACGTTGGGCCCAGAAACGTGTTTTACCCAGAAATTTATTCAAAGTTCTAGCAAATACATCAGACTTATAAAAGAGAACTAAAAACTAATTACGTAAAATTCTCTACCTCTAGAAATCCTTTCTTCTACCAAAAAAAGTCTTTTCTAGCCAATACTGAAAGCAACAGTGAAGATATATCTTAGTAAGTTTAAGTGGAAGTCTATGTCCTATAAATTAATAGCATTAATAAGGAACACTTCTTGTCTCTAGGTCTCAGAACGGTTTACAGATGATTAATGATCCCTATCACTCTGGGGAAACGGACAAGCAGAGGCAAGAAGTAACTTGCACAGAATCACACAGTAAGTCATTAGGAGAGCTAGGAAAACTCTCCAGAACTACTGGGCTGTGCAGCCGCTGAGCAACTCCACTGCCAGCCATGACTCCATATCAGCCCATTGTTATGGAAGTAAAATACAAGAAAAGGAAAAGAAGTCGAGAAAGAGTGTTAATCTGGAAGAAAGAAAGGAAATTAGGATTTGTTTCAGAGATTCCTTCTCTGTAACTATTTCTGTATGCACTGTCACCCAGTCTGAAAAAGGTGATGAGATGCCTCTGAAACTCATATAGCCAAGGAAAGCTGAAACTTCTTGCAATAAGTCATTTCTTTATGTTTGTGAAATCCTAACTACAATCATTAAGGGAAAAAAAAGTGTATTCCAATTAGGGGCCAATTCAATATTCTCTGAAGTCCTTAGGAAGACCCTCATAGATTCTTGAGTTTTAGATCAATATGTTGGGAAGTAGCTAGTGGGAGAATTACTGTTTTTATGCTGAGAGAACCACAAGGCGAAGGCAAAGGGTTTCAGCGGTCTAACCATGCCCGAGACAGGTTAAATATATATATATATCCTCTGTAGAAATTCAGAGCACAGCTTACTGCAGTCAGGATTTCTTTGGGTTTTATAGTTAGCCTATTGTATTCTGAACTCTCATTTACTCTTTCTTTAAGGAAAATGAGCTGAAATAATCATAAGAATCACAAACACCTGCTACAAATTAAAATTAAGATCGTATGAACAACAGGTATTTTTTGTGACTTCCGGAGAATTGTGTGACTATCAAGCAATGGTCACAAGGTCACATGTTAGGCACAAAGTCCAATTCAGCATAAATAGGTGACTCATTTTTGTCCCAATTCGAATCTCTCCCCCATTCTATTTTTCCTCTTTTTCTCCCAATATATGTGTTTCATGGTGCCGTTTCTATTTCACCTCTGCCCTGCTTTTATTTTATGTCTTTTTCTTCCTTGGTAAATGCAATAATTAAAAGACCACAAAGGGAGGAAAAATCTGAAGGGGGCAGAGCAGGAACTGCCAACAGGGTGAGCCAAGAAGAAAGAGATTCCAAATATATTTATCTTTTAGATAAATATATATATAAACTGTTCTGCTCAATAGTTTTGATTAGAGAATCAAATGTTAAGCCCTTAAACGCAGCCAAACTTAGAAGAAAAAATGTCACAAAGTCACTTGTTCGCTGACTATAAACAGTGCATGTTGACGGTGAATTTACCCTCAGTTTGTGGGTAAATCATAGGAAATATTGTTCAGACGCCAAAAGCAAAAAGATTTTGTGCATGTTCAAGATGCCATTGCTGTAAATGGCAAGTGAACACTTCCAACTTTCATCTCTGTATACCAATATGCAGAGATTGCGATGCGATTAGGCAAGGGAAAGTAATGTAAATTACAGTGATATAGCTATTTACTGTTATTTTCTTATATCTTAAGGGTAAGCATTTAAAGCTATCAAGGCAGGATATTAGAGCATGTAGACAATGGATCTGGTTGCATGAAAAATCTCTGCCTCCTACAAACCTATATGCTCTTATAAAGTGACACAGGCAAGAAAAAAATACAGGCTTGTCTATATTAATAAATAATGCAGGGCTAGTGCTTGTGCCGGAAAATTGACTCACAGTTGTCCAGCTGGCTTGACTGTTAACACTTGGCACTATTTTAGTTTGGACCAACTGGTTGCCTGACTATGGTGCAGAGGATGGCATAGGCCACCCAGGTGTGTGGTAAGGAAAGGGACTTTGCCCATATCAAAGCCAGCTTGGCCATAGCCCTTGTCTTCAGAGCTAGAGAATGGGCCATGACCTCATTTAGTCTGTAAGTATAGATTTAACCAGAGGTTCGATTTCGAATAGTAACCTGCCTTTTTTATCCACAGCACCTAGGTTCCCCAAATTCGCTCATATTAGGTGTGTTACAGTTTTGGTTAAGTCAGGAAGCTATGTGAGGTCTCTCTGCCATCGCAGTATGATCCACAGCCTATTTAAGCCAATAGAGTCTCATGTTATTTAGCTGCTTTTGGATTAGTTCATTTGGACAGCTGTTAAGTTTCTACTTGTGAGCATGAGGATCCTGAGTTAGGAAAATACCTCCCAAACTACAGAGAATTACAATAGGGAAAAATTACTGGAAATTGTAGAGCAGTTCACAGTGTTGTTTTACAGTAGGGCCTTGAACAGTACCGTAGGGAAGAAGTCATGGCTGAAGTCTGGATACCAGGTTTATTTTCTATACACTACAACTGTGTGATATTCTTTCACTAAAGAGCCAAGCGTATCTAGTATTTCAGGTGGCACCTTCCTAGAATGCAAATACATGCAAAAAAAAGTGTTTGCGATCTATATTTTAGATAGATCCACTTCTCACAAACTGCAGGGATTCCCTTTTTGTCTGTCAGTAATGTCAACACACTGAAGGGTAGTGAGATACAAGACTAACACCAACAAAATACTCACTGACACTTAAAAAATGATAAGGTATTTTCTGCTTGACTGATAGTTTTGGTTTCCATCTCAGTAATTTATTCTGCAATATAAAGGCTAACACTTTAATCGTCATCTCCTTTAAAATGAAGGTTCCTTACTCATTTTTCTGACTATAGTACAGAAAGGAGGAGAAGCAAAAATATGCATGGATGGAGCAAAAACTTTTCTATTAAAAAAAAAAAAATCATAAAACAGAAAATGTTTAGAGCTTCCATAGGTTCCATAGGTGTCTGGTGTAGGATTTAAATTTCAAGTTGTCCAGGTAATCACTGTCATCCATGAATATAGTATAGTTACTTATGTATAGCTATTTAAAATTCAATTACCCTTTTTTCTGTAAGTATTCTAGAGTATATTTTCTGAAAGCTTTGAGAATAGTAGGGGGAACAGACATTAAACAATGAAAAAAACATATCAGATAAGAAAAATGGTATAAGCAAGCTGAGACTGAATAAACAAGATAAATGCATTTGTACAACACTAATTCCTTAATAGATCTCATTAGAATTAGGACAAAAGTCCAGTCTTATTTTATTGACAAGAAGCAGGTCATGCAAATATCCTTGTAGATCACTTAGGTGACAAGGTCTTGTTTTATAATTTGTACCATGAAAAAAAAATCTACATCCCGAAAGCTTTTAAAGACACTTTGCCTCTTATTCAACAGGAGGTATCTGAAGTGTTAGCTGCTGCCCCTCACACTCGTTGTGGAGGTGGGTGTTACAAAACTTGCTTTACAGAGGAGCGGACGAGCGAGTGAGTCACCCGTACACCCGATGTCGAGCCAGCAGCTGCAGGTCTCATTTACTTCCACAAACGCAGCAGGTGTTCAACACTTCTGAAAAGTAGTTTTGAACGCCTCACTTTATGCCCAAGCTGGCAATAAGGGAAGAAAAGAATCTGCCACGTTTTGTTATCCAGAGTCACCTTAGCCACTAGGCTATGCTTCTCTGCCTTGAAATGCTTCCCCTTCATTTGGGCTTTTATTCATTTATTTATTTATTCAGTAGACTTTGTTGCTTCTTTTTCGTTTCCTGCTTGTGAAAGAGGGTCCAGTGTGGGTCTGATCTCAGTTGACACAAATAAAATTTCTAGGTGAGCAAGCTGGGCTGTGCCGGCAGATATTGTGTCAGCAAATACATTTTTTCTTTTTCTTTTTGTTTTTTTTTTAAGGTCAGTACGCCAAAAAAACATGGATGAACAGCTAGTAAACAATTCCTAGAGGGAAAGAAAGCAGTAAGAGAACCAGAACTGATCCTGAGTCCAGAGCTGTGAAAGAAAGCCCGTAGCCCTTACTGCAATCGGTGAAAACCATGTGTGAATTGGATCCCCAATTGTTATCATCATCTTTGGCCAAACAACCTCAAATACTGTAAATAGGATGAGGGAAAACGCTATTATTCATTTGCAGTGGGAACAGATATAGGCCAGTTCTAGCACAGTTAAAGATCCCAGCTGAAACAGTACAACCCTTTAAGGTTCTTAGGGCCATAACTCCAAAATAACAGATTAAAACCCTGCTCACAGAAAAGAAATTTCAAGTAAGTATCATCGATTACACTGGGGCTTTCAGCAGTCACAAGCATCTCTCTAGAGTTTCATTTACAGAATCAGGACCTATGTATTTGCTTTACATCCTCAAATGTAGGGTATTTGATCCTCCAAATAGTGGCAGTCTCTACTGACTGAAAAGTGACATCACTCTGCAATTTATTTAAAACATGTGATCTCCAAGCAACTGGCTTCCTAGATGAAAAGGCCTATGTGTGGAATTTACACCTATTCACCTTTTAAGTAGGGAGTTTACTACCTAGTGTTTTTCAGCTGATATTTAGGAATGTCTTTTTAATACCCCTGTTAACAGAAGTTGAAAGGAGGTTAGACTATGTGGTTGGTCTTTAATGTCTACGAGCTATTTCAGCAAGAAGGAAAGGGTAAAGTTGGAGGAGGAAGTCTAGTGTGGCTTATTTTGCTCAGAAAATGAAAAGTAAAAGATCCTATCAAAATAATATAAACTTTTTAGAAAGAATAACTTCATCATCTGATAGTGAAGCTTCTTTATATCAGCTTTCAGATTTGTTTTTAAAAATGATGGTCTCTTGTAATTTAAGCTGATATATTTCAAAGCTTTTTGGGGGGTAGGTGGAAGGTTATCTATTGCAAATATTTCATGACCATCAACAATGACTCATTTGCTATCCAAATACATAAGTTCAAGTTTAATAAATGATAAACTACAGTATAGTTTATTTCCAAGTGTGTCTTATACTCTTTTCATGAGCACCTGGATGACTATTTTTGCCATGCCTGACAGTGGTTTCAAAGGGCATTTTTTAGAACTGTGAGAGCACCTAAGGGTCCCAGTCAGAGTTCAAGGTTGATACTCTTGTTTTCCTGCCATTAGTGTGATCTTTTGTGCCCTGTGCAATAAATAATAGTTCCTTTTGCAGCGTGATGATTTTCAAAAACAGTCTTAATCTTACAAGAAACTCCAATAGCATTAAAAGCTCAGCGGTGATTATTTCTAGTCACGTTGCATATCTGAAGCTGAATGTTCGTAAAGGGGGCTATTTTTCAATTGCTCTAATTACATTTCAGCTCAGTCTGTTCCTTTTCACTCAGCTAACTCCCTCATCACTGTCTGTTCATTTCTTCTTCCATGTCCAAGCACTGATGTGCGGAATTGCTGCATGCCACTAACAGAAACTGTTTCATTTCAGTGTTAAATGAGGTTATGCTCTCGGCACAGCTTGCAGCTCCATTTGATAATTGTAAAATGGATCAATATTCTAGGGTAAGAGACAACGCACAAATGTTGGGTTACAAATGTTATTTAGTTGTTACATATTTTTCCTGTTGAAATACAATGCTGCATGTCTGTTCCAAGCTATCGCTCACAAACATGTGCTTAACTGGTGGGTGAGGACCATTGATTTTAAACAGCAAGCACAAACTTTTTAGTAAGCTTCTAAATCTTAATTTTAATCGCACTAAATTCCACAAAAGAATAAGTTTATCTTTCAGTCTACTGATGAACAGAAATGTAATATTAAGTATATTTTTCTGCATATCTCTAAATACTTCCATGAATTTTGCCTAACAAATTAAACTCAATGTTATAACTGTTCCCTGCATGTATCTGAGTAAAATTGTTCCTCTTTGTATACAGGTAAACTTTGCACGCTCAGCAAGTTTTCAGACTAGATCAGATTGGGGGAAGTCATTAATATGTTGGAGAGCAGTACTGCCATTCAGAGGCACCTGGATGGCCTTGAGAAATGAGGTGACAGGAATCACACAAAGTTCACCAAGCGGAAATGAAAACTCCTACACTGAACAGGATAACGCTATGCAACAGAACAGGCTTGGGGTTACTGGCTAGGAAGCAGCTTTGCAGAAAAAGGCCCGGGAGTCTGGTGGCCAGCAAGTCAATTAAGAATAGCATGTCCTCATAGCAAAGCAGGCCAAGTGCATCATGGCCTGCGTTAGCAAGAGGTTTGATGCATTTGCTTTTTCATCCTCTAATTATTTCCTTTATACTTCTTGATACCGAAAGTTGAATGTTATGTCTTTTTTTAACATGCCCTGCCCATATAAACCATATATCTCTGTTCATCTGCTCAGTGGCAAGGGTAAATCTACTGTAAGAAGCAGGGAGCATTCAATTATCCCCTTGAAACAGGCTTTTGAGGAAGTCCAAAGCCCAAGTTATAGAATAAATAGTTGCAGTAGTTACAGACAGGGGCTCAGTTAAGGTTCTAAAGTTGCAAGAAGCAATTATTTTCATTTGTATTTTTAAACCACAGGAGAAAATAAAAAACTAAATTCTTACAGAAGAACTTATGTATAGGCCACTGAATTAAGGTTATTAATCTATTAGGTCAAATAAAGAGAAGATAAAATGAAGAGAAGGTAAAACGGAGAACTAGTGGGAAAAAGGGATTACTAGATTAAATTCTTAGCTTGCCTTCACTCTGAGAGCCCATTTGACTGCATGCTGCTGGTTTCCCCTTCACTATGACGAGACACAGACATCTGTTTTGCACCCTGGTTAAGTTCCTGCTTAGTTAATGGTAATTGGGATGTGTAAAATAGGGGCTTGCATGAATAAGCAGGTAGATTTTACAAAAGCAGGTATGCAAATCTCGAGGGCAGCTGGCGCTGGCTAAAATTCTGCTTCTTCAGGGCCCAGTTTGCTGTAAATGAGAGAACAAGAAAGCACTGGCAGAACAATCAAATAGACATGTAATCAAGGCACAAAGGTTCTGTTCTCAGTCCTGCATGATTTTAAAAAGACCCTGTCTTCTGCTCCCGCTCCCCTAAATCTCTCCCTGCCTTAAAGACTGACCGTGCCAGGGTATGGATTATCTTTCTGAAGAGGTCTTCTACTTGATGGCTACTACAGTGGACAACTTAAAGCTTGTGACGCTGTCCTATTATAAATTACTGTATAAAATTGAGACAGTATCAGACAACAATTAAATTCAGATTCTCCTGACAATACTGCTTTAAAACACTTAAGCTCCTAGAGAAGCAGTTTTCTAAAGTAAATACTAACTGGCAAATGGGACGTAATCAGGAAAAAGGAAAAAAAAAAAAAAAAAAAAAGGAAGGAATCTTAAATTTCCCTGACATTGACCTGACCTGTCAGGCTGATGCATGTTCATCAGTCTTTTGCTCTTATCTGATATCTGACATTCTCTGATGAGTTGAAAGCAAAGTAACACAGATGGATAGCTCACTCTTTTGAAGACCAAAATGTACCAGTAACTGATTTTTCAAGTACATTCAACTTGAAGTTAACTCTTAGAACATACTCTTCTAAGAGTTAGCTCTTAGAATTTCTTTTAAAGAAGAAGGAGGAAGAAAAAGAGGTCAAAAGGGCTACTGGGGAGTCCATATTAGTGCATATATAAAGTCAGCTAACATTTACATAGTCCCTGCTACTTGCAATGTACCTCAGACAATGACTAATCAATACTCATTATACAGCTTTAAAAAGGCTGACTATTCCTGGGGGCAGCCACATCCTCCCAACTGCAACACACAGCCTAAAGCCAGCTGTTTGGCCAGCCACCTACATCCTTGGAGTTTCCCTGAGAGCTCAAACAGGTTTTGCCCCTACAAGCCTCATCTTCCTTCAGAGTAAAAGCTCAGTTCGTAGAAACATCATTTGTTCGTGTCACAGGAAGGAATTTCATGCAGGCAGTTTTGAATTAGTTAACCCGGTCTACCTGGAGAATCAGCTTTAAGATGAGAATGAGATGAAGCACATAGACCTGGAATTAACCGTTATGATGCTGCAGAGAAGCTAGCTGACGGCAGCAAATTTTGGACAATCACGAAAGATCCAAGCTCCTGTTTCAAATATTCCGCTTCTGAATCCTGTGACTCCCTACTCATTTTGGAGTAAGAGAGTAAACATTAAGAACTTCCTTTATATATCCCAGGTTATATGCTTGATTTTTGCTGATGGTGCTAGTAAAGGCCTAACTTTCTTCAAGGCTTCCTCTTCCAGCCCAGAGATAATTCTCTTACCCGTAAATTACCCTAACTGCTTTAAAGTAATAAAGTAAAAATGTAAATAATGTTAAAGAAAAAGCTTCATGGTTGTCACAGTCTCTTCTTGAGTTTGCTACATATGCCAAAACTCTTGGACGGACCTATACTTTTTGCTTTTTTGCCAGTGAATTCAAAACTATCCCATAAGCCAGTCTTTACAGTTCAGTGGACATGACATCAGACTCCGTATTTCTTTAAAATATTTCATGAGGACTTTCTCTAGCTTAAAAGAAAAATCTCAAAAAAGAAATTCATACATGCTTCACCCTGCATTATATAAAGGTCACTCAAATTCAGCAATAGAATGGTATTTTCTGGCCACAAAGTATATAACTATTTTTCTAGAATACCTCCTCAGAGCAACTCCCAGAACTGTTAATGCTCCTAGATATTCCACCTGGTAAAACATGCATGTAGGTGTCTGGCCAGGGGTGCTAGCAGTGGAGGGAAAAGATCAAAGGCCTATAAATGTGTCAAACTTTCAAATGCAAATCACCTGCCATAATGCTGCTGAGAACAAATCCTTCATTATCACCATTCTGTGAAAGGCTTAAATTAGCCTGAATTGACTGAAAAGAACAAGAAAAAGAAAGCCATTTATCTTCCTGTGAGTTTTATTACCTTTTAGATTTATTTGGCTAACGGTGTAATAGCTGACTAATCAGAATATCTCCATAACAAATTCCTCAAATGATCCATAAATAAAATACGTGATCATATCATGTTGCTATTAAAATTAAGCCTAGATCTGTGACAATGGGTTATTACTAGTCAAAAGGCTCTTCACAATAAGTCTTTCTTTTTGTAATTGTCAAACTCTGAGCTGTTATGATTTATGTATTAACAGTTGTCAACTGGCTTCTTAGGTATGGGATTGGATTACATTTAGGGGACCTTTTTAACGTGCACTTCCTAAACTGTATGTTTTCTAGATAGATGTAGTACCCATCCCTACTTTAGGTTACCACTATTCTGAACATATTGTAAAATCACAGAAAGGCTGAGGTTGGAAGGGACCTCTAGAGATCATTTAGTCCAACCCTCCTGCTCAACAGGGCATATTGCCCAGTATTGTGTCCAGACAGCTTTTGAATATCTCCAAGGACAGAGACTCCACAACTTCTCTGGGCAACCTGCTCCTGTGCTCAGCCACTCTCATCGTAAAGAAATTTTTCCTTATGTTCAGAGGAAATTCATATAATTCAAGTTCGTACAACAACGTTCTTAACGGAGAGCAGTTAATATGGGAGTCTGGGAATATTTTTTATAGGTGGTTTAAGTAATATGACAGAAGTTGCCAAGGCATGCTGTTTAACTATTTGATTGATTTCATTGACTAGAAGAGCAAGAGTTAAAAAAAAAAAATTGCATTGTGTCCAATCCTTATTTTATAAGGGGAAATTCTAGCACTCTGCTTTTGTTAAACAAACAGCTTATTAAGCAAGCTTTATTGGGATCTTTGAAAGAGGATATGCCTTGATCAGAAAGCGCTTGGACAGGATGGCCGAGGGGCTGTCTGAAGGTAGCTGATGGAAGTCCTCTCAGATATCTTCAGGAAGATGTCTTCGGTGGGGGTCAGGCGAGACTCCCCAAAACACAAATGCTAGTAACTTTTATCTGCACCAGAGATGCACCTGTCTTACTCATTACCCCTGACATTTTACAAGATAAATACCTTATCACACAGAAATTCTTGTAAGATACATATTAGTGTTATTTGAGGGAATATAATTCTTTTGAAGGAATTTTTCAACTCTCTTTACAAATGTGAATACCATCAGTGCCAGATCCATTTTATATGGTTATCTTCTTCAGATTACCAATATAGGGAGAGGAAGGGTGTCTCTTTAAGGACTTAGTGGTGGGCCACAGATAACAGAACAAGCAAAGAATTAGCTTTCTTTTATGAAACCTAATAGGTTGCTATATGGAAATTAATCAGTTGTTATGGGATACCTTACAGCTCATAATTCCAAACCACTGACACCAGAGATTGTAACATAACAGGTGCTGGTAGAGTGGTGCTGTATGAGGTTTTGTGGAAAATAAAACTAATCTTGGTCTTTGCAGTTGAAAAATAAAAATAAAAATAAAACAAAACAAAATGGAAAATATTATTGTAAATCTGACTTTTCTTACCTCAAAATCTGCTATATGATTATCTTACTATTTTCCTATGGCACTGCGCAAAGGAATATTCATAAAACAGGACAGCAGAATAACACATACTATGAGCTTTTATGATTAGCGTACTAACAACTATAACAGTTCAAATTTCTCGATAGCAGTAATAGGGAAAAATAGAAACATACTATTAACTGAAAAAAGTATTTTCTTAGAAATCATAGACAAAAGTTATATGGCTGCAATTTTTCCCAAATATCTGTCTTGCAAATTCTAAGGAGACAGTGAACAAGAAGAGTTGAGATTTTTAGGCAAGTAGCCAAAGAAAACTCAAGAAAACAGTGCTATCATCTTTAACCAGCATGGCATATCAATAGACACCAAAACAAAAGTATATTTGTACTTGGAGATGCACAGGGACAGTCTCGTCAACTTCACTTGGACTTGAGGGTAGAAACACATAGAAATACCATGCATCTCATGATGCTCAAAAAAAAATGGATAGAGAATGCACACTACTATCTGAACATGTGCTGTAAAAGCTAGCATTTTCAGTTTAGAAAGGTAACAGGAAGGCAGGATGGACTATATGCACATTATTAAAAAATATGGTAGAACTCAGACAGAGGGAGGACAGCAGTTTTGCATAGGTTTTTACGAACACAGAGATACAGGTACTCAACTACACACATTGGAATATCTCAGGGAGTTGTTTCAAAGCTTATAACACGAGTGCTTATGAATCCCCATGGGTCCTAGGCCATCCCATTGCAGTATCTCTGGTTCCTCTGCTGTCTCTCCTGAACTTCTTTATAATATCAACAGCACCTTCCTCAGGTCTTTGATAACCTCTCATAACAAAACCACCTTCACATCCTTACATCCCATACATGCTCCATCTTTTTTGATCTGCCAGTTAGGCAAAAGACAGCACGTTCAGTTTACAGACATATGTGTAAACTGATTGACAACTGGCTGTCATCACACAGAGCTACTCCTAATTTCTTTCCCTCAGGAAGGTATGAACAAAGTCTCTCCCTCTCTCTTCCCTGAACAATTAATTTTTCAGCTTATAGTAAATTTATATCCTTTAAAGCCATCAAATTTGGTTGAAATTGGCCAGTTGTTAAAAAATATCAATGAAGGAGAAAGCGAAGAAGTTGCATAGCCTAATCAAACAAAACCTCTTTCCTTTCTTTCCATGCTAATAACTGAGTGGTGTGGTTACTTTCCTAGTAGATAATCTGAACCCATCTCGGCCAAGGAGGGCATTGAACCGGATATCTCCTTTCCAACTGAAATTCTCTACTTATCAGGGACTTCTACGAAAAAGAAGGCACCCCAACCTGCATCATTCTAGTCTCTTTCTTTAACGGTATAAAAGAGATCTGATTAATTCTACTAAACAACAGTCTGGTTGGCCATCTCAGAAATCTTTTCAGTTTTCTATAAACTGAGATAGAGGTAGACATCCTGTAGCAGCAAGCTAGCTTGCTGGAGAGAGGTGGAAGTAGTTACCTCCTAGGCAGCTAAACTGCAAATGCAACTTAGCTACAGAAAAATACAGTTAATGAAACTGCCCTAGGGCTGGGTTGTCTTTTATAAACTGCTGATTGTACATTCCTTCAACAGCATCTTATCTGAAAGAATCTCTCTCATCAGTGTATGTAGGTCATACCAAGACATCAGCCCTATAACTGCTTTAGTAGAACAGGCAATGAAATCCCCTCTGGTAAAGAGGACATGCAATAACTACAAAAAATAGCATCAGGTTTTTAGCTTTGATGAAAACTCTTATCAAGTCCACTTTAAGTAAGCGTGTAGGTGGTTAAAACTACTGGAGTCCTTTGTTTCATTAAATTCCATGCTTTAGGGAATCTAAACCTGAGCACAAGGTTCCTTTCCTCTCAGTTGCGGATCAAACTTGAAAAAAAGTTGCAAAAGGTATGTCTACCGCATATCATAGCAGGCTGAACTACAGAGGGACTTAAAGTCGAAAGCTGTCCTGAGACCGGGCATTCATGCCATCCTGGAAGGCAGCCTAGTTTCAATCTGAGGAGGCCACAAACCTCATCTATCTTTGCAGCAGACATGGACAACCCTTAGACAGTCTATAGAGTTTGGGCTATCTTGCCTGTCTGTCATTCATTGTGTAATACCGCTGCCAGGGCCACAGTAGGACATGGGGATGGAGGAAGAGACAGCATGTGAAGGCTCATCCAGTAAGTTTGCCTACTAATTCATTCAAAGCTGGTCACACCCACAGTATCTTCCACCATCTCCTAAAGTATGTGAAGAGTTTGCCGCAGAGCCAGCCTTCAAGAACGTTCACGGTAGGACAACTAATTTGGCTTCAAGCTTGGCCTGGAAGTTGCTCCTGCAGAGCAAATTGCATTTTAAAATAACATAAATACTAATGTACAGCTACTTCTACAAGAAGCTGGCATTAAGAATATTCCTCAAGTTAACTTCTTTTCATTCATTGCATTCTAGCCAAACATTTAATTCATTTTAAGTATCTATCAAATGGAGTTTTACTATATCTAACTAGCGTCATGGAGCAAAATTTTCAAAAGCGGAAAGGTGCCTTTTTTTCCAGCTGTGCTCATAGTCTTTCAGGTGATAAAATCTTCCCAAGCCCCTTCAAAGCTTCTTCCCCCTACTCCAATTAGCATTGGTTTCAGGAACTTTTAAGGTTTTATATGCAACTAATCTTAAGTAAAATTAAGAAGATTGGTAGTGGCAGTAGCTATGATGCAGGGTATGAGAGCAAGAGAACAATGCAAATAGTGGTTCTATCACTGATTTTAGTTTTGTTTTCTTGAAACAGTTAAAGCGTTTTTTTTTTTTCCCTGAAGGAAAAAAGTGTTAAATCTAGCACTGATTTTACTGTTTTGCCAGTAGCACTTAGGTTTGCAACAACTCCAGTAATATTGTCACTGCAATTCCCTTTTATCTACTGATGTAATATGGCAGGGTTTTACACCTTTTTAGACATGAAAAGACTTTATCTTGTCTCAAATAACAGTTGCCAGTAGTTGCTCGCTCCACCATATTTTCTAAGTTTCTTTCTCAGTTTAATAGCACACAGTCACCCTCAGAAAGTCTGCAAGATTCCATTAAATATTCACCTCCTCAAAGGCGGGAAATTCTTCCTGTGATCTCTCATAAAAGTTTTTATTTGGTTCATTACTTCTATTAATAAAGCAAAAATGGAAAATGCAATAAAAATGAGTGTCACTTAAATATTTCTGTAATAATTTCCATTGGAAAAAGTAACAGAAAGGTATGTGTAACTTGATGGTGGAACAACTAAAGGATTTTCACATTACATTTTTTGCAGTAACTTACAGTCATTTGTGTACACATTTCACGTAAAAAGTATTTGGTTAACTTTCTGGTAGATTCGCCATGGATTTCAAATAGGAAGTGAGCTCCAAGCACCACATGACGAGTGGCAGATAAATATTTCCCTTCATTAAACAATTCTATTTAAATTACCTACATCTAATTAGATGTGGCTCACTTCTTTAAAATTGTTTAAGTGGAAATAACAATATTTGTACTGGTAAGGACAGCCTACACTTCTGACCAGTATCTTTGCAGGAACCATTTAAGCTAGAGGGATGTCGATGTCAGGATGAGCAATAGATTGGTTAAAGAACTTGGGACTGGTAGAGTAATTCCATAGAAAAAAACTTTCAGAAAAAGTGCTGCAAGAGTGACAGGGTTTCAGCAGCAAGACCTGCACGGTCACGGACGTCTCTTTTCCTTGTTTCCCTAGCAGGTACAGTTTCATTAATTCATTGATACAAAACATCTTGATATAGCTTGTGTGGGCTGACCAAAACAGGTAACAAACGGAAATATATTCAAAACTCATGCATCACATTCACTTATACCTACTGTCAGTCTAATATAATCTTGTAGAAATATTTCTTGCAGAGGAAAGTTTTATCTGTTATGCCTACTCGATTTATGTAAATGTTTTCTTAGAAAGTGTGAGAGGTTGCAAAGCAGTCAGCTTTAGCCCTGTAAAAAAAGATCCACGGAAGAACAATTGGCTCTAGTAGTTAGATTGAGTATATACGTGCAAGATGGGAAATCAAAATATTTTTAACGCTGTGATTTTCCTGCTGTAGTGAATCACAAGCGTAACTGTCATCCCCAAAGATAAATGTTCTCGTGTTGACTTGCTGCAATGAGCAGCTAAGAGTATAAATGAGAGAACAGCGTCCTATAACATATAGGAGCAGCAACAGATCTGAAAACAACTGAAGTACTGGCGAAAACTTACACAAAATTAAGACGCAGTGCAAGTGAAAGAGAATTTACATTTTTCAGTTTTACATGCTTGAACTGCAGTTATGAAACCAGATGCCATTTGTAGTGATATCAGCAATATACTGTTCCTTCTCCCCAGGAATTCGTACTATCTTATGGATACATTTTACATTTCTGTGTTCCATCATCCGTGAAATACAGACTTATAATTCTGATATAGTATTTTCAGAGAATTACCGCTCATTAATGCAGTCATTCCAGCCAGACCTGGAAACCAACCCCCCACCCTCAAACCCTCCAAACTCTAAACAAAATCTTGCAACATAGAAACCCACGCAAGATGGTTGACATCTCATGATCTCTCTCTCTCTCATAAAAAAGAACTGGTCCTCATACACCGGGAGAGAACAGAAGTGAGAGCATTCCCGTGATGTTGGTATTTTTATTTGTGAAAATTCAAACTATTGACTTTCAGTATTCAAAATTAGAAGCAAGGAAACAAAAGAATCATATATAAAAAAATGAGTGTTTTTTTCACAAAAAAATAGTGTGATCTGTCCACTGTTGACCATTACATAAGCCTTTACATTTATGCCTTTGAGTTCCCAGGTGATTGTTACTTGTATTCTTCTTAGTAACTCTCATCTTTTTGAAGTATCCCATTCAGACAGGTGGTTAGAGTCTAAACTCTCTAGGAAAAAGTAATCATCCTAGATTTTTTTTTTAATTAGTTATTTTCCTACATTTAATATATTTACCCTCAAAATTGAAAATAAGCTTCCAATACTTTCTAATAAAGTACCTCAAAATACTTTACAGGCGTTAGTTTCTTAATTTTCGTAATATATTTCTCATTTGGAAGTTAACTATAAATTCCTTTTCTCCTTTTGGGGAATCTAAGAAACCACTATTTTGGCTGATTACCAATTAGATTATCTACTGATTAGCATATCTCAGCAAGACTGGCCTTCTTCCTGGCTGCCGTATAGAAAAGTTTCTGAACACCTAACGCAGGCAAGGATGAATTTCCTAGTATGCTGTTGAAAATAATTTTTTTGTGCAAACAGAGATGGCTTCTGCATTAAAAAGGAAGAGCATCTTCAAAATTGTGACTACGTTCAAGATTCCCTTTTAAAAACATTTACAATACATGACATCTTTAAAAAAAATAAAATATATTTCACAGTATCGTTATTAGGTTTCAATGTGCTATAATTTTACCTTCTTTCTGTTACACCTGGAAGTGAACGTTAGACAGGACTTTGTATCTTCTCTAAGTACAAAAATGCCAGGAATCGTAAACATTTAGTTAAAACATTAATCAAATTTACTTAAGAACTGGAGCGGACAGCTACCCAAACAAAATATCCTTAGATGGTGCATTCCATTCTTTGTAAGATGCACGCACACGCATTCAAATAGCAATTTATTACAGGGCATGACAGACACAAATTTAGCTACACTGCAACATATATCTGCTGTGTGTCTCTATCTGGTCATTTAGAGATAATCCACACAACCAGCATTCTAGGATTTTAAAACTAATAAAATTAAGTTAGTGGAGCAAAATGGAAAATTTCAGTCAGTAAGAGTTTATCACTTCATCTTTTTAAGGATTTATATTATAAATCTGTTTTATAAGCAGAAGGACTAACAGCTGTACTCAAAATACTTACACTTGGCTGGGAGAAAACAGACTGTATTTCACAAATAACTCCCCTACTCCCTGGTGTAGTATATCCTGATGCTTATGAGTCAAGTCCAAAACGTAATCAAATCCATAATAACTTGTACTTGCCTGTAAATCAGTTCTTGGGTACCTTGGCTAACATTTTAGTTTCAAACTTCAGTACTGGTATGGAGTATTTCACACTTCATATAACTGTACCTACTTCAAATTGTCATAGCATAGTACAGAAACTTTGAAAAAGAACTACGTTAAGAGCTGAAGGTTCAGAGTTAATTATTACCATGATCTATTTTATGGAATACTTAATTGTTTTTGAGTCTTTCTTTTAGTCTTTCATACAGGGGAAGGGGACTATCTGCCATTGCATAAGACAGAACATCACTTTTGGCTCGCTGCAGAGTGCAGGTACCCGACCTCTCAAACGGACTTAAGAAACGATCAACTTCCACTACAGGAGAAGGTTTTGGAGATACTTGCACTGGCAAATTATTACTAGTTATTTTAAAATTGGTCTTCTTTTCCTCCCCTTTAACTGTAATTGCCGAGTCACTGTTCGTTCTTTTGCTAGTGAGAGTGTTACTCTTTTTCTTTATATATATTTTTTTTAACTGACCTGGGTTTTGTTGCCTTTTCTGCTGCTCATAAATTAGATTTTTATTCATGTTCCCATCATCACTGTCTTCACTAGAAGAGCATTTGTTCTGGCACACACTCCTTTTAAATAAAGTTTTCCAAGTAGCCTGAGTACAGGCTTCTGTAATGTGACAGCCAGTTACAACATCTGCTGGCTTTTGAGACAGTGGAAGTATTTCACACCTAGGTTGTAACGGCTTTACTGTTTGACTTCTTAGAGCTACAAACGCTGAACTGTTTATTTTATGGTGTTTTTGCATTATTTGAGCCAGGCTGTCAGCATTTTTATACTGATCTTGATACATGTGTACACTGGACTCCCTCATACAGTTTTCCGATAGCACATTTTTAGTTTCCCGCCCTGTTTTATTTAACTGATATGAAGAAGCAGCATAATCTTTGTCAGGATTCAATGCTCCTTTTGTTTGTTTTAAATATTTTAAAGGCTTCAGTTCCATTATATCTTCAGATAATGAAGGTTTTGCTTGAACAGAAGTCTTCGTAAGTATCCGCTCACTTAAAGATAACTTTTGAAGTTGTCCCATAGCATCATCTGAAAACAAGTCATCTGCACTATCCGAATGATCTTGATCAGACTGCATAGCATCAGAATGTTCTGAGCTATTTATTGCTGTTTTATGATGTAATGGATCTGAATGTTGTATATATGTAGCCAGGCCAGCCACTGGATCAAGGGTACCGCCACCAAGGGCTGGTAAAGTGCTGAAGGAGGTTCCTTCCCTATCAGTACTGCTCAGTTGTAGATCAGCTGTTACAGAGGTAGTATAAGATGATGATACCCCTGAATTTTCAGTAAGTTGTGCTGGCGATGCAGAAGAGTCAGCTAACGTACTTTTTAAGAGCGAGTAAGGTGATGCAGTTGGAGAAAGGGCAGCTGCTGCTACTGGCATTCCAACAGTTGTAATGCAGGAAGTTGCAGCTAACGCTGGATCTTTTGATTCAATACTTCTCTGATATCTCTGATCCTCACGGAGCATTTTTACATCTGACATGGAGTCCTGCACTGGGAGAATTTCACATGTGGATTTTAAATTCATTTGAGACAGAAGGTCAGTAACTTCACCATAAACATTTGATAATTCCTTTTCTTTTGGTCTGTTTTTCCTGCCTGAAAGAGTAAAGATGACATTATGAAAACAGGATGGGTTGTTGTCCAAGTAAAAAAAAGCGTTAATGGCAGTTCAGATTTTCTAGCATTCAAGTTTTAAATGGTAAGATAAAGGCAACTGGGCCCAAAGAACAACTGAGCCATGCTGTAAGATAGCATGTCCTGATCTTCACAGCACATGACACTGCTCAACAGTGGGAGAGGTGTTTGCTACTTTTGCTTCCAGTGTTCTGGCAAGGCCCATAAATTCATAAGAAATAAGCTTTTGGACTTACTTTTCTGTTTCTTTTCCAAAATTTCTGTTTTTTCCATCTGATAAAGGGCAACAACATCAGGATAAGCAGCCTGAAATAAAGACTCCTCCTCTACTGTGACTACAAAGGACTCCACAGGCTGATCTTCCGCATCAACATAATGTTCTAAAAAATTAATACATTACACATTATAAATAATACATTAGACAAATACATACACATACATTTCATCAGGAGAGAATAAGAGAAACAAAGAATAAGAGATTTACCTATCTTCCTATATTCAAATAAAAAGGGCAATAGTATAAGATTGGAGATTTAACTGCAGTAAAGGTTTCTTCTGCCAGTCTCCTTCGCAGAGACAGACAACCTGAAGGTAGCAGAAGTCTTGTCAGCATGGAAAAATTTCTAGCTGGTAAATAGCCACAGCTTACGGTACATACTGGAATAAGATATGAAACATGCGGAGTTCAGTGCTTCTGCGCAATACCTAAGCAGCACAGAATGGCTGTAACTATTTTAATCTTATTAAGATGTACCAGGAACAGTACTTGAAAAATGAAGTACTTTGCTTTCTAAGATTGTTGTTGATTTTGAGCATTGCTTTTATTTTCAGGATATCTGATGTTGGATGCATGTTTTTTATGCTCTCCCTTTTTTTTTCCCCTCTAGACACAGAAAAATTTCCAATCTCACCCCAACCTCATTTACTCATAAGGCTGCCTAACGACTTCTTCTTTAAAGTGTACTTTTTTCTTGTTCTACTAATTGGACTGCTCCATAATGTATGTAGAAATCAGACCAACCTGGTTTTTGCCACTGAATTTCAAAACAAGGTATCCCGTTTTTAACACGTGTCTTGACTATCCTAGAAGAAAAAAAGCAGACCATTAAATGATTTTGTTCAAATAGGAAACGAAAAATCTATTCTAACGTATTCTAATTTGTAACAACTCATCAGAGGAAAAAACCTATCTTTGTAACAGTGAATTCAATGCACACTTTAAAAAATATACTACTTCTTTGCATAACTTACACAGTAAAGTGTTGAGTCTAGGTTTTGATTACTGAAACATTTTTGTGATACTGCTCAGAGGAGCACAACTGAAAATCAACAAGCTATTCTCTAACAGCCAGCTGCAATGCAAACTTCCACAAGCATATTTGATGTCTTCAGCTAAGTCACAGAGAAGGCTGCTGCCATAGACAGTAATTTTCTGAACGACCAGATAGGGTAACTCATTTATTTGCCTGGGTGCATGAAGGAAGATAAACATTGCTTGAACAGGAACACTCAGTCTTCATGAAAGATTTTTCTAAAAAAAAAAAAATTGTCTACACAAGCTAACAGATTCCTATGCGTGATGAGGCTGCTGCTGAATCGTTTTTAAATCCTTGTTAACAAAAGAAGTCTTCTAGAGCATGATTTGTCTTTTACACTCTTAGAACACTAAAGAAAGGTATAAACGGAGGATGTCAATTAATTCCATCATCAAGGTAAATACTAGCAATTTGTCTAGCCAAACCATTTAAATAGCTATCCCTCAACAACTCCCTGTCCAGTCACCCTTTTGAAAGATAATGCTAAATAGAAAGCTCCCCTGCAAGGAATAATTTAACATGCCAGAAAAGAGATTACCATGTTGCCACTGTCTCTTCTTCTGTACTCCAAAACTGAGGTCTATAAAATCTTAAATGGCATCAAGAAAGGAACAGGGAACAATTACTAACCTTCTTGCAATACAAGGATTCAGGGAAAATAAATGAAATGTTCAGATACCAGAGTCAAAATAAGTCAACAGTTTGCTTTCATACAGTAAAGTTGAGGAACCCTTTGCCAATGGACACCGTAGATAATAAAAGTCCACACAGGTTTAAGAAGAGATTAGACCACTTCACAGAAAATCTGTTAAGGGCTGTTAGAATAAAAAGGTACTAACTCTGGCTCAGGAAACCCCTAAGTAAGAGAAATCTGGATACTGGGAAAATATTCAGCGGGCAGTAGTTGCATGCTCGTCTTCTTGTTTTTCCTGGATATCTACTCTTGGTGACAGCATACGCATCTAGTTTGGCCATTTCTGTACTCATAAATGCAGCAGTCTTGAATGAAAAAGCTGTTTTGAGAAGAAGGGGGAACAGAATACAGCCATAAACTAATGATTTCATTGGCCACAGTATGAAAAAAGTCAGTAGGTCTGACAAGAAATCTGCATACTCTAGACATGACTGTGAACCTACAGATGCTCGTTTCTAGGTGTGGGCTCTTATTTTTAATCTCCAAAGTCATTAAATTTCCAGTAACAACTTAAGCACAACATCATCCCTGTAATGCTAAATCTCATGTGCAGCCCCAAGGAAACAGAATAAAAAGGAAGCATAGGATAGAAAGTAAGCATAGGAAAAAGCAGGTCCTATTAGTTAGGACTGAAGAAAACTATTATTTTACTTTGTGCAGCAACAGTATAAACTTAAGAGTACTGATCTAAATTTTTAGTTCTATCCAAAAGTAGCACATGGTTTGAAACAGACACAGAAGAAATCTACTATATTTCTGAAAGAAAGAAAGAAAGAAAGAAAGAAAGAAAGAAAGAAAGAAAGAAAGAAAGAAAGAAAGAAAGAAAGAAAGAAAGAAAGAAAGAAAGAAAGAAAGAAAGAAAGAAAGAAAGAAAGAAAGAAAGAAAGAAAGAAAGAAAGAAAGAAAGAAAGAAAGAAAGAAAGAAAGAAAGAAAGAAAGAAAGAAAGAAAGAAAGAAAGAAAGAAAGAAAGAAAGAAAGAAAGAAAGAAAGAAAGAAAGAAAGAAAGAAAGAAAGAAAGAAAGAAAGAAAGAAAGAAAGAAAGAAAGAAAGAAAGAAAGAAAGAAAGAAAGAAAGAAAGAAAGAAAGAAAGAAAGAAAGAAAGAAAGAAAGAAAGAAAGAAAGAAAGAAAGAAAGAAAGAAAGAAAGAAAGAAAGAAAGAAAGAAAGAAAGAAAGAAAGAAAGAAAGAAAGAAAGAAAGAAAGAAAGAAAGAAAGAAAGAAAGAAAGAAAGAAAGAAAGAAAGAAAGAAAGAAAGAAAGAAAGAAAGAAAGAAAGAAAGAAAGAAAGAAAGAAAGAAAGAAAGAAAGAAAGAAAGAAAGAAAGAAAGAAAGAAAGAAAGAAAGAAAGAAAGAAAGAAAGAAAGAAAGAAAGAAAGAAAGAAAGAAAGAAAGAAAGAAAGAAAGAAAGAAAGAAAGAAAGAAAGAAAGAAAGAAAGAAAGAAAGAAAGAAAGAAAGAAAGAAAGAAAGAAAGAAAGAAAGAAAGAAAGAAAGAAAGAAAGAAAGAAAGAAAGAAAGAAAGAAAGAAAGAAAGAAAGAAAGAAAGAAAGAAAGAAAGAAAGAAAGAAAGAAAGAAAGAAAGAAAGAAAGAAAGAAAGAAAGAAAGAAAGAAAGAAAGAAAGAAAGAAAGAAAGAAAGAAAGAAAGAAAGAAAGAAAGAAAGAAAGAAAGAAAGAAAGAAAGAAAGAAAGAAAGAAAGAAAGAAAGAAAGAAAGAAAGAAAGAAAGAAAGAAAGAAAGAAAGAAAGAAAGAAAGAAAGAAAGAAAGAAAGAAAGAAAGAAAGAAAGAAAGAAAGAAAGAAAGAAAGAAAGAAAGAGAAAGAAAGGAGATTTTTCCCCCAGCAGCAGAGGAGGTAAACATAGTAAGTTCAAGAACTCATGCTACATTACCGTATTGCTTGTAGTTGTTTTGAATCAATGTATCCAGATTTTCTCTGGGTCATATCATACCATGTCAATAATACCAAGAGTTTCTTACAAGCATAATGTTTGGTCCATTCCATCTTCTCAAAAGCAAATCTCTGTTAGCATTAAAAAACAAACAAACATTTAATACTTTTTTTACTCTCTCAGAAATCACATTTTGACAGCTATATACTAAGGGCAAAGGACTGAATACTTAAAATATCCAGAACGTTGCATACGTTACTGTAATTCCTAATGACGTTTCACTGTCAAGAGAAGGCACAATCATCCATAACAGAACAGATTCATCAGCTCTTACTAGCAAGTGACGGGAACAGTTGTGTAGTGGCAGCAGCTGGAATAAGAAGGTTACTGAAAACCTTATCAGATTCAGATCTGCTATATAAAGAACTGTGAAAATTATAGCTTTTGCCAGGAAGGATGAACACAGATTTTCACTACAGCTTGCTACGTTATGCATTAGTTGTCCACTACATTATATGTAATCCTCACCAACAGCGTTACCAATCCCTGAAAACGAAACATCGTAAAAGCTGCCGTCACCAGTAAAAATATATAATAAAACACCTCTTAGAAAACAACTCGCATTTTGTCACTCTGTACATCTGTGATCTCACCGATCACTTTTGAAACCAATGACCTGTATAACGGTTTATGTTCGCTAGCCAGTTCGCCCAGATCAGAACTGGTCACAAAACGTGCAGCTATTTATACAGATAGTATTTGGGGGATTTAGCATAAGCTAAGGGTGGGTCAAGGAACACATAGGGTGACACAAGAGTTTTATGCTGGAAATCACTGGAAGCATGAAAGACTAGGGTTTGTGCAGTGGCATGTGATTAGATGAATGTATAGCACCAGAGCACAGAAAACTGGTCTTCAATTTTTATGCTGCTCATGAAACAATCTGTTGATAATGACAAGCTTCAGTGAGTATCTACTGCATTTAATGACAAGATTTCTTCCCCGCAGAGTTCAGAGAAATACTACTATCTCCACAAAAACATTAAGATGTATTTGATCCATGTAAACAAAGAGTAATGTCATTTTTTGGAAACTGAAAGCTGCAGTAACCTGTGTGAAAGGTCTCAATCGTCTTATGATGATAGTAAGATGGCAATGCAGGGACTGAACAGTTTTATATAAGATGGGATGAAGGGGAGCCAGGTAGAAGGAAGAGATTTATCTGAAATACCATCAGGGAATAAAGCTGAGAGTGATGTTAGCAGCATAATGACACAGAGTTTGAATTTTTCTGGCCTTCTGGGGAAAATGGTAGGAATAAACTAAAGGTAGCAAAAATCTAAGGGTTTGATGTTCAGCAAATTCATAAAACAATCATTCTCCAGCTGAGGTGGTTCTAGCTTCCCTGGCATAAGTCATATTATATTGACTGAAAACTCTCATGAAACTTGCATCAGCATGTGAATAAATGCACAGGCATGTATGCACACAAAGGATGTGATACGGGTACAATACTCATCTTATACCGGTGGAGAAATAAACTAGGCCACTTATGAGCTTTGTACCCTTGGAATCAAATGGCCTCTGAACATAGAAGCTGGCAGTGTTGTGCTCATTACTGAAGGTCTGCTACCTGTTGCTCAGAAAATATGCAGTATTCAGGTTAAAAGCCACTTTTGTTGGTTATATACAGATGCCAGTTTTTTACAGATACAAAAAAAAACCCCGACAACAAACAAAAAAAAACACCACACACCAAAAAACCCACAGCGGAAAGTAAAAAAAAAAAAAAAAAAGTCTCCAATTATGACTTGCTGCAATAAAAAATGCAACAATGGCATGTGACTGCTTTTCTGAGATCTCTTATTTCCTCTTTTCTACGGGTCTATTTACATCAATTAATTTTTCAGAGTCTTTAATTTCAGGTTTCCAAGAGATGAGCTATATTAAAAAGTAGCAAGGTTCTTTAATTCTTATTTCCAGTAGAACTACGAGTGAAGATCAACATTATCACAGGTGCCTTCCTTAATAAGAACATAAAAAAAAAAAAAAAACCCTTCAGAGCTGAATTCCCAGTATTTTGTTCTATACCTGAAAGGACAATAAACTAGGTCTTTGGTATTCCATTATCTTGTTCAATTTGTTCTTGTTTACAAGAAATTCTTGGATAACCTTGAAATAAAACAGAAAAAGGACAGGCAGTTTAACAGAAAGCTGAAAACTAAAATTTCAATTGATTTAAAAATAATCTTTAGATAGGCTTGTTTGTTACCTCAGAGAATGGAAAGCCCTCACAACTGTTAGCTCTTCTGCAGGTAAAACAAATGAGTTAGGAACCGAAAACAAACGGGAAAAATGCAGAATTTAAATGCTCACCCTGCACATAAAAGCAGGGAAGAGCAATTCATTTTCAAGACATTCCTACTTTCTGATATTGTCCTCCACTGCACTTGCTTGTTTCTCTCGCTCTAACTGATGCCATTCACAAGGGCAGCAGTATTTGGAGTCATGGGGTTTGCAGGACCTAATGCTTTCACAGAATTTACATCCATTGTGCTCATGTTCCTTATAAGACCCTACAGAAGAAGATGCATAGTGTGAGGAGAAAAGAGTTTTCCAACACTATACAAACATAAAGCTCAGAACACATATTAATCTGGCATGAATGGTAGCTGTAAACAGATCCGAACGTATTAGCTGTATATACCTACAGAAAAAACAGACAAATACAAGCTTTCTCCCTGCCCCATTCCCTGCTTTTTTTTTTTTTTAAGCTTTCTTCCAGCAGTTTCAGACATTATGCTGAGAAACATTACCTAAAAAACTACAGCAGCAGTTTCTGACATCTTTACAAACATATATAAGTAATGGATATTCGAAGAAAGTTTTTCCATTTAGGAGTGATGGGTTTGAATGACTTCACTGTTTGAAAGTGACACCAAGATGAGGCTCCTTAAGATTAATTATTTTTAAAGAAACAGATACATCAAAATCCAGCAATATAAAAAGCCTCTGCTAATGGAGTCAGTCTTCTCGATGCAAGGCCCATTCAGGCAAATAAATAAGTTGCTTATGCCTTCTTTACTGATACTATTAAAAAGATAAATATCTGGATCATACAACAGCACTTTGATAACATTCCATCTGCTATCAACAAGTTTCACATCTGAAAAAAATTCACACATACAATGTTGAAAATCTGAATATACTCCAGAAGCTGAATAACAGAAAAGCAGTTTTTAATGCTGGTCATAAAAACGAAATAGAACAAATTGAAGCTATATCAGAATAAAAAGCAAACAAATGACTAGGCCAAAAATAAAAATTTACCCCTTTTCACACTGACCTGGATGATGGCATTCAGAACAGTGAGTTACCTTCTTAACTACTAAAGGTGGACTAGTATTACTATACTGAAGTTGTTCTCCCCACTGCTCAAACCTAAAATGAAGATATTAAAATGATTAAAACATATTTTTAACTTTTAGACTTAAAGTAAAACATCAAAACACATTCCCACTATACTCCTTAACCATCTGCCTGAGAAGTGAGTTTTCTATTTTTTGAAATATTATATATATATATATTTTTAAGTGCATTATGTGATTGCTGGGGTTTCTAGTATTGACACTAACATTAGGATAACAAATACAGTAAATATTCAGTAGTTCATGTTCTGAGCTACATCCCAATTAAATGGGCAAGTGTCTTTCATCAGTCCTTGTAATTTCCATTCCAGGACAACTGCATACAGTTGCTGACTCAGGCACTTGGGGGTAGATAATGTTTAAAGCAATTAGAGGCTGCTTGCCTAGCAAACACAATTCATTTAGCAAAAATGTAAGGAATCGCTCTCAAAAAAAATTAGAGGACAGTTGACTTGGAGGTGAAGCATGCAGCAACAACTCTTTGAATAAAATCAAAGTCCTTTAGCATACAAAGCAAACTTTAACTTTACCTTTGCAGTAAGTTTTGACCTTGCAAAGTCTCAATTAACTTTAAAGCTTGTTCTTTCCCAACTCCTGGAATACCCTTTTGAGACAGAAACATGAAACACAATAAGTCTTATTTATTTAATGAAACACTGAAGGCATACACATTTTCATAAAACTGATTTTCATAACAGAAAGAAACGATACAGATATTGAGCTAAACTGAAAAAATATATATATATAATCGAGTTCTGAAGCCAGAGAAGGCGACAGATTACAGCTGCGCTACTAGCGTGACAGATAAACTACATAAAATAGTCTAACACCCAATGGCAGCCCAAATAATGGAAAGAACAGAGAGAAGGTAGTAGGAAGCAATAAGAAAAGAGTGAGTTTTTTTGGTTGGTTCGTTGGTTTTTTGCTAACTGAAATAGCGAAAGCAGCAATTTCAACAAGACAACCGTATAAAAAAACACTGGTAACATTTTTGACAGCTAACTGCTGGAGAGGTGAAACTTTTCAGAATTCTCTTGGAAAGATGATGCAAATGGCTTTTGGAATCTAAAAGCTGGGACATAGGAGGTTGAGTTTAACGGATGAAACTCGGCACAAAGCTTTCACTCACAGGGAAGGGAGATGCTTTATGCCAACAGAGACAACTTTGCCTAGATTTGCATGAAATTGATAGTTAAAAAAAAGGTAACTGCTGATAGTGAAAGATGGTAGACTGAAAGATACTTCACGGTACATGTCTTTCACTGTATGTTGGTACACTCATACTTTCATGTGAATCTAGAGCATTTCAGAAGATATTTTCATAGCAAAGCAGAGGAAGAAATAGCATAAAATTACTGAAATGAAACGAAGCACTACCAAAGGAGGAAAAAAAGAAAGGAAAAACAGAGTGCATTTTTGTCTACTACAGTAAATTTCTTAATAAGAAACTATTAAAGATTCCTATAACAGAAAAAAGTGTTTCGGTGGAAGAAAGACTAAGAGCTACTCGTTCTGTCGTCCAGCGTAGCATCAGCTGTTTAAAAGGACAGTTTTGACAAAACTGAAACATTTAGATTTAAGAGTAACTAAGTATCTACTGCTCTTATTCAGGCTTGCAATAGTTGCTTGAGGTTACAGTATGGTGAACTGTACAGAAATCAAATTTCATCTCACTTCCCTTCCAGTTCAAATAGCCTTTGAAACAACTTCTGCTCAAAGTCTCAAAAACGGTAACAACAATCCGGCTTTCAAAAAAAAAAAAAGACTATTCATAGTCAAGAGTAACAGTTTCTTTCAAATACTGATGACCTCAGCAGAAAGTAAATCATTTTACATTCTCACCGTCTTCCAAGGAAATATCAGAAGAAATACCACCAGTTGTCCAACTGCAGAGACCAATGAGTGAAATTCCCTCCCACCTCATTCATTAGGCAAACTCTCCAGTAAGTGACTCCTCCTTCTTTACAAATCACGCGTTTACAAATGATAGAACTAAAAAGCTGTATATCCAAACTGCATCGAGAACTGATGCTACTAATAACTGCAGTTCAAAACAATACCCCAAGTCCATTCAGAACTGTGCTACTAACAACTACAGTTCAAAACCATCACTGCTAACTATTCCAAACAGCATAGAGATGCAGTTGCTCAACGTATTCAACATCACCTAAATTTTCGTCTTCGCCTCCAATATGTGAAGTCTGGAATAATACTTAGGTGGTTCAGTTTTAGAAAGACGAATATCTGCAAACTATTTTGATTATCATTATGGGCTTTGCAAATAAAAATTGCAGTGACTTATTAAGCAGCCTCTTCAACTGGATCTCAGTAATCGGCCGTTGTGTACGGTTTTGTCAGCATGCATATCTCTCCCTTCTGTCTTGAAAGCAAGTATTTAATAAAAAACGTTGCTTACTTTTGGAAGATAATCACAACCCAGAAGAACAGCTAGCCCAATCAAAGACTCTCTATCACAACCAAGCTTCTTCTTAATAGAGGACATTGTGTAACAGTCAAGATGAGGCTCCTGCAAGAGAAATGTATTACATACGGTTTTATTTCTGTTACACTAAGGAATAAACAGCCCAGTGAATCACAATCACCTTGCTCACCCACCACAATTCACCCTCCTCTGCAGGGAATGAGCCTGAGAAAAGTCCGAGAGCAAAAAAACAGAAAGCAGTAATTAAAATGTAAAATATCATGCATAAACAAGATGTTAAAAACAGAAGTTGAATTAAGACCATGTGGGCAATGACAGTTCTGGAATTTTGAGTTATCAGTATGGGGATCAACTGCTGAAAGTAATTAAAGTAATTAAACGCTAAGCCAAAGGTTGCTTTGTTTATTCTTTAATATCTGTAGAAAAAGTGTGATGAAACTAACTACTACTACTAGTTACTGTGTAAGTGATTTCAGGAACTGCAGATTTCAAAAACCACATAATAATTTTTTATGTGTTACTTGAGTAAAACAATTACAGCGTTACCTGGCATATTAGATTTATGAGCTACCTAGACCTAGAGCTAGAAGGTAAAGAGACTCAAATATAATATGAAATTGAGATTAATATGAATTCAAAGATCTATAATCTGAAAAAAAAAAAATCCAGTTTTCTGGAAAGGATGCCCTGACAGACACACTCGCTTTAGTTATTTTTTTATGCCGACTTAGACATGTAATAAAGTTTCCCCGAAAAATCGAGTTCACCTTCACCCTTGCTAATAAGTGACAAGTACATTTAATGGAAAAAGAAAAAAAAAAAAAAATAGAAATAGAAAACCCAAGGATGGTGGCATCAAAGCAAATCATCCTCCATCAGCTTAAAAACAAATCCTTAGTTGTTCATAGCTCTTTTGTTGTTCTAATAATTTTCCCCTCTTACTGACGTACTTTCTCAACAAGTTTTTTGGATGAACATTCGTTAAAATTGCAGACCTAATACCGTTCCCCTCTCTCCATTTTTTCACTAGGCAGAAGATAAATTATCTTTTTAATTACAGAGAAGGAACAAATTAAAGAGATTTGGTTTACCTTCTTCCAGTTCTGGAAAACTACATTCCTAACAAATGAACGTTTTCAGCTCAAGGTCATGAATTGATTTGTTGTTCGAACAATCACAACAGTAGATTATTATGCAGATGTACAGTCCCTGCCCCATTCACGCTCAATTTGAGACCACTAGTCAGTACTAACTGCAAATATATCCATAATAAGATAAACATGTAGGATACAAGTATGTGACGAGTAGTATGAGACCCAGGAAGCTCAACGCTTCCACATGCCCTAACTGTAAATTTACGGAAAATAATTATTTTACGCAAATTGTCCACCGCAGAGGAAAGAAAAAAATTGGCTCCTTATAATTTATTACACATCACAGGACTCTACAAACACAAGCTACAGGACCACAAACGTTCTTCATTTAAAGGTGTTTTGCTCTTGCATTTAGCACTTACGTTGCCAGTGAATCAAACAAAATGATGCCGTCTTCATGTACTATTTTAAAGAAATCCAAATACAAGAGTATAAATATAATACCTAAGTCACTTTTTCAAGTCCTTATGGTCCTTTCTATTTATATTTTTGGGAAGACTAAAAAGTGGGTGAACAACTCCCCCCTTCCCCCAAATGAAGTACACTACCTTAGCATTCATAGCAAAGTTCCTATAAACTGTTTGAGCTCCATATAAAAAGACATCGCCATCATTGGTAATACAGCCATCAACATGTCCATTTGCATTCAGGTAAGCACACATTGCCTCTGCTTCCCCAGCTGCTTGAACCCATGGGACACCCAAGCACTCCAGCAGTGCCAGGCACTGAAAGAAAGAATCCAATACGAAATAGAGATTTAATATTCAGCAAGGCCAACTTATTAGCATGTGTTTTCTCAGATGCAAGTATATACAGTGATTCTGGAAAAGAGCTGCTGTTGTACCACCTACAGAACACTATATCAGTGTAAGTACTGCTTTGTAAGAAAGTAACAGTCAAATACAATAATAGTCAAAAGAAATCTGCAACTCAAAGTCTTATGAATAAGAGCAAAGTATTAGTTACAGGAATTGAATACAGCATGATTAATGGTTATTTCTTCACAAAAATCTCTGTGCTTTAAATAGACTTGTGGGATGTTTTCAAAAAGAGAGCAGCAAAAGAGAATATTTATCTTTGCTGAGCAACATTGTTTACTCAAGTACTAAAAACGGGCTAGTACAGAGATCTATCAACAGACTGCCAGACTCTCTAAGAACATCGAGCACTATAGTACAGCATTTTAAGAACGGTTGGCATAGTACGGCCTGATCCCATTATAAGACGTACTGAGATCTCACACATACTTCTTGTAAATTGTTTCTCTAGTACTAGATCCAAAATCGTCAGAAATAATAAAAGTCTCTTATTTTCTTTATCTGGCTACAGGTCATACCTCGATAGAGGAACAAAGAAAAAAGATACTGAATTCAGAACACTTAGTTCATTAAGAGCGGTTTTCTGGCATTCTTAGGCTTCAGAGTCTCTGTATACCGCAAATAATGTTAACTCCAACTCTTTTTTTTTTAATGGTAACTTTACCCCTCCAAATATTATGGCTTTAGATTCAAAAACAAAACACGAATCACAAAACACGTTCATTCTGCTCAAGCCACGATCATCTATATGTTCTATTTCATAAAATTCTGAATAGACTGAATTGGTAAAATAACTGCCACAATGATTGAGAATTTAAATTACTCATTAGGTGTTTTTTGCAGCCAGAGTGGCCTCAGCCATCCACATTAAGAGGATTACACAACCTTTGTTTCAGCCTAACTCTGTAGATTTCTAACAACTATTTCCCCTTAGCGATATAGCTAGTTCACAAAATTATAAAGCTAGGTTACAAAACAGTTCTACTGCAGTATCTGTGCACCTCTGAAAAACACATGAGCTTAGCCTACACTGGTATACAACACATTGCTATTTTCATATAATACTCCAATTGATGAAGACTGAAGCTTAAGAGGAGCTAGAAGTCTTAAGGTAGTTGATTATAACGAAGTACGGAGCCTTTTAATTCATAATCACTGGTCTTCAACCACCAGAGCTTAGTAAAGGCAGCAGGAATAATTAGGCAGTGAAAATGTGTCTCCTTTCGAATGACTTTCTGATGTGTTTACTTTCAAAGATTGTCCCTGCGAAAAGCCAAAATAGATCATCACCACACGATCGAGGACGGAGAATACATTTTAGGTTTCATTATGGTGCATTCAATGAATAGTCAAGGATGCTATTGGAAAAAGCACGTGACTATACTTTTTCTATATTTAGCAAGGATTCTGCTACTATTACTGTTAATCTAGAACTAGTCAGAGAAGTAAAATTAATCATCAGTGTATATACCATCTAAGAGAGGGTACAAATACTAACATTTTTAAAGAATGAGAAATTTGAATTTCTGTAATAAGCACTCATCTGTGATTGTGGTTCACTGCAGCCTAACAGGCACAGAAACACATCAAGCGAGTTTTATATTAACTGGCACTGTCCCTCTACTGCCACAATAGTTAACCGTTGACATAATGCCCAGTTTCAAAGGGGTGTAAGTATTTCCTCTAACTGAGGATACTGTTTAACTTTTTTGTGTAAAAAAAAAATCTATTAGTTCTTTCAAATTATTGGCTTTAATTTAGTTAAAATTTCTTCCTACCGCAATTGAAAAAAAAAAAAAAATACTGAAACACCCGCCTCAGTCACTCACCTCTTTTAAAATGGATTTAAAATAGGATCTCCCTGTTCTTGAAGCCCTAGGTTGCTTGGAAGATCCATAGCGCATCTCGTTCCTCTTACTCATAGTGTCTGCTTTCAACTTAGGGGCCTCTCCTTCCATGACAAATACTAGTTTAATTCCCATTGAGGTTAAGAAAGAGAACCGAAAAAATAGGTTTCTGCAATAAAGCAAGCATTTCTTTAAGGCGCAGGACTAATAAAGCCTGATTTTCTTCAGATGTTTTCTTTATATCACTCAAGACTATCCCAAAGACAATCTCAGCTTTCTCTTCACCTTTTATGATCAGCCCCTCACCCCCAGACTAATCTTTTATCTATTTCCCCATCCTCTTTTGATGTTGAAGTACTATAGATTTGTAACAGCTTTACAAAATTCACAAGAAAATACCATAGATGACAAAAAAGACTTTTTTTAGAGTAATAACATCAACACATTTAAAAGGCTGAAAAAAAAAAAAAAACTATTCTGTGTTCAAAGTCTGCTTCCAAACATATATCCATACTAATAGTCATTCTTTTATATTACATTTTAATTCCAAATCTATCAATAGGGTTACTTTGGATGCTGAAGTGAATGCTACAGCATAAGACAGGTTCACAGAAACCATTGTCTTGCTAATTTATTTCACATGCAAGGTTTGCATCATTGCCAAGGAGAACTTTACAAGGGAACAACAAATATTTGGTCTATACTAGTAATACTGAAAGTGATCAGAAAACATGCTATTTCCAGTAGTTCATTGATCAATATTTCAAAAACAGTAGAATCAAACATTTGGATCGGTTCAACTGGCACAGAAAGATCATTTACTCCAGAATGAATTTTGTGTATTTATTACTCATAAAAGAAAAGATAAGTAAGTTCAATACAATTTAAACTCCTACTGCCTGAAAGCATTTGTTTTTCTGGTAGAAATCTGTTCATCCCTGTGTCTTGCTCTGGAAAGACTGCATAAGAGACCTGGACTGACGCTGTCCACTGAACACAAGACATCATATCATAGCGAAGTAACGACTTTGGTCACGTTAAGCTTCAACTGTAAGTTAGTTATCCATCTGGGGTCATCGGTACGACATCTTAAGAGATGATTCTCAGAAGATGCTGATAGTCCACATAAACTGATATCAATGAAGCCACAGAAACATCTAGCAACAGCTAGTGTTCATTTTTGAAAATGCAGTGTTCATTTTTGCCAATTTACATATAGTTTCATTTTTGTCAACATCATTTGCAGAAACCAGTACTTAGAATTTACAGCTGTTTATACTGGCTCAATCCTTAAGCATCTGATTCATTTAAATTAAAAACATACGTATTAAAGACGGTATATTCTTCAATTCATAAGCCTGAAGAACCCTTTAAACATACCGACTTCATTGTAGGGTCTAACTAGAATTTGGATTTAAAAGCCACATCAGGCTACAGAACAGCATGATTATTGATGTGTTCTGTATCACAGCAGTTTGGATCCTAGTAAATTCATTGCTGAAATTCCCATAGTATCTTCCTTTAAGGTAACGGCACAAGTGATGTAAAAGAATCGAAACAAATAGTCTTATGAATTTTAGAGTCTTAACTCATGAGGTCATAACTCTGGAAGAAGTGTTAAGGCTAAATTGCACAGCATCAACATTTTTGGCTACACAAAGTTGTATAGATACTATACCTGAGATGAGGTTTGGTAACTACTCCAACCATCTTTTTAACAGTCTGTGCTTCACAAACCCACAGACTTAAATCAACAGCAAGTGTTTTTCCCCTGAGACTGCTCAAGCTGACAGGTTGTTTCACAGGCTCAAGGATCTGCCACAGATTTGTCACTCCCATTGTTCTAGCTTCTTTGTTGTCAACATGAAGGTTTTAGCTGTAAAGATCAAGTAAAATAAAATAGTTTCAGAATATAACATGAAGTATGGCATTTATTTATGAATGTTAATCTGAAAATAAACACTCACTATTGTGTTTACTTTTAAGAGCCAAGAACACTTGCAGTCAAACCTTATAAGCATCTACTGACTCTAGTTCACAGATGGTTTATTACTGAATACCCTCTTTGGAGGGTATGTTTTTATTGTAATTAGCCTGAACAGAAATAATGAAAACAAATTCATTTAAAAAAAAATTCTTGTGTTCCATACATATCCCCAATCCAAGTCTTTAATTAAAAAAAAAAAAAAAAACCTCAAGAGAATTATTCCTCCTTCTGAAGCTATCGGACTCACATTAAAAATATTTCTGTTCAAATAATAGTAGCCTACAGCTACTTGAAGGATATTTACAAACATGACAGAATCAAACTCGCCTTGGTAGTCCAAAATAATGCAACAAGGGACAGCGGCCACAGATTGTCTCCTGGGAAATTCAAGTTGGACATTAAGAAAAAACGGTAGAGGGTAGCGCAGCACTGTTGCCCACAGAGGTTGTGGAACCTTCATTCTCGGAGGTTCACGATGTTAGCTTGCTAGTTTAACCCACTCTGAGGAAGAAATCGTAACAGACGACCTCTGAACAACCCTTCCAACAAACACTTGCATACTTATAACAGTGTGTGTGATTCCAGAAACATGCCAGTGCATCTGTTTTTACCGTTTTTAATTTTGGTTCTGCATGACTTGTGCTATAAAGCCTATAACATATGCCAGCTAATAATGTACACCCACTAGATGGTATATTTCTTTGTCTCTTATGCAACTTTATTTATTCCCCATGCCTACCCCACTATCAGCTTTTCTTCCTTCTCTTCTCTTTCCTTTTCTGTTATTCTTCTGGCTTTCACACCTTGGCACTTCTGTATAAAGCCTCTAGCATGTGTGTTAACATGTGTTAACATATCCTACTTTCTTTCTGATGTTCTTTGTGTGCCCTCTCCCCCATAACTCTACTCCTACATTATCTCATTACACAAAGCTTGCCTTGTGATTATTTCTCGACTTTTACCTCTCCCCTCTCAAAATTAGAGGATAAAAATCAAATAAAATCGGGGAACTTCTTGCATTTCTTGCACTTTGAATTTGAAATTACTGTATGCTCCAGACAAAAAAAGCCCTCCTCCTTTGAGGAAATCGCAACCAGACGAGCTTCCTGTGCTCTGAGATCTGCCTAGGACAGGTGAGGAGCTATGCCACCTCGCGGCTTCTTGCGAACATGGCGATGCAAAACTCATGAACATTCCACATCTAACACCATCACAGAGAACAGCAGCCTGGGTTTGCATGGTGCTTTATGTTCAGTACTCAAGAACTGTTTTAAAACAATGCAGCTAAACCAATAACATACATCGTTTCTGCCATTGCAGGAATTGCAGGTTGTTTTTAATCAGCAAGACTTTTTTTTTTTTCCTGTTGGTTCTCAGGGAAACTTACTTTCAACAGAGATTACTTTTCTCTAGATTCCTTTAACTCCTTTAATAACGCAACCTGGTTTCAGTCTTGCACGTTTAGGACATAATGAAATAAAGTATTGATTTTATTGTTATTACGTCTCGGGCACATAAAATGAGTTACCTAGATCTATGTTAAAGCATGAAAATAAGTGGCCTAATTTCTCAAAGTGCAGGATGATGATCTCTTTCACGTTAAGGTTCTTATTAACTGGTATCAGCAGTGGTTGAAGTGCTTCTGGTGGGGCAGGGGAAGAAGAACCAGAGAAGGTTCACATGGGAACCTATTTGAAATAAGCTACCATATTTGAAGTGTTCCAGCTCAGCCTATAAAAATGAATTTCATTCCAATTTAGGGCAAAACAGCTTTTGTTGTTGAATATATTTCCGTTCATTTCATAAAAGTTTAAGGCAAATAGGTGCCACAGATCCATGCAATAGGAATATTTTAATGATGAGGGAAGGAAGGGAATACACTGCTGCTGGATTACAGCACGATATTTCACAGACAAAACAAATAAACAAAAAAACCCACAAGCGTTCTCCTTAGTAGCACGCTAGGGTTCCTTTTCTCAAAGGCTTGTGTACTGCAGTGAAAAACAAGTCATTAAAGGTAAATCTTGAGAAATGGAGCATTCCTGGCTAGCAACAGTGCACATATTCTATGGAAACTCTGTAGAGCTTCAACCTGCATATCCCTATAAATATCTAAACACCACTATAGTATAAGAGAGAAGTCATGGCACTGTTTGTGCAGTCGTCTCCCCTCCTCCCCCCAAAAAAAGAAAAAAATCCACCCCAACCAAATCAAAAAAACCACAACAGCTAAAAACATTAGCAACGGGCAGCTGAGCGACTGCATCATCTAAGATGGCCAGTCGTTCTATTCTTGCAATACACGTGCCTTACAATTGCAAATAATTATTTTTTTTTCCTTTCCTGTCACTAACAGGCTTTTTCTAAGCTCTATCTATAAAATATAAGACGACTGGGGAAAAGCGGGGGAGAGCAAGGGACTACAAAGGGCATTCAAACCCTCTCAAAAGCTAAATACGACATTCAGCTTTAAGGGCTTTAATGAGATAACATCTAGCAACACACACACACAAAAGGGTGCGTGGGGGGAGAGTATGGCTTTTTGACGTTATCCTTTGGTACCTATCAGCCTCCATTATCCATACACAGTTTTGGGAACTCTGTTAGTTGGTTTATCAGTGTTCTTACGGACTGTCAGACGGTATTTAATAAACAGGAAAGACAAATACACTAGAAATACTTAACACTGTAAGAGTACAAATGAAGAGATTAAAAAAAAAGACAGTTAAAAATGGAGAGCTAAAAAAGAAAAATATGAAACAACAACAACAAAAGAAAACCCAGCATCAACATTGTCCTTAATGAGATAATAAAGTACTGTTATTGAGGACAGAACTTTACCACAAGGTAGTCAAAGTATACCTTTTCCTAAGCCAATACTAGATCTGAGACCTACCATATCTTTAGGTTTTTTGTTTGTATTTTTGTTTTCTTTTTTGAGTGTATTCTGTAAGTTATTTAGATCTAGATCCTGCTTACAGATAGACCTACTACTATAAACAGGAGTGGTCTGTTCATTCAGATTTTACCAAGGCTGTTTGTTCATCCCAAGTCTCCCATGCTCTTAGAAAGTAGTTAACTTTCAAATCAGAGAGTTTTTCCACACACTTGCAAACCACTGAAGAAGACCCCAGAGTGCTGCTATAAGATCATTCACAATAAATAAAATATAACCCTCCCCCCCGCAAAACTCTCAATTTCTCATTGAGCCAATATGGACTATAACCAAACTCTACTTGACAAATCATCCTTTAATACTGAATATTTTAACTTACAAACGTTTTTACACTGCTAATGTAAGCCAGCTACTTGAAAATAGCTGCTGAAGACATTTAAAGCTAAGATTTAATTCATACAGACACACTTTCACTGATTGCTAAGGTAATTCGCTGAGACTGCCGGGGACATGCTTTATTTGTAAGGCAGACCCCTTTCAAAAGAAAGCCCAAGACGCTTTTTAAACCAGTCTGCGGAACTTCACTGCTGCAGTACCCAAGCCCCTCGCACAGCCTTGCCAATGACCACGAGCACCTGCAGCACAGCAGTCGCCACTAGCACATCTGAAATTTCCTCCACAATTTCCTACAGGAAGTTTTTTTTTCCTCCCCCAAAAAGCTTTTTTGTTGTTGTTGTTCCCTAGACGAAAACAAAAGCGAAAAGTTTCATGAAAGCGGAATAAGCGAAGGCAAGAGCGTCTTGAATTTAAACATTTAAAATTCCCGCCTTGATCCGAACCAGCGATCCTGAACGCGGCGCACGGAAAGAGGCGTTTCCCTCAGCTGCTTTCTGGCAGCGAGACGACTCACTTTCTGGAGGTCTCCACTCGAGCCCACTTAAGGGGATATCCAGAACAATTACCGCACACCTACAAACCTAACGTCCTGACTCCAGATTTCGGACAGGGACCCCCCCCCACCCCCCAGCCCGCACCATAACGATCTCTCCTTCCCGCTCACGAGTCCGAGGGCTGGTCTGTAGCCCTGCGGTAACGAGAATTCGTCTTCAGGGTAGGAACCTCGGGATCCTCAGGACGCGGCCAGGCCTAGCCACGAGTTCCTAGAGCCCTCGCAGTAGAGGAAGGGGTGAGGGGGTAAAAAAACAAACAAACAAACAAACGCCGCCGCAGCCCAGGCCGCTCACCCGCTCAGCCCCGCCGCGCTCCTCAGCCCCAACGGCCGGACTCGCCGCGCACCTCCCCGGGCTCCGCCCCCCCCTCCCCAAAATGGCGGGCGACAGGGAAGCGGTTCCCTCCGGCGAAAGGGCGGGAGCGCGCAGGCGCAGCGCCGCGCCTGCGGGGGCGCTTCCGTTCGCGGCCGGCTGGGCGCGGGGCCGTGGGTCGGGCGGGGCCTTGCCGCGCCGCGCCGGGCTCGCAACCTGCGAGGGGGGATTTGAATCGCCGGCGGTTGCAACGGCCCCGCCGGGCGGGCGGCGCTGAGCAGAGGTAGGGCGGGGGGCGCGCCCCGCTCTCCGCGCCGGGAAGGGGTGGTGGCGGGCGCGGCAGAGCTGTGTGCTTCCCGCCGGTGCTGAGGGGAAGCTCTGTCAGGGCAGCGCTGAGGGGGGTGAGGCTCCGCGTCGGGGCGAGAGCAGGGCGCCCTGCTAAAGCTCTTGCTGCCCAGTTCGGGACTGGTGCCTTCAGGGGGACGAGCGGGGAGGACTGGGATGGTTTCGCAGGAGCAACTGCGGGGCGCAGCAGTAGCGCGAGGCGGGCCGAGCCGCCCTGTGTGTCCCTCGCTGCCAGGCATGGCTGCTGCGCCTCCTGTGAGGATTTGCTCGCTGGGCGCCTGTGTGCCTGTGTGCCGGCGCTGGCCGCTTAAGGAAAACGGCTCGGGCTTTGGCCGGTGGCAGCCGACGTTGTAAAGGCAGAGGGAGAAACGGGTGATCGGGAATGCCTTCCTCCCTGGTCTTCCAGTTGTGGGGAAAGCGCAGAATTGATGTCATTTCTCAGTTGTCTGGTGCATCAGCCGGCAAAAGCCTAGAAACCGGGCAGGGAAACGAAAGCCTTCTTTCAGGTCATCCCGAGAGAGCTTTGGGCCAAACAAGGAATAAGTTGTAGGACTGGAGGGATGGGAGGAGGAAACTTCTGCCCTTTCCTCTGCTCTTCCCCTTAGACGAGGTAGAGCTACGCTCTCTGTTGCCTCTCATCGAGTACCTGGTCTTTCGGCGTACAGATGGCATGGCGTAGACTTTTACGCGTAGTCTGTGAATATGTTTGAGTATCGATGTGAATGCTGGAGATTTGCATAGTTCAACTCGGACGTCTGACTTGCATATCCCTTAAAAATAGGACTCCCCACTGCTGCAGAAGAAACTGGACTAATAACTTCAGTTCTCTAAAACATGTATGTTTTAAATAAAATAAATTATGTATGCTTACTTTCTTCATTATTATAAGCTGCAAGAGGTAATTTGTAACTTATTCATTAGTGTCTTTGTGTCTGTGAAAACAAGCGTGGTGTGCTGTGGTTCCCTTCGTCCAAAACGGAGGGAGATACTTAGCTCACAGACATGCATGAGCTATTAAAGATTTTAGATTATCAACAGAAAACCACAACTCTTGCCTTCTTCTCCTTCCTCCGCTCTTTGCCCTCACTTCCTCCCATAGTTTGTCATTCATCCTACCCTAGGTCTGCAGCTTAGTCTTCTATCTATCTGTGTTTGTTTTGCTCATTGAACAAAAGCCACAGACCGCGGCTGGTCTGGGTGCAGAGTGGTTAAAGCAAGTTGTAGTAGCGTTTGAGTGGTCACAGCGTATGGGAGTGACAGGCCCAGCGTAAGGCTGCTAGAAAGCCAATGAAGTGATTTTCGTTGCAGTAGGTTGTGTCTGCTTTGGATGAGGTCAGTTGTGACCAGTTAAGAAAGGAAATTGCAGAAGTACATTGCAATCAGAACTCTGGAAATGAATGCTATTGCTTAAGTTGGGACTTCAGTGGACAACAGCGCATAAAGTATCACTTCAGTGGATGCAGCATCTGTTTTCCTGTACCTCAATCTTAATACTGTAAACCCTTTTCTACTTGTAATGTATAATAGTCCTAATACTTGAATGCTGTGTTATGTGATACATATTGAGATTAGGTTTTTTTAACACCCTCACAATATGCATAACAATTACAAATAATATCTTGTAGTGATCTTGTGATGTTTTTCATTATTAGATCTATTGTGTCTTTACTTCTTCCCCGTTTTTATCCCTAATTACATGTTCGTTCATTCTCTGCTAATAAAGGTCATTTTTCTGTTAACTCAGCACTTATTTTTGTCTTTCTGAATGACAGTCAGATTCTCCGTAATATTATGTTCCTGACTTTGTTATGACAAACCTCTCTTAACATGGTCCTACTTTATGTTGCAATATAAACTTCAGATGTTAAATTTGATGTCTGAGCCTTTAAACAAAGTTCTATTAATAGTTTCAATAGTAACTCCATTAGTCTATTTCCATTAGTCTATTCCATATCTTGAAATACTTTAATCTTTACCTTCACTAGTTTAATGAATAGTTTCATGTATGATACTTCTACATCTTAATGACATTCAAATAGGTCAGACCTGCTGTTTTTCCTCTGTCTGCAATAGTGATTCCCAAGTTGTTGTTAAAGTCATGATTAAGTTATGCCGAGACTGTGAAACTTACTACTACTTCGTTAAAATCTTTTGAATAAAATTTTGGAGGATACGTTGGTGCAAAATTTTTAGGATTGATTAACGTAGAAAATAACTTTTTGTCAAAAGTATCACGATGATTTAAAGGTAAAGCTCAGGTGCTGTATAGCTCATGTCTGTCTGTCTGTCTTTTTTTTTTTTTGATAATCTTTAAAGTATTTTTCCCTTTAGCTTTTAAAGCTTTGTTTATTGTGACAGCTGATGAATGTGCTTCTTGTTGCTGAAGTTAGTTTCTACTACCTCCCTGGTATTTTTGCATTTCGTGTCGGTATCACCTATGCTGATGCTTACCCTAAGGACTTCTGAGGATATTCTGCTAAAGTTGATTGGAACTTTCATGTACAAGTTACTCAAGAATTCTGAAGACTCTGCTGATACTTGATTTCAGTATGGTGTAAGAGTTTTCTACTTAATTTTTTGTTACATTTTCCATTCTGTTACTCACTTTTTCTTGGATGTCCAGGTGGTATAGCAATTGAAGTCATAGCCCTGATCTTTAGTTTGGACCTTAGAAATTAAGGCATTTAAATCTTCCATTTTTTCTTCTCAGATTTCAGTGTAACAACAGATTGAATGGATGCCTATCTTCGTGTTTGTGAGATGAAGAAATTCCAAGAGCATACAAGCGACACTTTCCTGAACTGAGGAATTTAACTATAAAGGCATGTTTCTGTAGGAGACTACAAGCAGCATAACAAAAAGGTATGTAAGTAAAGGGTGAAATGTATCTGCTTGTGTGTTTGTGTTTATCATGTTAAACTGCACAATGTTACAGGAAATACCATATTTTCATTTTAATATTTAATGGACATAATAATAATTTATTTTGAAATCCCTGCTGTACAAAATTATTCCAAGAAGGATAGATGGAAAGTTTATTACGCTTCTATCTTTCCATCTTCTATCTTTCCATTTAAGTTTGTTCATTGCATTTAATGGAAATAATTTTTTTTTTTAATCTTTCTCATGCTCCGTCAAAGAATTAATGAAGGAAATGCTAGACCCTATTTTTCATAAAGCAATCAATGTCTAAAATAGAAATTAAATACCATTTGCAATTATGTAACTCATTTTAATATGTTGTGTCTAATATAATAAATGCTTTTGTCTGTGTTCCTTGATAGTATGAGTTTTCTGACCTTTTGTCTCCTGAAATCAGGCTCTTGTTTGAAAAAACGCATGGCAAAAGTGAGAGATTCTGCTCAGACTCTTTCTCTACCTTGGCCCAAACACGCAGATCTGCATGGTGAACGGAGTTGGGGAACTAATCTCATTTAAAAAAAAAAAAAAAAAGAAAAAGTGAATGTGCGGGAAATATATTTTCTCTCTGTATCAGCTTTCAGTAGATTCAGTGCCTTGAGTCCATTTGTTATTTTACTGCATAAAGAATTGTTTGAGCTCAAGGATGAGACAGGAACAGAACAGGCAGAGACAGGAGAGAATACTTGTAGTTGTAGTGCTAGTTTAAAGTGTCTTTTATTACTAAAGCTGTAATTAATTTATGAATTTAAAGAATCTCGATGAAATAATCTTTAAAACTTACTGGAAATACTTGCCTTTGTTCCATAAGGCTGTGATGTGGTAGTTTGGCATGGGTTGGGCCAAGTTAAACTTTGCTTACCCTCAGATTGCTCCCCTATAACCGACATATTAGTAACTATGCCACCGCCCAGGTGCGCAGAGCTTTGCGGAGGGGCAGGTTGCCGCCAGTGCTGGCAACAGCCAATCATCAGGTCGGTGCTGCGGGAGTCTGAGCCAATCGGAATCGGGCGTTCTCCACCAAGTCCCCCTCCCTAACTGACCTCCTTCTGGAAGCTTTGGCTGGGAGAGACCCAGCAAAGGCCTTGTGGGAGCTAGAGCCCTAACAGCCCCCCCCCCCCCCCTCCACCCCCAAAGACTCAGAGAGGCTCCAGGAGTGCCTGAGGGCTCTAACAGAGGTGACCCTGCGGCCCTGCCCCAGGACTGCACGGTGCACAGCTGGAACAGCTATGCTGCCCTCCTCCAACTTTCTCCTGGCCTGAATTTCTCCTGGGCCTCGTCGCCAACCGTGCAGGACAGCGAAATCACTTAAGGAACTGTTACCTTGACCCAACTGGCTTTTCTCCTGGACTGTGCTGTCTCTCCCACAGGACAGGGAAGTCAAATCACTTGTTAACGTTAAAATATCTGGGACTAGAAGTGCTTTGCTATCCAAGCCTCTTTAGTTTCCACACTATCAGTGCAGTCTCAAACTGTGGTATGTGGTATCAAGTCTGGACGTCCAAAATTGTTGATGTTGTTATCCCTTATTAGTAAAATAAAAGCATCTGGTTTACCTTGATTACATTACATGACTTTGCAGAAGCAGGTTGGCGGTATGCAGAAACAGCACAGGAACGACATAGCGAATCTAAATTTTCCTTTATTCTGCATTAATTGATTCTGCATATTCGTTTTCTAGGTATTTCTTAAATATATATAATTAATATTTTCTTTTTGGCTGTACAAATCGCTCTGATTGAAATTGTATCAACACTTAAAGTTTGGCTCCACCTTCCGGTATATTTTCAGTGTTGCCCAGTGACGAGACAAGAGGCAGTGGGCACCAACTGAAACGCAGGAAGTTCCATCTGAATCTAAGGAAGAAATTTTTTTACTGCGAGGCTGACTGAACCCTGGAATAGATTGCCCAGAGAGGGTTTGGAATATGCATCCTTGGAGATATTCAAAACCCGTCTGGACGCGATCCTGGGCAACGTGCTTTAGGTGACCCTGCTTGAGCAGGGGGGTTGGACTAGATGATCTCCAGAGGTCCCTTCCAACCTCAACCGTTCTGTGATTCTGTTTTTACAACTTAAGCTTGAACTGCAATACTAACTGAAAGCAATTCTAGCAAATATCATGAAGTCTGATGTTACAAGGAAAATAGAATCATATTTAGTTTCTCTATTAATCAGCAATTTCATCTGGATAGAGTAATGAAAGTTCTTTCTTTTTCTATAATTTTAAGCCTAGGCTTGTGTTCACTCAAATTTCAGTTCTGAAAAATGAAATATTTCAGTTTGTTGCAACATTTTGCTGTGATCCTTAATACTTCTTTTGCAGTATTAAATAAATATGTAACTGTGTCTACTTCTTCCCTACAAGTACTCATGGGTAAGAGGAAAGAGGAAAGCATTTCACAGCCTGGGTCCCACAAAAGACGGAGACAAGAATACGCGGGTGAACCTAGTGATGAGTCCAACGAAGAGGAAAATTCGCAGTTGTTGGCTGATAGTAATTTCTCTTCCCCATCGGTAAGCTATTTGAAAAGTCTGGAAGAAAATAAGATACCAGAAAAAGTTGATATCAAAACAATGGTCTCTGATTTTTAGTTGACATTGAAATAAGTGTTTTGCATGTAGGATTCAACGAGAACAATACAAAAAAAGCTAGTGGTAATGTGTCTGTGATAAGGACTTTTGCAGGAATGCATTCTTACCTTTGAAACTTAGTGCTTTTGGATTGTATGGCTGCAGCAGTTGGTCATCTAACAGCAGCATTCTGATTTTACAGAATACGTAGTACTGAAGTTAAAGTAATCAAAATAAGGAATCCACTAAATAAAAGGAAAAATTTTGTTGATAGGAGTTTAATGTGTTTGGCTTAGAGTTGTGGTAAAAGAGAAAATATTGCGGGGGGGGAAGTAAATTACTGAAAAAGTACTAACTAGTTGCTTGTTTTCAGTAGGTAATGTTTTCAAATGATTGTAATAAGTTTTAATCTTTGAAACTCATATTTTCATGTAATTGAAACCTTAAAACAAAATGGAAGAATGTTATGTTTTTCTGCTTTTCTGTAATGGTTGAATTCCAATTTGATGATTAGAATTATTAAAATAGCTTTTGAGCATGCAAATACAGTACTACGTGTTGTAGGACATTACAGCTGATCTTCGATACTTGGAGGCGTTATTCCTCGCTTCGTTTTCTCGAGCAGCAGACGTTGTCATTGTTGTGTTTAGTACTCCTTAGAGCATTGCTTTCCCAGAAAACCCTGCTTTTATAAAGCTCAAATTCTATTTCAAAACCTCAGTACCTCACTGGTTTTCCAATGGGCTATCCTTTCAACTTTTATTTTCATTCCCTTCTTGCTAACCTGTTCTTGGAATTTGGCAAAAATAGATCAATAAATAAAGAGCATCTTAAAAAGACTTCTTTGTTACTGGAATGATTATAGATTCTGTATGATTAATAATAATCTTAATCGTGTATACTGTACTAGTGATAAGCTAGTTATGGGGGGGAATGAAAGTTACCATTGAGTGATGAGCCTTGGTAACTGTTTTGGTGTTTTGTTTTGTTTTGTTTTTTTAACCTAACTGTACATCTAAAATAAACTGTATTTAATTAAAATGCACACATAAGCACCAAATTTAATAGCTAATTCTTTAGACTGTAGGGGAAGTTGGGATAATTGAAAGTATCCAGCTGAAGAACTTTATGTGCCATTCAATGTTGGGGCCTTTTCAGTTTGGATCAAATCTCAATTTTGTGGTTGGAAACAACGGAAGTAAGTATTAATTGCATCATTTCTCTATCAAATAACGTTTCTGTTAATAACTTAAAACATCTCATTTTTGTTTGAAATGAATAGCTATCTCATCTTTGTATCTTTTAGGAATGGGGACTGATTCAGTTTTGGACTCAGTAAGCACAGGTCTACCCCAGTAGTTCCAAGCTGGTCAAAAAGCTAGGTCTTATACAGAGACTTGCAAAAGATAATATATATCTTTCCATAGCTAAATCATGCATAGATTTATATTTAATAAAATAAAAAAGTTGAGAGTTTAAAGACATTCAGATATTTATTTAAACAGTAAGGTACATTTGATTTCTTTGATTGTTTGAATGTTTTCTGTATGATCTAGGTGGGGAGAGGGTAACTTTTCCTCCTGAGTTAGAACATCTCGTGGAACCTAAGATGCTGAGATGAAATAACAGAAGTTTGAATGTTACCTTTGGCTCAGCATCTTTTTTTTGGGGAGAGGACCTTGGAAACGCCTATTTTTCCTAGAGCTGGAACCATTGCTATTTTATGCATCTGTCCGGTAAAGACAGAACGTAGAATTTAAGTGCTTGAGTACATAAGCAATCAAACATCTGAAAATCTAAAACATGAGTGAACTGGGTAGAAAGACCTATGAGAATTTCTTTTTAAACGACTTCAGCACTTCTCATTGCAGGTGGAAAGAGTTCTGTATTAACAGCTCTTATTGTTGGACTCGGTGGAAAAGCTACTGCAACTAATAGAGGTTCCTCTTTAAAAGTGTTTGTAAAAGATGGAGAGTCGTAAGTAACACTTTTTCGGTCTTAAGGTTGACTGTGTTTTTCAGGTTAACTGATGAATTTTTTAAAGTCAGAATTCAAACCACATCCCGTCTTTTCTAGAAGAATATCTTAATCCGCAGGCTATAGATTGCTTTGGTTAGGGATGCCTGTGGAAGTTAAGAAGCTGTTTACCAAAGAGGCCCAAGGCTGGAAACAAACAAGCAAGAGGGAACTAGATTCTGCAGCCTAAAGATGAGGGCAGTCAGATGGGAGGGGAAGGAGGATCTGTGTTCTGCTTCCTGCTGTCACAACTACTTACTTTTAGCTAATGATCTATTTGGAGTGTAAAAAGAGCAAACACCCAGTATATGGCAGTTTGTCTGGCCAGGCATATGTGATGCTGGTTTGAGTCAAACAACATCAGTGTATCTTGTTTTGACTTGTATCATGACTGACCTACGTTTGTGACCTGGACAAGACTTGGAAAAATTTTGTGGAAAGTTGAAATGTTTTGAATTTCTGGTTTTGGAATTAATATCAGTTGTCTGAATTCTTTAGTTCTGCAGATATTTCAATAACGTTGCAAAACCAAGGTAGAGATGCATTTAAACGAGAAGTGTATGGTGACTCTATTATTGTGAATCAGCACATTAATCTCGATGGAAGCAGAAGTTACAGACTGAAAAGCAAATCGGGTTAGTGGTAGTTTTGTTTTGCTCTCAATTTTAAAAGCTCTTAAAATGTGTATATTGCGTTAATTGCCTTGATGTTAGTAAAGGGTGATGTTTTTCCTATTAAGGTGAGCTTTTTTACGTTTACCTTAGCATGTCACACTTTAACATGTTCCTAAGCAGTTGTACGGCTTCACATCATGCAGAACCTGATGCATTATTTTGCTTTATTTTTGTCTGCTTGTGTGATGAGGCTGAACGTAGTTACTAGTCTTTGAATTTTTGCTGAGTTTGCTAATTTACCTAAATTCTCACAGGGAATTTAAGAGGCAAGGAGTAACTTTTAATTAAATCTTTCTATATAAATGCCAATACAATACTGGAAATACGTGAAATGGCGTTTCTAGCTCAAGACAGAGGCAGTGCTCTTAAAAAAAAAAAAAAAAAAAAAAAAAAAAAAAAAAAAAAAAGCATGTTTACTTTGAGGCACTAAATTGGACCGAAGGCTGGGATTTTGTGTGTGCTTTTACTTTGGACCTATTGATTTTTTTTTTTTCTTTCCTTTTTGGACCATTAGGGAACTTAATTTCTTCCAAGAAAGAGGAACTTGTAGCAATACTGGATCATTTTAATATACAGGTAACTGCTGCAGTGATTGAATTCTGTGAAATTTAAGACAATAGCTTATAATGTTACAGTTCTTTAAATAAAAAGCAGTGCTCCATTTTGTTAAATGAGAGAAGTCATGTTAATTCTTTCGTGAGCACACACAACGACAAAAGAAAGCTTTAATTCAACTCAATGCATAATATGGCTCTGTCCCAATAATGAAGTGTAAGATACAATCTCTGAGCTATGAGTCATATATCTTGTTAATGGAAGTCTTAGCTTACTTTAATTTCTTTCAGACCTCTTTTTTTTTTTTTTTTTCCTCCTGCTTATTCTCATCTTAGAAATTTTCTGTGTTAGAGAAATTTAAGTTTGCGTGTGTGTGTTTCGCTGCTTGAGTGATTTAGGAAAGATCAGGTAGCGCACATAAAGCTTTAAAACAATGTATTCAATGTGTCAAATAGTGTCAGTCTCTGCTAGTAAATACTGATTTTAATTTTATGCAAATTTCCATAAGAATATATTGGGCAGTTCATCGAATTGAATGTAATACTTTGATCAATTGTGTCGAGAGAAATTAAACTACACTGGACAAAATTCCTAATCTTGTTAAAAATAAACGAACAAAGCAGGCCCTTTCTTCCTAGGAGTCAGTTATACTCCTGAAAATCATTTCTTCGTTTGTCCTTGTTGTGATTCAAGTTTGTAGAATTTAAAAGATAAGTGAAGTGATTTAATTTCTAGATCTGTTTTTCTCTGCTTATTGCTGAATTGCTGGAAAAGGCACAGGGAGGTAGTTTGCGCACTTTCAGGGATTAAGTGAAAACACTTTTGGCAAGCAAGTATTTTACTATTATAGGTAGATAATCCTGTGTCTGTTTTGACCCAAGAGATGAGTAAACACTTCTTACAGTCTAAAAATGAAGGTGACAAGTACAAGGTAAGAAAAATCATTTGACATTTTGATTAAGTATTGAAATGTAATTTTTAGAATTAATCAATTTGTTTCAGTTATTCTTTTAAAAAAATGAAACCTAGCAATTGGGGGGGAAAAAAAAATCATTGAAGTCAAAATACTTGGCTTCAAATTTTAGTAAGAGGCATTTGGAGAAAAAATATCAGAATCCTTAGTTTTAATTATGTTATTATAGCAGCCATCCAGGTACTTGCAAAAAGAATTTTTTGAAGTCCCCTTTCTCTGAAGAGGTTGCTAAATTCTTATACGTAGGATATTGCTGAGTTAGTTCATCATTCAGAGATATTCCAGCACTTACTGTACTTTGGGTATAATTTAGCGTGCATAGAGGTTGGGATGAGTGGTCTGTCTCTTGTAATCAATTAGGGTTCATTTAGGTAAACTGCAGCATCTGACGTCTGCACCTCTGTTCCTTTTTAGTTTTTTATGAAGGCAACTCAGCTGGAACAAATGAAAGAAGATTATTCATATATTATGAAAACAAAAGAAAATACACGTCTTCAGATAGAGCAAGGAGTAGAGGTATGTTTCAGTTTCAGTAAGTATTACACAGCAGAGCACTGAATGAATAATAGTTAGTATGCATAGTTTTGATTTGTCTGAGTTTCGGTGATATTAGGCTTCAAAAAATAAGTCTTTCCAAAATTTCATATTGTATCACAGCTCTGTGCGCTCACTTACAGTTGAACCTTTTTTTTTTTTTTTTTTTTTGTTAGCGTCTTCGAGAACTTAAGCTTCATTATTGCGAGAAAAAGGAACGTTACAAAAGCATTGGGTTTGTGAATGAAATGCGAAAGCATCTCGAAGATTTGAAACATAAAATGGCATGGGCAGTGGTAAATTTGTTTCCTAATATGTTCTTAAAATATGTTTCCTAATAAGAAACCCACTTAAATTGTTCTTTATCTGTTGTGGACATTCTGATGCATGCTCAAAAATGCCTTATGCTTAGGTGAGTGAAATGGAAAGAGAAATACAGCCAATCAGAGAATGCATCAGAGTTGAAGAAGAACGTACAGCAAAGTTCCTTCAAAAGCTAGAAGAATGTCAGGTACGTGCATATTTTAAACCATATTTCAATTTAGTTCTGATTCCTTGACTCAAGAATAAAATATTTTTTAAAACTGATTCTCCTTTTGTGTGTAAGCTATTGATACTGGCCTTGTCAGCTTTTTCACAAGCTGTGCAGCCTAAAGAATGTTATAAATATTAGTGGTTAGCTTCTATACGCTTCTTTAGTTATCTAAAACTTAGTTGTAACACTTGCATTGTATATTTCCTTGGAGAATAATGTTAGGGTGTTTTGTTTCCTGTTGTTCAGAAGAGGGGTGGTGTGTGTGTGGTTATCGTGCTGATACTTCTGACTCATGTAAGGGTTATTTTGTGTTGACTGGGAGTCTGAGGTGGCTAGTATTTCCTATACCGGTGAACGAACATTTAAAACATTTCTTTTAGTTTTATTGTTGAGAGTAGTTAGGCAATACCTATTTCTGTAAACATTAAAGCATTTCTCAGAAATCTGCTGTGTAGGCTTCCTTGGATATCATTACTCATAGGAAAGATCAATATCTAATTCCAAGAGGCGTCTAGAATTAAAACAGATTCTTTTAATAGTACTAAGACTTCTGGATGTAGTCAGGTAGGTTAATTTTTCTAAGTGTTCAGATTTACTTAAGAAATGTGTTTTTTACAGAGAAATACTAAATTTTGGTCCATTAAAACTCCCTCTCCAAAGGGAGGTATTCATTTCTCGCTGAAGTATATGTGTGTACGTGCATACATATATATGTGTGTGTGTGTGTGTATACATATATATAAAATATGTATATTTGCGCTATAATTGATTTACTGTATTGCGAAAACATGTCTGTTAAAGCAGCATTGTCCAGATACTGGTTTCACATCTTTCCGTGTTGCTTAATTGGCCTTACTGCAGTGAGAGTCCCGCATTTGATTAAACTATGAGTAAGAGTGAAGAAGGTTGCTGTTTATATTATGGATTTGATAGTTCATCAGTCTCCTGAATGTGTTCCTATATTAATTTTTTGCTTTGTAGATCCGTAACGGTAGTGAAATGCTTTACAAAAAAAGAGAGAGACAGATATCAGCAGATAGATAATTTTGAATGATAGCTTTCTTCTTTAGCGTTAAGAAGTTTGGGGAAAAAATGCTTCATTGCTGCTTGTGATTTGTTATCTTTTTGCTATGAAGGTAAAAGTAAATGAAGCAGAAGAAAAGTACAAAACGATACAAGACAAGTTAGTAAAGATAAGTGAAGAAGCACAAGCCCTACATCCGCAGTGTATTTCTTCAAAAAATGATGTGCAGGCAGGAAGAAAAGCATTCAATGAAGCTGAGGTAAGCAAAAGAACTTTTGAAGATTGTACTGATTTAAAGCCTTACTTCTGTTCGTGTTTTATCCATATGCTTTTTTTTTTTTTTTTGCATCTGTGTTTAGGATTCCTGAATGCATTGTGCAGTTCAGTGCAATTCAAAACAGATGCAACTTTCTGCTTGAGTTGCAAGTAGCTTCTCCTTGGGGCCATAGGGTTTGCATCTTTACACAGGTGTTAAACAAAGGACAGCTTAGGCCAACATAAATGGTTCAAGAATTGTAAAAGGAACAAGCAATACAGTTAACTTCAGGTTCTGTTTTTCTTAAATTTAGGAAATTACTTGTTGTTCAGATAGAGTTCAACAATTATTTCCTCAAAATTGTAGTTATATCAGTTCTTTTCTGAAATAATTCTTATTTCTGTTAATTGAACTAATATGTCCGACTTCCTTCATAGGCCCTTTATAATCGTTTCAGAACTGAGTTAAAACGTCTGGGTAGAGATGATGAACAGCTGTGTAAACGAATTGAAGAACTGAAAAACAGGTGAATATGGATATAGTGATTCTTGTGTACATTTATTTAGGTATAGGTATGCAGGAACTGAGCTCTTCTGATTAATGAGAAAATTTGACAATACTTGTGCAGTAACAGAAAATACTTATGTAATTTTTAGCAAGGTCCCGTCAAATATCTCTGGCCCTGTTTCTTTGCATGCCAAGATTTTGACCAGAGGGCGATGAGGTGATGGGGCAGGGGAGGAAAAAAAAAAAAAAAAAAAAAGCTTTTATTTCATTTGGTGATGGTGTACATTTTCTAACTTCTGTGATGTTACAGAACAAGTATTCCTCAACCTAAATATGTGATAAGAATACTAGACTGGGAGAGCTATGTGTGGTTAAAAATAAAAAATAAAAATAAAAAAAAAAAAGGGCAGTAGGGTGCAGTAGGCTTTATGTTGTGTAGAGCTTGTAAATGCACTGAATCTTAAATATAACTTTCTGATGCATAGATCTCTTTATGATACAGTTTCTAAAGCAAAGTTCTCACTTATAAATATCACCAGTGTGGTTTGAAAACACTGAAGTGTGGTCTGTTCTAGTGCTAATCAGGTTTCGGAGCCTGAAAAGTTGGAAAGACAAAGGAAAATTGCACAGTTAAAAGAGCATTTAAAGGTGTTCCATGATCAAGAAATAATGATTGGTCAACAGATGGATCAGTTTCAGCAGGCCATATACAAGTACAAGGAAGAACAGGCTACACTGAGGTAGGTTACATTTTTTTGAGTATATATGCATTTCCTTGCATTCCTTGAGGTATTGAGCGTCAGTTTCTATATATTTTTTTTCTAATATATCTTAGGACTTGATAACCCTTTCTCTTTGGCAAAGCATGGCTGAATTTAGAAACATAGTTTATCTGTAATTATTTCTATTAAATTAAGGCATCATAAGCTGTTGCTAGTGGTGAACATTCTCTTTTCTTAGGAAAGAAGAACATGATGTGAAACAAGCACTGGATGCCAAGCTGAAACAGCTGAGAGAGCTGAAAGATAGTAAAACAAATACCTTGAAAAGATTTGGACCACATGTGCCATCATTTCTTGAAGCAGTTGAAATGGCCTATAGGCAAGGGCGCTTTAAATACAAACCTGTCGGACCTTTAGGTAAGAATGACAGCTGAAAATGATTTTTTTTTTTTTTTTTTTTTTTTGGAATACTCCCTCATGAGGTTTGTTGCAGTGAACAGTAAACTTACGGGTGGGGGGGGGTGGAGGGGGAGAGAGGTCATTTAAGGAAAAATATATCTCAGGCTCTTTTCTCTTGTATTTCCTGGCCTGAAGTTTTTATCTAGGTAAGTTATCCGTTGCCTCTGTTCTTTTTAATCATGTGAACCAGCTAGCATCTGATCTTCCTCATTTTTTGCAGCTGTTTGTCCAGGTGTTTACTTATTAAGTAGTCACAACAGTGAACTTCCTGCCTGCACCTCACTCCTCACAGCTTTGATGTGGTTTCACGACTCATTACAGTTCTTGCTTTCTTTCAGCCCTCTAGGCTTTCCCCTATTTAGGAAAACTGAGTTTAGGGGATTTAATGTTCTCTGTTCCTGAATTTAGGCGACATAAAAGGCACTCTTATACTAGTGGAAGGGCATGTAGCTAAATGGTGTGTGATATTTGTATGGCTTCTGGGAGAAGGCTGTAGGACTTGGAGAAGATTGTGTTATCTTCAAGAAGTTATTCTCCTCTGAGTCTGAGGAATCTTCTTCTGAAGAATTCTCCAGTAATAGTATGGCTTTCAAGTCACCTTTCTCGTGGTCTATTTTCCAGAGATAACGTAACATATGTTTTTAAATGGTCCCACAGAAAAAGAGTGCTTTGAACGGAATTCTGATGCTTGAAAGGGTTTGTAAAGTCTCTCGTAGAAAAGTTACATAGCTGAAGATCTTGCTGTTTGATTAGGCCGTGCTACTTCACTGACTGCCGTGTCAAATCTGATTGTAAGCTCTTGGCGCAACCTGCTTGGTGAGACACGATGCAGAAAGGCCTCTTTCCTGAAAAGCATTTCCCTTAGCAGTAGGGGAATGGTTTATGAAGAGGATGTATGGGGTCTCGCGGTGAAGCATTGTAATGTAGAGAACTTCTAAGAGATTCAGGAGACTGGCAAATAGAGTTATTAGAAGAAGCAGTGTTTCTAGTTCATGGTTCTGATGCAGATCAGGCAAACGGAAAATCCTGATGTTTTCTGCTTGTTGTGTTCTACAAAGAACTGTTACAAATTTCAATTTAGTTATTGAAACAATACAATTGAAAGAGGTGGCCACGTAGGTGGCTGTGACTGTGTACGATCTAAGGTGAATTTTTTTTTATCGTTTCAGTGCACAACAGTTACAATTCATTCTGTGATGCAAGCGTCCTGTGCATGTTATAACAGAGCTCTGTATCTGTACATAGACAGTTACTTACATGTAATAGGTTTAAATTGGGCATCAGACTACTGTGCATTAGCTGATCATTGCTAGGTGGGATAGCACTGTCCTGCATTTTGACACACTTTTATTCAAAGTATCCAGTGGCTGTCTTAGGGACTGGTCAACTTTAAGATGCTTCATCTGGAGCAGCTTCAGCTGAACAAATTGAAATTTTCCTGGAAAATCTGGTTGCATTACTACTTTGACCAGCTCTGAATGCTATTTTCAGTTGGTGATGGGAATGGGAGTTTCAGCATAATGTAGATGTAAATGTAAAAGGCAAAGAACCATGTATTTACTGTGTAGTGAGAATGTGCAAGGTGCCCCCCCGCCCCCGGCCAGGTAATTTTAAATTTTTATTTTTCCTCTCTGCGAGGAAGGACTGTTTAAGGATTTTTTTATTTAAAAAAAAACAAAACAAAAAAAAGTGTTAAAATGACTATTGGACTTATATTATGGAATACAGCTCCTTAAAGCTTTGTCTTTTATGTTTCTTCAGGTGCTTTCATTCATCTGAAAGATCCTGAACTTACTTTGGCTGTTGAATCTTGTTTAAAGAGCCTAGTTCAGGCATTTTGCTGTGATAATCATAATGATGAAAGAAATCTTCAGATACTGATGTCAAAATATTATCCACATGGGTTTCGACCGCAAATAATTGTAAATAAATTTCAGGATAAAGTTTATGATGTTAGACACAGGTAAGCTATATTTTAAGTTTTATTGCTTAGGCACAGTGGTTCAAATTATTATCAGTTGGAAGGAAATATCTATAATCTTGTTTTAAAGAATTTCACGTGAACTTTATAAATGGTTACTTTTACTTCTTTCTTCAGAGGAGTTCATCATCCAGAATTCCCGTCGGTTCTCACAGCATTGGAAATAGATGATGCAGTGGTTGCCAATTGTTTGATCGACATAAGGAGCATTGAAACAGTCCTGCTAATTAAAGTAAGACTCCCTGCTCCCTACTGGCCTTTAAAGGATATTGTTTTTGTGTATGAGGCTTATAAAATACCTTCATTGATAGTGCCTGCAATTGACAAAAGAAGTAAAGGAGAGTTTTTGCCCCAGAAGAGTAATAGTTAGACACTGTGGTGAAGTGAGACTCTCACTGGCTCAATAAACCCTGACTGTAACAGTATTATAATGGAGCGCACAGCTACATACGCTCCTACCAGAGGGCTACGTTTGAGGCTATGGTCTTGAGATTCAGTGAATTAGCAGTGTCCGAAGTAGGATACTGACTTCTGTCGCAGTTAAGATAGAGTAAAATGACAACCGGCAGTGGATTTGGGGGTTTATTTAAGAAACAGCAAGGTTAGAGCTTTTATTCTACTTTGATTATTTCACACAAGTGCTTGCTCCCTCCCCACAGCATTGCGTTCACTAGGTGTCAGCTTCCCTCTCCGGCGAAAGATTGCTGCTGTTCCAGGATGGTCAGGGGCAAAGCGTTGGTTCTTGCTGTGCAGCTACTTGCCGTTCCTTGTTTCGGGTGTTACTGTCTAAGGTCGCTGGGTATCCCCCAAAATTTGTCTCTCTGGAACCCCGTTTCCAGGATCTGTGCCCGTTTCCAGGATCCGTCCCCATGCTCTTCTCATAGTAGCAGTGCTACTTTTGTTTATACCCTCTCTGCCTTCTAATTTATTATCTTTAGTTATTATATTTCTATTATTATATACTACATGTATTCATACTATTATATTACCTAATATACTGACTTTCATAACACTCACTGTTTTAATTATCTTTGCGACTTACCATAACAATTTGAACCGTGTCTGAAAAATGTGGAACAAGTATTGCCTGGAAGAAATGAGACTTCTGAATGGGCAGCGTGATTGTATAAAAACTAATTTCCTTAGACAGTGGCACTTGTGACCACTTGATCCAGCGCTGGCAGTGGTTTTCAGCAGCAGATTTCCCCAAACTTTAGTTGAATGTTGTTTGATATAATCTCTAAAAGCAGGCTGTGAAGTATTTCCTGTACATGTATTCCATTTTTTGATAGTTAAATGTACCTAGTGCTTAGTGACCTTTGGCTGGTAGTTTTTCCAGTGAGAAGTTATGAAAGTCTGATCAGACTATGGAATTTACAATTTATATAGTTTTGTAACATTTAAAGAAAATGAAAGAAAACGGCAGCTAAACTGAGTGGTGGGTTTTTTTGAGAACGTAAATGTCTTACTCAACAAAGAAATGTAAATTCTTTACATGTTAAGCTGTTTCCCATTGCTCTTTCATCGCTGTATTTATTATTTTTCAATAGGAATGCACATATTTTCTAAGTGAGCATTTTAAAATAAATTTTTGATGGGAATCTTTAATTATGGTTATTTTTCTATAGATATAATAAGGTCATTGTATTTTTCAGAGTAGCTGTAAAGCCCGTGAAGTAATGCGGAGGCCCCCCAAAAATTGTAGAGAAGCTTTCACTGCTGAAGGCGATCAGGTATTTGAAAGACGATATTACTCCTCTGACTACCTCAGACCCAAGTACCTGAGCAAGGATGTTGAAGCAGAAATAAGGTTAGCATTTGTAATGCTGTATTTATTTGAAAAAAATACGTTTGTTAAAGTTAATATTAGAATAGGTTATATGTCTGTTTGGATATATGTGCATGAGAAACACAGACCGACCCACCCACCCTGTAATCTTATATATTGACAGGACTTTCCTCTGTCTCCATTTTCTTTAAGTTTTACTTTTTTTTTTTTTTTTTTCCCCTGTTGAGAATTTTGGAAAACTTCTTTATTTCAATGTCTTTCTGTGATAGTATAAGCCTGAGTTTTTCATAGATGTGTTTCAACTTAATGCCTGTAAATGCTCTCCAGAGTTGAGATTTGTTGGGCTGAATACTCAGAAAGTCTAGCTATCTATTTTACACCTACTAAGAGTGCTGTGGAATCAAAGCTATTTCTTTAAAAGTCTGAGAACTGAAGAGTGGTACCTTAATTTACTGCAAAGGGAACGTATTTATTCAAACCAAATTACCCTGGCACTAATGGTAAGTGTCTTTGATAAGCCAGTTTGTTTTTGTCTGCTTACTTTTAAAATGGTAGTTTGAAAAAAACTAGCAGATTTCAAAGACAGAAACTTGAGCCTTCACCAAGCAAATTAATGCCACTAGAATACTTTTATTTTGAGGCACAGTTTGTATTACAGACGCAGCAAGGAAGTATTTTGTTTTCAACGTTAATAGCTGATAGCGTAGACTGAGTGTTAAAACCTTGTTTCTGTAAACCTGAAAGCTTTAAATGTGTCAGCCAGCTGTATTTTATTCATGTCAGTATGTAATGGAAGTCATTTGAAGATTATTTTGATAACTTCCAAAGTGTTACACTGATTTCCTTACCAATATTGGAATGGGAAAATGATGTTGGTCCGTTTAAAGGGAAAAATATTTTTTTCAGAACTTAAACTGAAGGAACGACATATTTATTTGAAGTGATATATGCAATTTACAAAACACTGATTTTGGGGATCAGACTTAATCAGTCCATTTCACTTATCTGTACCAGACTGCATTTAACACTTACCTAAAGGCTTTTTACTGTAATATTAGTTAAGTCTCTTTTTTTCCCAGCAATAAAAGACTTTATCAGAGTTTTGCTGCCTATAAATAATAATACTAATCATAAATACCTTTACATCCATTTGAAATGCAAAATATCACAAATTGAAAGAATTTAATACGGAGACGGAATGCCTTTTTGAAGGAGAAGTATAAGTAATAAAATAAAATTTTCTACATCTCTGTTAATGTATTTTTATCTCTAATGGGAAGTATTTTGCTCTAGTTAAAGTATGTATTTTTTCCTCCACATGCAGTACTATTTTTAAAAGTAATAGCACTATTTAGTTCAAATATTTGGGCGGGTTGCGAAATTGCTAACAAAGGTCACACATGGTTGAAATTCTGTGACTGCTTTACCCACTAGAGACTGAACTGAGTCCATCAAACAACTATCTGCTGGTTATCAACTACGAGTTCTACTGTGTACCTTTGGTATTTCTTTATTGGTCATTAAAACCATCCAGTGCACGACAGTACCTGATTTTTTTTTTTTAGACATTTCTTGGTCCTTTTGTACCCTTTAGTTTTGTTATGTGTTTCATTTTTTTATTTGTGTGTATCTTTTTCTGTGTGCATATATGTAATGTGTGTGTGCATATGTATGTAAAAATAACACGTTTCTTTAAGTCACTTGGAGAAAGAAATTGAAAACAAAAAGGCACAGTTGACAACATCTCAGCAACGTCTGCATTGCATTGAGAGTGAGATCAGGCAGAATGAAGATCATCTTCATCGTCATCGACGACACCAAAAAGAATTACAGGTAAAAAGAGATACGCTGTTAATTCACAGAACCTGGTCAGGTGTTACCTACTTCGTTGAACGTCTGCAATATATTTTGAGTGAATGATAATTTCTTTTAGTACTTATGTTTATTTTTGTTGTATTGGCCTTTGTCATAAAACACAAGAGATTCTGTGTGCTAGTGTCAATAATACACTTTCATCATTTAGGATAGAACTATAGAAGTCACGGTAGTCCGAAGATACTGCTGCTGTTCTGTGTGTTTTGGGGGACTGGAGAGTGAGTGGTTGCTAGGTTGGGGGTTCGTTGTTTGTTTTACTCTGAATACAACCTTTTTTGTGCAAGTTTTACAGGTAAAATCTCTACTGCTTTCTTTGTGGCACGTGTAGGAACTTGTTGCAATATCTGATGTGTGTGTCTTTTCCCTGCTTTTCTTTTCTCTTTTTTTTTTTTTCCTCTTCTCTGTCTCTTTCCATTGAGCCTTGCCTGTTTGCTCCAAGAATCTTATTTCTATTCATCATTTTCATTTCTGTTCTTTATCTGTTGCTAAATAGATCTGTTTTCTCCTTTAAGTTTTACTTAACTTGAATTCCTTCATAAATCATTTTACAACTGCTTAGTCTTTTCCCACATGATTTCTAGTAATAGTAAGACAGGTATGTGTTTATGGTGGTTAACGTTCCAATTGCACAGTATAAGGTAACTTAGACTATATAAGGCTAAGGTTTCAGTGAATTGCGAGTTAGGACCAGCAAACAACTGAACCGCTGTTAAATTGCTGAAGAGTAATATTTGAGGAGAAAATAAAATATAGAAATCCTTTGATGTTGAATGGAAATGCAGTAATGGTTTAGAGTGCATGTTGCATTTGGAACAAGTTATGGAAACAGACTCCGTAGTTAAGTATATTTTGGGAAGGATGGAATGAGACCCCTTTTGGAGGTATTAATGGAATTAAAAACCCAAACATATTTGGCTTCTGTGTTAACTTCATTGAACAACTGATAACTTTTCTTTTTAGATAAACTTAAGAATATTTGATGTTTTTTTTTTTTTCCCAGATAAAAATAAGAACAACAAATGCAGAAATATCAGATCTTGAAAATACAGAAGAACACCATTCAGTGGACATCCGCACATTAGTAAGATTGGATTATCAAGTTCTTTCTAATAAAGATATGAAATTATCTCTTTTCACGTTGGCAGTATTTTTAAACAGGAAATAAACAAATACTGTATGCACAGTATCAACTGGGATACAGGTTGCATAAGTAGTGAAAAACGCTGTACTTTATGAATAATGTCTATAATTATGGTCACTTTTTCTTTTTCTGGTGTGTCTTTTAGTTGCTGTTTTTTCTCTTTTCGTTGCCTCATTAGCTCCACCTTCTTTCCTGGACATGCAATGTTGCTTTTGCCCTTCTTCGAACTTTTTCACTCCCATCTTTTTCTCAAATTTGGGGATTTTTTTGTCCTTTTTTTTTTTTTTTTTTTTTTTGAACACAGAAAGTATGTTTGATGATAATCGCTTAGGATTGGTGTAATTGTCTAGTGAACAGAGATGGCCCACTTACATTCAGTATAAACAGAACAGAGGAAGAGTATATGTTGTCACAGATCCAAGAGGAAGTTACCTTGTTCTTTGCTTAGAAAATCACTGCAGTAAAACATTAGGATTTTGCTTGGACTTGGCTATTATAGTCACTGAAGTCTTTCATCACAACTCCCAAATTAAATCCAGTTAACTTTCAGGCAGGTAATTGGGAAATTACTCTTTTTGTTTTATGATTTGATTTAGTGGTCTCCAGCAAGCTCTGTCAAGCTCTTCTTCTGGGTTTTACGAGCAATTATGTTGAGCCATTTATATTCTTATTAGAGAACTTAGTGTAATGTGTGTAATCTTGTACTCTTCGAAGTGATAATAAAATAAAAATCTTGTACAACGATATGCAAATGTGTATCCTCTTTCTTTATCATTTCGATATATTTTGATAGGAAGATGAAGCTGAAGAAAACAAGAATAAGATGGAGTCTGTAAAGCAGGACATGCTGCAACAAAGTGGGAAAATGGAAGAGCTGAAAAATATTCTACAGGCAGCTGAAAAAAGATTTGAAGAAATGAAAGAAAAAATTCACCAAGTAGAAGAAATTGCTGGTCCTGTTAAGGTAGCAATGACTTTATATTGTATTTTTCCTTTATTCATCTTTGGTGAGGGAGATGGTGTTAGAAGGAGGCAGGAGAAGAGTGTGCTCCTCTTGATCCTTGCATATGAAAATGGAAATAGGCCGTTCTGTCCAGAGCATGTCAAGAAGCATGAGGGGAAATACCTGGAAGATGATGTTCATCGTAATAGCTGCTACTATTAAGTTTGAAGAGAATTTAGTTTGTTACCAAGCGTCATGAATTGGACTTTTTTTCCTTCTGCTGAGGCCTGACTGAAAATATGAATAAGTGGCCATTTTCAAAATGGCATTTGGAGTTATGTATGGAATGTCTGTTCTGCAAAATGGCATAATCACAAAAGATGATAAGACGTATTTTTGATTGTTCAAGACTACAGAAAACAGCTGGGAACCACAGGGAATTAACAAGACTGAAGATAAAGGGCAGAGCAGTGTGGTGACATGCCAAGTTTGGTATTGAGAAGTAGAAGATGTCTCATGTTGCCAGAAATAACTAATGGGTTTGAAAGTGGAAGTGATGAAGTTGGGCAGATAAACAGTACTCTAAAACAGTGAAAGTATGAAATAAGAAAAACTCAGAACTATCACTCATTGTGACTAGGTCTCTTGTGTGACTCACTGGAACTGTAGAGTGATGTGTAGTCAGCCCAATTTAAAAAAAGCAAAAGCAAACAAAGAGGAATGAAACAGGTAAGGAAAAAAACTGATATAGCTATAGTACTGCCACAATAGGTATATTTGTTCTCTTTTCTTACAAAATTCTTTTTAACTAGAGTAGATGTATTCAGAATATTAGAACGCTATTGCTAGATAGTAAGGGGGCTAAGCGCAATGAAAGGTGACTTACATTTCTGAAAGGGTATTTTAGATTGGAGATACTTCTATGCAGTTTTTCAATAAGCTGTTCACACGTATCAAGCTGTGGTTTAAAGGTGGGATGGGAGAGCATCCATTATTGGCGATGGGTTTTTTTAATTCATGTAATAAAACTTTTGGTAAGCTAGCTACTAGTTGACAGGAATGAAGAAGAAAGTCATCTTCCAGCTAACTTACATCATTGTACCTCTTTCCTCTTCTGAACATAAAAAAATCTTTGCAGAGCTATGATAGCACTTTCACTGCATTAAGACACTGATACAGTCTAGAAGTTCCTATATCTATAATTATAATGGGATGTAGTAGGACACTCAGTTTTCTTATGGAAACTACATTCCAGTCATCAAACATTCTGACTGGAGTGTAGTGTACAAAATAAAGGTAGTTTTTAAGAGAACAGATATCTGTTTTTAAAGATTAAAACATAATACTCCCCTCAGGATACGATACCTAATCGTTATCAATTCAAGTTTGGGAAGCAGTGTAAACACTTACTATGTTCTTGTTGGGAATGAGTAAGACTTTTTGATCAATTGCTGTTAAACCACCTGGACTTTAGAAAGAACGATCACGCTAAATGCAAACAAGTAGATGGTATTGAAAACAACAAAGCTACCTGTGGTAGAGAGGTGCTTTGGAATCTACCACAAACAGTTCACTCTTCGTATCCTCGTTTATTCCAAACAGGATGAATTAAACCAAGCTGACTCAGAAGTAGAAAATAGTAAACGCCGTTTGCAGCATTATGAAGACAAAAAGAAAGAACACTTGGCTTGTATACAAAGACGTAAAGAATTACTAGCTGCCAAAGAAAAAGAATTAGAGGTAGTATCTCTTTTTCCTTTCTCTTTTTTGGTTGGTTGGTTGGTTGATTTTTAGCAGTTCAAATCAAATAATCAGGATCCTTTTAGTACTTAGATACTCAGTTGTTCTGCTTATATGACATATAGACCACGTTAATATTCAGATTTTTAACTTATTCTAAGCTGTTCATGTGTAAATCAAATACAAGTAACTTTGTACGTATAAATAGAGACTTTTCATTGTCTGGCATAGCACCTTTTAGTCTTGACAGATAACATAATTCTTCAGTGTTATCCAGCTAGGACTCTTCGGGATTTATGCAATGAGAAGATTGGAACGACTTAACCCGAAAACTTGTATTTTAGGTTAAATTGCATACATTTAATATTGCTTTGGTTTTTAGACGGTAAGGTTCTTTTTTCCTCCCCTGTGCAGATTTCATACCTGGTCTGTCAGAGGCTTATCTGATTGGACTTGATTAAATAACTCTGAAATCATATTCACAGAGGCTTTTGAGAGACTTAGTCCTATCGAGCTATGGTGAATTTGGTCCCTCATTTGTCTAATTAGATAAATAACTGTAAATACGTTAGAGTTCATGGATGGATACAGTTCTTATTGCTGGGATGATGACCTGCTTCTAACTGTTTTTAGTAAAATTGTTGATGATGCCAGTAATTTTGCTGTAAGGAGTGATGCACAACAAAACAAAGACTTTATTCTTGCTTAGAGACCTTGATTTTGCATAGCATAAAACATTCGTTGCAAGGACTAACAAACTTTTGAAAATCTAACAGTTTATTTAATTTCAAACTTTAGGAAAAAATTGCACAGGCTAGGCAAATATACTCGGAGCGCATTGAAGTTAGCAGAACTGTTAAGAGTCTTGATGCAGAAATGAATCGCTTGAGAGAGAGGATAAACTCAGAAAAAGATCGCCATGGAAACAGAGAAGAAATCATACAGTGAGTAACTTTTCATGCCTGCGTAGTTCAGGTATGACGGAAGAGGTAAGCAAAGGATAGTTTTCTTATTGGCTCATGATGAGGATATGCGGTTTTAATACTTCAACTATATATGACAGTATGAAAACATGCTGTGCCGATTGCTCAGTCAGTCAATACTAAACAGACTTGTGTGTGTTGAACTGCCCTCTAGTGATTTTTAGATTGGTTCTGTACTCTGAAATTATCAGTGGTCAACCGCTCGTAATGTTTCGAGGTAACCCCATGGTGACCAAGTGGTGTGAATGGACCCCAGATGCTGTGGGATCCATTGAGCATGAGGTGTAATTCTAGTCTGAAAAAACTAACGTAGAAGTTAGGCAATTATTTGAGGTTTTGACTGCAATGTATTTTTAAAAGTCGCTCACCTTGGATATTCTTAAACATGAGCAGCTTAATCGTTAGTTCTCTTTGGTGTCGGTTTCCCCTTATAAGGGGGAAAAGCAGAAGTAAAATTAATTTTTTGACCTCTTCATTTGTAGCTAGTGGCTTACCTTACTTGTCAGAATGCTTTTGGCTTCAAAATAAAGCTTTCATCTGGATGAAGAATTTTAGTCATCAAAATGTTTTTAAGTAGTTAAAACAATTGCTTGGTCTTTATGCGTGTTGATGGTAGGCTCTCTGATAAAACAGGCAATTTTTTGATGCAAAGGAAAAATATGAAGATGCAAACAGTAAAGTAAAGAATTTAAAGAAGTTTATTAAGCTGCTGGAAGAAATAATGACACAAAGATTCAAAATATATCGTCAGTTCTTAAGGTGAGTCATTTTTATGTAACTTCAGCTGTCAAATAACTTATATGTACAAATAAGTATTTTCTGAAGAATATAAAAATGCAGTTGTTTCCGGGAAGTGTTGTGAGTAATACCAGCAAATGAGGCTGTTAGGTCTCCATACTGTATGTGCTGAATTCAGTTGATCTAGCAGCACATTATTTTACCTTTTCTAAAGCGACTATATGGATTTCTTTTAATGAGAAAGGTCTGCACAGCTTCTACTTAAGTAGATAGGAGCAGAAGAAACCTCGTCATCACCTAAATCTGACAGCTTTTCAAGTGTTGAGTAGAACTTCATAGAATACAATGCAGCTATTCCACAAACGCTGTGATTATAACATTATAAATAATTAAACTGTTGGATTTTGGCAACTCTTGAGGTTTACTGGCAGAGGTACATAGTTCTTTGCTGCTTCCTTGATGTGGGAGACTGCTTTCTTTGGCCAGCGAAATATACTAGGGTGATGTGTGGATTGTACCTGTACTTTAAGGTCTAAATTATAGAGCAGATGCAAGAGAATGAGGTTTTGATGGGTGGCACTCGCAGCAATGGCTCCCTCAGCTGGGGATTTAAAAATGAGGGGTAAGCAATTAACAGTTAGGTCCTGAAATAGGTTAAAGTTGTAGATCCCTATCACTGGAAGCTCTTAAAAAGGTGGTAGACTATGCCTGACAAACATCTGTCTAAGTATACTTGAGATTCATTTTGACGGTATGTTTTTATGTGGATTTTTCATTAAAGAGTCTCCAAAGTAGACTCTAGTTCATGTTTGCTGTGAACTAAACCAGCAGGTATGAGAGAATTTGGATAAGGTCTAGCGAGTGCCCTGTTGCACTTGATTTTATTTTGTCTTTTAGATTACCTGATATTGAACAAAGCTTCGACAAAACTGGTACACGTTTCTGTTGAATCCTGTGATACTTCTCGAGTGAGACAATGGCACGATTGATTATTTTAATTCCAGACAGTTCTTGTGATTAGTGTTTCAACATAACTTCCAATCCTTACCTCACTTTCGTCTTGCATAGCTGTTTAACTTCATCTTGCTCCCAGATCCAATACCATAATGTCTAATGGTTTAGCGCAGCCTGGACTGACATTTGCAAAAAGAATGTGATCAGTGGGAGCGCCACGCTTCCACACCAGGAAAGGTCTCAACTGTCCTGACTTAATCAAAGACGGTTCTGTTTCAATACTTGTTTTAGACAGCAAAATGTCCTCACCATACTAGTATTGAAATAATCTGGACTTCCATTGATTTTTTCATTGAGTCAAATTAGCTGAAATATCCTCACATAATTTCATAATGGGCCAAGCACTTCTTTCCTCTGCCCTATACTGAAAAAGTTTTCAGATCTTTGTTCAGATTTTGCAATTTGAAAGCTTCCTGTCTCACAGAACCTCTGTTTTATTAGGAAGGCACCCCTTCTTCTTGTTTCAATCCCTTAGTATCCTCTACCTATCAATGAAGATTAGTTTTGGTGGCCTCTCTTCAAAAGATACAGCAGATTACCCTGTGGAGCGTTTCATAAGGGTGTGCGATCATTCCTTGGCCTCATCCCAAGTTCGAAAGTCCCGAGTTCCTCAAAGATCGAAAGGTGATTTGGGAAATGAAGCTATGGTGCTTGTAACAATAAACCTCTCTACAAGGATTTTAGACTATAATAGTTGGATTATATCCAACAATTCATGAAACTGCTACTCGCAAAACTCTGAGATCTCATCTGCCTGTTTGAAAAATGTCTGTGATGGATCTCACTTGAAATCCCAAATCCTTATTGTTGGTGGGAGGTAATTTTCTTTTACCTCTTGGATACTTAGAAAAATTAGGGATCTGCTTTAAGTTAAATATCTTGGTTCCTTTTGTAGCTAGTGAAGCTCAGTAGATTGAGAGATTTTTTTTAAGTAGGTTAATATGCTATCTTAGAATCAGATTAATTTCTTGCTCTTGACGGGCTACCGAGGGAGCATAGGTGATGATCTTAGATTTGGACACTTAAGCTGCTGTAAAGCTAGTGTTAGATGCGAGGAATAACTTGGAATAATTACCATGCTGTATCTGCGGTTCTAGTTGTGCTGCCTTTTAAGCACTGCACTAAATTGTGACTGATGTTCTGCTCTTCTCCAATGCAGTCCTTCCCCTTTATCGTTCTCTTCAGGAAAAATTGAGGGACAGTAGTGTTGGCCCTCTTCTTCATACTTTTCAGTCTGTGTTTTTTAAGTGGATGTCAATAGGTTCTCCTGATCATTATTATCTATTAGAGCCGTATTCTGTGCAGTGGAGATGCAGAAATACTAGTGGATAAAATTTACATGCACAATCAGATACTTGCCTTTTGGTGCCTATAGGTATGTCTGTAGGCACAGTAGGTTATTTAGCTCCCATTAGTCCTAAATTGATATCATCTTTACAGCCTATAGAGTGATTCTGTAGACCAGCTGCTAAGTGTCTACTTAAAGATGTGTTGATTTGCCCTCTGTTGGCTCTTCTTTTGTAGATCTCCACTGACTATAATGGATACTTAGTTGTCTTATCTCTGGGTGTATACTTTGAATCTTTTGATCTCAAACTGAAACTTGTTTCTAGAGTACAAATTTGAGTTCAAGTATAGTATATCTTAAAGTTCTGTAGTCCTTCCTTGAAGGAACTGTGATGTGTTGTCCACTGGGGAATTATATAGTGGGATGGGGGATAAAAGGGGTAAGAAAGGAGTATTCAACACTGTCCAATTCCTGCAGTCTAACAGAGTTCACAAGTTCTTTCCTATGCTTACTGTACAGTGTGAATACTGGATGGTAAAAAGGAAATGGAGTCTGGTTATTTTTCTGCTCAAGCTGTGGAAAAAGAGGGTATTTAAAAAAAAAAAAAAAAAAAAAAGAGAGAGAAAAAGAGAGAGAGAGAGAGGAGAGAGTTGTTGTTTCCAGCTGATTGAAGCACAGACTTCTAGAAATTAGTCTTGATTGAGAAATACCAAGCATATACTTCTAGGTTTATTATTTTGTTACTGTACTTGTATGATTCTCTTGAATATGTTGGGTTTCTAACGCTAACTCCTGCAGAGTGTACTTGATTTGGGGAAGTGTTATTAATGGTGTAGTGCTTAATGTTTGAGATTATGATGTGGTACTGCTGATTTAAAAAAAAAAAAAAAAAAAAAAAATCTGCTGTCACTTATTTGCATGTTTTAAAACTCACTGACCTAATATTTATTTGCATAATTTAACTGATTTAAGGCTCCTTTCTTTACGATGCAAGCTCTACTTTGACCATTTATTACGTATTCGAGCTTATTGTGGAAAAATACTTTTTGATCATAAGAATGAGACACTTTCAATAACAGTAAGTTATTTTCTGTTTCTTCAATTATCATAATATTGAATATAAATAGATAGATTTCTTTATATCAGTCGCTGGAGCATGCGTTGCAAAGGATAATGAATCACTCTCCCCTCCACAAAATACAGTGTCCTCAATTGTAGCGCATCAGTTGAAAACAAGCAACAACAAAAACAAACCATATCCTCATCTTATGATTGGGCTGCTAGAAAGCATGGAATAAATTTGGATTTTTTTTCCTGCACAGTGGACAAATTCCTAGTCTTTCAAGGTTATTTCAGTTCCTATTTCAGTTACAGGAGGCTTTATTTTATTCGTGTGATTATTTAATGGATATCAGTATTATTTTGTTAGCTATTTCCTTTTAAAGGCTGATAGCTTCAATATTATGCATTTTCTGTGCGTTCTGTAAGTTTATCTTTTAATGTGCCTCCCCAAAAATGTTAGTAGGTGCTTTTAAAAACATTGCAAGAACATTTTTTCTGCTCAGTTGCAGTTTTGATGCTTTATTACTTTCACCTTTGTTATGAAATGTTCCTAATAGGTTTTTTCTTTTTTTTTTTTAAATTTTCCTTCTCTTTAAATAGTTAAGTATTATAGACTTCTGTCAGTTCACAGTAAAACACGACTATGCTACCCAAAGTTTAGAGCTTCAAGTTGTGAGCTTTGAAATAAGCTAAAATTCATTAGATAATACTTTGAGATTTCTTCAGATATAGTAATGAATTCTATTTGTTAACACCAGTAGTAGTGCAGTAGTAGTGCAGTACTACTACTAGTAGTGCAGTAGATGCAGTAGTTTCAGCAAAAAGAAAGGGCCTAAAGAGATCCGTGCATAAATCTGAACCCTGCAAGATTCTTGGCCTATATTCCCTGATAACTTTCATATTTAGTGTTTATGGGTTTCATCTTAGTACACTACATCTCCTTGAGTCATGCTCTTGAATTTCAAGAGTCCCAGAGATAGCTAGCGTATTAATGCTAAAATTTCTCTCCAGTCACAGAGTACTTGCTTTTGTTTCTGTAGGAGACTTGGGTTTTAGGAATTTAGGGGAAAAAATATGTAGTGACAGCGTAAATATTCTTTGATATAGTGCTAATTAATTGGGAGAAGTAACTTCCAGCTCAATCAGCAAGTCTAGTCATTACCTGGCATTATCAGTTTAATATTTATAGCTGATGTTTTGTCTTTTCCTTGCAAGAGTTAATATCATACAAGAGATCTAAATTTAATCAAGGAAGGTAAACTGGAAAAAAAAAAAGTTTACAAAATAATTTTAATTTTCTTGCTTAGTTTAAATGTACTATAATTGACAGGCCAAAATGCTTAAATTTAATCTTAGTGAGTGCCACAAAGTGTCATCATAATCCATGGAACAAAGGACTGTTTACAACACTTCACTTATTTTTTCCACAGAAACTGTTCCTTTAAAATACTGGCGTGATTCAATTACCTGCTATTCTATTATAGTTGTTAACATTTGGGATTTTACAATAATAAAAGAATCCTGGTTGACAGCTGTTAAACATTGTTTAATGGCTATAAAAAATAGAGAATCAGCTAAGAAAATACTGGCAAAGTCATTTGTTTACTCTGTTCTATTTGTTTTCTAGTGAGGGGGAAGATTGCAATGATTCTGGAAATATATTTTAAAAAGTTTAGGAGCCATTCTGTTTTAGTTTCATTTCAGATACATAGCACTGAAATACATAAGCTTGTTCTCAAGTGATCTGTATCTGTACATGTGTGTAATGTGTTTCCAGTTAAAACTATGATTCTGTTAGTAAGTCTCCATCCTAAGTTTAAAAATTGCTCCATTTTATTTCAAGGTCCAGCCTGGAGAGGGAGACAAAGCTTCCCTTAATGATGTGAGATCGTTGTCAGGAGGTGAACGTTCCTTCTCAACAGTTTGTTTCATTCTTTCTCTGTGGTCCATTACTGAATCTCCTTTCAGATGCTTGGATGAATTTGATGTCTACATGGTATAGTTTAAACTTACATTGTATTTTCCTTTCTGATTTGTATAGATTAGTGAAGCAGTTAGAATTTAAAATATTATAGTAACTGTAAATAATACTTACCAGGGAGCTTGTTCACTTAGCTTAGTGGTTTTTGAAGCTCACTCTGTTTTTGAAGTTGGTACCAAGAGTTCTGAGTGTATCTGTTTAAACTGCATGCTTAAACCTTAGTTAAGCACGCGATTCATGAAATGGAAGTTTCTGTTACTTCCTCAAGCAGTTGCTATTCTGCCTATCACAAATTGCCTTTATAGAATACTGTGACAGTCCTGGGCTTGGCCCACATGTTGACTTTTACCAAATTCAGGATTGATTCCGCGGCGCCCCCCCCCCCCCCGGGCTAGTCTAGCAGTTGAGTTCAGTGTTGCTGTTCAGAAACTTGAAGGTAGACCAAGCCTTGTACCTTCACTCAGTAGCTCCTTTCAAAGAGACTGAAATGCAGAATAATGAACAGCAAATACCAATGTCAGCTAAAACTGACAAAGCTCCTCTTTGTACATGGCTTCTCTGGATGGGCGATTAACCAATTCAAAAATCTCTTTTACTTTCCTACTTACTACTAATCAGTGTGGTATGATTTGGGAGAAGAATTAATTCCAGGTGACAGAAATAATAAGTAGATACTAGATTTTGTTTTTTATCTTGCCTTCAGTGTCTCTCCACTATCAGTGATCTATTGACTGCAAATTGCAGACCTGGAAAGGAAAAAGAGAATATACTGTACACATAAAGAATTTTGGAGGAAAGGGTGCATCTAACCTGGTCAAGCAGCCATTTTTCAGTGTGCGTTAAGATATATATGTCATAAATCAATGACACAGTTCTTAAGTTCTGTAGCTACTTTGACTGTAATCCTGGAGACCTACCACAAGAGGACTCTGTCAGCCTATTTGCAACGGAGATGCATAGACTCATGCATAATAGTATGTGGAAGCAGAGCTTTGTTTAACCCTGCTAATAATAGTATCCCATTCTACATGTTTTATACCATCTTATACATTAATCTTTTTTAAATCAGGTACATACATATGTATGTCTTATGCAACCCTTCAATGCTTTCATGTAAAGTTGAGACAGGGTTTTATAGGAAACATCATTTTACTAAAATACAATGCATCTTAGCATACCAATTAAGTAAAAGATACTACATGGCTATATTAAAGTTGGTAGAAAAAAAGATTGGCGTAAGTGTGTGTGGTTCTTCAGATAGAAGCTTTCCATAGTGCACATATACTGAAAGGAATTTATTCTTAAACTTTTATTCTGAATCTGTCCTTGACTGTAGTTTGCAGCTTTTTAGAATTTAACTGTAATATTCTCCAGCACAGTTTTTACAGGACTTCTCTTTAGTTCATATACAGTAAAACTTTGGTAATTTTGGCAGGTTTTCCTATTAAGATATTTTCTAATTGTTTTTTTTTTTTTCCCCTCGGGTAGTTATCTTAATTTGTATAATAGTAAGTTAGTAAAGTAGAGGGTCAGTATGAGTATGATGAATCTTCTGTCTTTAGGATATGGTTAACAGAAGAATTGCAATGGATATGATGCTCAAGGTGGCTGACTCTCAGCGTCATCGACAGTTCATTTTGCTCACCCCACAAAGTATGAGGTAATGATGTGTTATATTTCCTAGTACAAGAAGTACAAGGAAGTTGTATTGCAAGGAGTATAATCTGAAAAAAAGTAAATGTGAGGGGAAAGAAACTTGGCTATTTGTAGTGGTATAATATCAACACCTAAGCAGTTCATCACTGTGATTCTATAAGTTAATAGCAGGATTTTTTCACTCTTTCTTAAGAAATGTTTCTTACTATGGTAAATCAGTGGGACTTGAATCAGAATATCATCTCTAGTGCATCAGCTTTTTGAAATTTTTCTTTGTTGAAAGTTGGCTCCAGAAGCTTTTAGCCCAGTAGTTACCAGAGTCACCTTCCCCACCCCCCCCTCCCAAAATTGACAAAAGATACTGCATTTTTTTCCCCTTTTTTCCCCTTTAATACTAATGAACTTTTAAGTGGTTTGTGTTATCTGAGTAGACTTTTTTTTTTTTTTTTTTCACTCACTAAGCTAGAACTTACTAGGGGTAACTTACCCCTTGTTTCCTTGTTTTGATCAAGTAGTCCACTGTTCTTAAAGTTCCGTATAATTCCCTGGTAAAACTATGCCCAGCCAAGGGTACAGTCACTGTCAAACCTTATGCATGCAACTGTTTTCTCTAGCCAAATATAATCAGTGAAACCTGCGGAGGATAATTCACATCACCTAAGAACTTTCTTCTCTCAGCTGACTATACAGGAAGTTTAAGCAGTCTTTAAGATGAGGTTCATTTTGTATAACTGTCTTGCCTTCCTAAAATTTAAAAAAGTAGAAGAGTATTCTGTTATGTAAGTGGAAGTGCTTTTGGATAAATTTCTGCAACTCTATTTAATAGAGATGTAGGAATTTCCTGAATGGTAACTGTTTAAAAGTTTAAATATTGAAGTGTAATTTGGTTTTGATTTTGTTGTATCCTGTTACCATATCGCATGTTCAGTAATAATATGCAAACAGTGTAACAGAAACAAAAGCACAAAGGCAGCCTCAGTGAAAGTACAGGTAGAGCAATCAATGGAAAAACTCTAACCTAAGTATATCTTTAGTAACTGTGTTCATATGTATGATGTGAGTGATTATGCGTATATAAAGCATGTGCCGCTTCAGGGTCTATAAGGCAAATATGAACCATATTTGATAACTATTTCTTTTGCAATTTCACTTCAAAGTACCCTTTTCATAATTCTGGCAGTCTAATTGTTAGAAGTCATGTGAATGAAATCAGTTGTTGTCTTTACCTCAAGCTTTGGCCTAAATCTTGCTGTGGTATAGTTCAATGAAGCCAAAACTTCGCCCCATGTTACTGTTTAAAACTGTCTAAGAAAAAAGATAGAATTATGTAAAGGCAAATATACAGTGGAAAGAAGAAATACTGAAATTTGTGTAGAGGAAAACACTATTTAAATGATGTATGTTTTATTTTTAGTTCTCTACCTACAAGTACCCTTATTCGAATCCTCCGACTGCAAGACCCTGAAAGAGGCCAAACAACACTGAATTTCCGAAATAGGAATGAAGAGGAGGAAAATCAATAAGTATATCTGTGTATGAATGTAACAGTTTTGAGGATTGTTACAGTATAAATGTGTATTGATGTATACAAGGTTATTACTTCCTGTTGCTGGATAGGAGGACCTTTCATTAGATACCTGCAGGAAAAGAAAAGGTTCTTTTATATATATATAAATATTTTTTTTTTTAGAACTACTGTATGTGTTTGTACAGACAAAGGATTTAAGCACAATGTGTAAACTTAATACACAGTTTTGATGATGGGAAAATCCTAACTGTTCAGCTGATGGATATTTTTAACTCCTAATTATTAGATCTTTTAATCAATTGTTCTGTTTTTTCCTAAAAATATGAAATATATTTTGTATAACTGTGACGTAATATTTTAATAAACTCTGAGAACTGACACTTGTAGTAATGCTTTAGTGTCCCTACACACTTAAAAACTGATCTTAAGGTATGTCTTCCTAACTCTTGCTTTATTTGTTGAACATACGCTAATTAACATGTGCAGTAAATGTGTTTTCATTTTTCCCATGGAACTACAGCTGCTGAACACAACTAATTTTTACTTACAGTGTATACTTGCATTATTAGAAAAGTGAAAATTCCCTTGCAGTATGTTCCCTGGGTAGGGGAGAATGTCTTGTCTTCCTTCCTAAAGAGTTTGTAGAGAAGAGTTTGAGTGTCTTTGGACATGAGCTTACAAAAACTATAGCGAATCATGTTGGTTTTTTTTTTTAATATAAACTAAAATAAATGAAAGTGACAAAAGTCCTTATTGAAGTAGAGATGTTCAATATATAGGAATGGAGTAGAATAGAATTTTGAGAAATGATACAGTAAGTTTTTTTATAGCATTGAAGGCTTTCTGTTTTTGTTCCGGGGCTAAACCACAGTAAAGGCAGTTAAAATAAGAGTGACCTTTGCATTTATTAAAAAATGCAAACATTTATCGGGGATGGAGGGAGAAAGAAAAAGTAGGTCTTTCAAATTGCTCCATATTAACTTTCTTCTCTCCTGTTCTTCTCCCTCCAGGAACTTGAAATTGTTGGGAGCTCTTCAAAAACAATCAGTTTAAAGTTCAGCCATTAGGCATACATTTTCTTGACATTACAGGGTCTCAGGAACAATTAAGACTTTTCAGAGAACAGTTCTAAAATTGCTACAGTTATTTACCAAATAGCAGTTCCTCAATAAAATTTCTTTACAGTTCAAATTCTAAATTGTCGTGATAGCTACTTTTTTTTTTGCCATTGCATGGTGATATGTGTTAACATTTAGTTTTTACACAAGCATGTATTAAGTTTGTAGGTGTTTTTAAGATACAGAAGTTAGTGAAGAATTGAAAGAAATACAGTAGCACTGCCGTAGATTCCTTACTGTATTCTAACTTTAGGAATTGCATCTAGTGACTTTTTTAAAGACTTCAGAAGTTTACTTCCGAAAGGCTAGAGTAATGGCCAACAAACTCATAGCAGCCTCCCCGTGTCTGAGAAGAGGTTACTTGGAAAATAGAGCCAGGTTTTTTACTGAAGCACGTGGCAGGAGAACAAGAGACAGTGGTCATAAAATGAAGTGGGTAAGTTTTGAAAGGATGGAGGGGAGGGAGGAAGAAGAGTTCATGATGAGTATCGTAAATATCAGAGCAGTTTGCCCGCAGAGGCTGTAGAATCTGTCCTTGGAGGATTCAGGGTTGCTCCTGCTTTGAGCAGGAGGTTGGACTAGAGACCTCCGGAAGTCTCTACCAAACTAAACAATTCTGTACTCCTATGGTTTTTGTGAAGTATATACTAAAGAAACTTGCAAATTTTTTAGGGTTATGTGAAGTATTGGGGTGGGGAGGGAACATGCAAACTGCATACTTTGCAAAACTTTTCTGGAATGCAAAATTCAATTTAGCTTGTTTTTCTGGGTACTGTTACATGATCTTCAACCACATTTTAAGTTTGGTAAAACTAGAATATGAATTTACCATATATGAATTTATACAATGATGTAGTATCAGTTTCTCCTATTTTGTTCAGCATCCAAGAAATTAAAGCAAGAGTGCAGAGGCAGGGGAGAGAAAAGTGTTTTTATCTCCATTAGTACTTTCATAGTTGTGTGGAGAAAAGAAGGAAAAATCACTTTCCTACTGGACTAACACTTTAACTTTCTCCCAAGCTTTCCACAGACTGCTGGAATAAGTCCTACTTGAAATATTGGAGCAGTTAGCAGCACTTCTGATCTTTTAGTCTGATCCCAAATCATATGATGTATTTATTCTAATCTATCACTGTACTTAATGAAAATGTGTGCCTGACTGTGATTATGATAAGCAACTGTTTTCATGGTAGAGGATTACTTCTGAATAAACAGTTACTGAAGCAGTTGCTTGGATACATTTATTTTTGCAGTGATTCTACTAAGGTCTCAAAGCTGTCCTATTCTTGGTACTTTAGATAAGGAGTTTGTTTATACCAGCTACCTAGACAGAAACAGTTGTGATCATGATGTTACATTTGTGACTGTTGACCATTTAAGATGGCAGTGGATTGCTTAATGTTGCATTAAGGTATTTAGAGGTATTTAACTTTGAGGAAATGTAGAAAGATGTACTGCTTCTCTAATAAGCATGTGTAAGTGAATCACAGAATAGCGTTGGAAGGGACCTACGGAGATCATCTAGTCCAACACCCCTGCTCAAGCAGCGTCATCTAGAGCATGTTGCACAGGATCGTGTCCGTATATCTGGAGATATCTCCAGAGAAGGAGACTCCACTACCTCTCTGGGTAGTCTATTCCAGTGCTCAGTCACCCTCACAGTAAAGACGTTTTTCCTCATGTTCAGGTGGAACTTCCTGTGGTTCAGTTTGTGCCTGTTGCTTCTTGTCCTGTTGCTGGGCACCACGGAGAAGAGTCTGGCCTCATCCTCAGATACTTGTACACATTGATCAGATCACCTCTCAGTCTTCTCTTCTCCAGGCTCAACAGGCCCAGCTCTCGCAGTCTTTCTTCAGAGGAGAGATGCTCCAGTCCCCTCTTCATCTTTGGAGCCCTCTGCTGGACTCTCTCCAGCAGTGCTATGTCTCGCTGGGGAGCCCAGAATTGGACACTACTCCAGGTGAGGCCTCCCCAGGGCTGAGGAGAGGGGCAGGATCACCTGCCTCCACCTGCTGGCAACACTCTGCCTAATGCACCCCAGGATCCCACTGGCCTTCTTGGCCACAAGGGCACACTGCTGCCTCATGCTCCACTTGTTGTCCACCAGCACTCCCAGGGCCTTCTCGGCAGAGCTACTTTCCAGCAGGTCAACCCCCAACCTGTACTGCTGCATGGGGTTATTCCTTCCCCAGGTGCAGGACCTTGCACTTGCCTTGGTTGAACTTCACGAGGTTCCTCTCCGCCCACCTCTCCAGCCTGTCCACGTCCCTCGGAATGGCAGCACAGTCTTCTGGTGTGTCAGCCTCTCCTCCCAGTTTAGTCTCACCAGCAAACTTGCTGAGGGTTCACTCTGTCCCTTCCTCCAGGTCAGTGATGAATACGTTGAACAAGACTGGACCCAGGACTGACCCCTGGGGGACACTGCTAACTACAGGCCTCCAACTTGACTCTGCGCCATTCACCACAACCCTCGGAGCTCAGCCATCTAGACAGTTCTCAAGACACCTCACCGTCCACTCATCTAGCCCATGCTTCCTGAGCTTACCTAGGAGGATGTGATGGGAGACAGTGTCCAAAGCCTGGCTGAAGTCCAGGGAGACAACATCCACTGCTCTGCCCTCATCTACCCAGCCACGCATTCCAATCAGAAAAGGCTATCAGATTGGCCAAGCATGATTTCCCTCTGGTGAATCCATGCTGACTACTCCTGATCCCCTTCTTGTCCTCCACATGCTTAGGGAGGACCTCCAGGATGAGCTGTTCCATCAGCTTTCCCGGGATGGAGGTGAGGCTGACAGGCCTGGAGTTTCCTGGCTCCTCCTTCTTGCCCTTTTGGAAGACTGCCGTGACATTGGCTTTCTTCCAGTCCTCAGGCACCTCTCCTGATCTCCAGGACCTTTCCAAGAGGATGGAGAGTGGCCTAGCAACAACATCCGCCAGCTCCCTCAGCACTCGTGGGTGCATCCCATCGGGGCCCACGGATTTGTGGATGTCGAGTTTGGACAAAAGATCTCTAACCCAATAGTCCTCGACCATGGGAGAGTCTTCCTTTCTCCAGCCTTCCTCTCTTGTCCCCAGGGTCTGGAATTCCTGAGGACTGGCCTTAGCAGTGAAGACGGAAGCAAAGGCAGCATTCAATAACTCTGTCTTCTCTGTATCCTTTGTTACCAGGGCACCCGCCCCATTCAGCAGTGGGCCCACGTTTTCCCTAGTCTTCCTTTTGCTACTGATGTATTTGAAGAAGCCCTTCTTCTTGTCCTTGACATCCCTTGCCACATTTAATTCCAAATGGGCCTTAGCCTTCCTTGTCGCATCCCTGCACACTCTGACAATGTCCCTGCATTCCTCCCAAGTGGCCTGTGCCCTTTTCCACATTCTGTGTACTTCCTTCTTCTGCTGGAGTTTTGCCAGCAGTTCCTTGCTCATCCATGCAGGTCTCCTGCCCGCTTTGCTGGACTTCTTCCTCAGGGGGATGCACCCATCTTGAGCCTGGAGGAGGTGATACTTGAATATTAACCAGCTTTCTTGGACCCCTCTTCCTTCTAGGGCCCTAACCCATGAGATTCCCCTAAGTAGGTCCCTCAAGAGGCCCAAGTTAGCTCTCCTGAAGTTCAGGGTTGCAATCCTACTTACTGCCCTGCTTCCTCCTTGTCTCATGGTCACTCCACCATCTCATGGTCACTACAGGCAAGGCTGCCCCCAACCTTCACATCTCCAACCAGACCTTCGTTGTTTGTTAGTACAAGGTCCAGCAGCACACCTCTCCTCGTTGGCGTCTCCACCACCTAGGTCAAGAAGTTATCCTCAATGCTCTGCAGGAACCTCCTCGACTCTTTGTGCCTAGCTGTGCTGTCTTCCCAACAGATGTCAGGGTGGTGGAAGTCCCCCGTGAGAACCAGGGCCTGTGATTGTGATGCGACTTCCAGCTGTCTGTAGAAGGCCTCATCGACGACTTCCTCCTGATCAGGTGGCCTGTGGTAGACCCCCACAACAGTGTCACCCATGTTAGCCTGCCCTTTCATCCTTACCCACAGCCTCTCCACTTGCTCTTCATCCACCCCGAGGCAGAGCTCCACACATTCCAGTTGCTCCCTCACATAAAAGGCAACTCCACCACCTCGCCTTCCTGGCCTGTCTTTCCTAAAAAGCACGTAGCCATCCATGACAGCATCCCAGTCATGTGAACTATCCCACCATGTCTCCGTAACTGCAACGAGACCATGGCCCTGCGACCGCACACAGATCTCTAACTCTTCCTGCTTATTCCCCATGCTGCACGCATTGGTGTACAGGCATTTCAGAGAGCCAGTTGAGTATGCAGGTTTCTCAGGAGGGGCGCAAAAGGACCTTCCATAGCCATGTTCCATGCTGTCTCTCCTGGCTGCATGCACTTGCTGAAAGGGGCATAAAATCCCAGGAATATCCAACATCCTGTCTACAGCTCGTAATTTAAGCCTAAATTGAAACCTTGGACATATCTGCACCTAAAGCATAGATATTCCAGAAGTATATTGCTTTTTCAGAACATGTCTAATTTACAGTAGGACTTGCCAAACTAAGTGTTACACTTCTTAAGAATATTAGTTGTCTAGTCTAAATAAAATTCTGGTAAAAAGAGAGCTTGAAATCTTTTTTCTTTTCTTTTTTTTCCTCCTCCTCTATTACTATGCTAAAGACATGAAATAAGAATTAAGGGAAAAGGTATTTTTTTAAATTCTTCCCTCTCCCCTTTTGGAAGTGTCTGGCAAAAATGTGTAAAACGAGTATTACTTTTAGATTTGTGAATACACAGAATGACTTGTGTCATGCTTTATTGTCTTATTTATAGCTAGTAGAACTGTCTAATTTCTTCATAAGGCAAAGAAGAAATATCAAACATGCAACTGTAAGATACTCTCAGCTTTTTTTTTTTTTTTTTTGGTAATCCTTCTACTTTGTTTAAAGCACCTGGGAAACCTGCTATAGGAAAGATTTTGTTTTTTTTTTTTAATCTACACTTTCTGCAGTCTGTGTTTTGCAGCTCTCAGTGTTTTTCCAAGCCTATGCAAAGCTTGTAGTTGCCACAGTATAGAGCAGAACTTGATGGATGTGCTGCATAGAGTTGAGGAGGAGGAATATGGTTCTCTTGACTCTACCGTCTCAATAATCATACTTTATGTTATCAATAATGTCGTATGGTGAGAGGAAAGACTCTCACTTAAGGAGGGAAAAACATTAAAAGACCAGGCTTAGGCCAAGCAAATAAATTGTATTTGACTTACAGCTAGCTTAAAAAGTTATGTAAACACAGGTGTAGTAGGTATACTGTTAAACCTTAGCATCAACATCTTAGAGGATAAACAGCTGCTCTCTTGGCAAATACAAGAACTACAACTTTTGTTTTTGTATAATACGACTCTTCCAATGAGCGAGTGCAAAGAAATTTCTTCATGCTTTCGTAATAAAATACATATTTCCCAGGAGTACAACGACAGATAACTGCAAGAGCTTGGAATCTTTTTTTTTTTTCTTTTTTTTTCCCTCTATTACCATGCTGAAGATATGAAATAAGAATTAGGGGAAAAGGTCAAATATTATAAATTTATTTTGGGACATATATATTGCAACCTCTGTGGAAGCTTTTGAAAATTCAGGCAAAGATCAATACACTTTCAATAAAACCTTTAAACTTCCAATAAAACAATATTTTGAACATTATATATATATATATTTATATATACTTTTAATTAAAGGGAGCATTTTAGCAGGATTTGCTTGTTTATACTGCATTCCTCTGACATAGCTCTTTCCAGATTGAAGGGATGCAAATGAGGTAAGAATTAAGGCAAACCTAAAAGGCATGCAAATGAAGTACATTTATATCCACTGACAATACAAGCACATGTGTGGATCAGACTTAAGAACTGAGGACATCTTCCCCTCTGTCTGTCCAGTACTACTTTACAGCAGAATGGTGACATGATTTATAATAAACAGTTAACATTACCTTGGGAATTCAGTGTCACTAACATTACTCAGTCTAGGAGACACAGAGCTAGCATCAGTAAAACATGAACAATAAATAATATAATTCACTGCAGCACAGGACTGCTGCACAGGCTTCAGAGGAATGGGGTTGTTATGAAATGACATTGCACACGTCACGTTGTGGCAGTTTATTTTTATAATATATACTTTTAAAATTCTTTAGCAAATGACATTCTCATGCACACAAGTGTTTCAAACACAAGAAGCAAGTCCATTTATAGGTAGTCCAAGCAAATTTTTGTGTGTGTGTGTGTGGAAATAGCTGCAAACTGAATGGAACATTTAAACTTCTGTGCAGTCTGTGATGCATTGCACACAAGCTCATTTTTGAATGTCACACTGCAGGAGTAATACAATGGAAGGATCGCTCTTTGCAGCTTCTTTGAATTCGTCCAGTGTGATCTGGTCGTCTTTGTTCTTATCCATCTTGCTGAAAATCTTGTCTACCCGTTGCTCAGGCGTCAGACCATCCTCGTTCATCTTCATCATTATCACAGTGCCCACCATTTTGTAGATGGCCTTTGGAAAGAAATCAAATAGAAAATTCAAAAAATTAAGTCTTAGATGTAATAAATGTGTTGATGTGATCAAATTCTGGGATTAAATTTGAACAATAAATTGATTGTCAGTTCCCCTATGGATTTGTTTTCCTTTGAATCTGATACCCGTTGACTTAAAACAAGGAAGAATAAGTGTTTCACTTTTTTTTTTTTTCAAATAGATTTTTTTTTTTTACTGGTGGTTGCACTTTGCAGACTGGAATGAATTTCTTTGTTCCTGTGTTTCATAGTACAAAACTGTTGTAACTTGTTCTCTGGATCAACTGTTTATTTGGTTTTTAGTCACCTTATTGAACTATTTTACATAAATTCTGAATAATCAGTTTTAAAAAGTGTCTCCTTTCAGCAGCGTTCTGTGTGCACATGTGAGCAAAATTTGCCACTAACCACTGTGGCTAGTATCCAACAGATGACAAAGGAGGTAAACTTTACGCTGTCAGTTATATAGTATGGCTCTCTTAAATCTTGGCGCCCAATCTGCAAGAGCTCACTCAAACTGCAGCGGGTTGTTTGTCCTTGTAAGTTTCTGCAGTCATTTGAAGGTAATCTCCAAAAAGGCTGAGCTACAAAACAATAATTTCATGGGTGTCAAGTGATTTTCAGATGGACTTTGTAAATCCTTTGCTGTACTGTTCTTACAGTTAATCTGTTCCTCGGAAAACAAGTTTACCTCTGGATATGTAAAGGCTTATATGCACACGTGATCTCTGTGATTCTCAGATTACATATCTATTAAAATGTTAGTTCGTGTGTATCGCTTAGACATGAGTTACTGAGATGACGCTATGTGTCATACCTTTATAGTGATACAATGCACACAGCTTCTTGTGTGTTTCAAGTCTTTACGTGAACAAGTGATCAATTTTTTTCTAATGAACGACAATGTTAATGCATGTTGGTTGAGTGTCATGGTGACCTCACCTCTATAATTTCCAGCATTTCCACTCTCGTAATTTTACCATCACCATCCAAGTCGTACATGTTGAAGGCCCAGTTTAGTTTTTGCTCAAAACTGCCTCTTGAGGTGATGGACAGTGCACAAATGAACTCTCTGAAGTCGATGGTGCCATCTCCGTTCTTGTCGAAGGTTCGGAAGGCGTGCTGGGCAAACTTTGAAGCATCTCCGTATGGAAAGAACTGTAAAACAAAACAATAAATGGAACCGTGGGCAGTGCAAGGAAGCAAGCTGTGTATCTGCCCTCAAAAATACTGAAGTGAGGCATTTATGAAGAGCTGCTGGTAGTCTTTGTGTAAACTGAAAATAAGCAATTTGATCTTTAGCAACAAAGTGCAGTAACTGTATTAAACATATTATTGCTATAGAAAACTCTCAGTTTACAGCAAGCGATATTACGGATATATTTCATGCTAAAAGTACGTTCTCTCCAAAATTAATTGAACTAGATGAACCTTAAAATGAAGGTGGGTACAAATGAGAGATTGTACCTAATAACTGTGGTATGTAACAACAATGGTATAAAACACAGGGGTTGAATTTCATATTTTCACAGCAACTTTCAGGGGGAAGTTGTGTTTTTTGAGAAAGTTTCTATGTTTCAGTGTTGAAAATTCAATTCGGTGATATAAATTCAACCCTTTCATTAGATTACGACATCTTTAAAGAGGAGCAAAGTTCCCCCCCACCGCCCCAGCTCAAGCATCATCTTTGGCATTCTTTTGCAGTCCGTTTCGTGGACTAAAATCCTTGAAAGAAGCAATTCCTGACACATAACAAACAGGGCTGACTGAATTCTGCTCAGTGCTATAGACAGTGCTCAAAATGCTGCTTGGGACAGTGCAGTGTTAGGGATATAGTGCTCTGGGAGCCAGAGCCAAACTTAGGATCATTTTTGTCTGTTCTACCCTGCGTTTCGAACCACTTCGAAGTAGGTGCCTGACATGAGAAACTCATTTTGAGGAGCAGTTAAATTTCTAACTACTTTTATGTATTGCCTTCTATCCTCTGACTATGAAACACAGCAACCAAGGTAAATTTTAACGGCATTTTTTCTGCCTGGGACTAACCAGCCCTTGGCTTGCTGCAGCCAAGTGGATGTGTGGGCTTTGTGTTATATAACTATTAAAAAAAAAATCCACGCATACCATGAAAAATCAGGAACATATGTTCTCTCCTGCCAATGTACATAACACAAGTATATAAGATGAAAACTGAGATTCAGCTAAACACTACAGGGCTGTTCTTGTTTAATATTCATTATCAGAGAACACCACAATTGATTGTAGCATAATAAAATGTTTTAAAGGACGATAACAAGTAGGTCTTCTTTTTTTTTTTCCTCTCTCCTCCAGAAATTTATGATTTAAGGCATCTTTGAGATAGGAGTGGCTTTTCTGTGACCTAGATTCAAGAAAACATACCTCTTAAAAACGGGAGTTTTAAGTTAATGCTGAAGTTCCATTACAGTCAAAGACATTTAAATGCAATTCATAATTACATTTCTATATTTCCAGCACAATTTAACGGAGATTTTGATGCTCTCAAAATATAAATGTGCATTACTGCCAATCTGAGAGACATGTCTCTTTTTTTTCCTCCCTAAATGGTGTTAAGTATTGCATTTAATAACCTAAGTTTGAAGCAAAGATTTAAGTAGCAGCCTAAGAAGTGGGTCTACGTTTTACAGTTTCCCGTTTCCCAGTCCAGAGGTTTAACTACAAGCCCTTTCTTGCTGTGGTCAGCTATGAAAGCAGCTGAACAACATACTGAAAGATTTCATAAAGGATATGACAGCACATACAGAAATGGGCTGTGCTAATAGTCTGATTAAGTACAGATGTAAAACATGGCGAGCCAGGGAGGGCATTGAGATCTGCCTTCTCTGCTTTTCCTTTGAGGAGGCTAAATGACCACTTGGATACTGTGCTGCCTAAAAAAGCGCACAGTAACTTGCAACAAACTCATGGCCAATAAAGTCATTGCCACAAAGGTCACGTCAGGAGCCACTGTTGCACTGACATAGGGTTCCCAATCTGACAGTTTCCTCTAAACTTTTGCCTTGCTCTAATAGTGACTTTTCAGACACAATTCCGGGTAACCTTTACGTTGCCGTACAGGTATAACTGCTATATCATATTTTCCCTGGCTCAGTGGTATTACAGTTGCTACAAAATCCTCCTCTTCTCCCTCAAAGGAGAGCGACCAAGATAAAATTTTGTCTACCTCCATCAATTCAGAGTAGTGCCTGGTGTGTACTAACCCCCTAGAGGAGTACAAATCCCTGTATTACCACAGGCCTGTAGAATCTAAAACCAGAAGGGGATCAGATAAGCTGCTCTCACTTGCCAAGTATCTTTTCAGGAAGAGATGGATCATGATCGAGAGAGAGAGAGATATACCCCTTTCAGGGGTATTCTGTTCAGGTTAATACCTCTGTTAAAGTTGCTATTTGCCTTCTCATTTGACTTTTTATGGGTGAGCACCCAGCATCTAGTTCTATGCTCTTTCTGCAATAGCTGAAGAGTCCTTTAGTATTGCCTCCTTCAGAAATTGTATTTTATGTGACTGTACTCAAGCCAACTTACATTTCTTTTTTGATAATCTGAACTGATGGAGCTGTAAGTACCTCCAGATATTGATGTGGCTCTTATCTGCACTTTCTACTTTTTGACCTTTTAAAATTTTTAGACTCTGGAACAGTAAGTATGATTGGGCTCCCTGACACATGCAAAGATACATGGATTCTCTGATACATTTCACAACTGAATAAACTGCAGCTACCAGATCTCGCTGAGTTGCTTTTCTAGTGAAAATCTTAAATCTTTTGTAAAACCAAACTGTCCCATAGAAAGAAAGGCTCTTTGGTCTTAGAATTCTACCTTTGGCTGTATTAGAACAAAGGTATTTGAACGTTATCCAAAATTTAAAAGTTATTTGAAGGTTATCAAAAATCCTGCTCACTGCTTTCTCTTATCATTTACCTTACCCCTCCAACTTTTGCATCAACTACAGATGTTAGCACAGATGCTATTTAATTTTGTGTGTGTGCACGCGTGTGTGTGTGTGTGTGTGTGTGTGCGAGCGCGTGCATGTAGATACATACACACTTCTCCAGATCACTAATGGAAAGTTAAGAAGCATCTCTTGTACTTTGTAACTCTTCAGGGATTCTACTAGCTCCCCCCCCTTTTTTTTTCCTCCAGAAGTTAATGATGATTCAAAGCCAAAAAGACAATTAGGATAGTCATTTGCATTTTAAATCTGAACTGATGACTGACCTGTGGTGTATAGGTTATGAAACAACATATTTCAGAATTGCATGGTCTTCCAAATTGGTCAAAATGGTCTTCCAAATGGTTTGGTTAAGAGCCCTCAGTACTGCTGAGGATGCTGCCCGATGTTGCAGATCACTGTCACTTGGCAGCCTCTACCACAGAAAGGCAAGCAGCTAGAGGGAAATGGGATCTTCCTTTTTGCTGTTCAGAGAACCAAAAGTCACTCAGATGTTATTCTCCTGTGGTCCAGACTGTGAAGTGGTATAAACGTAGTAGAGGAACCAAAGAACGAAAATGCAAGGAAGACGCTCACCTACAAAAAATAGCAGGGAAGTGGCAGCCATTCAGAAGTACTCAAGAGCCCAAGAATCAGGAGAGGGTGTAGGAGGGGTCAGAGTCTGGAGGTAGCAAAGACCATTTCCAAATTATTCTTGGGTAAGCATGAATATATAATTACTTCTCTCATAACAAGCTGTCTCTCTGTCCTGTACCAATCTTACAGCATTTACCTCGTATAATAGGGGGAAAAAAAGCATTCCCCTAATTTTTTTTTAAGACAGACAAGCCAATGAGATTTCGCCCTTTTGAGCTGAGAAAGGCAGTATTATAGTTCAGAGCCGAGCCTTGGCACTAGCAGCCTCATTAGGTGAATGCATAGAACTGATGTCTTTTTTACTTTTTCCACTTGCCTCTAGGGAGCAAATACACTAAAAGGTCCTTCAGGAATTGAAGGTGCTCTTCTCTAGATGAGATTCTTCTCTGCTTTGTGCCTCCTGATTCCTATTATTTTTATCTCAGAACAACTAAAAAAAACATTGTCAAAACTTGTTTAAAAATCTACTTGAAGGCTTCCATTGTCTGGTTTTGAAATGATTCATAAATAAGAAATGGAGTAAAAATAAAACCAATTACAGAACAGAACAGTCCAGCTCTGGTAAAACATTATTTTACCATTAAAATATAGCGAAGCCTTAGGAATGCATACAGGCCTGTTTTCCATAAAGGCACAGACTTTTTCCTGCTTCAAAACTAATCTGAGCCAAGTGAAAATGGAAGACAGTGATCACTGGAAGACAAACACCCATTTTCGGCAGATGGAATTTGAGGGTGGTTTAGGCCACCTCATCTGGCACGCTGGCATGGGCTGAGTGAGTGATTCAAAAACAACCAGAGAAATGACTACTGGGATTTTAATAGGCCTGTTGAAGCTGGACAACTCAGCGTGTTCTTCAGCCCCCTCTGGAAACCCCAACACAGGTGATCAGCTTATATATTAAAGCAACCAATTCCCTTCTGCTGCCATGGTACTACTGAAAAACGCACACGTGCTGTGCGTATTAGCACTGCATCCTACCTTTCCCTTTTTGTCAAAACAAACAAGGCAAACTATACCCATCTGGGCTTTTTTATAAAAACCAATTCCATGGGTGACCAAATACTGGTCATTTCTTTAATTCTGCCTGTCTATTCTAATCTCTTTCCTAAGCTGTGCTTTTCCTGACTGGTTAGATTAAAAAGTCACTTATCAGCCAAATTACTGGTGTAGGAAGATGGTGTTATGTCTACAAGTAATTGGCAACTAGGGAAGGAAAAAGGAGGGGGAAAAACCAAAAAAAAAAAAAAAAAAGGCTTCCTTATTTTGTTACCGAATTCTGGAAACAAAAATGGCTTGAAGGTTCTCAGCCCCCAGAATGTGTCTTGCACATCTTTCTGATTATCTTGGGCTTTTTCAAAAGGTAATGGAATAAGAAGATTTAGTGAATAGCTTTAACAAGCTGTACCTAACTTAAGTCTTAGGGAAACTGATCAAACATCTGGGGCACTTGGCTGAAAAGCTGTGAGGCCTCTTTTACCTTTGAAGAGATGCTGGTCACAGACAACTTCGTATTACTATGCAGATCACCTTTGGGAGGGTTTTGTTAAAAAGTCCACATAAACCTGATGACTAAAGCATTAATATAAAGCAATATCAAAAGTAACACTTCCCCAAATTCCCCAGGAACAGCAGTCCAAAAAAGAAAGGGCTCTCCTTTACACTTGGTGGAGTGGAGTGGAGAGCCCCTACGGACAGGCCTGAAAGATGTTTGGTTTTTCAGGTATTGTTTCATCATGTCTGAGATGCATTTTTATTAAAAGAGAACCTCTGTGATCAAATACACAAAATTGCAATTACAATAGTGTACAGAAATCTGAACCCGCTGCCTAAATACCCAGGTGGCCCTTTGGTTACACTGATCTGAGGGAGCAGCTTCCAGCATGCGGGTGCAGAGTTGCAGCATAGACAGGGAAAAGGCAGAACTGGAGGTTAAATATGGGATATTGTCCCAGGCTTGGAGAAGACAGAGGAGGCAGCTTCAGATTTCCCCACAAACTGAAACAACCGTTTAGTTCTCAGCACTGCACACACTCTTCCAAGGGCTGAAATCCCTTAGTATTTGGACAGCAGTGCAAGGTGAGTGCAAACGCTAGTGAGAGCAGGCAGCAGCGTGAGGAGCAGCACCACGCTTGGTGGAGTCAGGACTGGACCCAGGAACTGCTGTCTGAGCGGCACGAGCAAGGAGTGCTCTGAAGTGTGGGGCCAGTGAGCAGAAACAATTCCTGCCATCAGGGGAGATGAGCTTAAATAGGACCTTGCTACCTGTTAAGACTTGAACACCTCAAGCAGCGAGCAAAAGATTAGTGCGAGGGATAGCAACTGAGAACAATCTTACACAGTTACGCTTCAGGAAGTACTCATCTCCTTTATAAGGGTTTTATTTTCTGCCTTTAATAAGGGAGCCATTCACTTGATTGATAGCCACTCAGTTCACCTTTGTGAGCAGAGAAAATTACCACTCTAAGAATCAGACAGTTTGGCTCCTGGCAGAAGCTCAGGCCAAGATTTTTTTGTAACCACTGTCTTAAATTTGAACCCAGCCATTGTAGCGCTGGTCAAGCCCCATCTTACAGATCACCAGAAACGAGAAGCCCTTTCAAGGGTAACTGGGCAACAGCTACAACAGCTGCTATCTGCAACCTCTTTGTAGAGGGACAGAATTTCAGAGTTTACGTTTTATCACTAGCTGTGTATGTCAATGTTACCATTTAAAGCCCAATCAGATAAAACAGTCACCTGTTCTGCAGAGCCACAGCTTTAAATCTGTTTGACACTACAGTACATAAATGCTAGGGATATTTCCATCACGAGATAAAGCTGTGGCGGTATTTTGGCCCCTGATAGGGAAGCTTGTAATGATTCTGGAGCTTGTTGCTGCACTTCAAGAGGACAAAGCTCCAGGTTCCTGACAGCCCTTTCAGGTGCAAACGCAGAGTCCATGAAACAAGAAGAAAGATCACTTTCTAACTCCCTCCTCTGGAGAAAATAATTGCAACAATAGATCTGTACTCCTCTACTTCACGCATTAAGGGAGGACACCTGGAAGAGATTTACAAGATCAAATTGTTCAGATCCTTCGGGAAGGTCATGCCTGCTGTGAGCCCCGGGGTGAACTAGGGTGTTGTAGCCTCTGACTGCCAGCACCTTTTTGTGCAAAACTGAAAACTAATGTAACAAGAGCATAACCAGAGCAGCACAAGAAGATGTGACAGAACAAGGAGTGTTCCCTTTTGTAAACTGTACGGTCCAGTACCTTTGTCTTTCTTTTGGAAGAGCTTTAACTACCTTGAGAATACACAGTTCAAGAGCAGGCATCAGGACAGATACACCTTTAAAACAGATGAAAACTCATTTTAAAGACTTCCAGAGAATGCATGAGTCAAGAACTGATAAGGTATAATGCATCGTTCTTATTCATCTTGAGTCTCACCTTATTCTCCAGAGTAACGTAAGTGAAAGGAATGGTTCTGACCTCCTCTAGGCCCACGGCCGGAGCAGAGGGGCCTGGCAGAGAGCATCCCTCAAAGGACGAGAAGGACGACGAGGGAGAGACCAGCTGGACTGGGCTGTGCAGCAGGAATGAGTGTGGGGTGTGAGAACCACAACATTGCCATGGTATCGGCACTGAGCATCACCTGTCAGTCCATGGAGAGAGATCCTCCAAAGAGCAACCTGAACCAGTCACATAAGGTTTCTGCTCTGAATCACGTTTCAAAGAAACTTCTCCCTTGACTGAGTGTAGGGGTAGCAGAGGGATCATTAAGCTTAAATTATTTTCATTGAAAAAGTCTTTCCAGTCCTTCCAGTAGGAAGGTTTCTAGGCCTTACTGTAATTCTCAAACTAGGCCTTTTCCTAGCTATCTTCCCTAAATATTTGGTTGAACAAGCATTCGCAGTGCCTGCCTACAAAACAGTTTTTCCAAAATGACAGCAGAGGTATGATATTAAATACCTCCCTTGCTTAAAGGTCTCAGTTTGGATGTGGAAATCCTGGACTCATCTCCCTCCGCTGTCTCAGATGAACTGAACTGGCAGCTCAGGAGAATGCTCTGGCTATGCCACATTACGGATCAGGGAATCAAGAGTTTCTAGATGGGGAATAGCTTGCATGAACTAATATTACAGGGATCAGAAAGAAAGCAAACTTTTTTTTTTTTTTAAACAAATTAGTGGTTGAAAAAGTCATTGAAGAGATAGATTTGGATTTTAGCCTTTCTCCCAGTAAATATATTTTAAAATTTGCTTTAAATCAGGTAGTTTTCACAATTCCCCTTTCCTCTCATCTAGCTCTTAAATGCTATGATACTAAGCACAATACATATTATTAACAAGGTGGGCAAATGCAAATACTCTCATTACTTCAGTTGGCATTAAACTGGACCTATGGTTGCGCTAGATTTGAAAATATTTCTTTACTATTTTTTTTAGTTCTGCCAAAGATTTTCCTCACTTATTATTCATTGGATAAGATCTTTAATGAACTGGAATATATCCAAACATTGTTTCTCAACTGCAGCCTCTCAAAGGCATTTAGAAAATCAAGGCAAAATCCACAAAGGGACACGGGTGATGACGGGTACTGAGCAATCTCCTATGTAGCCAAATGCTGTGGTCTTCCAGCACCCTAAGGCACCTACATGTTTGCTAAGGATTTCCAAGGGCTTTCCTCACACAACTCTGCTGTCTAGACTTTGGGGTCCTGTCCCCAGAGGCAATTGCCCAAAACTTACTACGCCTAAGTCCTTCTGTGGATGCTATCGCTAACTGCCTTTTAAATGAAAGGCATTTAGATGCCTAACAACCACTGATGATTCCAGTCTCAGCGCTTTCTGAGGCAGAACTTGATTGCAAAGACTGAACAGACGTTGAACGAGCACTCAGGAATTTGGCTCCTGGAAGTCGAAGTAATCCCAGAAGCTATACAGGCTTCCATTAACATTTTAATCAAATGTTAAGCAGTTTTGATCCCAGAGATGTAGACGTGCCTGCCTCTGCTCTCAGGCACAGAGTAGCACAGCAGCACGCACACGCACACACACATTTGGAGCTCATGCTTTTAATAGGGCTGGGCTGTTTTGTTCATATGCATGGAAAAACAAGCGAGGGTTACACTGATTTAACTTCATTAGTGAAACTCCAAGAGGTGGAATTGGAACACGTCTCCAAACCGTGCTAGGGGATGGGGGTCGCGCTCCCACGTGACCGACAGCACCAGGGACAGATCCAAGTATGAGGTTCAGATCTGTGGTCCAGATGCGACCCCTTTCTTCACCTTCCTCCCAGCCTCAGGCCCTCCCCACCTTGCAGCATCATTGTTTGGCAGAGAAATCCTAGTGAGAGGTCTAGGAGCTCTCGCAGTAACCATCCCGTTATGGCTCTGATCTTAATGAGGGGAAGCTACGCAGCTCCCCCTTCACATGAGCTGAGGCAAGTCCTGCACCTGACGGGGCCGATGGGGGATCTGGGTCCCTGCCATGCTGCCAGGTGAAGACAGAAGAAAATGTGCAGGTTGTGTTGGTTCTGTGAGTTAATGATGCTTGTAAAAAATGCACAGAACAGCAGCAGGGTTTTGTGGAAAACGTTTCAAATCAGAGAGTCCTGCCCACATAAAAGAGTTACATTTCCTTGGGTGTATTAACAAGACAGCTTAAAATTTTCTTTTGCTAAGCTATGGCTACTCTGCAAACAAAGCTGAAAGGAGCAACCATAGCCCTCTAGAAAACTGTCTTAATGATTAGTGAATTGCATTCCTTCTGCCTTCCCAAATACAAAGAAATGGATAAAAATGGGGCTACTATGTTTGTACCTTTTGAAATCTCAGATCAATGTATTACTTTTAGGTGCTAATGTAACCCAAGAAACAGGGAGATTATCAAAGCAGCTGGATGATATTTATTCTGGTTCATAGGCAAGGCTGCAGCTTCTGTAGATGGAATACTCAACAAGGCAATTGCACTTCTGAAGATGCATTTTTTTCTTGTATGTTAACATTAGCTCCACTGCCAGACAACGCTAGTTCAGAAGTCCGATTCATTTTTGGGTTCCTCTTATTTCTGCCTTTACTGGGGGCAAAACAGAGTCTGATTTCCTCTCCCTAGTCTCCTGTTCAACCTCTGAATGGTTATTAACTTCTCCAGCTTATTGTATATGTATCAGAGTATCTCACACTCGAAAGAAGGCCATTTTCTGGCTTGATTCTACCCTTTTTATAGTACTTCACATACACAAAATGTCCAGTGCTGAACCAGCAGATAACTGCAGGGTCTGAGCATGCAATACTATATAGGTCTGCATGGGTGTTACTGGCCAGCTTCCTTCCGAGGCTTACAATCATGTTCTTCTAGGGAGTCAGCCAAAAATAAGAGTCTGATTATATTTTGCTGAGTATCATGGAAGAGATTACCCCACAGGATTACAAGGGATCAGTACGCATGAATCTGGGTTTCAGACTGACAGGATATGGACCTGAACCTTTCAACACTGACACAATCCGTTGCTATTGCTGCACAGCAGAAAGCAGCAAGGTATTTTCTGCAGCAAAGTAAATAAAAAGAGGCATCAGGGATAAAATACTGGTTCCAGTGCAGGAAAGATTTAAAAAATGATAAATGGGCCTCAGAAAAGGACATGAGGAGAACAAAACACTGTTAAAATACTCTTTTTGAGATGAGAATTTAGGAAAGGCTGAAAAAAAAAATTCCTTGTTTCTTGTGGCTGACCTCAGAGGTGTCCTTGTACACAAATGTAACTTTTCCTAACCCAGGGCTAACCCTCAGGGTATAAGCCCACAGGCCTTTCGCCCCAGTGGATGCTCAGTCTAGTACAGCTGTTTTCTAAGCACACCTGCAGTATACAATCTTGTTACTAGAAATGTCCAGGCTAGAAACCTGCCTCCAGGCCTCAGCTGGACGGACGGTCTCCAGGCAGCATCCACTGCTGTGGGTCTCCGAAGCCTATAGGTTTCAGCAGCAGCTGAGGGCTGGGACTGAGCAAGTCACTGAGCCTCCGTAAAGTATGATCCCAAGTACCACCGAAGACCAGAGTCTAAATGACTTCTCAGATTCAGGCCCCAGTTCTCCTTGTGTAAATTGGTGATACAACCCCACCTGAGAGACATACTGTGAGGGTAAACACAATACAAGATTGCCACTGTTTCAGATACTGTAGCAGTGGGAGTCATATAACTAGCAAGAACCAGTGAGAATTGCCAAATCTCATGGATGTTTACTGCTTATGTCTCTACTCAGTAGCTTTAATGTCGTGAACGTGTAGGTATGCATAGACACATGGGGAGGCTTATGAAGTCCTTCACAGAGAGAAGAAATACTTAGAAGAGCCAGGAAATCTAATTTCTCCTCTTCAGTGGGAAAATTCACAACTTCTATAGGCGGAAGCAATATCAGAGATGTGTCTGTGTCTTTCCCAGACCTCCAAAGACAGTGACTAGCTCTTACATTATTACTGCAATTGGCTTAAGTCACCTGGTTTTGAAGACGTTTTGAGCCACTGCAGAAATATTTGGTTGAAGCATGTGCAGAAGACATAGATAAGAATTCAGGACCCGACCTTGAATCATCAATACCAGTTCCTTGCAATGTGTGAGATGAGGTTAGGCTAAGAGATCAGAGAACAGGCACATGCCCTCCTGCACCAAAGGACTTGACAAAGCAAGGCCCACAGTAAAAAAACACAAGCTATAGCCAGCATACGCTAAGGGGTTAGAGGAAGAGGGGTAAGAAAAGACAAACCACGCTTCCTCTTCTCAAACATCCATCCAGCAGGGTCTACCTCTAAAAAGAAACTTTCAGCCTGAAGAGTTAATCTCTATATTCACATTTGTGGAGAATTAGTCATTAACTAGCAGGAAATGAATCGATTTTCAATCTCAGCTTTTCTCTGATTAGATTTGGACAATGAGAAACTTAATTGAGCTGCGGTAGTACTACAGGTCAATACACTAGCAGATCAGTTATTACCCTGTGATAACAAAAAATCTTCAGAGAGAATCGCTGTCAAAACAATTAGCATTACTAGTGCATTACACCAGGACTAGGGCTGATCAAATGTTATTTCTCTTTGATCTTCCCTAAGCCAGCAACAGCACTGGAACACTTTATTTATTTTAAGTTTGGCACAGTCTTCCTCTACCCCAAGGTCAGTGATAGCGCAGGGCTATAACAATGTCAGGATCTTGCTGTGCTGTAACTATGCCCCACTCTAATTACAACGTCCTTTTTCGTGACACCATGTTATCTCTTTAGGAATCTGGGAACATACCAGATGGAAGATACACTGATCTGGGACAGTTCTTTTTTTTTTTTTTTTTTTTTTTTCCTTTAAAGATCATCTGACCCCTTTTTACTTCTGAAAAAGGCTTTATTTTCCCAGGGAGTTTTGGCTCTGAAGGTTCAGAGTGTTAACTTGAATAGGGAGCCTACTGTGTTGTCGGAGTCCTTAGTGCAAATTTTCCAAAGAAACAGGACTATAGAAGCATCAGTAAACGTTATTTCCAGCCAAAAGGGGTTATGAAACACAAGTCACTGAAGTCTGAGATGACCGTATTATGAATATATAGCAGAAACTGCCAAAGATTCTTGTGTCTAAAATATCTGACTGCCTCAAGAACTTTAACTTATATAGCCTCCTAAAATTCTTACACAGGATGGAGTCATTATAGCTCACTACTGCAGAAGGGGAACTGTAATAAAAAAGGAAAATAGCTGGGAAGCTGGTAGCTGAGAGGATCAGAGAGCTGAGCATCGGAACCTCGAGATCCCAAGGCTTGAACAATGCTCACACAGTAAGACTGTTTCCAAGTGTCACTCAGCGAGCGCTAAACTTCAGAATCAGTGACTGATGTCCTTTGCTCGATACTGAATGCAAAACCTGTGAGTTCAGGAGTTACCAACAAATAGCCTTAGCTTCTGGGGAGAACCATCAATTCTCTTATAAGCACAGCTTGCTACAGTGAATTAGGAATTGGTGGACTCAAATATCTTCTCCAGCAAATATCTTCTCCTTTGGTAGGAGAGCAGTCCATAAACCTTTCAATCCAGGGAAGGAAAATGCAACCTGAAGTCAGGAAAGACCTAAGGAGCGGGGAAAGATCAAAGTAGTATGAAAGTGCCAGGCAGGAACCTGGCATCAGGCAGTCAAAGAGAGAAAACGGAAAGAACTGACTGCCCAGCAAACCAGTGCACCCTGCTGCTAGGTGCCGTCACAGGCTACAAAAAGGAAACCCCTGCCTGGACCTCCAGACACACACACCTAGCACAGGTGCCGACACAGACAGGTCCCAAAAGGACCGGAGGCTAAATAGCTGGACTACAGCCACAGTTCCTAGATCAGTTAGTATGCAGCTGTTATGTGCGCACATAACCCCCATCTTTGTCCCCTTGTACTCAACCAGTCCTAGGGGATGGACTGACAACACTTCTTTCTTGCTCGGTACCCCAAACCTTTAACAATGCCTAAGGGCTACTTAGAGTTAACTACACAGAGTCCTTGGGAACCCACATGGGTGAAGTATAATAGATAAGGGGCTGATGTGCAATGACTTGGCAACATCCTTTTTTCCTCCACTATCCCTTAGCCTGAGGTGCATCCTATTGACTTTTACTTTCAGTACTGAGTTTGAAAGCAATCCAACAACCCACAGAGGGACTGTCCTAAAATGAAGTTTCCAATCACTTCAAATTGGAAACAGGCCCACACTTCTAACTACCGCAAGATCTATCCCAAAGCCTTTCTTTTGCAATGACGCTGCAGGCAGCTGTGTTTTCAGGTTTGTTCTGAACACTTTGTACAGCCCTACTTAGGAGATTCATCCATCTGTAACCCTTCCAGTTCTGTTCTTACGAGGACCAGTAACAAAAAAGAAGGACTTTTGAAAACAGTTTCAAAATTCCCACTTTTCAAGATAATGCCGTTTCTTCCACATCTAGGCCATCTCTTAACAAATAAACCTTTTAAAAGGGCATTGTCAAGACTTACAAGCCCAATTTTATACAAAATCTTTGAAATACCAGCATTCTCATGCAAAAGATCATCTATGTCTTGTGAAGGAAAGCATCAACGGAGTGAACTAAATAAGTTCTTACTTAGGAAAAGTATCTTGGAAGACATCAGCATTAAGCTCATTGAGGTTAACCAAAAAAAAAAAAAAAAGGTTTTATTTGTTGTGTGAAGTATTGCGCACCCTTGCAGCTCCATGTGAATACTACTACTATTACTGTTGTTATTTGTAGTCATGATATCTAGGAATTTTGCCTGAGTAGCATTTGGATAATAACTAGGGCATGACAGAGGGAAAAGTCAGTGAAAGGAGCCTGGAAGACTTCCTTTTTCCAGCCTGAATCCAGTGGATTTTCCTAAGGACGGAAAAGGAGAAGGGAATGGCACAGTCCATTGTGTCAGCCTTTGGAACTAAGCAGACATACCGGCAGGTCTACAATGAACAACAGGTCTCCAAAGAGTGACAGCTCTTGGGTACGCTGCTCCCTGGTTTATTAGCTCTATAGATCAACGTTTCTAAGGGCAAAGGACCTTGAACAAAGGCTTTCAAAAGGATGAATGGAAGGTTATAAAGGAACATTCTTCCCTGTTTTAAAGGTGCAAGAAAAGGAAAATTCTCACTGTACACATTTTTTTTAGTCTATTATGTAGTTTGACACCTATAGAAACAAAGAAGAAAGAAAACTCCCTGTGGGCCATACAGATCTCTGCTTTCATACAGAGATGCCATCCCCCTGGGTATGTTGTTGCTGTACTAGCACTGACCATACTCATCAGTGCAGGCAAACTGTGGATATTGATACTTGCGATTCTCAGTATTAGACATTTCCAAAAGGCTTCTGCTTTTTAGGCAACTGGCCAGCTAAAGAAGATAATTTCATCCTGCAAAGTACAGTTTCTCCACAGTTTCATCCCTCTGAGTCCAGTAATTTCTTGGGGAGTGCAGACTTCTGCAAGATTAGCTTAAATGAACCAGATGTATAGCAGGGGAAAACTACCCCACAGATTCTGCCTCCTCAGTACCATAACTTTGTATTATCACATTCCACAGGCTTTCTATGGTTTTATCCACTCTTCCAGGTATCACACAGGACCACAAGGGCCCACTTTAGAGAAATCTGTAAATGTATTAGTACAAACTGGAGCATACTGTTTGTTGATTAAAAGCACTGGAAGCGAAGGCAGGGTTGCCCTTCTCTCCTGCATCTGCCTGCTGGATGCCAGCGTAATGAAGTGATCTTCAGTAACTCAAATCATTCAGCACATGGTACCTTTGAATTTCAGCTCCTTTTTGCCATCAGAAAACGACCATCACACACATTGCACCGAGGCAGAAAGGCGTCATGAATAGCCTCTTCTGTTAAATTAGCCAGCTGAGTTTACTGCCTGCTTGGTCCCTTTAAGATCTTATAATTATTCATATACTCAGTCTACAACTGACTTAACTCTAGAATGCAATAAGACCTGCCATATAAAAGGATAGTGTAAAACAAATTCTAAAAACTGCAGAGAATAAATGAACTTTAAGTAAAAATGATTTTTAAAAAGGTAAACCAAATATACCAATAAAATACATCAATATGAACCCTTTAAAAAGTTCCTATCCATGCCTGTTCTTTAGCCTCCAGGATATATCACTGCATTCACTATCTGACACCACTGTAACGACTAAAGTTTCAATAACATAATTTAGGATTCAGCTGAAAAGGAGACAAAATAAAAGACACTTAAACAACACACTTTTCTAGTGTTGATTCCTTGCTGCTTTATTTATCACACAGACTTAGCATAGCTGCATGTTCTCCTTCTGGTTAAATTACCCTCTGCGCACCAGGACAGCTGAAGACATCCATGACACTTTAGCTGCACATAAAATTCTGAGAACGATAAATGTAAAATTAATGTCTTCAGTGTAGCGGTGAATACAATTTTGTTTCAAAATCAGATCCCTATGAATTTTTCCCCTCAGCTACAAAAATTCTGTAAGAACTGTAAACCCCAACCAAATCCACTTGCAAGGAGCAAAATACAAGACAATTTACAGACAAGGCAAAGCGTATCTGGAAGGATGCATCAAAATCAAAGTTTCTCATTAATAAACATTACTGCCAAAATATGCTCAGAAACATAGACTGATGCAATTTGAACTGCCCAGCAGTATAATTATGGTAACTAGCTCACACTGGGGAAAAACTGTTGCTTTTCCCCACTAAGTAATGGATATGAGTAATATATTTGACTTTTCCCCCCAAGTATTCTGGTAATCATGTTAAAAAAAAATCAGGTTGTAGGCTTTCTTGAATAAGTAACAACAACTGCTCCATCTTTAGCAAACATACAGTAATAGGAGAACAATAACAATAGTAAAAAAGAGTTCAGTATTGGGGTGGGAACTGGAAGGAGGATATGTGGCTTTGGATAAGCTAGCTCTTTTATCTAATGGGAGCAGCAGATCCCGTAGTCAACAGGGATGAATAAAAAAACCTATAGGCATTTATAGTAGAATAATAAAATGACTAAACTGCTATGCAGCCAACTGCTTGCCAGAGGATGCTGGTTTGTGCTTTCCAAGAGGGATCCTCCCAGGATCATTGTTCTTGGTGATGTCACTTCCCCGAACACCCTTTTATAGGTTATAGCTGGAAGATATGGCCCAATTCCTGACATCCTCAAGTCCCTCCAAGTCTCCTCTATGAGTTGACTGCATATAATGCTCTGCAGGGATTAGTTACTTCTGGGGGAACAGTAATGCCATTTATTTCACACATATTTGATAGACTTACATTTCATACCAGATATAATTAGGGATGAAAAATAATGAGCTAATTCTATTAAAGTGTTAAATTATCAAATAAAAATTCAAAATCAAGAAGATGAGAGTAACACAACAAAGCTGCATCTTGATCGGCTACCACTAATACAGAAGTAACAAGTAGACATCCTCTCTAGCATGTGGGCTTTTCTGAATTTGTCCTCCTATTGTGTTCCTTCTTCCACACACTCCTGGCTTAGAGAGTATTCGTGATGGTCAAAGGTTTGTCAAACCTCTAAAGACTTTAGAAACAATCTATCAATCATCAGAGGCATTCAATGAACAACCACTGCGTTAAGCAACCTGTCTCTAGAATGCAATTGGCTTTCACAAGACTACACGTGACATCTTATTTAACACATGTGACAGAGCTGGCATTTTGTCAGTTTTAGAGTTCATGCTCTCGTAAAAATAGGACAAAAAAGGTCCTTCTCATAGCTTGAGATTTTTATGGCAGGGAGGCAGCATCTTTCTAAGCAAGGTTGCAACAGGCTTTCTTGTAAAGGTGTCTCAAATTTCCTTGCAGATTTCCTCAGTCACAGCCAAATACCTAACAGTGATAGTACTATCCAGCAAACCAGTCAGGGAATTCAGTCTCTGAGGATGTTAATAAGTGCATACTGATGAAGAAACACAAGAAAATTGTTTGCAGTCTCAGGAGAGAGGAAATTTGAAATATGTCTGAGATAAGATGTACCTAAAGGAAAAAAATATATATATATAGTCTGCCAGGCTAGTGGACTCCAGTGCTTTTTACTGCTGTCAAAACACGGAGCAGCTGTGAGTCCTAGGCCGGGATCTAGGGGCAGCTAGCAAATACAAGCCTAGCATTTCAACCTGTACCTGGGATGGAGCCCACAGGATCCCGAGTCCACCTGCCAGGACAGATTTGGCAGCATCGTCTGACATGACCCAGGGCAGAGGCCAGCACCATGACACAACTCATGAGAGAGAAGGTAAGCGCGCACCAGCAGCAGCAGCAGTAGTAGTATTTTTGCTTGTCTGCATAGCATGGGGAGAGACTTCTGAAAGCATAAAAACCTGTAAAGGTCAATCAGAAACTGCTTTCTGAGCTAGCTCTGCTCTTCCTTTCTGCATCAGAAAGTCTGTCTGTCTGAAACAGCTCAGCCTGTTTTGCTACGGTTTAAGCAGACCACCAACTCTGAGGAAGCTACCAGAGCTCAGGGGTGTTTTCATAGAAGTCTGCCACTTGAAGACTCCCTATGTCAGGGTTTTGGCTTTTTTTATTTGGGGAATGGTGAGAGTATACTCAAAGTAAGTACAGAAGAAGGTAGATTTTCTGAGCTGTCCAGGTTACGGATGAAGAAAACCGCCAAATTCAGTTCAGCTAAAGCCCTGCTGTTAGAAAAAGCAGATCTGGAACTTAATCATTTCTACCTGCTGTTTAGGGAACTCAATACTTCTTCCTCTACTCCTACCCTCCTCACCCCCCCAAAATGTGTATGTATGTCTTGTTTCTCTTATTCACTATACTTACGACTCCACTCAGCTGTGGACAGTCCTGATATCTAAACTGAACAAAGGTACCAATGTTTGTCATCTGTGAATATATGAACTCTAAGCTCTGATAGCACTGTTTGCTGGGAAAAAAAAATGTTTAAAAACATAGTTTTGTAACGCAATGCATTTAAATGGCTTGTCACATTTTGTTTAACAGTCAGCTTGACAAACACCAAGTCAGAATTCACTATTTCCCTCTCCTTTATCAATGGAAAGAGATGCTGCATTTTGATGGGATGATATACCCCAAGATAGGTACATAATAGCAAGGCAGAGGTGCCTGGCTCTCTCCAGTGAGTATAGGGAAAGCCTTGATGATCAGCTGAACCTAGACAGCCACCTCTCAATTCAGTGGCTCATTCTGGGTGAGCGCTTCATTATTTCTTTGGTTGTGAAGGACTGCATGACTATATACTGAATACATGAATAGCTCAGATGATTTTAATTCTCATGTGAAATATGAAGCGTTATTTCCTCATGGTCACTGTAACTGATGACATACCTATAACCTTTTGATATTTACTAAGGAACTGGACAACCCCATTGAATTTCCAGTAAAATTCATAACTATCTGCAATATACAACACGGTGTTCTAACCACTGGTATAAAATGACAGTGAGAGAAAGTGATGGCGTTGCACTGAAAGCTGGAACGTGGTGCGAGTCTGAGGTCACGATATCATGGATTTGAGATACAGCCATACTGTGACACTACAGTTTAGCATGGCGATGAAATCCAGAACGACTGCAGAGCCAAGGGAAAGAAGCTGCGTTTTTTTTCCTATCCTGACTACACAACTAGGACAAGATTTGATGCTGTTGTCCTATGAGCACACTTTCTCTGAGATGTCAGTCGTAAGCAACAACTGACCTATGTTATATTTATACAGAGTGGCAGAATATGTGCACTTGTGAACTGAGCTGTACCCTTGGATATTTCTATTGCTGCACCGGAGCTGACTGTTTTCACAAGAGGGCAATGTACATTTTCTAGTCGCAGCAAACTACTTTGTGCTTTTCCCTTCACAGATATCAAAGCGTCTATTGCCTCAGGAGAGGCAATAATCTGTAGGTTTAGCTAGCTACAACATTTCATAAACTGTGTGGTTAACAACAGGTTTTCAATTTTAATAAGAGCTGCTTTCACATCTGCAGGGGTCTGAGTGATCCCAAAATGCTTTGATCCCATCAGTCTAATCCCACAACCTGCCCATATTGGTGGACACTACAGCACCAGTAAAGCAAGGCAATAAAACAAATGAACTTGAATGTTCATACATAAATAACCCACATACAACTCTACCAATCTTTTACCTCACCTACCACCTTATTACTTTTGGGGCCTATTTTTTGGGTGGAAGGCAGGCTAGAGTAATTGCTGTAAGCAGCCTTCTGGAAAACTTGAATTCCCAGAAAAAAAGGCTACTGCACAAGTACAACATGCCCAGTGTGGACACCAAAAGGTGCAAAGCTCATTGCTCCAGCGTAAATCAATTATACAGCACGTAGGCAGTAAGAGGTGGCAACCTAACTGTGCGTGAACTGTGAAGTGTGTGCGCACGTAACTCTCCCCCAGAAATCCAGACACAACTGTGAGAACCAGCAGTTTTTGAACTTCAGATACTGGCAAGAGTTAGCTTGGCTGAACTCATCTACAGCCATGGAGCCACGACAGCAATCGGTGCGCTCCTGTGGGAGGGCAGGACAATTTCTGGCTGCTCTGAAAAGCCCAGGAATTACAGTTTCCATGTAAAGCAGGTGCGATCTTGGTTTCAAAATTCTTTGGATCATGAATCAAATCTTCTTCCAAATTCTCCATGGAAAGGTTGGTTTTTGGTTTTAAGTACTAGGAACAAATGCCAAGGCCAACCAATGAGCTAAGTTGAGGCTATTATGTCTGTGTTATGTTTCCAAACAAGTCCCAACCATTTCCTTAAAGTTAGTCATTCACATTTTAATACTGCATCATTCATTGCCTTCCATTGTACTTTTAAAGCCAGGTTTTCAGCTTTATTTAAAACAGATTGTCCAGAGGTGAGGGAGAATATGAAGCATGAAGCACCTATTTAGCAGCGTCCACACTTTGGTGCTGGTTTCACATCTGCCCCTGTGTCTAACTTAGTCTAATGTTTCTGGGCTGCTAAAAGCTAGGCAGGATCCAAGTGAGCTCCAGCAAATTGGCAGAGCTCAGTAGCACTGAATATAGTGACCATTTTCATGGAGATGGATACTGGAAACATTGATGACATCGGAAGGAAGATTCCCCCGCATTTCTCAGCTTGTACAAAGATGCTGTAGGCCTGTGGTCCCCTTGCCTGCGGAGCACATACAGAGAGGTTATGGCACAGACCTTTTTACCTGCAGAATACCCCTTTCACCAATGTCTCTTTTCAGTTTAACTTGAAAAGACAAAAGCAGTTTAATCTTTCCTGCCTTCTAGTTGAAGGTTTTGTTCCAAATGTGTTTTGACAGCAGAAATAAAGACAAAGTTTTAATAGAACTAAGTGAACCACAAAGCGAGTTATGTATTTCCATTTCAGGAGAGAATCTCACTGCTAATAACATCTCTCTCCTTCCCAAAGCACACATGACAGAATTCAAAGCATTTCTCTGTCCCTTCATGGCATTTTATAACTGGCGTACCTACGCAGCAACCAGAGCCCAGGAATTTCTCTTTCTCACAAGAGTGTGTGTCATGTGTCTCGCTTTCTTTGTCCAGGAGTTGGGGTGGGACCATGTGAATTGTTGAACCAGTCTGTCTGGAAAATTTGTATGCTAGCAGATTAAAATGCAGACTGAACTCTGGCAATGTCCCTGCTTTGGATCTTTGCCTAGAACCTTTATTTCTTCATATTCAGCTTTCTCTGAAAACATACAGCAGCTGCAGGCTTTCTGCAGGACCCCCACATCAACAGTCTTCAAAACGGAAGCACATGGCAATGCGGGGTCTAAACTGTATTGACAGCCTGGAACATCTTTATTTTCCAACACCTGGTCTTTATTTGGTTCCCATCTCACAGAAAGGGCTGCAGTCACCAAGCAGTTTACTAAACTGGGGTATCCTGAATAGAAGCCTTGCTCATAGAAGCTTTGTTCTTAATCAGACAAACACTCATTGAAGGCAACGAAAGCGTCAAAAAAGTGTAGGTAAATTTTATTTTGTGACCACAAGGAATGGGACTGAAGAATTTACATCAGCTGCTAAATATATGCTCTAACGACCACCACTAGATTATTAGTTAGTGACCTAGATGTAAAAGGCTTTGAGCTTCTTACTCCTGCATTATTATCCAGTTTCTAGATCTCCTAAGGTTAACTGGAGTGAAAAATAAAGTGGAGATGGGTAAAAACTGTGCAGTGCAAGAGAGGACCATAGAATATTGACCCTCAGACACTTCACTGAATATTTAGAAGCAGGCAGACATCAGCAAACATCATTAATAAGTGCAAGACAGAAAACATTGTTACATTGCAAAGAAATCTAAGGGTGACTAGCTGAAGATAATGAGATACAAAGTCTTTCACATGTAGGTCACCAATTTTAATCCAGCTCTGGTCATAGCAAATTCTGGTCATTAATATCTGACAGCTGTCTGGCAGCATGACAGAGAATGAGATGGCGGTCCTAGTCTTGGTCTAATTGCTAGTGGTATCTGCAAAATAAAACATATTAACAGAACTGGTAATGCTGTCAAAAAGTCTAAGCAGGAAGGTCAAAGACTGATTGGGCACGGAGCAAGGACCTCCACCCCCTTACAGAAAAGCTTCATTTTCTACCAGTGTCAACGTGAGATATCTCTAGGGTAATAAATCTTTGTGAGGGAACAGAGGATAAAAAATAGAAAAAAAAAAAAGCAGTTCAAAGAGAGCTGTGGAAATCCTGCTGCCTTGAACGATGGGCCAGATCCCCAGCTGATGCTTCCACTAAAGCACTAGAGCAACACCAGTTTACATTGGCCCAGGGTTTCTCTCTGATATTTTCAACAAGAGCAGTAAAGCAGCCAGGGCCAGTAGATGAGGAGATATGAAGCCACGCAGCGGCGTAACGGAGGCAGAGTGCGGATCAAAACAGTGAAAAAGAGACTGAGGGGGAGCACTGTACTCTGAATAGTCTTATGCGAGACAGCAGGAAAACAGCACAGGAGAATACCTTAGCAGGGGGCTTTCCCCACATGGAGCGCCCTGGTTTTCACACCTTGGTCCACAGAAGAATCTATTACATACAATAAGAGGCCAACTACAGCCCGGGCGTGGGTCGCAGCAGACCTCATGAACAGGAGGAAGAGCCAGCCTGGCCATGTCTCCCTAACACACGTGCACACCATGCACCTCGGAGCTGAACCGCTCCCAGGAGCACCCTAGTACCCCACCGAGAGGCAAGGTGCAGGGAGAGAAAAGGTGACAATGAAGTTCTAATTCACACAATCTGAATAAACAGTCTACCCAGACACAATGAAGAAGAAACAGAATTCCTTACTGCTCCCTTTTCAGAACTTTTATTTTGAATAAGAGAAAGGCATGAATTTTTGAAGCCCATGTAAAGCATCCAACATCAGGAAGTAGGAGAAAGCATTATCATACAACCTGGAAGACAGATCATCCCAGTTGCAGGTCAGACTGGAGAGCTACTGGCTCTGATGCTTAAAGAAATAACTGTTAATTTAAAAAAAAAAAAGTTCTTAGTAAAGGCTTACTTTACTAAATTCAACTTGGACTCTGAAGAGCAAACAGCGATATTTGTTCTCTGATCGCTGTGCCTTTATTTTGGATAAGACTCATTTCACTTATCTGTCCCCAAACCAGGTATCTCACCTAAGCTACTTATCAAAGTTCCCTGGACAGTGACTGGAGAGAGAAAGTGATCTCCAACAGGAGACTCATCTATCTTAACACAGGATGCTCAGAAGAGGTAGGATGAATTGTTCTTTCAGTCGGTTGTTGTGGTAGGTGCCCACTATATAATTCACATAGTCTCCAACATGGTAAAAGTTCAGTGAGTTGAATCCTGTCTTTTGTAACCAGGGTGACCTCACAGACATTCTGCATGGATTTGTTGTATTAAGCTTTGAACAATGCACTCCTGATACTATTATATAAAGCACAGGATTTTTCGACGCAACAGGTACTTTTTTTGAAGACATTTGTTTGCAAAAACGGCAAACCAAGTATGTACCTGAACAGGATATCTTAAAGATGATGACTTTAAGTCTTTCTTCCTCAAATCTACCGGCAGCAGTGTTATTTTATCTGCTCAGTAACCCTAAAATGAAAAGCACAAGAAACATGCCAAAAAAGAGACATGCTTTTTTGTTTGCTTGTTTGATTTCTAATGTTCTCCTTTTAAAACTTCTTCACTTGCTTTTGGAACTGTGTAAGTGACACAGAAGCGGCTTATTTCTAAGTATTTTGCATTCAGCAGCTTCTATAAAGTTGTGCTCTTTCATAATGCACTTTAGAATTGTACAAGTTCTGTACTGATCACTCAAATTGCCACCCCAGCTAGTAAACAGGGATAGACTTATCAATAGAATCAGACATTCTTTTCTTGGAATACTTTCCCTAAATAAAGAACAACCTTAGATTAGAGTTTTCCCAACTTCCAGGCTAATTCTGCTTAATAGTAGAATAGTAGCTATTCATCAAGCTAAAACGTAACCACTAGATGGTAGTGGTGTATACCACACAGGGCACCTGGCACATTTTGCTTGTCTCTCTCAGGAACAGTGAGACAGGAGGAACGTTTTGGCCCACTGTACAGACCTCCACTGTGGTGCAAGTCAAACCATATTCTTGATTTTTCCCAGCAAGAAACAGCCAAAGGCTTTAACTTGCTACAGACTGTTGTGTCACAGAAGTTACACACCAGAAAGACTTAATACTTTGAAAAAACGGCATGCCCAGTGTGATATAACTCAGCTCTGCAGGACATTTACAAAAACAAAGAGGAGGACTTTGGGGGTTCCTCTTGACTTCATTTAAAACTGTCACATTCTGCTGCACTACACTGCGTTACAGCTGCCTTTGCTGTATTTAGCTCCATAACTGGTGGTGGAAATCTTTGCTTTATCTCTCACGGAGTTTGTATGTTCTGCTGCTTTTCCTTCAAGTAATGTAATTAAAAGAACCTGCTTAGTATAATTAATTTGCAAACAGGTTGGATGAAATGGGATTGTATCCCAAAGGCTTTTTCAGAATTAAGTGAAACTCCTTCTTCAACCATACTGTAATCTAAAGTCTCTGGTATTTTGATCTCTTGAATTTCACATTTTAAAAGCCCATCATTCTGAAGGATGGTACCACCGGTAGTTCAGTTCTGAGCTGTGATGCTGATGCAGACTGAGATTACACAGCTCATCCTGCAAACCACACAGTACACTCCTGCTCAGTGTAATAAAGGTCTGGTCAGGACCTAGGGAGGAAGGAACACGTTCCCACTGGAAGCAGCTGGATCTCCGCTCTTGCATGACCACAGTGGGCCGGCTGAGGTAGTCTCCCAGCAAGAGCAGCTCTCCTGCACTAAACCAAGCAAGACTTCCCATTCCTCCTCCTCAGTGTTTACGTTGTCCGTAAGAACAAAGCACACACAGAGCGGTCCCTCAGCGCATCATTCTCAACGGCAGCACAGAGCACACCCACAGCTACGTCCTGCTCCCATTGCTGTCCCCGGGGCGGCTGGGCTGGAAGGGCATGGGGAGAGCCCCGGCCCTTCTCAGTGCTCCCTACAGTTAACAAATGAACAAGTCTACTAACTGTGACATCCACATGCAGATTCTTTTTCTCGTTGTTTATTTTTTAACTGAGAATCTGTCCCCTCAGGTCTGTAATGAAGAGATTTCTAGAGCTCCCTTCCATGACCAACTCATCTCCATAGAGTGGTAATAAATCATTCATTTACGGCATTAACAGCTTAGTTCTAGAGACTTTTACTTTCAATACAATCATCACTAGCTGACAACAGCAGGCAAACAGAAAGCCCTACCCCCAAACCTCATTTAAAGCTGATCATCCCAGATTAGAAAGAAAAGAAGATTATTTTAATGAACTAACCTGAGAAAAGATCATTTTGGCAGTTTTACAAAGAACGAAGTACATTTAAGACATAACAGTGATGGACAAGCGATGAACAAAACATAGACCAGTCTCCTTCGGTGAATCTTTCAACATCTTGAATTTATGCTAGGACTAACAGACTTGATGTTTGACAGTTAAATTCGGCCATAACGCAAACAGAAGTCATTCAGTAATGCCATGGTTTCTAATGACTGTAAGATATTGCCTGCCAATATTATTTCTAGTTATGTTCTCGCTATATTGCTTTCATAAGCAATTATTTTCTAATACAAGCCATGCAGTTTATGAGTGATGCTGCTCAAGACAACAACAATGGGGATTACTTGGGAGTGAGGTCACTAGATTTCATCTGCTGATTTATGATTGGATGAAATGAACTTATTGTATGATGCTGTTTGAGGCACTGACTTTTCATTCTCCCAAAATAACATGTGAACCACCGATAAAAGTGCATCTAAAAATGCTTCTAAAATGAGGGGACATTTCAGTAAACTTACCAATTAAAAAGAGGTATTACTTTTATTGACGCAGTTTTCTTCACACAATCCCTCTATCACTAGAGTGCTGAAGGACATACATCACAAGAAAAAAGGCGTGGAAGTAGTCTGCAGGGCCTACCTGAAGCCTTGGCTTACAAACTGAGAATAGGCAGAGAGGGTTTATCAGGGTTTGTATGCAAAAATACTAACTACAATCTACTAGATATTAAGCAGTGAATTTAAAATCAGAATAGTATGACAAGAATTAATCTAATGCATTTTTATTCAATTAATTTTAAATTATTTTGAATAGAATGGGAGAGAAATAAGTCAGAAAAACAGATGCAAACATGCAGCTCAATCACATGATCTTTATTTCCTTAAGGAAAGAGACAGCAAAAATATTGTCCAGATAGATATAAAATGATGGACTAACTCTAGGACCAAGCAGTGACTTCAGCCAGAAGCTCTGACATGGAACAGACAAGCATTACTCCTTTCATTCAACATAACGTGGAAGAGCTTGAGGGAGACTCAGGAAGACCTGTTAATACCAAGCGTCAAGGCACCCTAGTAGGAGTTAGGAAAACCAAGTGTAAATCCCCTGAAATCGGAGTAAGATTATAAGCAAGCTCCACGTATGGCACTACACTGAGGACTATAAAGGAGGCAGGAACATTACTTTTGCGGAAAAGCTTGAATTTGCTTTGATGCCTAGCTCCAGGAAGGGCTCTCAGTTCTGTGAAGCAAGAACGGAGAGATACAACTGACTTCAGCCCAGAAGAGGGCACTTAAGGTTTTCCAAGAGGCAGGGCTTAACCTCTCCTCGTCCCCATCAGAGAAGCAGTTCTCCCCCCTACAATACCGACTTGCTCCATCCCTTGACCAGGCACACAACCTGCAGCCATGGTTTCCACCAGGTAGCAGAAATCCTGAGAAAGGTTTTGCTTAAATCCTCATTTTTATATTTACATACATCATTTACACAGATATTTATATAAAAATAATGCTTCAATGCTAAGAGCTTAAGTTGCTCTCGAAAGATGAGCTGTACACAAGCTTCCCTTTGCAGGCACTGAAATCCACAGTGAAGACATCTAGGTAAAAAAGGTTTTCTCTTCAAGATTCACAAATAACAGTTCCTAGAAGAGGTCAGCCCCCTAAATATGATCTTAAAAAAGAAAGAAAAGAAAAAAATATTTCCTTTTGACTCTATCTGGATAAGCCAATTATACATGTTTTTTTCTTTAACATGTATACTGTACTGGTACACCCAGGTCCTAGAAGGGCTTGTGCCAGTCATTTGCACAAACTCTCTCCAAAAGTACTTTCCTTCCCTGCAGTCTGTTCGTGCTACGCTTTCCAAATCAGTCCACTTGCAACCAATTGGCAACCCCTGCTTGGGAAGTGCTTAATGTACTTAATACAAATCATTAGCACCTGGGTTTCACTTGTGACACCAGAGAATAACACAGGGATGTTTAAGACACTGATCTTAGTGTTGAATCATCCATCCTAGGTCCTTCTTTCTGCCAAGAAAAATAAAATACGATTTTCTCACAGTTAACTTTCAAGTTGGCACAGAGAAAGAGAGATCAAAACCAAGCAAATGCACTATAATAAATTGTGCCCTGACTTGTAAAAATTGTGGCTTGCAATGCAGAACAGCCACGCTCACACATAATTTATTGATTACTCACATCACATGTTGAGCCCGCAACTAGTAACAGAAGACAAAATAATAACCACATGTTCTTGGTTGTGCAACAGTGCAGAGGGATAGCTCACTGATATCAGTAAGCTTTCTTACTGGAAAAGTGCTTCTATATACAAAAGGAAGATTTCTTTAGATTAAAGCAAGCCAGTGAGAGAAAGATACGTCCTTAGTGAGTTAAAATACTGCCCCAAAAGGCCAATGATTTATTTCTTCTTAATGTAGTGATGGATGTCTCTCCAGAAAAATTAAAGCCTGTTTTGACAGCTGAGAAACTACCATAGCTTTTGGACCTTGTGACTTTTTCTCTTTCCATCTGTCCATTACCAGAACAGTCCACGTGACTATGTTTCTCTTTCACCCATCAGTGAAAGGGAACAACACTGCCAATTTATCCGTGTTGTTTTTTACTTTTTCAACATTAAATAGAGGTTTTCACAGGTACTTCAGGGATATGGTTTGAAGAGAGTACGAATAAGAACTACCTGCTTTTTTCTGAATTTGCTCTATTTCCCACTAAACTCCACAGGAAAATCTGTCCTGCCCTCACAAGGTGTTGGTCGAGGAAGGATAACACAGCAGCTGTGCCACAGGGAGTCCCCAGCTCGGGTCACCGTAAGCACAGCTACCAGCACAACCACCGCAGAAGGGAAAGGCAACACACAGCAGCTCTGCTCTCATCCAAAATCAGTAAAACTAAGGGACCGCTCTCTTAGTAAGGTAACCTGGCAAAAGGGACACTATTCCTCCATACACCTCTTTAACAGGGCTACTGAAAAGAATGAATACACGATTGCCTTGACAGCTGTGATCCATGTGTGGGTTTTCTTGGCCATTTTGCTTTTGTTTTCCTTCAGAGCCTTTTATTTGTGACCGACAATGTTATTCAGTCTTAATCTTATCTTGCATTTCAAGTTCTCCCCGGAGACATTAGCCCCAATTGTCTCAGTTAAGTCAAAACACGTGAGAGCCCAGGTGAGAGCTTTAATGGAAGTACTAGCGTGAGAGGTAATCAAATTCTTTGGAGATTTATTTTTCTTCCCATGGCTTTTCTCCACTGGTGCCAATGACAGAAGCTCTTTAATCCAAACACTTCAGGTTGGTGCCCTGAGGCATTACTATTCCAGAAGTAGTAAGACTCCTCCGTCATGAACCATAATGCATAGGAGAAAGGAAAAAAGTAGCTAATCTCCTTGAGATATCAATTACTTTTCAGTGAGCAGCACTGAGATTTTTAAATGAGATAACCATTGCTTCTCATTACAGCTTTAAATATATTCTCAGAAGAAAAGACAGTTAAGGCTGAGAATACATTGTCCTTTAAAAAAGGATTAACATATTATATTCAACAAAATAATAAAACACCACGAGACACAGGAATCCAGAAAATTCACAATAAAAGGCCCAGCATCGACATTAAAGGGAGCAGTTACAAAGGGTGATGTCATCCAAGGGAGACTTGCTTCCCTAACGTCCTTTGTAGTAAATAGAGAGTGACAGGCTTCACAAGGGGTCAAATTAGGGAAGTTAAATGAGATCCTTGTTCTAAGCTACTCTGTGGAGAAGCTCAGCTCTTTTCTGCAACTATAAAGAAATCTAGGAGACACTCCTTCCTCCAGGCTGAAGTTAAAAGAGGCTTACATTTAAACCTATGCTTTAGCACTACCTGAATCTTGTCCTTTTTATTAAGTATATTAAACTCAAGCAGTGTAATTTTTAGTTATATAAAGAAATGGGACATGTATGACATACTTTCCAGATGCAGGGATACTTACAGAGGAGAAAGCATTCCTTGCACACACGTATGCATGTGTGTGCGTGTCTACATGACCAGCTGATCCTCAGCAGGACCTGTCCCCCTGTGGACCTTCCTCAGTTCTGAGAGATCCTTTTTGGGATGAGGTTACCAAGCTGCATACAGCACTCACCACTTTTAGCTGAGTGATCCGCTCAGAATAGCTCAGAAACATTTTATATGCTAAGATTGTTTTTCTCCATGTGCATCACTTAATATTTATCTATGTTGAGTTTCATCTCCCATTTTACTGCCCACTCCTTCAGTTTCATAACTGAACTTTCAGCCATTCTTCGTAGTCTGTCCTCATTCTTACTGCTCTGAATAACTTCATATCATTAGCAAACTCTCTTAGCGCCTTGCTTGCTCCTTTTGCCATTTATTGGTATGTTGAACAGGACACATGAACTCCAATAATATTCACTCACCACTTGAAGAACTGACCACCTACTGCTATCTGGTGTTTCCTGTTTCTTTAATCAATTCTTTATCCATTCAAGGATTTTCTCTGTTACTCCACAACTGTTAACGCTGTCTTAAAAAGCCATGGTGAGGGACTTTGTAAAAGCCTTAGGAAAGTCAGGTATCAATCAGATTATCTTTATACACACGCCTGCCTACCCCTTGAAAGAACTCCAAGCGCATGTAAGGAATACACAATGGTGACTCTTCCCAAGCAGACTGCAAATACCCCAATCTCAACAGAAGAATTATGGACTTTACAAGGGAAATACACCTAAACTGGACGTAGCTACTTGGCTGCTGAAGAAAAAATCTGAGTTCAGTTAAACTGAATCACAGAATCACAGAATGGATTAGGTTGGAAGGGACCTCTGGAGATCATCTAGTCCAACCTCCTTGCTCAAGCAGCGTCCTCTAGAGCACTTTGCCCAGCATCACATCCAGACGGGTTTTGAATATCTCCAGCGAAGGAGACTCCACTACCTCTCTGGGCAACCTGTGCCAGTGCTCTGTCACCCTCACAGTCAAGAAGTTTTTCCTCAGGTTCAGGTGGAGCTTCCTGTGTTTCAGTTTCTGCCCATTGCCTCTTGTCCTGTCACTGGGCACCACGGAGAAGAGACTGGCCTCATCCTCAGATACTTGTACACATTGATCAGATCACCTCTCAGTCTTCTCTTCTCCAGGCTCAACAGGCCCAGCTCTCACAGCCTTTCTGCAGAGGAGAGATGCTCCCGTCCCCTCTTCATCTTTGGAGCCCTCCACTAGACTCTCTCCAGGAGTGCCATGTCTCTCTTGTAGTGGGGAGCCCAGCACGCTGGACACAGTACTCCAGGTGAGGCCTCCCCAGGGCTGAGGAGAGGGGCAGGATCACCTCCCTCGACCTGCTGGCAACACTCTGCCTAATGCACCCCAGGATCCCACTGGCCTTCTTGGCCACAAGGGCACACTGCTGCCTCGTGCTTAACTTGTTGTCCACCAGCACTCCCAGGGCCTTCTCGGCAGAGCTACTTTCCAACAAGTCAGCCCCCAACCTGTACTGGTGCATGGGATTATTCCTTCCCCAGGTGCAGGACCTTGCACTTGCCTTGGTTGAACTTCACGAGGTTCCTCTCCGCCCACCTCTCCAGCCTGTCCACGTCCCTCGGAATGGCAGCACAGCCTTCTGGTGTGTCAGCCACTCCTCCCAGTTTAGCATCATCAGCAAACTTGCTGAGGGTGCACTCTGTCCCTTCCTCCAGGTCAGTGATGAATACGTTGAACAAGACTGGACCCAGCACTGACCCCCTGGGAGTGGACACCACTAGCCACAGGCCTCCAACTTGACTGCGCCATTCACCACAACCCTCTGAGCTCGGCCATCCAGCCAGTTCTCAAGACACCTCACCGTCCACTCATCCAACCCACACTTCCTGAGTTTACCTAGGAGGATGTGATGGGAGACAGTGTCCAAAGCCTTGCTCAAGTCCAGGGAGACAACATCCACTGCTCTGCCCTCATCTACCCAGCCACTCACTCCATCAGAGAAGGCTATCAGATTGGCCAAGCATGATTTCCCTCTGGTGAATCCATGCTGACTATTCCTGATCACCTTCTTGTCCTCCACGTGCTTAGTGATGACCTTCAGGAGGAGCTGTTCCATCACCTTTCCGGGGATGGAGGGGAGGCTGACAGGCCTGTAGTTTCCTGGCTCCTCCTTCTTGCCCTTTTGGAAATGACTGATCACTTTTGAATCACTGATTTAATCTGATTTCTTGTATGTCACTTTTTCCGTATCAGTTGTCAAATTTCTTTCTAAGAAATATATTGCAAAAGATTTATTACTGAAAGACCAACTAGTCCTAAATCTTCTAAATTTTATTGTAAATTCATTTGTTCTGTTCTTGTTTCACATAGTCATAAATACGTTTAGTACCAGTGTTTTTCTGCGGTCATAGTATTTTGTTTCAGTGAAAGCTCTGAGAGTAAAGTCATGTGCATATAACTGGAGTATTTTATTATATGAAGTTTTTTGCAACTTAAATGTTTTGCTCCAAATGTCACAATCATCATATCGACAATTGTTAGTAAATCAATGTGTACCTAAGTACAGGCAATATGTATGAATCTGTTTTGTTTCTTGTAACTCCAGTATTAAGGGATTACATGCATTCACATCATTACCAAGCAAACCAATGAAACTAAAGACAGTACTAGGAATTCATTACATAAACTGCCTGTCTCGAATGACCTTTTAGGATGTTCTATTCTCATGGTTCTGTGTCTTGAAGTGTAGGAAATAGTAGCCATTTCCTAGGAAGTTTCTCTTAAAAGCTCTAACAGAGATATGAATTTCTTACTTGGCTTTCAGCCATTTACTAAAGGAGGGAACACCTTAAGGAATTGCAAAATACCTTCAAAAGCAGAGAGAAATATGAGCATATTCCAGAGGAGAAAAAAGAACTGCTGCTTTTCTTGTACAGGACTAAAATCTGACCTTTTCTCTGTCCAAATAGTTTGAACTTGTTCCTTGATGAAGTTCTCTGTCCTACAAAACTTTTCTCTTCCCTCCATTAACACAATGCCAGCACTGCAGCAAAACTCATCTACCTGTTCTGTCACTTCAGCTGGCAGCCTTCCTGCATCCTCCTCCTAGTATCTCTTCACGGTACCAAACAGAAATTAATTCTCTCTCAAATCATTCCATCCTGCCTTGCCCTCCGTTTCTTGTCAGAGACGCAAACATAGACCAGAACTTCTCTTCAGGCCACTGCTTGAATATGCTGCTCTTAACTATCTAGTTTTGGAGCAAGCGGCTATTTATTTCCAGCACACATCCACAGCAGGGTATCTACTCTACCTCAAAATGTCTTAAAATCTGTCTGTGGCTACAAAAGGCTTGACAAAGGTCAGCCAGTTTTTGGGTTGTAACTGCTGGGGCTATTGGTGTTGTCTCACTATTCGATTTTTTTCTGGGGTCCATTTGCCCACAGCCAACAGTCTCTCTTTAAATGCAGACTATTAAGATCTGCTGGGCATAGAAAACATATTTATGCCATGTGTTTGTACAATACCTCACATAATGCACCCTTACCCTGTAAATGTTAATGCTAATAATGGCAACAGCATTTCTAATGCTGAAACCATTTCTTAGAAGCTGTCCCAACCATCTAAACTGTGTTATGAGATATGAGACCAAAAAAAAAAACACTCATGGAAAAGGAAGTCAACCAAGTCCTTGAATAGCAGCTGGTGACTGACTCATTTCTCATTCAGATATAAACACATCTGGCTCTAAAAAAAGAAACAAAAAACACTATACAAAATCCTAGGAATCCTTTGGTCTGTTTATGAATATTGTATGCATTTAATTAATTCTTCTGGATGTTCTCCCCGCTCCTTGTTCCTTTTTATCTAACAATGCATGTAGACCTAACACTTTGTGGTAAGATTTGGCAAAATAAAAACAATTCAACAACAGTTTATTTTCCAGAGCAAATAACCTCAGTATACACTCTTAATTCTCTCTAATATTTTATATTAACTTTAATTACATATTTCTGGATCAGAACTGTATTGTTCTCTTATACTTTCACAATCCTACATAGTTTCAAAAATACATTCTTCATTCATTATTTTAAGTACATTACACATCTCTATTTCTATCCATCCTTTTTACAGACCCGGGATTTAAGTCCCAGCTTTGGCAGGTAACTCAGCCCTGTTGCTTAGCAGCAGCTGAGACACATGTAAATGCAATAATGGAAATTCTCGCGGTTACAAAAGTGGAAAGCTCTTGTCTGCTAAAAGCGGATGTTTATAAATCGGCTGGAAGCAGAGTAAGTGGCAATATTAGATTAGAAAAAATCTTTCCAACCAAAATACAATCTTGAGTACAAAGCCAACCAGCCTGACACTCTACTACCTAAACAACAGAGAGACTGAGGTTAAAAAGATAAGAGTCAATATTTAATTACGATAGTTCTTATGTATTGATCACTCCAGTATTTTAACCATCATATGATTATCAGTAAAAGAGATCTCATTCCACTTCATTTAATGGGTGAAATAATGGATTCATGAAAGTCAATTGCAAAACTTTCACTGCCTTTTTGGGACTGGGATTTCGTATTACCTCATTTTTTTTCCTTAAAACTTATTTTTAAAAGCACTGATATATGTGTCCTTGTGAGTTCAAAGCCAGTTACTTAGCACTTTATCTCTGCTTACAGAGATAGATAGCTGTGTTTGATAGGTCCAGATGCTCGCAGAAACATATGGGTTACAATGAAGCTTCTTAATTCTATGGTATCAGCAACCAGAAGGAACTTAAAGTGGTCTCTCGATTGAAACAAATGGACTTGAGAATGATCCAGATTAAAAAAGAAGGATGTACCTTCATATGTGTGCTGAAGTATCTTCTGTACTGCCTGTGGCATCCTGGAGGCCTAAGGGACATAAGCCCCAATTCTTTGCACATGTCGGACGCAACTTACTTAATTTAGGGATTTAAAAGTTACACATCTAACTGTAAAAGACAGTTAAGAAACTCCAGAATCCCCTCACAGAGAAGAGCATTTTCAAAATATCATTAATTTCTTCCTAAAACAAATGCCTAGGATGAGATGAATTTCTTTGAAAACTCTTTCAGTCCACTGGCTACTAAAGAAACTAAGGTGGTTTTGTATAAAGCAAATGAAACGGACAGTCCTTTGGAAATGTCTCTCTCTTTTCATTGAACGTTAGTGAAACCTAGAAGACAAACTAGCCTTCAGATGGCAGTATTAATCCTAACCCTTCTGTATGTTCTCATGCTCACTGGCAGGGATAAGTGTGACCAAACAAGTAACGGTTTAGCGGAGAATGTCCTGGATTTTAACTCACAGGATCTAAGTACCATCCCTGAAGCTGATAATAATTTATTGAAAATTACCTTGAGTCCGTTTCCACCCCTAACTCAGGTGATTCCTACAGTCTGCAAAGCAGCTATTTCAGCGATACCCAGATTTTGTTTGGCGCTCCATCGACCTAGGGATAACTTTAAAAATCATATTTAAGTGCACAGTGCCATATCCCCTGAGCTCTAACTCCATTTGCTCTTTACCCATTGCAAAATGCACAATTATTTTTTACTTAACTCTTCTGCTCAGGGCAAATAGTTACAGATATTCCTATTCTGAACACCTGACAAAAGCTTTTATATATTCCCACTGAGTATAATTTATTTGTAATTTTTCCCCTTCTAAATACGATGGTTCGCCAGCTTATGTCATTCATTCTCTATTCACTTCCATCAGCTGTGTCACTGGCTCCCAGAAGAGCACTTCAATTTCATTGCAAGGCTCGGCAATGAGATAATCAACAAATACTCTAGGTCAAATCCATTGCCACAGTGTCAGCGTGTTCATGGAAAGTAATAATACAATTAAACCATGATTTGCCGCAACTACCAGCAAGACAGATATAAAATACAGTTTGGTTTACATAGATGTTTTTAAACTGTCTGCCTTTAAGAATCTCTTGAAAGATCTTCAGTTACGCTGCAGAACCAGGCTAGGAAAAATATGCTTAATACTTGTATGGTGTTTTGCATTTTACTGCTGTACAAACATTAACTAATTAAGCCTCACAATACCCAAGTGAGGAATGGAAGGAAGCATTATTATCATTACATATTATAATTACACTGTCTCATTTAGAATTTCCTGGCTTGTGACTTTTAAAGTAATTATTATAATTATCATAAAACCAATAAAAAGTCAGAAACAACCATTTTTTTCGTGGTATGAATCTGCACTAAGCAAAGCAAAGAAAGGAACAAATTCCTAAAGGAACACTTTTTCTTCATGTACCTCAGTTTCTGTTTTCCCATTGTCTATTTGACTCCAACCAGGACTTGATCTTCCTTCCACTGACAGGAAAGAAAAACCTGCTTATAACCTCAGCAGCAGCAAGACCGGGTCCTTTGATTTTAATAGTAACAAAAAAGAGAACATAAAGCGAGTTCATCTCTGTGGTTTTTACTGCTTGCTAAGAGGACACTATGCGATTCTCATAAGAAACATGCTTATGTGTTCAAAATAACATTTTAAAGCATCTGCCGTATCTTGTAATTGGGTTTCTTTTTCTTAGCATTTCTATGTAAAAATGTATTCTTATGCAAAATTCTTCTTCTCTGAAATATCTCTTACCAATGTGTGCGTTCCTCTCTCCTAGCTTTACTCATCTAACAGTATATTGGCACTTTTTAGATATAGGTAGATAGGTTTCTTTAGAGAATGGTTTATGTCACTCATCTTATATATCTATCTTCTTTTGAGATGATTTGTCCATTGGAGATGCTGATCTTTTTCCAGCAATAACATGCTCCCGTACGTTTTTCTTGTAATACTGGGTTGAGTACCATAGCAACAAAGTCCCTTTTAGTAACTATGCAAAACATACAACATACAACATTTGAACTTTCAGTTGGCTGCATCCTAACAGCCAGTCACTGCAAATTCTTAGGAAAAGGGAGTTAACGACAGTGTGATCAGCCTCTCCGAGAAGCTTTCTTATACAACTGTAGTGAACTGAATGATAATTCAGAAAAGGATTTCAGCTAGCTTCCTTTAGCTGGAAGGACAGGAGTTGCAATAGCTTCTTTATTCCTTTTAAAAAAAAAAAAATTAATTATAAAGTGTAGAAGAGGATCAACAGTACTAATGTACATACAGTGGATCCAGCAGAGAAGAAGAGAGAGACATAGTTTTCTGGTCTCATTCTTCTCTCACGTGCACGTTTCTCACGTTGATAAAGGGAGATAAAGCTAGAGTTCAATTATAAGGACAGATTGCCCAAGGTGGGGTTAGAAAAGTTGGTAGTTTTTTTTAAGAATGGATTACAGGAGAGGTTTTAGGCAAAATCCATCTACTTCTGGGATAAGAGGATGGACTGGGTGACACATTTTCTGTGACTTGGAAAGAGAACGATTTGTTGCCATTATGAGGGAGATGAACGTGAGGCGCTATATTTGGAAATACTGAGATGTGTGAACTATTGGTTTATCTTAACAACATTCATGAATAATCCAATGAACCCAAAATACATACAATACCTCTGTTGACAGCCGCTGGAAAAGGAAACAAAAAAGTGAAAACGTCACACAGGTCAGGCCAGACCTAAGAAGATTAAGGTTCCTAACTTGCAATCCAGAGACTTACCAGGGTGCTATGCAGTCTCCTAGGGTGCCACCTACCACCTGTACCCCACAACCATGGCTGGACATGGTGCTTAATCTATTTGCCTATTAGAAAGGGAAGCCATCATCACGCTTGTGCATTTCTAGATGTTACGTTTGTCACTAGAGGATGAGCTTGGTTACAGATTATTTGCTTGTGAAAGTTACCAAGAGAGAATTAATTCCGACACAAAAGACCAAAAGAGGTGAACATACTCTAATCACAACAAATCAGCTGCAACACCATCTGTCATTCCTTTGCGTAACATATCATAGGTTGTAAAACAAGCAAGTGGTGAAACGCAAGCCAAGTCTTGGTCCCGTAGAAGGTGTCAAATCACCCACGGATTTGAATGGGACCAGTGGCTATTCAGTCTGTTCATTTACAGTGTAAGGAATACCTATTTAAAGACTGCAGCACAGTTCTTTTCAGAACTATATGTTTTACCACAGATGTATAAAATCATTAAACATGGAATAGGTTCTCCAGACAATGCTCTCTTCATCTGCCTTAAGGTTTAAAATCCTTAGGTCTATAAAAACATACGTCATTTAAATATTCCAAGGTTTGCAGCAAGTTTACATTTAGGTACATATCCAGCCTGAATTTCTTCTCTTGTTGATTTCCTTTCAGTACTCAAACCTTTACTGTTTGAAAACATCATCATTCATTTGACTGGAATTACTGCCGGAAAAAAAGAGAAAAAAGAAAAAAATAAAAAAGATGAAAAAGAGAAAAAAAACCCAAATCTTTGAAAATAAAGTACATTTTAGTCAAAGACTAAAAAAAGGCATGTCAAAAAATGAGTTCAAATAAAAGGTTCTGGATAGTGCCATTTATTAAAGTGTTTCTGAAAAAGCGGAACGTCCAGCTATGCCCACCCATTTTGCTTTGCTACGCAGAATCTTGCCAGAGCTAACATATTCGTGTTTTATGAGTGTTTTCAGCTACAAAGTAAACATCCCCGTTGCATAAAAGACTGGGCTGGCTTTCTGACGTTGGACTGCCCTTTTCTTAAGCTAAAGAGAGATAAATTAAAATAACATGACAAAGCCCACACCACAACCAACAGTATGTTTCTCATTGGGCTTGAAGTCACAGTGTCCATTGCCCAGCCAGGTAGAGTTGCAGCAATTCAAAAGCTGGGGAAGTAAAGGATAAAGGCACACACATCGCTTCAGGTTTCACTGCTTCTCTAGCCAATGCCCTAGGAAAGGAGAGGAGGAGCTGGCTGAGAAGAAAAGAAAAGCATGTTATGGTTAAGAAAAAGACAGTGATATAGTGCAGGGCTGTACATGCCCGACAGCCAGGACTGCGCAGGACCTTGGAGGTGCCTCCAAGGGTTGCCTCTACCAACCTACTATAGAAAGAGGAAGGACATTTCACTTCTTGGGGGAACACGTACTAAAACTTCTACGTTCTCATCATTTTATCTCCTGTGGGTTTACCCAGGGGTGACAAGAATTTAGGCTGAAATACAAATACACGAGCCATTTTTACTTTGGTCAAACTTTTGCCCTACATAATAATCCTTGCACTCCATTATACGTGTGGCTTGTACGCTACTACCACTCCTTTTTGTTATATGGTGAAATGATCTGTGCTGTAACTAGGGATTGCTCCTCCCACAGCCAGTTGTTTTTTCCCTTGCTTGCTTTCTGTTGGCTCCAAGACATGCATTCTTGTCTGCACAGTAACACAACTTCAGCTGTCCCTTGACCCAGCTATCACACCAACGGGCTGCAATAAAAACTGGGAGATTGAATTCTTCTCGTCTTCTGCATCACGTGCGCCAACCAGTGGATGTTACTCACTCGCTCACACCACACACATACAGGCCTTCCACAGAATTTTTATATCGTCACGTTTTAACTATACATAAGAGGGCAGGAGGAAAGGTAAAAAGTTTTTTTACTCTCTTGTGTACGTGACAGTGACATGAGCCATCACATGGAAATCAGCAGTCCTTTCAGGACTAAGTACTGGATTTTGTACTATTGTAAGTAGAACAATATTTCTATGAATCTGGAAACTTAAATATAGCCCACAGTACTCTGGCAATATGTAAAAAGCATGTGCATGAGCCCAAAAATAGATGAAAGCAAAGAAAATGATTGGGATGAACAACCGTGGAAATAAAGAACACTGGGTTCATGTATAGAAAATGGAAACATATAACTGAAAACTGCCTAAAGGCAAGTACTATTGGCAATAATGCAGACATAATGTTTCCATAGGGATTAACTGTTCTTGAGCTTTTCCCATGTGTAAAGCACAACATACTTTTGTTCAGATAGGTCAACTTGGCAGCCTCTTTATTTCTAGAAAAAAGTGTGTCTATTGTGCCTGTGCAGAAAAAATTCCACTCTTGGATAGAATTAGAACATAGTTCTTTTATCTGACACTGATAATCCCCCACTAGGTAGAGTGGGATTATCCCACTGATAATCCACCTCTATAGGATGTCTATTAGAAGTCTGTGTGCAAAACTAATAATTTTCAAAAGTCTTCAATATATTTGATTATGTGTTAATGTCATTTTTCTATTGAATGTGTTCAATTCTGGCTTTGTAAACTAATTTGAAGAAAAAAATCCACATTTTTTCCCCTTGGAGAAATGTCATTTTTCTTACATACAGGTGACAAAAAGATACATGCCTTTAGGAGAAATTGTTGAATCCAAAGACTTCTTTTTATTTCCATCATTTACCTTTTGGGGTTTTTTATTTAGCTTTATTGATTTGGATCGACTGGTGATCTTCTATACAAGCAGCTTCATCTGCTGAGAGTGAAAACAGGCTTCCCTTACATGTTCTTTTACAGCCAGTGAGCTTTTTCATGATCTTTTTTAATTCGAAAACACCCCACAGTAGAAGACTCAAGAAGCAAAAATTGTCCTTATTCTCCCTATTATTGGGCTGTACAGTAGAATAACTCCAGAATTTATGTCTCTCTGAAAATAAAATCAGGCCCATTAAACACCAATCATAGAGAGCTTTTCCTGCCACACAGAAAAACTCATGGGGAAAAGATTCTTAAAAATAAATAGATAGACTGATACACCATAGGGGCTAATTCGCAGCACAGAGTTTGCAGTTCTAACACAAGGCCACCAATTTGTTGGGCTTCCCTTGTTACGTGCTGTATTTATCTACAGCAAGAACTAATTGATAAATAAATGGTTGCTTCTTTAAGCTATTATTTACATAATGTTCTTATCATTAAAGAATATAACTATTTCCATTATACATCCCATTTTCAGAATCGTATTTCAATTACCAGCATTTCTTCCAGCTCAAAAATGTAAAAGACATTAGATAATCTTTAAAGAGCTGTTCTAGATTTTAATCACAGCTTTCTCGCTGACTGAAGACCCATCATATATTGGAACTCAGAAATTCACCCTTCTCAGATCAAGAGTTATCTGAAGTATTACTTTTCTTAAAAAAAAAAAAAAAACACCTTCTTATATTTAAAGAAGTCAACTATTAGGAACTCTGATTTTTTTAAAGTAAGAAACTGAGTATCAAGGAGTCCTTTTTTCTGAACAAATGAGCAACAGAAGAGATGAGAAGAAAATTGCAGGGGCAGTACCATTACTGTGAAGCGGTTTCTCATCGATACCTTTCTGTGGCATTAGATGTGCAGGAAAGAGTATTACGACTCTCCTCCTCCAGGACAACTTTGTGATTTCATTACCACAAAGCAGCTGTGAACTCAGGGCACTGAATTGCTGTCACGTCTTGCCTCAGTCAAGAAACGGAATAGTTTGAAGTGTGTTTATAACGTTTGTACCAAGGTTATCAACCCACACGTAATACAAGATTCAGCGGGCTGAAGACGATTTACACTGAAATGTAGAAACTGGACCCTGAGGAAAGGAGAAGGGTTTTACTCCTCCACAAGGTAAGACGCATTAATCGAGCACAGGCGGTAGCACCTGACCCGCCGAAGTGACACCAGCATCTGTGAGAGGGAAAGCGGCAAGCGGTGGGTTAGTGGGAGAACAACTGCATCCCTTCCTGCTTGTGTGGGCTTAGGGAGAGTCTGAAAGGATCGAGGACATCCACACTGCACTGGGACCACAGCCAAAGAGTGTCACCTTCCAGCTACCCATGTTTAGCAGCTGGCTGAACAGCAGCTGGCTGGAGTTTGTTCTCATGAAAAGAGAACCACGCTAGGAAGGAAAAAGTCTTCTCAAGTCATCTGCACTCTTTATCTGTGGTGCCTTGCAAGGCTTTTACCACACAATTTCCTGTTTTAACTGTTCTGTTCTTAGATAACTGCATCATTTCATTTACATGGTTTAATTACATAATTATCTGCACTGGCACATATGATAAAATTAGGCACTGTAATTGCTACATTAATAAATATTAACACAATTTAAAGTGCTTCCAGTATACCAAAAAAGTATTAAGAGAGGCACACCGGCCTAGTCAACATGGCCACAAGAAGCAGTAGTACCTGGACCCTCCAAACATCAAAGGAAACTCAAGGATTGCCCCTTATCTTTAATCTTTTTTTTTAGGTATTTGCTACTAGCACAAGACAATAATCATGTAGCTAAACCTGATGTTCCTTGGGATCTTTTTTATATCTCAAATCTTCTCTCCCCAAGTTGAGTCCCAACAAACTAATCGTCTTGGCTTAAGGTAGCAAGACATCCCGTTCTTTTATATTTATAAGGCTTTACTATGAGATGTGCAGTGTGCTGAAGAGACATCTAAGCTGGGTATGTGAAAGTGTAGCCATGTTAGTGTGGCACTTTGGCCAGGCAAATACGCCCTGCATGGCGTAAGGTTGCAATGTTTTACACCAGTTACACATAGCCAACTTCCTTCGCTTCATGAAGCACTTTAACATAGACATTAGCATGAGTATTAATTCCACCTTGATTTTTGTCTTAATTATACAAGATTTGATAATATTTAGACCTTGGGTTTCAGACCTTAAGGGAGTAGAGTATCCCCTGAAACGCCAAAAATAGAAAACTGATATTTCTTTATACTCTCTCTTGACATATTCATCTTATTCAAGAAAAAAAAGTAATAATAAAGTAACTAAAGTTTACTAAAAGTAAAAAACTTAAAATTAGCCCACTATAGATAGGGAAGAGTTCTTCAGCTGCAAAGAACAGCTGAGAAATGCGGCATATGAGAAATGAGAACGCCTGAGAAATGAGGCATAAGTGATAGCCGTGAAGAGAAAGGTTTCAACTCTCCCAGCCTGATAAGTTTGATAGGGAGGAGCAAGTTAGTGAGTAACATTCAAAGAAAGCTCTAAAGGATCATGAATGTGCATAGAGATGTGTGAGTTCCTAATAAGGAATTATAGTAATTTTGGGATATATTCTTATGAAAGAAAGGGGATATAGGCATCCTCGAAAAAACTTTTTAGTTGAATACATTTCTGTTGAAAGCTGCTGACAAGGTCCATATAAAATCTTATTGCAATTAATGAGTTAAGAATGTTTTTTTGATTTTTTAATAGCTTTGTTAGCATTGAACTAATCCCAAGTGGACTTTGATGCTCTCTTTGAGGTGAACTGTGGTGTTGATTTACACTTTTGCTTACACTGCTGCTTTTCTGGACCTACAGGGAGGTTTTATTTAAAGCTGTGTGTTCATTTCAGGGCTATTAGTACAGCCAGACAGCCAGACTTTACAACTTCATACAGAAGAGGATTTCACACCAACCTCTTTCTGACAATGTTTCATACGTATTCCAGAGATATGCCAAAAATTTCCTGTAGTCTGAATTTCTTTGCACTGATTGCTCTATCTTCCAAACCATACTATTCTTATTTTGTTTTGGTTTTGATTGAATATACAATTAAGACAGCTAATTCTCATGCCAAGTAGCTGCAAGTCATCTCAACTTAGCAATCAATAGGTTTGTTGGTGAAAAAAGGCAACTCCTATGAGCTTTAATTAAAAATGAAAGACGGAAATTTACTCTCATTGAAGAAAAATAAGGTTGCTATCCCAAGGTACTAGAAACATTCAGACTGTGATTAGTAGAAACCTGACTGGAGTCTCAACCTCTGCAGGATAATAAAAAGCATTTAAACGGATAACTAAGCGAGCTCCCAGATGTCTCTTCATACCACAAACCTCTGTAAACATAGCTAACATTTCATTACCTACGCAGATAAAGCTACACACAGCAGCCTGCGTTACAGCGGTAACTGTAATTTGCCATGTCAAAGTGCCACACGCAAGGCATAAAGCTCTGCACATTCGCTCCCTAATTCCACCCACCCACAGATACACTTTCGGGCTTTCAGTCATTTCCTCTCCCGCCCATGCTGGCTACTAATTTATTGCTGATCGTCTTTTACATGAAGATAAGCAAAACAGAAGAATTGACTTTTATACCTCGCACTGCAAGCTCTACATACGGCCCCTGAAGTGCGTGAGGCAGGATGAGATGCAAAACAGGTATAAAAGCTATTCCAGACTAATTGGACTCCTTTAAGTTTAGAATATTCATACCCAGCTATAGCGAATCACAACTGACCATCCAGGAAGCTCTGGAAGTACATAGCACTAAGGTAATTTAATTTGCTAAAGGATTGCTGAGTTCATGAATCTGCTAAAGGATTGCCGAGTTCACTGGGGAGGAAGGGGGAGAACAGACAGTAAGTTAAGCCACAGGGTTAGAGATGCTGCATTGGGGTAAATAGGGCCCAGTTTAGAACTCCAAGTTCCCATTTATATCTTATGAAACAAGAAAGCTGTTTTCAGCCCCAGGTCTTGAGTACAAATGCGATATTGCAAACAGACTTTGATACTAGAGAAAAACACTTCTATGTTTAGACATGAAATACTTTGCATTTCACAGTATTTGTTTACTGCAGTACTGAAACGAAATGCCCGGCTTTCAAAGGCTCCTTCAGGGACTGTGTAATACCAAACAGCTTTTGCTATATTTTAAACAAACAGAAATGTTGACACTTTAAGAAATGTGACAAGCTAAAGTCACATGTAGACATTTGATTAAAGTCTGGCCACGACTACTATACTGTTAACGTGTGTGTATGGCCCCCAGCAATTTAAATAAACCCCTTCCCAAACCGTTCTGTAGGAAAAAAAAAAAAATCTCCCTCTAAAGAGACAAAATGAGATGCATTTATATTTTGATCGGTGAAACACAGTTTCAACTCTCACCTTGCCAAAGCCATTAAGGGTAATCTCAAGCAAGAGATCTATTCTTTCCATATCTCAACTATCCATATATACCATGGAGACTTAACATGTCCCACTCATGGTCAGTTTTATCTAGACGGCAAGAGGAAGGAACATCTCTTTGAAAAGCATCCACACGTCTGGATGCTCCACAAGCCACTATTTAGATTTCATCTCTAGAATTGTCCAGCTTCTTCATTTTCTGATCCAGATTGTCCAGAGATCCTCTGGAGGAAACGGGCAATTGTGTTCTCCACAACAGAAGCAAAGAAAAATATGCTTTAACCTTTAAAATTAGCCACTAGCTATAACTACTGCAAGAAGGGAAAGGGACTTGTTCTTGGCCTCTGAAACTTCTTGCCTTATAACTCTGGGACCATTATTCTCACCACCCTCTAGCCAAAGAGATTTAGTTCCAAATAACTACTACCATTAAGTGATAGCTATGTGTATATTCCTTATAATTCATGAGAGGAGCTCTCCAAATTCTAGGTCCAGCTTGCAGGACTGGATTTTAATGGAGTTTACACCAGATTTCCTATGACTTGGGTCTCATAATGATAAGCAATTTCAAAAGCTCAGTGCAGTTCTAAGTTCTTAAAGGATCAGGAACGAAACTCCCATGGGTTTCAATGAGATTAGGATTTCCATCTAAACTGACTTCATTCTACGTTGCTAAAGGCTTTTATGATTCAGTGTTGTGATTTATGGCATGTTTTGAGAGAAGTTCACTACTCAGTACACTAGTCCTCCCCCGAAAATTGTTTCCAAATTACTTTGAAGCTTAAATGAGAATTTATGTTTATTTGCTGATTTTTTTTCAGCGTGGCTGCTGATCTTTAAAGCTCTGGATACTACAGACAAATTTGAAAAGATGTTCCATAAAATGATACTAAGTCCAGCTACAGTTTTTCCTGGCTTCAGTGTACAGAAAGAAAGGCAGCAGTTACAAGTATTTATTATTCTCTTTCCTGAATCATTTAAAATCAGCTTCAAAGTTAACTCTGCCTTCAGGCTTTGTTTTATGTTTTTATACGTAAGGAGCGCTCTGGCCCTTTGTTTTAAAATTCATACTGCACAATTCTGTTTGAAACATATAATAAGCTTCTTACGTGGTTTTCTCGTAGGCCTGGATTTTGGCACAGCACCTGCCTATTCGTGCGTCTGAGGAGGAGGAGGAGGAATAATGGCAGCTTGCATAGAAGACATAGAGGGAACAGGACCACATTCTGCATGAAAAGCTATTGTGATGTCTTTTGCTCTGGAGTTTATCAGAACCCAATTTTAATTCAGCTTTGGAGCACTAAACGTGTACTTCAGCCTGAAAAGCACTCCTCCGTAATAATGGTGGAGTGCACACATATTTACTTTTCAGTAGCGCTTTACACTCTCCCCTTCAGATTCTGTTATATTAATTTTCCTTTCATGGGGATTTTCATTTCTGGTGAAAGGTTTTCTCTTTCTCTTTACGAGAATTTATTTCTGATGATTTTACTGTAATTCTCTCAAATGTGTAGATTTTGATTTAGAGCTTGGGAAGCACATTAGGACTCTTCACCCAGTAGATGGTTCTACAAATCCCCTCAAAGCAAAACTGTCACTGATGCCAATAACGTTACTCTTATTTCATTCTAGACCCCACTATCTGTTTATTTCCATGCTACTTCTTCCAGAGCTTCTTGGCAATATCTCTGGATCACAGCTGTTCTATGCTTTACTTGTTTGCATCCAATGCCATTTCTAATTGACTCTAATGTAATAATAATATTTTTATTATTCCACATCAGTTCGAAAGGTTCCGTAACACAGCAGTACTACCAACCTGTTCAAGCATTTTAGAGTCATGTTTACAAATAAATAAATAAATTTGATGTTTTCTGTGTGGCAGTTTATATCAGGTGGTGTATCCATCAAACATACTGCCGTGTCGTCCTGCAGGCCTGCAAGCAGCCCAGATGTGATCTTCTGGAAGGCAGCAACAGCATGGATTAAAATCCATCTTATGAGAATATATACACAAGTCTTTTTGATAATCCGTCTGATTTCTAAACAGGCTGTAGTTCTTTAGCAATGCAGGAGTATCAGTATAACATACCTACGAAGTACTCCTAATACAGGGAGAACTTAAGCGTTCAAAGCGCGCCTGTTAGAGCAGCTTAGCTCTTCCAGCTTGTCCAGTGAAAAGAAACAAATACAGAAAAAGCATAGTTTTACCAGTGTAACTGCATCGACATTAGGGCTGTCTGTAAACACAGCTGTGCTGTTCGGGAATCTCAGCTCTTCACAAACATGGAAGGCTTGAAATGCAAGTCTACTCTAACGTTTTGAGGAGCTCCATGCCATCTTCAAAAGGATGTTAGTCTCTTGAAATTCTGGATGGAGAAAAACATGCTGCAAATATAACCACTTACATTACAATAGGTTTTTGAGATTCTACACTTATTAAAATGAGGGACTAGAAATCAATTCTCTTCAAGGCAGGAAATGTGAGACAGAAGACAAAAATATGACAAATCATTTGACTGAAATTAATCAAATGGCATTACTATAGTTTTTCAGTTCATTTTTTTCCTAAAAAAACCCAACATAGCTAAATAATAGATGTACAACAAATTCACAAAGCAACTCACTTTATTTAATACTAGCATTATACAATGATGAATCCTATCCCTACCCTTCCAGTTAAAGGACCATTGGGGCTTGCTTCTATTATTAATCCAGAGGATATGCTTCTTGTGTTCAGTGACCCAGTTCCAAGAAGTATCACATTATAGAAGCCTATTTTCCACTTAATAAACACATATAATTCCTGTGAACATTAGTACTGATTATGCATGCTTACATGCTCTCGAGCGTATTCATCTAAACCCAGCGAATTTAAAAAATGCTAAAGCAAAATGTATTTGGCCCTCTAGACTGAAACAAACCCTAAAAAATGATAGGAAGAATCCATAATGTTTTACTGGCATATTTTATTTTAATGTAACTTCTTAAAATTATTTTTCTTCAACTCTCTAGCCACAATGCTAATGTTGTTTTACTTCACATAAAAGGATTAAAGACTTCTTAGGACAGAAAGGCGGCAAATGAAAAGAAAAAGAAAAGCATGGTTGTAACTTGATGGGTAGGACACTCTTTGGAGACAGAAACTGCACGTTCCAGACTAATCACTATTTCCCGCAGAGAGAGAGAGGTGAATTGGGATCTTGCCAGCAGCCTAGAAGGGCCTGTCTTATCACAGGTAAGGCGCTCTGGCAGGAGGTGAGCGGTGCAGAGTCCGACTCTTTACACAGACATGATAATTGGTTCCCATTTTCCTGCAGCTTGGGGAGTGCTTAAACCACCGTGGTAAAGGTTAGGCATTCACCTTATCCTTATTCCCTTTTTACTTATGAGAGAAAGAAAAAGAACTCTGGTCACTTAATTTTGCTTTTACTTCTAATGTCCTAGATAGTTCTCCGCAGGACAGGTTTCCAGGATGCAGCTCCCATGTGAACACAGACGTTCATGCCCTGGAGAAGGATAGAATTTAATAAAAAATTCCTGTCTTGAGCATTACGCTGTGCGTTTGCACGGGCAGATTTGTGTACAATGCGCTGGCTTGATTTTTAGCTTTCTCAGAATGGTATCCATAAATTCCCGCCTCTCACATGATCTGTACAAACTGTTGGTGCAGCTAACTCGGCGTTGCAGCATTTAGGTCCATTTGTGGACCTGGACTTACAATATATAAACAATTTTCCAGTACAGTACTTCAAAAACTTTTCAAGCATTCACCTCATTCAGCACTGTGGAATCAAACACAACCCTTAACAACTAGCTACTGATTCTGCACCTCTCCCCCGCAAAAATCTATACACCCCCCAAAATAACAGCGTCTTTTACCGAACTCATTAGATTGCAAACAATACTAGATATGCTACAGTATAAAGTAGATCTCCTCCTATTAGCTTTCTATTTAAAATAAGTATTCTTGATTAAGTATTTTTATAGACACTTTCACTAGAAGTGCCGCAAACAATTTTTCTGTAGAGTCCATTTGCATAAGTGCTATTTATTTTAATTACTGCATAGCTGGGTTCAGAATGGGAACTTCAAGAGCAAAGGCTTCCAAGCCAAGCCAGAGTAATACCCCCTTCCACTCAATAGCGTCTACACGTACATCAATAAATAAAGACATACACTTGAGCCTTGCTACCTCTCTCAATGAAATACCAACTAAAAAATAAAAATAACTGACAATGATGAAACCGTAATCCACTCATTAAGTATTTTCTGCCATCAGGTTTTCAGGGTTCTGCAAAATTTGGGAGAAGTAAATTCTGCAAACCTGAAAGATCAGTAAAATTGGCAGGCCTTTTTTGTTAAAACCAAAAAAATACATGATTTTGCTCTTAAAGCTGAGGATATTTTCTACTGGGTATGAGTAAAAGAAGATCTTTTTTTTATAGCTTAGTCAGACCACCTACACCCTTTCATCATTCCATGTGAAAGTGCACCACGCAACTCTCATGAGCAAAGAAACAAAATCATCTAAAGAAAATATAACTCATAAATGAAAATAAGTCCTATAATTTCTTTTCCAAATCTATTTATTTCTGGGAATCTTCTCAAATAAAATCCACTTCAGACACCAGAAAAAATGCCATCTCTCTCAACCATAAGATCACACAGAGCAATTATTGATCAATACATGCTTTAGACGTTTTTACCCTGAATAGGCATTAAAAGAACCAAAATGCTTTAAATCTAATAATAATGCTTTGTGACTCCTGCTGGTGGCTTCTCCTACAAAGATCACACATTTCGCACCTAGGATTCTGCTTGTAGCTAGCAGCCAGCGCAGGCAGAACGTCCTACACACGGGAGCTCGCCGCCACCACCACTGACATTCAGATTGTTTGTTTCTCAGTGAACTAAAGGCTATTATTTTACAATTATTTCTTCTCCAGTAAAGCTCTGGAATCACTAATGGTATTTCACTCTGTAAAATTAGCACTCCACTCTGCATAGAGATGCTATATATATATATATATATGTATACATATGTGTGTGTGTGTGTGTGTATGTATATTTTATATATATATATATGTATGTATGTATGTATATTTATATATATATATATATATATACACACACACACAATACACTACACTAAATATATGACAGTAAAATTATAAAGAGCAGATCTTTAAAAACGTAACTGTCGAAGCAAAGGAGAAAATCTTATTTGATGTGCACTTCTAAAAAAAAAAATATGAGACCATAAAACTAAAAGCCAGATATTCCACCTCAGTAAAACTACGGAGCTGTCTCAGTATTTCAAGAGTAAAATACTGCTATGCTCTTTTTTTTATATTTTGCGCCACTATTTTGTAAATACGATGCTGAATCTCTGTTATTTCTGTGAAGAATTTTATGAATTATCTGTGAATAATTCAAAAACCCTTTGGAAGGAGAAAGTCCTTACAGCTCTGAGCTATTTTCAGAAGATACCTTTCCTCACAACACACAAAATCATTTAAAACACTTTAATCCCTTTAATGTAATGTGCCAAAAAGAAAGTAATGATTTCTAGAGAGTTAAACATTTGGTATACTTTGCTAGAAATCCATATTTTGTAAAGCCAATTTACTTTCCTCAGAAACGCATAAGAGAAACAATTAGGTGTCTAATCTTGGTGGATATGCACCAAGTATTGTTTAAAATGGAAGCTATAAATTATCAGTCAATAAAAAGCACAATACTTGAAGGCAGTAAAAATTCTTTTCTCTTAAAACAACAGTTATTACAAAGTCAGTCTTTAAGAACGGGATTGTGAGGCGACATCTTGAGCCATAAATATTAAAATATGAAGACAGAAGTTTATTTATGTAAACTGCAGTTAGTAGTTTTTGTTAGACCATTCATTAGAAGAAAAATGGGACTGGGTAATAATTTACAGAGAGATGCAGTTCAAGGCTGAAGAAATTCAGGAAAGAACTGTACTATTCATTTAAGGGATGAGACAGATACTTTCACTTGTCTGCAGAAATTGTCCGTGTGCTCAAAATTAAACGCTCGCATTTTAAAGGCTTTTTATTTTTATTCAGCTTCATATTGTATTTATGAACTGTTCTGATCCTACTATTCATCACTGCCATCCAATATTTTTCCTAATTAAAATTACTTTGAAGTCTCTGACCTTTGGGCAGACACTCCATTCTGCATTAAAATGTAATTATCTTTGTAACACGAATATACTTCTCATGCTGGCCCCCCGCTCTTCTTTTTACAGAATAAATACATACTAAATGTAAGGAAAAGACTTCATTGCACTTGATAATGAAAAATAAAATAAACGAAGCAGCCTGGTTTTCCTTTCACATGTAACAAGTGCAGAGAGAAAGTAAAGGCAATACTTAGAAGTTATAGAGGAATTCCTTCATACGCAATATATAATTTTTCTGCAGGACGTATTGCCATGAAAACTCACCAGCGCAAGAGCTTCACTGAAATCAAAAGAAGAACAGACTTTTATATAAGAGTAGATCCGACAATCTCACAGTTTATAATCCAGTGGTATTACGTAGGATACAGCACAGTTTATTAATAAACAGGACTGGGGCCTCTTTTTTTGAACGTGAAAGATACCCATACATTACAAAGTGAAGAAAGGAAATTTCCGGTGGGTAATTTACAGCTTTTTTCCTAAACATTTGGTTCTGGTCCCTGCAGCTATACAAATCACTGGTCTGACTAGCGTAGCACTTCTCACTTATATCCTTGTATTCACCACTGCTTCTCCTAGCGAAGGTAGTGTTTCATCTGAATGAATGACAGCTCTTTAACTATTTGTTTGCTTTATGTTACTCTGTTACTTTTTCTGTGGCCAAAGAATAAGAACTTAATAAATAACTTACCTTTACGTAGAGCTGCTGAAATTCCTCAAGGTTCAGTCTACCACTTGGACAATCCTTTAGAAATCCTTTGTACCACTGTTTTAGCTCATGTTCATTGAACTCCGTGCTCTTCACCAGATCCTCCATCACTTCAGGGGCCAGCTTGCTATTCTGTTTCCCCATTCTGCCTAAAGAAGAAATAAATTAATACAATTAGCCAAGTTGCTGTGATCATTTTAAACTTGATTAGCAAAAAAGCTGGAACGCATCACTTGTGCACTCTGCTGCTTTCAGTCAAACGCAACTGCATGGACTCCCTAGTGACCAGGAAACTAAGCTAGATTTGAACATTTGAGGCTGAAAGGGGGAGCAATAAAACATTCTTCTTTCATTTAGAAGTCAAGCCCTGGAGACAGACTGCTCATCTGCCTTCAAAACAATGATAAAAATTAATCTTTTTTATCTTTAATAATATTCTCATCCAAGTGAAAGGTTTATTTTCTTTCGGGTGTGTGTGTGTGGGGGGGGGGTTATCGCCTTCCTTTGCAAAGTACTACACATTTCTCTTATTTCAGAGTTATCGTCATATCGAGAGGTGACCTCTCTTTTTTTTCTAGCGATTTCTGTAAGGTAATTTCTACCTTTTCACTACTCTAAGGCTGAAAAATATGGCTTCCTTTTTTCTTTTAATTTAGCAAAACCTTTTCATAGATTCAGGGACATCTGCAGAATTCCTCTTTATCTTTCATGTCTCTTCAGACACGGCACTCACGTTAACAGCTACTCTTCACAGGCACAAGGCTGTGGACAAGACAGGGCTATAATGTGAAGCACTACATATTCCACTGTGAGGAAGCAAAGCCAGAGTCATACATGTGGTCTTAAAAAATGATGAAATCAAACTCGAAAGACAGATGGAATTTTTATTTATATATAGAGATATATAAGTATACTTACTGTAGAGTTAATATACAGTAGATGGTTTATACTCCATCACTGTTAACCCTGGAGATATCCACTGCAGTTGTTATATAAATCTTATACATCTATTTATAAATGTTTAATATTTATAAATATAAAATATACAGAAGCATAAAATACAGATATGCCTATATACAAGTACATTAATTTCAATACTGTTCATGTTGGTCTTTTGTCTGAGACACCTCTCCAGTCTGCCTTACCCCTCTCCACAGCATCCCCACCCAAACCCCAGCCCAAACATGATGCTTGGGGCTATCAGCAATCCCTTTGCTAAGGGGCACACACAGTTCAGCCCACAAGCATCCTGGACTCTAAGAAAAAGGAGGTCTATCCTGTCACAGGATTCAGTCATTTGAAAGTACAAAATGCTACAACACATCGGGCTAGGACATTATCAGCCAGAAACGTCCCAAAGCCATAGGGACCAATACTGTCAGAGGACTGCACTGCGCTGCTGCACAGATGCAGCTGAAGGTGGAAGCAGGCCATCGTTTCCTAGGGTGCTTCCAGCATCTAGCAAGCAAATCCTCCTTACACACACTCCACACTTCCTTCCCCTGTGAGCCTCATGAGATTCCACCGTGCCTTCTTGCAGATAATGATTTGCTCTGTATCCTCCCTGAATTATAAGCACACCCTACATGAACTCATACAGCAAATCATTATTTGCCTGTAGTAAACTATTACTTGGGAGCAGCACACTGCTCGCTCACAACTCAGTCTATAGCTCTGCTGAACTCCCATCCACATGCTTTGGTAAATTTAGCTCAAATACTGGAGAGTTTTACCTTTTAGTTAATTACTGTAGGCCTAATTCTGTATGCAGACCTCTAGAAATCAGCTATTTTGATTGAATGACGGATTTGCAATTTATAACTATTTAGAACAATTGCCCTTGCCTTAGCTTTGAATTTCCTTTCTCCTGAACATGAGCTTTCAAAATGAATATCAATTATGTATTATATTGACTTAATTTGGCATAGTCTGAATTTAGATGCCATAGAGACTAATGTACACTAATACAGATCTCGCTCTAGTTCCAACTCAGATGACCTTTAAATGAAATGACAGAATGTTTTGTTTTAATCATTAAGAGGCCTGTTTATTTCTTCCTTTTTTTCTTCTTTTTTTCCTTCAAATTGTGCTACCCTTTACAGTCATAAAGTGCTTTGCTTAGGAACCAAAGGACCCCAAAAGCTTCTCAGCAATTACAGTAACCACCTTAGGGAAGTTCTTAGGGCATCTTCTGGCCCTCTTAATTCATCCAAGTCTGCTTTTATTTGACTCTTTCCATCCGGATTCTTATTCCCATTAATGTTTATCTCAATGACAGTTATACATGAAAAAAGTGATCTTGAACGGGCAAATATCAGGCATTTTTGACTGACAGATTTTCTATTATTGGTAACGTAATTACAACTTTTCTGTATTTTTCGTGTTAGTTTTACAGCCCTGTGGGCCTGGCACTGCACAGAAATGGAAACACACAGAACCTGTGAACCTCAGCACAATTTTCCAGTTTGCTATAGTATTTTCAGCAACATGGACATAAAACACCATAGAAAATGGAGTGGGTCTGCATTTACACAAGTTTACATGACTAAAGGGCTGGACAAAGATATCCACCCATAACCTTATCTGTCATCACATCCAGAGAAATAGGACACCAGCTTTCTGTCTCTGTGATGAAGGTCCCTAGTTTCGGTGAGCAGCTTTTCCACTGTAGGTCGTCCAGTCGGTCCCATCCTGACACATCCCAACAGATAATATCCTCTATTGTATCAGTGCAAAACGGCAGCTAACGTCTTGAAAAACAAGAGGTTGGTTCCAGAGAACCAAACCAGCATTTCGGGAAGGTATAATTTGAGGCTGATAGGTTCTGCACTCTCATTTGCTGCTCCAGTTCAATATGGCATGTAACCTGCCTCGCTCTATTTGAGACGAGGGACTGAACAAGCTGACCCACTCAGCCACAACGCCTTCCTGTAATTGCAAGCATCCATTCTTTCTTCTCCTTTTAAAGGTCTTTTCTTACAGAATTGAATTACAACCTGCAAGAAGGCTTAAGAGTCTCATATCATTATCAAATATAAACTCATACTTCTGGCTCTGGGAGATACAGCTTATTTGGGAATAAAAACTCAAATACATAGATTATCTAGTTAATCATATTCTAACATCTTCTAGGGTTTCATTGAATCTCTTATTGTTATTGAAAAAGTTCAATCACCCATTAGCAATGAGTACATCACTGCCAACACATTTAATTTTCTAAAATTGAAACTATTTTTAATTAAGTTATAATCATGGTTTCCCAAACATGTTTTGTTTTTTTTTTTTTCCTTGTGAAAATCCATGAATATGCATTAGGCAAAAACGGGAGACAACAGCTGCACAATCACTAAGTTTTCAAGTAGAGGAAAGGTCACTCCGCAAGCATCTCTTTGTTTAGTAAATTTAATTTTTTCAAACTACAGATTTGCTTCCAACTTCCATCCTTCCAACCATGCAATGTGACAATCCAAGCACTGTTATTCATCTTCTGCTGTGTTTTCTGATTGGCAAAAATCATGAAAGGGAAGGAAAAAAAAAAAAAGGGGGGAGAGCAACACGCTTTTATTCCAAACCAGTGTGGGGTAGAGATTCATGATAAACAAGAAACTAGCTAAGTGGGTGGCACTTTGCACGAGTAAAGGTGTCAAGTCTGTTCCCAACGTGATTACTCTAGCAGAAGAATGCTTACTAATATTAGCAAGAGCAACACAGTCCAGATTACAGCAGTAATGTCACGAGAGTAACAGCAATAAAGGCTGAGCTTAAGAAACACATCTTTTTGGCCAAAATGCTGCAAAGAGGCCATTTAGCTACCCAGAGAAACAAGCTTTTCAGGAGTGCTTAGTGCAGTAGCACCTCAGCAGTCACACAGCAGACCACGAATTGCTGGCCCATAGGCTATGTTGGCCCCAACAGGCCCATAGCAAGGTCAGTTTTAAAAGCTGGAGTTTTATTAAACAACAGATCCAAAAACTAAAGCACTCTGGGCTGTGCTGGCGGACAGCAGGCAGAGGAGAATGAGGAATATTTGGGGATATATTTGCCTGCTTTTTGTCCCCTCCAGACTGGTGGGGCTGGCCTGGGAAGAGAGAGGGATCTGCAGCAGCAGGAGCTTGACGTTACTCTAGAATGACTCAGCAGCCTGGCGTACCAAATCAGTTTTATATTGATTTTCTGGGGGCTTTGGAGGTAAAAGGAGTTAAATAATGTGCAGAAAGAAGAAGACAGTTACTCCAGTTTTAAAACCATACCCGGTCTTCCAGTTTTTCCTTTAACTCTTTGGTTTGATATCTTTCCTGCAATTCCATCTGGAGTTCCACACGTGCTTTAGCCCTGTTAAAAGGTCTCCTATCTCTACACTAATCTCCTGGGGTTTTTCCAGGGTTTTTTCCCTGGAATATTTTATAGCAATTCCTATATAGGTTTAACAATTGTGTCTCTCCCGCTTGGCTTGCCAATACTACACCATCAGCACGTGCAGAGTATTAAAAATCAGGGTTTTACTAAAGACGAAAAAAAAAGTTAAACTTCAAGAGCAAAATATGACTTACGGAAGCTCCTTTGCTGATTAATGATTTCAGGACACCCCCAAACTGTTGTTAACACAGCTCTGTTCCCACCCGTTTCCTCCTTCCCCCCTCTCCATTCCCCTTCAGCCTTCTCATCAGGCTTTCAATTTTTAAAGGGACCAGGGCAAAACAAATATAACTCTGGCCATTCCTAGTGAAGAATAAACTTGAGTGTTTTTCAACATACTTGTGCTAGTGCTGAAGAAGGATCCAAATTCCTGCACAAACCATGTCCCTGCAAACCCAGTCCTGTGCCTTTTTGCTTGCTTTGCTTAAACCCAGTTATACAATATCATTTTCTTTTCACGTTGCGTTAGGCCAAGCATTGCCAGCAGGCTGAGGGAGAGGATCCTTACCCTCTACAGAGCACTGCTGAGGCAGACCTGGAGTGCTGTGTCCAGTGCTGGGCTCCCCAGTACAAGAAAGACAGGGACATACTGGAGCAAGTCCAGCAAAGGGACACCAGGATGATGAAGGGACTGGAGCATTTCACATGTGAGGAGAGACTAAGGGAGCTGGGACTGCTCAGCCTCGAGAAGAGAAAGCTCAGGGGAATATTAGGAACGTGTGTAAATAGCTGATTGGGACAGTAAGGAAGATGGAGCTAGACTCTTCTCAGTGGTATCCACTGAAAGGACAAGAGGACAAGAGACATTAAAAAAAAAAAAAAAACCAAAAAACTTACCGTGAGGGTGGTCAAGCACTGGAACAGATTGCCCAAGGAGGCTGTGGCGTCTCCATCTTTGGAGACAGTCAAAACATGCCTGGAGACAGTCTTAGGCAACCTGCTCTAGCTGACCCTGCTTGAGCAGGGAGGTTGGACTAGATCTCCAGAGGTCTCTTCCAACCCCAACTATTTCATGATTCTTTGAAACAATTTGGGGGAAATGGGAACTTCTACCACCTCACTTTTGCTACCTGCTCTAGCTGGCTAGTTTCATTAAAGTCCCTTCAGAGGTAACTGAGAGAAAAGGGTTCGCCCTAAGGATCATTTGGAAAAGATGCTCTGATGATTCCAATCACCTCTCTGCCTTTGCTGACTCCAGAAGGAAGGTAGGGAGATTAGCCTTAGGTCCCTAGGTACAGGCACCCAGGCAATGTGAAGGAACAGGACTACCCCAACTTATCTCGCTATATTTTGGCTGCTTTGACACCTGCCCACGTTCTAGTTCTTGTTTTCCCACCAAACCTGCATGAGCTGAATGGGGTAGTCAACCAACGTCTCCATGGCAGCAGCCTCAAGAGTCATTAAAGACCCCTCGTAAGGCACATGTTTTTCTTGCTTTTCCCTGGCTCTGGGAAATGGGAAGGAGCCATGTGGACTATGCCAGAAGCAAATTACAACACTCGGTTTGCCAGCTCAGCTGTGCTGGCAGGCAATCATTAGGTTGGAAGGAAAGCTGTGCTTCATCCCCACCCCTCTGCCAGCTCCCAGCCCACAAACTCCCACAGGAACGTGCTGACTCCTGTGGACTTCATGTGAAATCCAGGCATTGAGCAGGTAAGTGTGGTGGGTGTCTTTGCAATCTTTGACCCAATCTAAATCTATAAGCACTAAGTTGATTAAGTGCTGTATAGACTCCAACATAGGTGCAGATATAGGAGGAATAAAACAAATTTCCAGTTGTGTAATGATAATAACTATAGCTCCTGACAACTCCTAACATTGTTCCTTTCTCCTCAGGCTACTTATGACACTGCCTTTCCTCTACTAATGTCAGCATGAAGGATAGACAGGAGCAGACTGTCAAACCACACAGATGCTTCGTTTCTTCAAAATTATTTATTGTTCCACAGAAAAAGAAATCTAGAACCTTTCAAACAAAAAAAGCCAAAAATCTCATACCCAAAGCCCCACCGGAGTAAGTATCCGAGAAACAATATGTGTGGAGGAGAAGAGGAATTTTCCCATCCAAAGCACGAAGAGCAATGGCTGCAACTGGAACGACTTTGTCCAACTGCAGTATTTCCCATGCAAATTGGGAAGCATCTCCTCACAACAGCTGCCAACGTGATTTCTAAGCTAGCTTGCACAACATAGGGATGACCCTAAGCCTGCCTCTTGCATAGCAGAATCACACTGGAGGGGAAAGTCCTTTTTTTCCCCCATATGTGCAGGAGAGGAAGATCTGTTAGAGAAGAGTGACGTGGTATTTATATATGATACCATTTGAATCTTTTAGTATACTGATGCCAAAGAACTATTACAGGACTATTAGACCTTTTGAAAAGGAGTCAGTCAGCTTACAAGGAACTACTGGTAGCAGCAGTTGTCTTTCTGCCCTCACTGCACCCCTGTAAGCCAGCCAGTTTGATCCTCCTCAGTGACCTTTACTTCATTGCGGAGGCTGTATCACATTGTGGCCCTCCAAAACTCCCAGGGGCAGAAGACTCCCTCACTCAGCTCAGTTCCCTTTTCCTGCTCCTCTCCCAAAACCCCTGGATCCAAACACATAGCAGCTCCACACCTGAACATCAGCAGCAAGGAGAAAGAGCAGCAGCAACCTGTAGGAGCGGAAGCTGAATGCCGTCCAGTTCTCAGCATTTCCCATTTCTCCCCTCTTGGAGGGGAAAAGCCAGGCAAGTAGCACCACCCCAGGTACAGGCAGATGAACAAAAGGACAGATGGTACCAGACACAGTGAAAGCCTAACTGGGCCATGCGATGCAGAATACTGTGGACCTGCTCTAGGTGACCTTGCTCTGAGCAGCTGGTTGGACTAGATGATCCCCACATGTCCCTGCCGATCTCAGCGATTCTGTGACTCGAGAACTGCAGAAACCACTTCAGTAGTAATTCTGGGATAATCTGATTATCAGGTACAGGTAGAGTTATTATACTCCCACAGTATTAGTATTTTGGCCGTCAGTGATCTGTAGTGTTCAGGAACACATTGTGCTCTTTCCCACCGAGAAGCAAAAAGCACTCTGAACTACCAGCTTTTCCCTTCACACAATGCTTTCGTCTCTTCTGAGATTTTAACCAAACTCATGCTGTGCTTTGCACCATGCAAACTGATGGAAAGTTCATCAGTGAAAACCAAATACATCTTTTTGTAGATGTGCAACACCACATTGAAGTTAGGGAGTCTTAATTTACTGCTGACAACATAAACTTCAAATTAAGGGTGAGGCAAACAGGTCAGGTTCTGATCTACGTTACACTACGGTAAAACTGGAATAAATCTAACGATTTCACGTTACTTTACTGGTTTTACCAAAGATCAGATTCAGGCCTGTAATCTTTCTGCCTAAAAGAAACACGGAAAAATAGAGAGTAATGACATTATGGAATACAATTATCCAACTGAATTGAATAGTAAATGGAGGGAAGAGGCTCAAGCAAAAGAAGAGATATATTTTTAAATGTTATTTGAAATGAGATGGATATTCAATTAGATTCAAGCAATTAAAAAAAAGGTAAAATCTGTGTAGGCAGAGGCTCTAACATAACAATGACTGGTACGTAGGGTTCCCCCCCACTCCCAGGTGACTAGAAAACAAATTTGTTTCATTAAATGTGTGGAAACATTTGAATTTGTTTTCTTCTGAGTATGGAATAAAACCAAAAGGGAGTTACCTACGTTTTCAATGTGAAAATCAAGGGTAATACTAGCCAGGAGCTCAACTGCTGATGCACCCCTGTGGGATACAGTGGAGCTTTATTCAAAGCCAGACTGCAAAGCAGGCAGCTATATAAAGTGACCTGCAGATATATGGTCTGAAATATGTCTAAGGGTCCTGTTCCTGCTCCCAGTCCTTATTCAGATTGGGAAGCTGCTTAGAGCAAGCCATAGCCTTCTCTCTTCCCTTATAAGTGGCATAGGAGGAAGCACACAGCATAAAAGCAGAGACTTGTCTACGTTGTTTAACACAACCTGGGTGCTCAGAAGAGCTTCCAGGTTCTACCACTTAGATTTAGCCTTGAAGAAACAGGAACAAAATTGCTCTTTTGCTTGCTCTTTCTTTCAGTCTTTCCTTTTGCATTGCAATGAGGAGGATAGCCATATTTCTACAGAAAGTTTTAGCTCTGAACAATCAATGTTCCTTAAGAAAATTTTTACTGAAGACTTCTTATTCAACTCTGTTGTTTGGCCTTGTTACATGCCATAACTTAAATAGTATTTTTTTTCTTTTTGACATGTCCACTTCTTGTCTTCCGATGTTCAGACAGTTTGGTGACCTATTCTAGATCTTCTAGACAATTTAGTGATTAATTTCTGAGGAGAACAATATGCTTGTTAATATTGAGTCAGAAAAACATGTAAGTGTATCTGTTGCCATAGTTTAATTTTGCTACTAGGCCAGTCTCTATCAAGTGTGGTGATCAGTAAGTAGCATGAAGGTGACAACTGAGAAAGAAGCTTAATTTATCAGCTGTAAGATGAATTTAGCTGGCCTATTCTCTCTGATTTTTGCCTCGTAAATAATGTGTTAAATGCATGCAGAACATTTACAGTATCTTTTTGTAATAATTTATATGCCAAATAACATTCCAATGAATTTGAGTAATGGTTAGTCTGATTATCCAGAATGTTCTACTGCCTTCAGAGCCTTGATTGCAATGAAAGCTTTGCTGTATGCCTTACACCAAATGTAACAGCTTTTGGCTGATTTCTCCGAGGGTTTAATTCTAGAATCTATGGCTTCCAATAGGCTAACTTTCCCAAGTGAGATGCCTTGATTCACAGACGGAGAAATCATAATCTTCTGGACATCACTAGTGCAGAGTAGCCACTGGAACAAGTTAAGTGTCAGCACTGAGGACCATTTTCCAAGCCTTGCATTTCAGAAGAGTGGCCTATGTGTTTTTTAGATATTTCAGAGATCTAGCCTCTGCTCAGTATGCCACTTCTGAGATGTGTGCTGCAAACTTCTCTTTTTGGGGACTACTGACAAGGCACGCTTGAATATTGTCTCCCTGAGTGGGTTCCAGCCTTCTTTTGAATCATGTGTCCACATTTGTGTGGTACTGTAAGCATTCATCTAATTTCGTCACGCCAGAATAGACCAAAATTTCCTCCACCTGAGAAACAGATTTTTTTTTTTTTTTTCAACTTACAGAGACCATAGTTATTAAAACACTGTTTTTCTTCAGGATCAACATTATTGATGGTTCATGCTCAAGGATAAGCACTTTTAGACTCTAGACATTGCCTTTGATCACATTTACATACAGGCACCAATTTTTTGTCTTAGTTTCTTAGTTTTGGTTTGCTTGCTTTTAAATTAATGGTCATTTATTCTGCAGTAATTAGCCAGAAAAACTTTCCCTACACACTTTCCCTACATTGAGATTGCAGTAGATCTTCTGAACCGCTATCAGTTTGTTTTACTGTTAGTTTGAATGGTCATTGAACCCTTGGTAAGTGCAAAGTAGCCAAATTCTCTAAGCTGGCATGCTTATTCACAAGTTTTTCACTGGTCATTTTCCAGTCTTATTTTCCTTGGTGTTTGAATCCATTATATGCCTTTTTAGGACCACATCTCTCTCTCTCTTCAGTCATTAGGCTCTACTTTTGACACAGGCTTCACACTTCCTTTATATCCATGTTCCTCATCACAGCTTTTAAACAATATTGTCCTACTTTTCTGCAAAGGTGGATTAATCTCATCTAACGTTAGCTGTTTTAAAAAGTTAGTTTTCTCTGGTCCCTCTGTAGTCATTAGCGACAGTCAGATATCTTCAGAGTGATTCATCCCATGTAGAGATAGACGTCTGAAAGAGGCACGATGAATATATGTATGCCTATTTTAAGACAGGATGAATCACCCTCTACAGCGGTCTCTTTCTTTTCTGCTGATTGTAGAGGCAGCCTTGTAAACTTGCTTAGATTTGAAAATGAATTTCTAAATGCTTAAAGTGAAACAAGAAAGATCCTCCTTGACAACAGTGGATAACCTCGAATCAGAATGCTGGTCCTGATCTCACTAGGAAGCACATACGCTTGCTGAGGTTGATTATTATTCCTCTATATTACAAATTTTATTCGGGTGTGACTAATGCCATTAAAAGCCCAACATACTGGTATACTAAATACAGGCAACTATTGCTAGTTATTTCCATCAAAGCAACGGAAAGTTAACTCTTTTCCACCCTTCTCCAGGCCCCCCAACAACATTATGGTTTTAAGGAGCTGAACTGCAGTGATCAGGCTGCTCAGGAGTGTCTCATTATGTCCTTGTGATTTCCTGGGTTTTGCCATCTAGTGCCTTATACTTGGTATAGTTTTTAGCCCAGTAAAGTCCTGGCCTCAAAGAGCGGTATTGATTATGATTTAAATATATCATTATTCCATAAAAATTTTCACTCCAGGCATCTTCCTGCTATATAACTACTGTCTAGCTCTCTCTTCGTCCACTGCAATAATCTCTTTAGCAGCTGTGCCCGATGGTGCAAGACACTGTCTCATGGCAATATCCAGATATATGCAGGGAGAAGCAGGTACTGTGAGCCATGAATGGCTCTTCTCTGCTCTTCATTGGGCACAACCGCAACAAGATTAGTGCATAGCTTCTTTCCTTCCTATCTGCTCCCAACTCACAAAACAGTGATAGTGTCTCTTTTTCTTCTTGCTCTTGTGTCCTGTGATGAGAACTGCAACCAGTGAAGGACTGAGTACAAATCTGAATAAGGATATCAGCACATGGTCTATAAACCGTGTGGCAATAAATAGAATAAATACAGGCAGATACACATAGACATATTTTAAATCTTTTGTTTTCATTCAACTTCTGAACGTAAAAAATAATACTGAAGATTTTGGAGTTAGCTCCCTTTTGCACACATCTAGTGTGATCAGCATAAGTGAGCTGATTTCAACTAATGATTTTGACCTGTGTGCGAAACAACTGCATTACTAAAAACCACATGACTGTGTATTATGACAGATATTAATAGAAGTGGTTACCATAAAAGTATATTACAGCTTTTTATTTTACTAAAAACCTGTCAAAGTCAAAACAAAGTGTTTACATCACTGTGGCTAGTGATCCTTTGGTGGAACGCTCACCCTGAATTCATTATAAACCAATTGTCAGAACCTTCCCTTGTGACTGTTTCAGATGGAGCATGATTAAATGCAGAGGAAATACATTACTGAGAAGATGAATCATAATTCTGCAGATTGAAATCAATGGCTTTACACGTTTATGTTGGACACTGAGGGGCGGTCAAAAATGTTACTCATATAAACAAGTGAACAAATGAATCACAAACAGCTTGAAACACACTTAAAATTTGACTGACTGTAACATCGATATAGAAGAAATAGAAAAAAACTGAAAATGCTTTTTTCAGGAAGAACTTTCAATTAAAAACGCTTCAGAGCTCCACTATGAAATACAGAGGTTTTCCATCATTTTTGATTCTTACAGTTTGGAAGAAAGGTAATAAATTAATTAACAGCTGTTTGATGGCTCATTTGAAATAAGATTTTAGTTTGTCCAATATCATTCTAAATAGGCAGGTTTGTAATCGTCTTGCAACAAAGAGAGGATGAACTCATGACTTGGAGAGTATCAGTATGACCTAAGGCACTTTGAGTTCAATTCCACTACCCAAATACAGGGTATTCTAGATGGTCCAGGAGGGCTTCCCTTTTCCCCTAAGCCCTGTGTTAATATCTGCCTGCTCTGTGCGGATGTCTCAGATACCTTAGGGCCTTTCAGATGGCACTAGACAACCATGCTTTAGCAACTGAACCAAGCCTTTCTTTGAATCAAATCCTGCCTACCTAATTTAGACAGCGAACTTGTACCTACTGAAACAGTAAATGACAAAGCACTCTGTTTTGTCAATAGAGAAAAGCCATCACAGAAAATCCCTGCTCATCTATAGGCCCTCTCTTTGGAGTCCTTCAAAAATGCCTGCCTTCCCTCACTCTGCACATACATTAGGAGGGCGGTTTTGGTATGCAGCTGAAGTTTAGGCGGGAAATAAGGTCTAGTCTAACAAGCTACAGTTGCTATGCTTGGTTAACCAAAAAGCTGTCAACCTTCCTGTTGGTTCGGGCTAACACGTGCGACAGACAGAGTGCACACAGAGTCAGATGTCATTTCAGCTGTGCCAAAAGGTGGGTTGCAAAGATCACATAACCGTTGTTTGTGCCTGTTCATATTCACTGTCCCATTTGCTATTTAATAGTCTAATATGTCTGCAATGCTCTGCACAAGAAGCCTAAATCTTAGCTGAGATTTCCAAGCAATTTTTTAGCTTTAACTAGCATCCTTTGTGTACGCTGGAGCAAAAAGAACAAAGATGGGAAGGCATGGAACTGAACTGGTCCCTCCAGCACTGAATTTAGAAGTATTCATTGCTTGTGCTTCTTCCTTTACGAGTTTCATTTTCCAGAGTTCTCAGTCCAACTTCTGTCACACAGGACACAATTGATTCAAAATGTAAGAACAGCTTCTATGCAGATTTAAAAAAAAAAAAAAAAAAAAAAAGTCCTGCAGAACAGAGAACCTCTGCTACATGGATAAATCCAGCATCAAAGCAATAATGCGAAGCACCAAAAAGTAATAACGCATGTAATCACCATTCCCTAGTATTTTCTCATAAATCAGTACACACTAATAATACTGCTATTTAAAATCAGATCGATAGACAATATAGGTGATTCTCATGAATGCATCTTCCTGGAAAAATACGAGTATTTTTGTAGACGCTGGAGTAAAATTATTTTAAAAAGCTCTTAGCAAGGCTATATACTGATGGAAATATAGAATGCATTCTGAGATTAATATTGATAGAAACTGCAAAACGAGCAAGTAAGAGCAAAGCAAAAAGAAAGCTGTCTCTCTGCGAGGAGACTTTGTGTCCCCAAAACAGGAACTTCGTTATTATTTCACGATCTTAATGGCAAGTCTTTAAGCCTTACGTATGTCCTTCATCACACAAAATTCATCATAAACACAAAATAGTAATTCTAAGATACGTAATAACTGAAAGCTCTTAGCTATTTCTTTTTCTTTTGACTGCACCATTTTTATAGTACAATAGTTGTTCTGAAAGACAGTAAGGTTAAAAAAATATATATATAAAACTCTTCATAAATCCAAAGCATGAATCACTGCATAAGGTTTTCTGGTTAAAAGATAAGCCAGTCGGGGGGAGAGAGAGACAGTGAGGCTCTCGTGCTAAAGGACTGCACAATTTTATAATTTCATACATTAAAAATAACTGGAACAATTTCTTCCAACTGTTCAGTGAGAGCTCTACTGGAATACATTTTTGTAACAGCTGGCTATTGTGGCTGTGCTAATAAAACACTGATATACTTGCCCAGCTGAACTGATGTGTGCGCAAACTGTGTGCACTCATGCTTTTTTTGGTGAAATAACCATAAATAGAGACAAGAGATACAGAAATTAAATTTTACTAGTATTTACCACGGCCAAGAATAATAAAATCTATATGGAGGAAAGAGGAGGAAACAGAAGAGAACTTTACAAAGCATCGCAAGTCTGTAGTACTACCGCATCAAAGAGAACTTCTGTACCTCAACTTGCAAAGAACAACAAGCAAGGAGCAGTCTATTTTCTTACTTCAAAGAGATGCTTGCTTTTCAGATGGCTTTCTAAATGCTGTTTTTCTAGGGCACATGCTTTAGTAGTTGTCTTTCTGGGGATGACTAAAAAAGGTGGGTAGAAAATGTTAGCAACATTTTTGATTTAGACATCAATGCATTTACAATTCCACCAGTGAAACATACGAAAGCTGCTATAAAGGAACAGCTCTGAGCACAGGTGGTAGCAATGTATCCAAGAAGATAGAAAAAAAAAAGCAACCATGATGCAGATAAAAATATGATGGAAAACAAGTGAAAGCTATATAAATATTTAAATTATGGGATTATGGAATTAACCCAAAATACTGTCTGACTTCCTTGTGTTTATTATCCATCAGGATAAAGCATTTGATAGATGTTGCTACATACATACAAGCTGATTCAGAAATCTTTTGGATGTTCTTAAAATTCAAAATCCACAATGCTAGTGTGCCATTCCATTATACGGTCTAGCAAAATAAAATTTTGTTCTGATTCATTGCCCACCGAAACCTGTGGCAGATAAAGACCTCTGGGGAAATTACCTTAAGGAGATCAAGCAACAGAAAGACCATAGTCCAGGCCATGTATCCTGGAAAGCATGATAAACAACTCTAATTCTCAAGCAGGATGATGTTTCTTCTAATTTAGGGATGATTCTTGCTAAATTGTCCATGAGAATTAGTTGAGGCCCATGGACCTAGACTGCAAAGATGCCAGGCAAAAAAGAAAAGAAAAAAAAATATAAAAAGACGGTTTCATTTTGACAAAAAATTGGTGATTACTGAGAAAACCTTAAAGTCTCGCTAAAGCAGACCAGGGAGTATCTTTCCAAGTCAAGCAGGAACTTCTGGTGGTTACAGGCAAGGAAGAGGGCTGGACAGCACTTACATGGCTGCGCCTTCCGCAATAACTGCTGCTCCCAGGTGACAGTAGACAGCAATGGGTGAAGTATTTGTATACCCAACTGTGACATGAGGCAGCTGCAGCTGCATTGACACCTATCCTGGGCTATTTAAAAGCCTGCAGAATTTGGAAAGCTAGGGAATATCAGCCACTACCCTCCTCTTTGAATGAAGGCTCAGCATTACCTCATGATTACCTCATGCATTATTGGAGAATGCAGAGGTGAAATGGTTTATGATAAAAAAAAAAAAAAAAGATTGTCGCTCTCTCTAATGAGATTCCAGATGTTGGGAGTGATTTTAGTGACGATCCAGTAGTCTATTTCACATTGTTTATGCTTCTGCAACTAAAGTACATAAATTATATTGCTGCTGCGAAACAATAAAAGTACCTTGGATGGCCAACAGAAAGGAAAATTTCCTTTCCTTATAGTCAATTCCATCTTTACCAACTAATTTCACTCACAGCTTTTTTTAATAGCAAAAATGCCCCACAACTTTTGTATATGACTACAACATCTAGAGTCATCCATATCGTATAGCTTTAACCTTCTCAAATTTTCATGTTCACACTAAGTTAGTCAATGAGGCCAACACGAAGACAGTCATCTCCAGACTGCGATTTAGCCAATTGATCTAAGACACTTCCTAGGATGGGATGAGTCATACTTTGGAGGTGCTGTTCTCTCTCCATTGACTCTCCAGACTATCCTGTCTAATAATCACTGATTAAATTAGCTTTCCTGAATCTGTCTGATCCCTTTTTGACACCATTTAAATCTTGGTCTCCACAACATCCTGTGGAAATCAGTTTCAAAATTTGATTAAATGTTTAATAAATATGTTAAATAATTTAATTGGTGATCCTATTTCTTGTACTGCAAGAAATAGTGACTGCTGCTTATTTACCTGCTCCCTCAGCAGTCATAAAACAGCCAGTCTATCTAGTCTGTGCTCCATATTCCGAATCAACTTAACCTTCGCCTTTTCTATACCTTTTATAATTTTACCATCTCCTTATCATATAAGTGACTATAATTACACATAGGATGTTCCACATGTTTATGCAGTGGCATATTTTTCCACTTCTATCCTAATATTTTCTAGCCATTTTAACTGCTATTTGAACTGAGCTGATATTTTCACAGTTATCCTCAGTAATTTCCGGTTTCCCTTCTGACTTCTAATAGTTATCATCAATGTATTTTGCACTATCTTCCTGTTACTGCCAATGAAATCACCTGCAATTTTATCTTCCCAATGTTAAGTATTAATGTCATGCTGCAGCACTTTATAGTTGGATTTAAATTTGACTATCATGGATAATTTCAAATCATATGCAAACTTTCCCACTTCCCTTGTCAACTCCACAAGTCACTTATGAATATATTTCAGGTTTTTTTCAAACCCTCCATAAATTGTAAAGATGTGCGATAATCATTTTTATGCCTACAATGTTTTACCATACTATGAGTATTAAAGTACTACTAATGACATAGAAAATTCTCAACTTGATAGAAGATGGCTTTAATACATGTTGCTATCATTAAAAGCCAAAAACTTGATAAAATGGTTGACAGATTCATGTATTTTAATAAAGTGGGAAGGAGTGTTGTGATCATTTAAGAGAGAAATGGCAGAATTTCACTCTCAAATTCCTGGTTCATCTTCAATCTTCACCACTGAACAAGAGCACAGTTTTTAGACAGGCTCCCGGTCTCGATCTAGAGCTTTAAAACAACAGATAATCTATGAGGTCCTACAGTTGAATCAGGCCCTGATTGTGCTTAATGTTATACTAGTAGAGCTGTTAACTCTGGCATGACAGTAAAGCAGAAGAATTAAAGGCAATGAAGGATGCAGCTTAGAAACTGGGTAAACAGCGGAATGCAAAAAACAGCAATAAAAAAACAGAGTAATCTTAAAAGCTATTTTGGCACTTGCCAGGAGCTTGGAACAGCTAGTAAATCAAATCAGAGGATGCAATATAAAAAACTGTTGATGCCAGAAGGCAAAGAATTGTCGCAGCTCGTTATATTTGTAGTACTCTTTCTTCTTCTTCTTTTTTAAATTACTCCAAAAAGACTCAGTATAACGAGAACCTGTTACAGTATCCCCTTTGGAACTGAACAAGGAAAGACTCCAAATGATGGGCTTCTGGTAGTGATATTTTTCAGTCTCCAAGACAAAAGGGAATACAAAACAAATGATATTCAGGAAACCTGCCTGATTTTTTCATGGTGGAAAAAATCTCCTCATCTTTGCTGACCACAACAGCCCTGTTACTTGAGCCAGGCAAACAGGGAGGGGAAAAAGCTACATGAAGACATCGATTTAGGGAAAAGGATCCAAAATCTCTTTTCTCACTTATAATAAACTCTATACTATGTTCTGTAAAAAAACGTGTGTTTATTGGAAAATATAGACTTCTGGGTAAATAGTATAAAGAGCCAGATTCACAAAGACATGTAAGCCTCTGAAAATATACTTAGTATTTAGAAAAATGCCTAAATGAACCTAAATGGCTTAGTTCCCCAAATCAAAGGGAACAAAGGTGAATTTACTGTGCAGTCTGTGCTGTGACCACAACTCAGGGAGACCTCCCTGAACTAGCTTTCAGCTAGGTGGTTTGGGCAGCATGGAGCTCACCCCTGCATTAGTGCTCTGGTTCGGATCAAACCTCCCAAACAGCCCCATTGCTGCGCTGCGGTTTGCCCCATGCATGGTCCTGAAACACATTACGTGGACTCCTTTCAGGTGAACCTGATCTGGTAGATGCGCTCCAAGAGACCATCTAATGTAAACCAGCCACAAACAGGTATTCAGTCCACGGGACCAGACTAGAGCTATTCAGGAATGAACATGAATATAGCGTGGACACAGGACTTCAGAACCGACTGTTTTGATTTACAGATCAACTTCTATTGGCCTGTACTACTTGCTCATGTAGACTAATGTGATCTAATTACCATGGCTAGTTTATATTCAAATAAGTCAAGGTGATCTTCAGTGTATCTACCGGCTCTTCAGTAGCTTGAGTGCTCTTGAAATCTGACAAAGTACCTGAAGAGCTATGCAAATCTCATTTGAAGTGTTTAGCTGCTATATTCCCTGTTCAAAATGTGACTTAAACGCCGTTACCTCTTTCTAAGAATAGGACACCAGCATACAAAGCAGGCCTAACATTGCACTTCATAATAACAGCTTGTGTATTTATTCGTTTTATATGGTATCACTTCTTATCCTTTTGAAGGTCCCAACTTCTCTCACATTGTAACTGCAAAACAATCCGACTGGCGTTTGATTCTCCACGAAAACAGCCAGGCATATGAATAATTATATGTCATATTAACAATGTCCTGGGGAGCTGCATAACGCCAAGCTGTGAGCACACATCAATAGACTGTGTCAAGTAACATGCCTGACTAGCCTCATGAAAGTATGGGCTGTAACGCTGCTGAAGAACACGTACGTGTATGTACATGTACATACAGAACAGTCACAGGCTGAGCCCCAGAGGTGCTGTGGGCTGTGTCCACTCAGTATTTCCATGGCTCTGCCCTCAGGCAGAAAGTCAGATCACAGTAAACTGATTGTGAAACTCAGCCCCTTGTTCCCCCTCTTTGTGCCTCCTTGCCCAACCTTCTTCCTGCACTTTTGGCTTCCTCCTCGTCTCTGTCGGCATGCTCGCCAAGCCAGTCCCAGTAAACCTATACCAGCTCATCCTGATTCTTTTTTCCAGTTCCCTTCCCTCCCTCCTTCCTATCTGGCTCTTATTCCCTACCCAATGCCAATTCTCATCAGCCTTGCCTTTTTATCAGCACTTTTTCTTTTCCTTTTTTGGCTTGCCATCAGCAAAAGCAGTGAGAGGAGCTACATTCAATGCTTGCAAGGTGTACGCATAAGGAAAAAAAAAAAAGAAGAAGAAGTAGGCTTGCTTAAGCTGCAGAGAAATTCACCTGAGCAACGTCTTATTGACATTTAAACAAGCTTGGCATCCTCAGGCACAAAGAGGAACGGCAACCCCTCCCAAAGAGCTGAGAGGGCTGGAAGCGCCCGCCAGCAGAAAGGCTCCGCCAGCGTCTCAGGGACTGGGGGGCAGGCCTCAGCCTGTATAAATGCTATTGTATGTTATACCATATTTGGGAGCATTTCTATTAAAAAAAAAAAAAAAAAAAAAAGGTTGTAAAACTGAGTGAATTGTTCAGGTTATAATTATGTTGTGCAAAGCTTAAAGAATCCAAGGCAGTCATGTGAAAAATGTTGTGATTTACAGCCGCGAGATGCAGAAGGTCTAGATCAAGGGAGAAAGGCAAGACTGTTCAAAGTCTCTCCCTCCCATGCTTGGAGAGCGTGGGGAGCATGCGTGTGTAAGTGCACACGTACCACCCTGACTACCTGAAACCTCGGAGGACTGGTCTGAGGAGAAACAGCTTGGGGAAGAGCAGCCGATGGGCAGGAGGAGCAGCAGAACCAGCCACGTCTATTACCAGAAACCGCTAGCGAGGTGCGAGCTCCTCCAGACCCTACACAGTCTGGGCAAACCCGATCACCTAAACTGGGAGAGGAGGAAGAGCTGTAGGAGGAGTCAACATCCCTAAAGCAAGAGACAACTGTGAGGTCCTCAAACAGAAAGGGAGATTTAAACTTTTGGGGAGAGGCTGTTATTTATCTTTTCAAGATGCTACTCTACACCCTTCCTTTTCTCCTCACCGCTAACAAAGCAGTGTTTAGTAAACCCACTTGTCTGTCACTTGCAAGAAGCAGAGAGCACTGTCGTCCTATCTCATTCCCCCTACGTTTCTAGCTGGAGGTTTGAACGGGTTTCATGTGTTTGTTTTTCCCAGAACAAATGCAGAAGTGAACCTGGCCCTTGCTGCTGCCAGTTTACCCCAGCAAAAGGATAAAATGCAACGGAAAATGTATTTGAGTCAGAAATTTCACTTGCATTTGTACCTTCTCTGTTAAAAACTAGCTTCCCACCTCTGAGGGGGGAAAAAAAACTTTTCAGAACACCTAGAAAAACCTTTTTAAGGGCATGAATTCAATTTGTTCCTCTACTCTGCTTGTCACATAGGTGTGTTGCCATATCAATAAAAATACTTTAATCTAACAGGTATGGAGAAGCCCTGAGGAACTTAAATCCCCGAAACAACTAAACGATTACTCGTTTGAAGTTTCCATCAAATTAGTTCCTGCCAGCAAAGAAAGCCATTTGACGCTCTGTTCGCTGTTTGCTGATGCCATACTTTCAGGCTATTCTAAGAGGTACTTCAAACTTTTTTAGAAACATCATTTTTTCCCTAACTTAAAATGAACTAAGTTGATTTATGCCTCTGAGAATTGGGCCAGAATCCACAAAGATATCAAACTGTCAGTCTGTAACTTAATTTGCTCCCCCCAGAAACTGAATGAAAATGGTTTTTATTATTAATGATGACAGTTAATAACAAAAATCTGTTACAATTTTTAAAACTTTCAAATGTTGAGGGACAACAGAAAACTGAGCAATTATACTACTACTGCTGAACTTTTTGCAATGATTTTAAAAGAAACCAAGAAAAGACATTTTCTCTAACACGGCATCCACAAATCATGCACAGAATAATATCTGTGGCAGGGAACTTAATTAATCCAGGTTGTTTCTACCTGGGCGGTAGCCATTAGAAGTTAGATATCTAATCTAGACTAGCCATCAAGACTCCTTCAGTGCTCAATGGAGAAAGATCGGCACCCGCTCACCAAGAAGAAATTCATCCCATCCTAAAAATATATATACAAGATAAGTGGGATTAATTATTTTCTGGAGGTGCCTATTAGCCTTTCTTGCCCACTAGCAAGAAAACCGGGATGATTAGCTTAGACTACACACCCAATTTCTAGACAGCTAAAATGGCATGAAATGAATTCCATCCCGTGACCTCAGATTTGGACTGAGCTGACTTCCCAGCTAGGGGACAACTGCAGAGCCCATAATCACCTTTTGCTTCAATCACTGTGACTTAAATCTACGTAATTCCTGGCTAGTGAAGCCCAGTGAAGAGATAGCGGATCTCTACTAAATTCATGGGGACAAAATAGCAGCTTGACATTAGAGCAGCCCCTGTGTAGCCTCTGTCCAAGAAATTGTCTTTCTGACAATACAGCCAAATACCAACCCGTTTCAAATACTTCCTTTTTGGGGGGCCCAGATTTACTAACAAAAGCCACATTAAAGCAACTCAGCTTTCTGTACTCTGATTTCCCTAAGCCTATCCAGTTTGTGCGTAGAAGCAATTATGGTTCACAAAATACACTCTATTAAGCTTCTCTTGAACGAAAAATATGAATAATGTTAATTCATTTATTTTTAAAAGGTATTTCTAATAATTTTAACAGCTTAGGAGTACCTTAGAGAGTCGACTGACTTATGGTCACAAGGGGAACGCCTGAGTTACCACTAGCTGGCTCCAGTCTTGATATTTTACATAGGGTAAATAATACATGCATTTCTATAATGAACTTATTTTATATGAATGTATCAATAAAGGGTAACATCAGAAAATAATATCTATATAGTATTACACAATGAATTAGTTGTGGCATTTCCACTGCATTTACAGTGCCCAGTTTCAAGCATCTGGAGATGGGCAGGCATACCCCTGTGAACTCCTACCTCTCCAAACACTACAGGTCCTTTAGACACCTATTTTAAGAGGGCTGTGTTACTAGGCTTCTGAACATAGTGCAATTTAATTATCTAAGTTAGGTGGGCTGAAGCCCATCCAATCACACTCAAGGGTCCCAACGCAGACATCACGGAACTCCCTTCACTTCAAGCCTCATGGCATATTTCTTTAGATTTTTGCTTTTCTTAAAAAAAAGGAGTCTTCTGAAAATGGAAGTGACAGGCAACTGCTGTTAACCTCAGCCTTAGTTAAGTAAGTTTCTTTGATTTGCTTTCAGCCATGACACATGTTCACTTTGTCCTTGCTTTTGCTCTCTAAAGCAGTTTATAAAGCCTGAAAAAAGGACCGCTTCGTATTGTATGGAAAATAACTGTGTTGAAAGGGACAATACCAAGGCTGAAATGCCTAAAATTAGACCTGCAAGCTTTGCTTTCATTGGCAGCGATGTGTGTGCACTCGTATTGTCCCAGTCCTAAATTCTCTCTCTTCTATTCTTATGAAATAAACTAGTTCTTTCTGAAAAAGTCTAAAGTTTAGAATTAGTTTAAAATTATATGGCTGCATTGGCCTTGCTGAATGGTTATCTTGATCATCTTCACCTTTAGGCTTTAACAGTGCATACCAAAATCAGTTTACTTTCATAAGCAGTAACAAAGGAAAAGCGTTTACAGAACAAAAAACTGAACTTCTCTGAAACGGTGCCTGGAATAATCCTGTAATTTCCAGGTTGCTTTTCTTTCTCCTAAGAAAGCTCAAACATAGATCTAACGTTTGTATTTTTCTGTCTTAAAAGTAAGCTGGTGAGGAGACATCCACCATATAAGGTAAGTGGCTGGCACTGGGTAACACGCAGCTAACAGGGATAATCCAGTCGTAACAGGTTAGCATTTACGTTATACCCATTCTTTTCTCAGCCACATCCATCCAATTCCCACCGTATTCAACAGACAGAATAAATAAGAGCAAAATATATCCAAAAGGTCAGACTTCATGGGTTTTGAAATGAAGAAAGCCACACAGAGGTCTAAAGTGAAACCGATGCTAGCTACTGCCTTAAAGATAACTTTAAGCTGCTGCTTCTGCAGTGTTTATTTTGAGTGTCTCCTCATGGAATTTCAGGAGAAAATATGAGACTGGCTGTGAGCCTCAAGAGGGTACAGTCAGAGCAGTCCAATTTCAACAGACTATCAAGCTGAACTGCTGGGAGTCGTTTCACAAGTTTATGGGTATATTTCTCTCAGAAGCACGATGTTATTAATATCTGTAGAACACTAGGATATAAATAGCAAAACTACATCTACCAGCGAGATACCACACCGACAGAGCACTCTTTAGACAACTAGGCACCTAAGATTAGATCAGCCATGAATGTTATACCTGAGTTAGCTTATTAGAAGTAATGCAGCAGTAATTTATCCATCTAAAAATGCTGATGTGGATCTCTAATATATTACTAGCACTGTATTAATGGCTTTAGGCACTGAATCAGGTAGTGATTTTCTGCCAGAAAACAGTTATTTAATTCTAGCATTATTACAGTGAACAAGGAGCCAAATAGTTTTTAGGAGTTAGGAACGGTGGAAGTCTAGACAAAGCTTGTCCTGAACCGCATTCAGTGTTTCCCACTGGAAAACCTGTAACCATAAAAAGTGCTACTTTCAAAGTAAGAAAAGAGCACTTTGAGAACACTCGCTATTTCATCACTGCTCGATTTTGTCAGTATTTCCTCGTGTTTGCTGCACCCTGGAAACTGCACAGGCTCTCCGCGAAGCTTGGCTTACGCCTGCAGCAAGTTCCACGGGTCACACGGTGGCATTTCACACTACGTTCAGCTTTTGGAAAAATCGTTCAGGCTTGTTGCGTCACTGAGCCAAGGCACTAACCACCAACTACTTCATGGAAAGGTTGTTACAACATGGCAAACCCTGAGGAAGGTAAATACGCCTTTCTCAGGCCCAGGAATTGCTGTCCTTGTTCCAGCCTCAGGATGAGGTAATTTTTTCCTGGGATAGCCTTTCCTTTGTGCCTGATTAAGCCAGGTAATCACCTCCAGGATTTTGTGGGTAGGATCGTTGCGTGCAAGCAAGTCTATTTATGAAGCCACAGTTTCAGTCTCAAGCTTAGCTTTCTGTTCTTCCATGTAGAGTCAGCCTGAACTTCACTGCTTTGATAATTGCAATCTTTCAGGTTCCAGTAATTTTTTCAAATACTTCTAATGATTCAATCGCTACGGACATGCCTATACTAGAATATCAGTTCAGACTGAAATAGGTAGTGGATATGAACTATGTAAGCTATTCCTGAGAAATTCAAACTACGAGCATTCTCAAACTTTTCTTATTCTTCAGAAGAGCATCTTACTAACACAGCCATTTTTCCAGAGCATAACGATTTTCTAGACAAAGAGTATATATAAAATTATTTCTGAATACCTTTTCCCAAAGAACATCATGAACAGGAGCACTCTTCTTTGTTATCCACTTTGCTACTTAAAAGGGATCTCTCATTCATATACAAGGTGTAAGATTTATGGACCTAGATACTTAATGAAAGAAATTATATTTCATTTTTGAGTGTAGTAAATGCCACAGATTCTACTAAGGGATTTTGTCAGAAAGGATAATAACTCAGCCTAAAAATAATCAAAAATTTCAAAGATTCTACAGCGTGTAAAAGCATCATGTAGAGAAGTCCATTCAAAGCGAAAAAGACAGGCTCTCGGCGGCCAACAGACAGAGCAGAGGTAACGGGCATTATGTCCTGGGTCTATATATGAAACTGCTGAATGAGAAACTTCTCCTCAAAGCTGCACACAGACCTGGGGGAAACAGGAGGTTAAACTCATGACCTGGATATAAATGATGCAGGACGTTTATATCTTAGGAAAAATGGATTATCATTTAAGCTGTCTTTGGTGTCTTTAGTTCTTTATTCACTTTGAGTATCTCTGCAGCAGGACCCAGCTACCACTAAGCCTGTGGGTGCTGAGGAAAGCTCTACACTTTATTGCCAAGGAGCGCCCCACAGCTTCCCGGCTGTGCCTGGGATGGCTTGCATCCGTACTGCCAAAGGCAGAGCACCGCGTGAACAGGCTGCGTCAGGACCCTAGCAGCATTCGCTGTGCTTGAGTCCATGCCCTTGATTCCCCAGCCAAGGAAGTACTTATTTCACCCCAAAGCAGAGCCTGGACAAGAACTAATACATACACAATGCCAATGACCCAACACAAAAAACCAGAAGAAACCATCTTAAAGAACTCAGAATAACTGTCACAAGTTGAGTAAGCTACTCAAGTAGCTCACTTACTTACTCAAATAAGCGAATACGTTCCTACAATAATCTTCTTTTTGAACAGCTATTTCACCTGCTTGCTGCAGATGAAAGGGCTGCTTGCTACTTTCCACCTGGCATATTGTGCCTTTCCACTAACCGAGTTGCTTTTCTTTTGACTGAGGGGAAGGCAGATTTAGGGAAAACCTTGCAGGAAGGACACTGTGCAGGGAGCTGTCTTGCTTATTATTGATGCAGGCTGCCCAGGAAGAGATACAGAATGAGCAGTTTCCTCCCTGCTCATTCATCTGCCCTGCTGGGAAGAAGCAAGGCTGCTGGGACACGTTAGGGCACATGTTGCTGAGGTGCCTCTGGGGGAAAAAGAAGCCAAGACTCAAGTGACTCAGCCCCTCCAGCTGGCCAAGGGATGTAGCATTGTTCCAGCCAAAGTCAAGCCCCACTACAGCTAAAATAGCTAAAACATAACTTTAACATTTTTATCTAGAGTGATTAAAACTCCAGTTGGATGGTCTAAAGCTATAGGAAGAGAATAAAACTTATAAGATCTTTTGCTGAAGAAAGATCAGAGCATAGAGTTCTTGTTTCAGAACACCCAACTAAGCTGAAAAGCTTACTGTATGAGCTCTAGATTCTTGCTATGCTGAAGAAATTAGATTACGAGCTCTCGAGCACATTTTCGTCTTCTGTCTTCCATAAGCTGGAGTAGTGTGACCGGGGCTCAAATAACTTATTTTTGCCATAATAATAGACAGGTAGTAATGACCACCTACACAGCTGGCCAGAGAAATAGGGATTTTTAAAAGGAAAAATAAGGAACACGCAGCTTCTGGATCACTCTATGTAAAACATGTCCCGTGCCTTTTTTGGGCTCTAATACTTTAAAAAAAAAACCTGTTTGTACCTTGTTTCAGTCTTTACAGTGTCACACCCATTTTCCTCTGAAATAGCTGCTTCTGCCAACCTTTACTGTTATGATAAATCTCAGGTACCACCCATGGATTAGCAGAATGTAACTGGTTATGCCTGTTTATTTGCTGTACTGAGAAATGTTCTTGTCCCAGTTTATTCACAGGCAAACTGATCTCTAGGTAACTCTTCACAGTTCTAAGGGGAAAATTCTTTAAAACGAGTACACAGCCATTAAGCCAGTCTAAAACAGAATTCAGATATAAATTATAGGATATATATATATATGCTATTATTAACCGTTATGTTACAGTCGGTCATAGAGCATACACCTGAGAAGAGGTCAGCTGCTGCCTTCTTTATAGAGGATAACTGTTCAAACCCAAGTGAGAAGCTGATCTGGGGCCCAATTTTTTTCACAGGACTTGGACAACCGTGTGTGCTTGGGCAATTTTCACACACCTACTGGTGAGCTGAGCCCTGCATTTTATTACGCAAAAATCTAACAAGAAAAAATACGTCAAGGACTATATAGCTGAACTGATAATTAAAACTGATGTAATAATTACATGCAAATGTAATAAAAGTGATGTAATTAATCCAATGTAATTAACATTCAGAGATAACAGAGACATGTATCTCCTCACTATCTACTGTAAGAGCCCAACTGGCATTCATTTCCTCATCAGTCCAAGCGGATTGTTGTTATCAACCGACTGCGACATCTGAGCGGCAACAGCACAGAAACGTGGGAGAGATGTAAATACCAGCTGATTTCCACTTTGTAGATATTCCACAATTAGGCTGGTGGTGGCCTATAATTTAATGTTAAGATATAAAACAACTGTTACTTTCAATACTTTTTTATTCATGAACTACACACAAGAACTCAAGAAACTGCTTGTCTCTGTAAGAATTTATAATGAGAACGGACAGTATTTCTAAACTCAGCTGAATACCAGAACTTCATACCAAGCACCTCAGAGAACTGAGAGGAAAGGGAAGTCTCAGGCGTGGGTAACAGACAGACACTGGTAACAGTGATCTTAATCTGACATAAACTGGTCCTGCTGCCAAAAGGGGTTATATACTCCCACCCCCCACAAAAAAAAAAAAAAAAAAAAGAAAGAAAGAAAGAAAGAAAACCCAAACCTCTATCACTTTTGGAAACAAGTTCTTGTCCACTGTCGTTTGCATACACAAGAATTTGTATGGCCGTATGCTGGGCAGGATCAGAGACACATGATCACGCCCCTTCACCCCAGAAAAGAAAAAAGCATACAGAAAAGAATAGGTAGCAGGGAAGGGAAGCCCCAGGGATGGCTTCCCTTTCTGGCAGATGCATGTGCTCCACTGACAGTATCGATCCCAGCTGGAGGGATGGTGGGCTGGAGAGGTCAGCCAGGCCCATGCCGGTGTTCCTCCTCTGGCTGCAGGGATGTGGACTACCTGGTGCTAGGCAATCAGATCTCGCCTCCTACCTGGACACTCCAGCGTCTTGACAAAAGCCCTTTGGGACCCCGCTTTGACCCAGCGATCTGGGTGATACACAGGATTTTCTCTCCCTCCCTTCCTCCCTCTCTCAAGCCGCAGCCTTGGACTAAGTCCCAGCCCATTGCTGTGGGTGGAGGGGCGATATGCCTCCTGCACCCTCATTCTCTTCATACTCCAAATCTGGCCACTCCCCCCCCCACCCCAGTAGCTCCTGCACTACGCTCAGCTCCCTGCCAGACACCAAAGACAGTCATTAATATGAGAACTGCATCTGAATGGTACAGGTAACTCATTTTGAGAAAGGGATTAGCCTTTATTGATGAACAAAATTGAAACACTTGTAGCTTAGCAGTGAAACTTACAGAAATAGCAAACATTTTTGACCTAGACTTGTAACAATTAAAAATAGGGTTTTTGAGCCTTGGTCCAACCTTTTTCAAGCAGCATAAAGCATAATCAGCAGCATAAACTGAGGTCTTCCCTTGAAGGGAGCTGTACTACTGCACTGTGACCGAGCAGGTAGGTAAGACACTGTCTATAATTCACTATGAGGATTAGGGTCCTGGACTGCATTCTCTGCCTTGCCACTGATTTGCAGAATCACAGAATGGCTGAGGTTCGAAGGGACCTCTGGAGATCATCTCGTCCAATCCCCCTGCTCAAGCAGGGTCACGTGCTGCAGGCTGCCTAGGACCACGTCCAGATAGCTTTTGAGTATCTCCAAGGAAGCAGACTCCACCACCTCTCTGGGCAACTGACAGGTGCCACACAGGCAAGCATGTGACTCAGGATGGTGCGGCCCATAGAAGAGGGGCTTGCTCTGGGGTACTCCCCAAGAGTTTAGGAACCCCAGGTGCACCATGGCCACAGCCACCACACTGCAGGGTTGCTGTAGCCCTCCAGTGACCCCATGAGCATGGAGCAAACCTAGTCAGCAAAGGAGAAGTGACACTGCAGACTCACACTGTAAGCATCTAGGTACGGCGGAATTGCGTACTGATAGCTGTCAAATATGCACACTGATAGCTGTTAAATATGCACACTGACATCTGTTGAGCATACAACTAAGCATCCTATTGACCATCCTGTTGGTATCCATAGTGTTACTGACTGAGGCCATCTGTTCTATTGTCCAGCTGTGGTCTGGCATTGATCGACTGAATAATGAACTGAGCCTGGGAAGGATAAAAGAGAGTAAGCCACATACCTCTGTGTGGACTCGGACTCACCGTCAGCTGGCCTGCGGACCCGACAACCCACCCATCAGCGCGGACGCCCCTGATGCCAACTGCCAGGGAGAACCTGAATCCTCTTGGCGAGCTCGAGTGTAGCGAGAACAAGCCGGGGAAAACTATACCAGAGGGGTGGCCCGTAAGGACAAGGAAAGGGTGAGGAGTGGTCATTGTACCACGCACCTCAGAATGGTCATTGTGCCATGCATCTACGGCTTAATCACAGAGCTCTAATACGCGTATCCTATTTTTAGCTCTTTACTACACTTTTTAGCTTTGTTTTACCTGTAGATTGCCTGCTGTTAATTGTTTAGTGTTGTCCCGTGTCCATCATATGTGTAGAACGGCTTAGCTCTAATAAATTCTTACACCTGACAAATGATGATCTCTTGAGTTCAGTGCAACTAACCCCGGAATCCGAAAGAATCCCGGACGCCCCTCTAGTGGCGCGTCACAGCAACCCGCTCCAGGGCTCAGTTACCCTCACAGCAAAACATTTTTTCTTTAGATTCAGAGGGAACTTCCTGTGTTTCAGTTTGTGCCTGTTGCCTCTTGTCCTGTCACTGAGCGGCATCACCGAAAAGAGTCTAGCTCCATCTTCTTTACGCTCTCCCTTCAGATGTTTATACCTAATTTGTTACAAGTTCTTGGGGAGCTCACATTTCGGCCTATTGCTTCATGAAACAGTATGATGTGAACAAAAGCATGCCAAATTTGAATTTGCCAATACTGTAGGTGTCTTATCTCGTTCAAAACTGACATCAGCAATGAAAAACTACATAGCACATACATACAAATGCAAAACAGTGAGCAACCTGTCATTTAAACACTTCAAAATCAGGGCCCCAAACTAACAGTTTTTGGGTTTTTTTTACTGCAAAAAAGCAGGATTTTAAAAAGCAGCAATTCAGTCATAAGATCAATGAATCATATGATGAGAGGACTTGCAAAGTCTTATGCAAAAGCTTCATATTTTTCCAATCCTTTTCTCTACTTAGCTTTATGCCCCAAATGCCTGCGAGTAGGCTGGAGCCTCCACATGAACAAATTTCCCTACACCTCGTAGAGCTTGCTGCCAGCAGGAGCCTGCACCGGAGGGCGTTTCTCTGCTCTGCTCAGTTTCAGGACTTACTTGTATGTAACTTAAAAACAACTCAATTTTCCCCAGCAGCTACATCTGTCACACATCCCACTAGCACATGCACATAAACAAAGCTCATAATTGAGCTAGCCAGCTATTTGCATCTCAGTAAGGGGTTCTCTAAGCACCTACACCAGTGAATGTTCTTGCTCTAATACAGTTCTGACACAGCTTAGCTACCATTATGTATGAAGAAGCAGTTCAGAGAAAAGTGACAAGAATCAGCTGGATTTTCACTAAGGTCATTCTTTCCTGGCACCCATTTTCAGGGACTTTACATCTCAGATTTCTCTCCGACCTAAAAAAGTTTCCTCACACCACCTAAAAAATTGTGAGAAGTGGTGAATCTTAGTTACATTTCAAATTAATCAGCTCTTTTGTGAAAGGTTCTCCCATCTTCAGTCTTTCAGACCTTTTCAGATGCTGACAACTTTATCTTCTGCTATCTTTAAATGCTCTCCTATTCCTTTTCCTACATATCTGTGCTGATTTCCCTTCTCTTTATGGATTCACTTAAAACTTCTAACATTAAAATCCTCACAAATCTGATCCTGCCTACATCTCTGACATGATTCATGATCACATCTTCTCCTTTTCCCTAAGTTCCATCTCCTTTAGTCTATGAGCTTGACGAACACTTACACCCACATTTCTAGTCAACTCAATGAGTTCAAACCAACAGATTTTTCCATGTATTTACTGGAATCACTCGTGCAAGTGCTTTCGTGGTTCAGGATACACTTTGGCAAGCAGAGTTCTCCGGCTCATTCTTGTCTAAACAAAGCAAATCGATTTGTGACAGAAGAACTTGCATTAAAAGGTTTCGTTAAGTCAGATAAGGTTAAGATGTTATGCATTAAGTTATACGTACATTGATGGAAAGGCTGTTGATAACAGTGCACAGGAGCAAAAAACACAGAATATCATATGCTAAATTCTTACATTTTCCATCTTCTACATCCTGCCTTCCTACCTTGTCATTCCACGACCCAAGAAAAAGCAAAAGTATAGGCTCTGATCTTGCAGTTGGAACTACACACTGGCCTTGCACTAAGATTCAGGGAGATAGGGCACTGAGGGGAGTCATTAAATAGACAAAACAGGCAGGCACACAGACAGAACACAGTTGTACTCAACATCTGTTCACATTGTGCTATGATTTCTTACAGGTATCTCTTGGAAATAGCAGTCTAGACATATTTAGATAAAAACTCGTGGTTTTAGATGTTTAGAACATGTTCTCGGGTACATATTGCAGCCGCTGTAACTGCAGCACTGTGTGTGCCTCAAATAGCTTTAAACTCGCTAGCTTTGCGCCCGGAAACAGCCCAGTCAGGGCAAAGCAGACTGCAGTGGTCTGCAAAACCTATTCAAGAGCACGACGCATACCCAAATCCATAGCCCATGCTGAGCTCTGTACCACGTCCAGAATGCTGCGGGTACACGGGATACTTGGTTTAGGGCTAGTCTGAGTGTGTCAGCACACTGCATTCACAGCCTAGCGACTGCAGAACAAATGTATCCTAATCAGCTTTACAGAAGCTGGACTCAGCCACTGCTACCAGACATGGGTTGGTCCAGAGTTACTCAATGAAATCCTTAAATATGCATCTTATCTTTCTGCACAGGTTGTAGTTAAAATTTTCCTATGAATATTTACCTGTATAGTAATGTAAATATACACACAGCTGCACTTCCTAGAACATATATAAAGACAACATCCTTGTTTTAAAGCTTACGGTTAAAAAACAAACAAACAAAAAAACAAACAAACAAGCAAAAAGTTAAACTGCGGGAAGCTGAAGAGGGCATCCACCATGGTGAAATGAAATGAGCATAGCCAAGTATCCTTAAGGAGCAGAGAGATTCTTAGGAAACAGGAGACTGTTGGAGCAGTATCAAAGAAGAGAGGAAGCAGTGCCAGAGAAGGAGAGAAAAAAGGATCAGGAGGAGCTGAAGGTCGAGATAAGACATGAGGCAGAGTTAGTACCTGCTGACACTTCAGGATTACACTCTCAGGTAACAACGTGGGAAGCCTCGATGAGTAACGTGCACTTCTTAACCATGTAGAAACTAGTATTACTCACTGATCTGTGCTCCAGTAGCACCTCTTTGTGGTAGGTACTTGACGAAAATACAGAGTTATAGTCCCTCTCCACCCTCTGATTTCCCCAAATCACAAATACAATAAAGACGGACATTGAACTAAATAGCTGAACACTTCCCTATGGTGTACCATAGAGAGACAAAGCTCTCGCAAATGAAACTTTTTAAATGAAGAATGATACAGATTACTTTACGATGTACTTACCATACCCGAGGAGGGAAATGAGCCTTTAGTACCTACTTCTCTTAGACACTTGAGTCTTTCAGTTATACAGTTATATCATTAGAAATTCATAGATAGGAGAAGGTACATTTTATGTACTTACAGTTTGTGACCATTTGACATTTAAGAATGTATAATATAAAAGTTTAAAGAAGATGAAACATCTAACTTTCTGCTTTCAAAGCCAAAAAGCATGCTAATATTCTGTATTTTCCTGTTACACATACATGCTAGGGACTAGATTCCAAGCCCATCAGCGCACGCCTGACTATCCTTTGACCTTGATGATTAAGGTATCAGATCCAAGATTACTAACATATCCACATCAGACAGGTACAAAAAACATAGGCGAAAAAAACCCGGTTAAGCCTAGTTAGAATGTATTTGGCGATACAGGCCTTTTATATAAATCATTTTGTTTTGTAGAAATCATCAATATGATCCAATATTTCACTTATCAGACTAAAGTTCCTTTTCAGGTTATCATTGAAAGCACTTTATTCAACTGAGGACAGCTATATGCAAGGCTATTCCTGAATGCCTGTACTCATTGCTATCATTTCATGTATCTACACTTAAAATAAAAAATGAACGCTTTACAAAATCCGTTCTCTTGCAATAAAACAGCATCCACTATAGCGATGTCAATCAGATATGTCCTGGTTATTAGTAATTCTTAAACAAACAAATTGTTGGAGCATTATCCATTATATAAGCAGGTTTCCTTTCCAGTGGCAAGGCCTTATAATAACGTTAATTTTTATTAACTTTATAAAATTACATTTTTCCCCTGTATTTATCAACTTCTATTAAAAACCACAGGCATTTCCGTTCAAACTACTAATTATTATCCCCAATTTCATCCTCTAAGAGTCTTTCAATTACTTTATAAATCTAAATACAGCAGATAAGAACATACAGAAATATGCTTTATTCCAAGAGGTTTTACAAACAAGATGTTCTAATTTTAGATGACTCTGTTCTGAATAAAGCCTTCATTAAATACACAGATATTCTCAAATGCAGTCGACAAAAACTATATTATTCAGCTCTCTTCCATGCCATGGAATTCTATTTTTATACAAAATGATTTAATGGTTCCTCTGCAGTAAAAATGTTTTTTACCAAGTAGAACACTAATCTTTCATTAAAGAAGTCATTCCTTGTGACATACTGTCTTTGTGAAATTATTTTTAAATACTAAAATCAAGTTACAGATGTTTTACAGACACTTAGCTCAACAGCTGACCTATTTAAGATTAATATTTTTTCAATTACTTCAGGGACTGATTGCCTCAAGAACTGGTAATGAAGTCTACAACGAATAAGTAAGGTGTAAGTTTTTAACATTGAGGGTAATTAGCTATTAGAAAAGATGAGGGAGAGATGTCATAAATTTTCCATTACTTGTGGTGTTTAAAATCAAGTTGATATTTTTTTCCCTCCACCCCCCCCTCCCCAAATACATATGTTGTTCATTAACAGGAAACTAGATAGAGCTATTGCTCAGTCAAATGTTATGGACTATGCTAAGAACTTGGTTAAAATTCTCATGACAGTCCCTTATAAACATTTTATAAATCTTAAACCTTTCATCTCTAGGACACAACTTAGCTACTTTTATTCAGTTTTAGCTTATAATCTTCATCAAACAGTTTAGCGCCTCATATATATTATTCTAAAAGCTATGAGAATTACCATCACAGCTCACTTTCTTCCTGTATATACATTTTGACTCGTACAGTGCTAAAAGGGCAGATTTTCCTCATCCAAGCTTGAACAGTCAAAGTATTTCCATTGATCGATATTATACCAGTTGATGTAACTCATCCTGAGTTAAATAAAATTCCACTATTTTCTTATGCCTAACTACAGTATGAAAATATCTTGGTGGGACCAAAACTTGGGGGGGGAGGAGTGGGGGGGGGGAAGGAGTTAAAAGGAGTTAATATGCCATTTATAAGCCATGGACCTCAGTTTCTAGATCTTTTCATCAATCACCTTTGAGAAGCTCTAAGCTAGTGGACAAGAAATACGTACAGCAATTCTCTCCCTAATGGAATTTAATCTGAATACTTGAATGGAATGCAATTTAAATATAATTCTTAATTTGAATTGAATTGATACGGACGTGAAGCACAGCTCTGTTGCTATTAAAATAAATGAGGAAATTTCAGTTCATTCAAATGGGAATGGAAGGGAAAGAGGAGAATGAAGAGATTACCAGTGAACCTTTTATTGGATTTTCTAGTATTCAGTAAACTATACGGTGGAGCTGCAAAAAAAACCCAGTGATGCTGTTCTGGAATTGTCAACTGCTTAAAATGAAATCAGCTGTAAGTCAAAAGTGATTAAAAGTCATTTTCATCAAAAGGTTTAGTGTCTCATACGTATTAGCCTAAAAGCTATGAAAATCACCATTACAGATTATTTCCTTCCTGCATATCAGTTTAGACTTGTGCAGTGCTGACCGGGCAGGTATTCTTCATCAAATGGCTCTATGATGAAAAAGCAAGATGTTTTAAAATGCTTTATTTTCCTGGCAGGAAAGTATTAGATTATCATTACCGTAAAAGATCCATTTGATTACCTCGAATTATTCATTACTTCAAAAACTATAAACAAGCTCAGGAGCGTATCAAATTCTTGTTCTTTCAAAATACTGAAATTGGTGAAGCTATAATATTGTTTTCTGTTAAATCTGTACAGTCTAGCATCCAAAATCAGACTTCAACGGGGTTTGTTCGACGCAGAACACCTTCAATAAGATCCAGAACACTTCTTTTGTCCTTGATATTAGAACTTCAGAATACATCATTCTTAGGTCAATAAAACCAGGCATTTCTCATCTCACTTTCAATGAACAGTATGTATTTTTAATTCATTGTGGTTTTACAATTTATTTTGGAAAATACACTTTGTTCTTCATCCTCCTCAGAGGAACAATCATGAAGAAAAACAGCTAGATGTTTTTATAAATACATCACTGAAGGTGAGTGTCAAGTCGTTCCTATCTTCTCCTTCTCCTTCTCCTGTCTTCTTAAAATTAATTGCTTCTGCAATATCCAGCTATGAGATCTTCTCCAATAATCTGCCTCAATTTCCTACAGGTGTATTATTGTTCTTTGGGTCATATTCATATATAAATGTAGAGAAGTTCCTGAGAGCAGAAATCCTGTTGATAATGTCCCCATAAAGCTTACAAGATAAATTTTTACACACACACACACACACACACACACACACACACTCCTAGTAACGTACATCATAACTTAAAGAGTAATAAGGGTAACGTGCTATCCTTTTCATCATCTGTTTCATGATGTCTTTGAAAAGGTTTGTACTCTCAAAGCAATAGTATAAAATTTCAAAATATAAGACATCTTCTTTCTACGACTAAAGACAAGAGTTGGAACTAAGCTGAGAAAGCGCCTCCCTGCAACGGAAGCCCATCTGGATCCTCACAGCTCACACGCTCATAGCATTTTCCTATTTATGCTGTATGTTTGTATCAGGCAACACTCTTAGTGATGCCACACAGAGAATCCGTAGAAGAAGTCATGATCTTTCCCAAGGATTAAGAGAAATAAACAGTGAAGAAGATAAAAAGAGAAAAGGTAAGAGAAAAGGTAAGCAGAGAAGACAACCACAGCTAGAGCTAAGGCACACAAAAATCAAGAGAAGGAACCAAATCCCACTCCAAAGGAAACAAGAAAATGGCAGAGGATGGACAGGATGGCAAGAGGCACACAAAATGCAGGTAATACGCACCTGCAAGAGAATGGGGGACAGGTGAAATGATCTAGGCTTCTTACTATAAAGTCTGAGCCAAAAGTACGCTTGGGGAGTAATGCAGGAAGTCCACGCAGTTCTCTGTTAGTGTAAGACAAAATTAAAGGAAAGGGCAGAATGCACTGGCAATAAAAAAGCTCTGAAACAAGTATCTCTTTAGACAGTTCTACAGACAAAGTAAAGACAAAGAGTACTTAAGCCCAATCCACACTGGCGAAACAACATGCATTTAAAAAAAAAAAAAAACAAAAACAACCAAGACCAGTGCTGAAAATATTTTACATCACGGCAAGAAGCACAGTCTCTCCTGCTGAGCATTATGTGTTTCCATTCTAACTACTTTAAAAACCAATGTATCAATCATATTTCATAACTCTGATTTTGGTTAGTGTATGTCGCTGTTTAATTCACGGTTAGAGTTATCCCGCATAGACTGGCCTGCCTTATTTGCCTCACTGACACAAACTTCTGAAAATCCACAGGAATCTAAGAAATGTACAGGACTGAATCCCTAAAATACAAATATGAAACACAGATATAGTACAGAAAAAGCATATATACACATTGCAAGCAGACATAAAAATTAGAATTCCAAGACTGAAAAATAAAATCAGAACAGCTTCAAAAGCAAACAATCTTGGGAGCTCCCACAGTATAAAGTTCACTATATTCACGTGTTTGTTAAAAGTCATCTGTACTGTTAGATTTAGATCCTGCCCGCAGGTACCTTGAGAGAAGAGAGAGAAAGAAGAGCCTAGAGGGCCTCCCCATCCCAGCCCACTGAAAAGAGCAAAACGAACGGAGCGGCGGCAGCGTGGCGCGGGGGCCGTTTCCCACGCCCTCGAGAGCGCGCGCAACACGAGCGGGCAGGAAGGCGAGGCGCGCCAGGGCGCCGGAGCACCACCGACGCGCGGCAGTCGGCAGGAGGGTCGCGCCCCGAGGAACGCGCGGCTCCTTCTGCAAACAGCACCAGAGCCAGCTTCACTGCACCGCTTCCAGCCCTGCCGGCGGCGTTCCTGGAGCTGCAGCTGCAGCCTTCTGTTCTGTGCCGTTCTTCTCCGCCCTGCTCCAGTCCATGCCACCCCATCCCATGCTACCCTTACCCACCGCTATACTCTGCCTCACCATTCTGCCCAGGGCTGATTTCTTTTCTTTTCTTTTCTTTTTTTTTTTTTAACCTTGTTGGTACTATACAAATATCACAATATCAACCGTGATTCTTTTGGTAGATCACGCTAGGGGACTGTACGTACGGTACAGTAAGAGGGGACTGAAAGCAACGAAAGCAACGGGGATGTTACTGACATTTGTTATGCAGTTGTGAGGTTACGTAATGCCCTAAGAGCCTGAAGTGTATGTTGTCCGATGACACAGCTGATGTGAGCTCAACGGCGAGACCTTCCAGAACATGAGTGATTTCTCAAAAGGTGAAAAGTCCACGGTGTAACTCTTTGGACAGGTATGCCAAGAAGACAGGGCAACCTCGAAAAACAATCAAATACTGCAGTTCTACATAACACAAGTTTATGGCAAAACTCCTTTTGAGTCCAACAGGAGGAGGATTCAGCCTTTAATTAAAAGGCAGGACTAAAACATAACGAAGATTAAGAACATATTTTCTTATTTTTCCTTGAGAGCAACATCAGCCCAGACTATTTTATGCTTTGTTTGAATGGAGAGGCGAAATGTAATTAAAGTTTTAATTAAAATTGATCACAGTCCACCAATCTGAAATAGATAGTGCTGTTCTAACACTGCACTGGAGGACTTTTCAAGTAAACTAATGTTGTTACATGAGCAGAGATTTTTAAAAAAAAGCTTTCTATCAAAAGAAAGGGTAATAGTGAAAACTAATGAATCTAAAAATGTGCCACAGAAGTGAACTACCAGTAAGCATGTAATCCAAAAGGGCCACTGAATTTTACACAAGGGCCAGATTTTACAAAAACGGAGACTTCTCAAATAGCCATTTTTCTCTGAACGCGAGGATTTTGTTCCCTACCATATTCTGGTTAATTCATGTCTATCTTTTTCTCTCTAGAGAGGCAGTGGGATCTCTGAGAGTTCAGCTTTTTAATAAATGAAGGAACGGGACTCCTATCCCCAGAAATACTCACTATAAAATACTGCTAAAAAATTTGCCAATGAAATTGCTGGGAAAACTACCTCTATCTTTTAAAGACAGCAGTTACATTAGCATCTTTACCAGAACGCGGAACTCGTTCATACATTCAGCCTTGCACTAATTGGCGAAGGCTCTGGCGTGCAAGTAATCACATTTCAATTTTAATGAAAAGGGCAGGTTTTTTAATTACCCTGTTATCTGCACGGCTTCTTGTTCATTCGGCAAGCCTGGTGTTTCCAGCAATTGCTCCCCCCCCCCCCCGCGCCCGCGTTAGACGACGCACGCTTTCGGGGTTGCGGGCTGATGCCCCCCCAAAACGGCCCCTCTGCAGCGGGGCGGGCAGCCGGGCCCGGCGCGGGCTCTGCCTCAATGGTCAACACCCCCCCCCAAACGCGGGTGCCAGCCCCGCGGGTTCAAGGCAGTTAGAGGGGTGCACCGCTCCGCGCACCCCCATCCTTGGCCCCATATCGCCACGTCGGGGGCCAAGGGGGGTGGGGAACAGCCGGGGGGGGAACAGCAGAGGGACACGAGCGGCGGGGTGGACGGACGGTGCTGGGGGTGTCGCAGGGAGGAGGACGAGTGGGAGAGGAATTAGGGATGCGCGGGGGGGGAGCGGAGGGAGGGGGGAGCCGTGCACTGTACGGGGCGCCCGTGCCCCCCTCGGCCCCCCGCGCCGGCGCCCAGCCGGTGCGCGGAGGAGGCGCGGGCGGGTGGCAGCGGCCGGCGCTCAGCACCCTCCCCCGGCGGTTCATTCACCTAAAGGTGGTGCCAGAAAGCCGCCGCTCAGGGGCAGCCGGGGAAGGGGGGGGGGGGGTCCGCCCGCTGGGAAGCGGCGGGTACGTCCTCCTCGCGGCTCCGCACACCCCCGGCACCGCTCCCCGGCGAGGGGCAGCGGCGGAATTGGGGGGGGGGGGGAGGGAACGCGTTTTCCTGCGCGCAAAGTTGCGCTGGGCAGCTCCGCCCGCCGGCGCGCGGCTCGGCGGGACGCGGCCCCCCGCCCGCGCGCAGCCTGCGCGCCCCTCGGGGGGGGGGGGGGCAGCGGAGCCCGCACCCGGCTCCCGGCTCGGGCCGGCGCGCAAAACGCCGCGGTTCCCCGCACGGCCGCTCGGGATCTGCCTCAACCCGCCCCGCCTTTGTTGTGATGCCCTGAAACGAAATTCTCTCGCCTTCCCCCGCTGCTCACGCCGTCGTGCGGGAAACGGCTTGGGCTGCACATCGCCTTCGCTTATCTCCACCCACCTCCATTTTCACTTCGTCTTATTCCCAAGCAACTAGCAGGAGCGCGGCGAAGCCACCGTGCCTTCAGGGGAGCGAGACGAGCGCACCCCCTTACAGACGCGACCCAAAGCTTGGCCCGAAAACGTCTTGCGAGGCTTAAAAAATAAGAACCGCTTACAGCCAGCAAGAATACCAGCTAAGCAGTCGCAAGGATCTGTAGCACTTCTGCTTTCACCGCGGGTGTGATGACCTTGCGAGGACTGCTCCTGCTCTTCCTTTCCGCACGGTCTTTCCTCCTCTGGGAGAAACAACGACCTTTTCGCTATCTCTTTGCAAATGAATAAGAAACGTCAAAGACTTCCACATTCAGCAAAACACTTCCAAATACAAATTATTAAGCGACAGATCAATGCTTCCTTTTGATGTTGTTGGTATTTATATCCAGATCGATACGGGACTCGGTCTCTTACAACAGTTCAAGGCAGACCGCTGTGGACACGATTTCCCTCCATCTCGCCAAGGGAAAAAAAAAAAAAAAACAACCCGTGTACACAAAGTATTAAAGAAAAAATACCGTAAAACAACTTTCCCGGTTAAGATGATTTGCAAGCGCCAAAAAGGGACAGAAATAACCTTGCTTTAAGCGCCTAAGTACCGACATATGGTGCGCAAGCCCGCACCGCGGCCAGCCCTCCCCGGTGCATGCACTTCACTTTCACTCACGCACACCTCGGCCACTTTCCCCGCGAGGAAAATCCCCGCGCTGACCGGATGTCAGGCTGCCACTTCGGACCACTGCCGCCGCTAACCACCGACCCGCGCCGCGCACACAACTCCGCCACCTGCGCCCCGAGATTTATGTCCGCAAGGCAAGCTTGCTACTCACACCGTGAGAAACGCGCGCCTCGGGGCGCCCCGCGCTCCCCTCGCACGCGCAAAGCCCGCGGGCGCGCCGCCGCCCCCGCGATGCGCGCTGCTCGCCTCCGCCGCGCACTGCCCGCCCCGGTGCCGGCGGCACTTACAGTGGGCGCCGCTGGCGGTCGGCGGGTGCGAGGGAGCGCGCTGGGGCCGCGGGTGCCGGGGCCGGAGGGACGCGGCTCGGTGCGCGCCTGCCGCTCGCGCCGCAGCTCAGCCGCCGCCGCGCGCGCCCCCGCTCCGCCCCGCGCCGCGCCGCGCCGCCCCGCGCACTGCAGACCGCCGCCCCGCGCCGCCCGCCCCGCGCACGCGCGCGCTGCCTGCGCCGAGCATGCGCCCGCCGGCGGCGGCGGCGGGAGCCGCGGGCGGGGGAGGCGGCGGGACCGCCCGTTCGCGCCGCGGCCGCCGCCGAGGCCTCCGGTCTGCCTCGCCCGGGTCCCGACCGCGAGCGCGGAGGTGAAGCGGCCTGCGGCGAGACCCGCGTCTCCCGTGGGTCCCCTCCTGCCCCGAAGTGGGGCCCCGGAGGGCTGGGCGCGCGCGTGGGGCGCCACCCGGCTGCCCTCGCCTTGGTGCCTTTTTGCCCCTCCGCGCTCGGAGCCGTCGGTCGTGGCCGTGCACGTGCAGGGACATTGCCCTGACGTAGCAAGTGGCACTTGAAGACTACAGAATACGTGATAGGTGTTTTTTCTTTTTTTTTAAGAATAATTGTGTTTTTGAAATGCCCCAAGAATTCGGTCGTAACCCAAACGAATGTGCTGGGTGTTACACAAATGCATAGGGAGGTACAGTGTTTTCATTCTGCTAATACAGACACCACTGAAACGAGCGTTATCTCTGTGTGATGAGCAAAAACCACTGCTACTAGAGTTACTTTTTGTGCAGTAAGTAAGACAATAATTTTAAGATGTTAAGCTTTTTGGAATTTCCTAGAGCATGCCTCTTCTCCAGTTCATATTTTGATTTTCTGTATGTGCAGAAATGCAGCCTGAAAATGCTAAAAATTTAGGTCGATCACAGAGTTAAACAAACAGTTAGGAGGAGATTCACTCCACCGAGTATCTCTGAACGTCCCGTTTTATTTGCTCTTGATCACTTTGAATTATTTTATGTCATCTTCATAGTTTGCCACTTGACTGCTTGCCCTGCCTGCCAGACCGTTAACGATCTTTAACGTAGCCAGAGACAGGGTGTTGTGGCGTCCGCTATCACAACTTTGTGCCCTCGTATTTTCTGCCTCTTACTCAGTTCTGCCTAAGTTTGTCTCCTGTCGTCGCTCTGCAACGTTGATCCTCTGTGACCCGTTTTGCTCGTGTCCCTGTTGCGGCTCGTGCGTGACTTCACCTCATCTAGGTAACTGCCGCGGTGACAGCAGCGTAGCTCTGGCAGGCAGAGCTCTGTGCGGTGAGTTTCTTGGGCGGGTTTGCTGCTGTTTTGTCATTTCACGGCTACAGAGGCAGCAACAGCTCAGCTAGGTGAGAGCTAGTTCAGGGCTGTCTGCTGAGTGGCTGTCACTTAGTGATGACATTCCCTCCTATATCACTGAGGGTGCGCTGTTCAACAAGGTGCTGAGCATTTGTTTGCCCACGGAAACTGAAAAGCGTAGGTTGAGTTTTAGCACCTTTTGGCTAATGCGCGTCTAAATGGTACTTTTCACATGTGGTAAAATTGTGTTTTCATTGAATGCAGTGGCAGAATTTTCATCTATAAAGAAGTGTAGATTAAGCAGAGGGGACTGTAGTGTGTTTTCATGTCTCTTTCCTTGGCTACGTTTGGAGAATTCTGTGTAAAATTCGGTTACTTGCATCATATTTGGAAATGCGTTTGAAAAAAACATGATGCTTATTCAAAAACAGAAGCACTCGAAGCTATTAATCATCCTAGAAAACTTTGGCCTATTCTTTCATGTACTATGTTACAAGAGCAATACAATACAAAATCCTACTTTAAAAGTACATATGCGTAAAAACTCCCTGTTGATAGTATTACTGCTCAGCCTAAAATGCCTGTGAAGAAGCTTCATTTTGCCCGGAGTCAACAATTTAATAAATATTGTGTAATAAAGCATGTGCACGGTTATTAGTAGAAAGGTAACGATGACATCATCGACAGCCTTGCTATCTTCACATCTCTTAGACTATGGTATTCCACACCTTAGGCAATTACTGCAGGCTTTTGCAAGCTGGATATAAAATTCTGCCAGTTCTGAATGTTGGCATTTTCAGCCACTTTGCATTCATTTGGAATCTCTGTAAATGGTAATATTGTATTTTAGCCTGTAGAGAATTAGACACAGTGTGCTTGTTTATCATGTGGATAATTGTAGGATTTTTCATTTTCTTGCTATTCAGTTCTTTGGATTTTGGAAATGAAACTAATTGTTGTCATTTAGCAACTTCAAATGGTTTTTGAAGCTAAAGAATAGGTTGCTGATAATGGAGCTTCAGCAATTTAAACAAAGTCAGGATCTGACCCAGAGTTTTCTATTTAGTGCATATTGGATTTTATTTTAGCATAAGGATGAGTAGTGTAAACTTAAGAGCTCTTGGCTTAGAATGGCTAGCCTATGAGTCTAGGTACGTACTCCTTCTACAGTCACACGGCTCTCCTTTAGGCTTCGAACGTAGAATCCTAAACGCCTTTGAACGAAGCCAAGTGATGCACCTAATATGGGAGCTTAGCTGCCCTAAGCTTCTGATCTTGTCCACAGAGATAAATAGGCATCTCCAGAGGGAAAGTCAAAATCTCATGAAATGAAGGACCTTCTCTTTTTTTTCTCTCCCTCCTTTGCGCCAGAGTAGAGAATTCAATATTAAAATACAAAATAGTGTCTGAGAGGAGGCACTGTCTCAGCAGGTGACTTAGTGGTAAGGGGGAGGTCTTTTTTTTTTTTTTTTAGTATGACTTCCTGTTTGACACACACCAATTTAATTGCAGAACCCCATTTCAGTGGTTGCATTTCTCCCCTCCCTTTCACGGGGAGGTGTTGAGGATTTGCTAAGAACATCTATGCTTATGCATTGTATGCGCTTCAACGGCAGAGTAAAGATAATGAGAAGGAATTTGAGTATATATCTACATCTATAACTACATACTTTATGTTCTCATAGGCCTTTTCAAGGGTATACTTTCCTTTGTGCCTTCTTCTCCGTTCCCTTCGTGCAGTTTCTGCGCGTTGAAATTTACTTTCCTCTTACACAGGGAACTGAAAGCAGCAATGCGGCTGCGAGGATTGGCAGAAGGGAGCTGCTTCAAGGCTTTATGATTAAATGAAGCTGCTGCAACACACTGCAGTTGTAAAAGGGTGAGATCCTTGATACTCAACAGAAAACAATAAGTGTGACCAAGATTATCAGTTTCAAAATGACTGTAGATTGTCTTACTTCTTTAGTGTTATATATAATTATGTGAAAATCACATTTTTACATATTCGTATTATCTTCACATTCATATCTCTCTTACGGATTCAGTTTTTAAATAGTGCCCCTAAGAACACAGATAAAACAAAGTGTAGTTCCAGTTTTTCTTACGAAGTGTAATGACTTTATGTATATGGATCACTTTTGTATGTATCGAATCAAATAATTTATCATTCTTTTTATTAATGAGATTATTTATTAGCCTCCAATTTGTCAGACTCATGGAATGGAATGTAAGGAAAATATCGTTTATGTAACATCGTCTCTGATGTTATGTAATACAGCCACAACTGGAGAGCGCTTGAAATGCCTAACTTTAGATACCTAAATGCAATAGCTAAGTGTCTTGTCTGCTTCCTCGCATTGCCTCTGGTGCCAGTGAAAAGAAAAAGGAGCCCTGATAGGGTCATTCGGAACAGGAAGCTGGCCAGAGAGTCACCGAAAGATAGATCTTAAGTTAGGCACCTAAATGAGGTGTCTAAAGCTAAGTGGCATGGGCCCAGGTTTTACACCAGTGAGCTGTTTCCCACAAAAGCAGCTCCACATGTTCTTACTTATGTGAGGCATTTGCTCAAGTGGAAGTAAAAGGTTCACATTCCGGACCTGAGAAATACAAGCTTCCAGTAAATAAAGATTGCTCAGGAAGATAGGAACGACAAAACTTAGAAGCATTTTATTTTTCACAAATGTCCTAAACATAGCATCATGTTTTCCTCTGCCATTTAGCTCTGGGCAGAACTCTTACACATACAAAATAATTCCTGTGAATACAAAATGATCCTGCAGTCCTGAGATGTTCCGAGAGGGCTTTGTTTGCATTTTTGATTCACTCATACTTTTTCTTAACTAAAGTATTATAATTATGACATGTAAAAAAATGGGGCGCAGTTATGGAATTATTGCAAGTAGTAAAACAAAAGGCCAAAAAGTGCAAATAGGTTACCAGTTTTCACTTATAATGAAATACTCAGTTTTATCACCACCTGTGAAAATGAACAAAGTGCCACCTAGCTTTTTCCTTGGCATCAGGTTATATCAAACAGTTTGCTTGCATTTTTATTTTAATTTTTTTTTTTTTATTACTGTTTGCCATACAATCCTTCTAACTGAGATGAATATAATATACTTTCCGTTAAAGATGGCAGGGAGGGTAGGCGGAGAACAAAAGTTGCAGCAGGACTGTTTATTCGCTTATGGACAAAATGTACTTGAATCTTGATAGTCATTTTGGTAGTTATCTTTTTATAATTAAACTGCACTGTGAGACCCGAAGACTTCTCATAATAATCTTTATTTCAGAACTCATACTTTTTAATATAATTTGGTTCTAGACAACAGCAGTGAATCAGCGCTCTTGGACCATAATCACAAAAGCGGGATGTACTCCTAAGAGTGGAGATACATTTCGGAAAGTAGGATACTGGACATAAAATGCATTCAAAACCAATGGACAGAAGAGGTGCTGCTCAGAGAAAAGAGAAGCTGAACAAAATGTTGAAAAATTATTTCATATTTTACTCGCAATGAATTTTTTCTATTTGTAATACTAAATCATTTTTCTATAGCCATATAACCATTACATAAATCCCGGACCTCCATACATACCTTTCCAGTTGTCAAAATTTGTTTTTGTCCAAATCATGCTGTTTCTCCTCTCCCCAAAATATGTCATGCAGCAAATTCAGCAGTGAAAAATCTAGTGCCTCCCTGAAAACAAGCTATGCAATAGTAGTTTGTAAATTCTAAGTAACTTTTACAATATAATTTTATAAGTATTTATTAAAATATATAATATAAAATATACGATAAAGTTTAAAGTAACTAAAGCTAACTAGTAATTTTCATTCCCCTGTATCTGATAAGAATGAAAAATCCTATTAAAAGCTTGTAGCCAAATACTCTGTAGAAGATCCCATCACCATGTGTGTTTCCTGCATAACTCAAGGTCCTTCCTCCAAAGTTACATCTCAAGGAGAAAGCAGGATATGCATGTGCCAATAGATTATTGTATTTGATGAGGGAGGATGAGGAGGGATAGTGTTCTCAGAACAGCTGTCGCCTATGACGCTTCTGAAGAGTGTTAAGAGTTCTCACACTCATTACCTAGATGTTTTAACCCTAAATCAAATACCGTTATCAAGCGCTGCTGCTTCCCTGAGCCTGCCTGATGAACTTCCGCTAGCTCTTCATGCCCCGTGTAAGCCCTTTTTGTTAAATTTCCATTCGTTCCATCTTGCTTCTTAGATGCCTGTTTGACTGTCCCCCATCCCTGATTACTACTCCCTCTCTGCCATTGAATCTGCCTTGTTCTTTGCTACACTGAATAAACAGCCGATTTTCTGGTTCCCCATCCCTCCTCAAGAACGGCTGGTCGCTCTCAAGAAGGTTGAACCAAAGAATAACTGTGTATGTGCCGAATTTTAAAGTTCGAAAGTAGCTTACATAAGCAAACGAGTTTTTTACCATTTTTACTTGCTCTTGTGTTTTGTTTAGCAATGATAGAAAAGTAAACTAAGCAAAAGGGGGAACAGTCTGGTGTGGCTCTCATTAATAAGTGATGCTGCAGCAATATAGACTGTCTTGAAGCCAGAGCAGTTCAAACAAATATAGCAGATATGTCGCAAAATTGCCATCTCAAGTAGGCATTTTCAGCTTTTCTAGTTCATGTTTATTACTCAGTGGTTGCCCGAGTTATCTGTGGATTTGGAGTTCAGCTAAAAATAGTTAAGTTGTTATTGCATACATGTGCTAAACATATTTAAATTACATATAACATAGCAATAATGAGTATTTATTATGTATATAGACTCTTTTTCATCTTTAACAGTTTAAAAATTATTTCTAACAATTTAATAAATTTATTTCATATTATACAGTATAGTACAAAGGAGAGTCCACCGAACAATTAATTTTCCTCCAATTTTTAGATTCTTTGCTGATCACCATTTTTGCACCCATAAATATTTCCTGTGTAATTTCTAAACTTCTGGTCAGTATATTTCAAGTCATTCAAGTCATGTTTATAATCTGGGACATGAACCAAAAATCGTGGACTTAGTTGAAATGAATTTAAAATCAACTCATTGCAAAGAAAAACATGCCCCCAGCACATTATTACCTAATTGCCTTATTACATGACTTATATAGCACTGTACCTCAGTATGGACAGCAAAGAAGTCAAAGCAGTATTGAGTTGGATGACTTTTAATAAACCCTAGAAATTAATACAGGCCTTAGACTACATACTTTAACCTGCTATTATTTGTAATATCTTTTCATCACATTTAACAGGGTGTAGGGAAACGTTGAGTATGTTGTACTTCATGTAATGTAATCAGACACAACAATCTGAGTTTTTGAGCAGTAATTTATGTCTCTCCAAATCAGAAGTGTTAGATGAGTAGCTAAAATATGTCTCTGTAATATGCCTGTCATCCATTGCCTTAGATATATCATTAATGGTTTTAAGAACTTTATAAGGAAAATGGTTCGTTCTGAAAACAGTTCTGAAGTCTAAAGAACTAGTATCTTCTTAGTTTAAATTTGTGAGCGTAAACAATTTTCAAGTTATTAAACCAAAACTGAGCATGTCTGCAAACACACCTGTTCAGGTCTGGTTGCTTTATTGTACTGTACTTTCTCATATATTGCCAAAGATGCTGCGTACCCTCTACACGTATAAAGGTAGCTAAGCTAGTTAGCTAAGATAGTTCCTTTCTTCAAGTTTCTTCAGTCCCTTAACCGGGTACTTTCCGTAAGCTGAGTACAAAATGTTTCCCCTGTTCTTAATTAGTTGCCTTCTAAAGGGAGAAGACTGAGGAGGAAGGTGTTTCCACGTTTCTTTGGGATACCCTGAAGAGCTGTCCACTAATCAAAGTAAAGTATGTTGACATGCTCTCTTTTCTGAGTAGAGCAACTACTCTGGCACACGCAATCTAGAAACTCAAGAGGAAGTCCAGACAGCTCATCCTCCCTAAATGTCTCTTCCAAATATCAATCTCAGGGTAACATTTCCCTCCTCTGATCCCACAGAGCTCGCCTAGTGGAAAAGTGGTAGCTTAACTGTTAGTAGTTGATTAATGGTGAATAGAAGAACAATGCTGGTCAGAAGATGTGTCTGCGCTTCCAGCTGCTATGCCAGATAGAGACACCTAATTCTGAATGAGCTCACTTAGGTTCCAGCAATGGAAGAGTTATGCTAATGCATCACTGAGTCCAGATTTATTTACTGCATGGTTCAGCTGTTTGTGACATTGCATTCTGCCGTGTAGACACATCCTAAATCTTTTGTCGCATTATTTTCTCTCCAGTCTTGTCAGGCCATGCTTTACTAACTTCTCAAGTGATTGGCATCTAGTTGCAAACATGTGGGCTAAGATTCACTTGACCAAATTTAGACTTCTTCAGAGTAGCCCTCTATATCTGAGTCAATCACACTATGCTGCCACTAGAATCAGTGGAAAGAAGTAGGCGTTTTTTCAGTTTGATTTTTCTCTTTCTAAACATCTAAAATACTTGAGAGTCAGCCTAAAAATGCCTGTTTTTTCTTCTGACTACAAAGGGACTCTTGAGTGGTTAGCTGATATCCTAAATTAGGTTACATGGAATGCACCCTGCAGTTTTCAGACTGATGAGAAATATTGCTAATTGCAGAAATGGCAGTCCTAGTATTCAAATCTGTAGGATCTACACCACTAACTCAGCTGCCTCACTGTTGAATTTGCATTGATTTAGATTATATTTCTGCTTCTGCAGGCATGTTTTCTGAAACATAAGGCAATCAAGTCCGTGCACCATCGTTTGAGTCTAATATAATCTGTTATCAGTACTGTATTTTTAATCTTCAGCAAGAAATAGGTAATAGACTTGGACCTAAGGCATGCTGATCTTTCAGACAGTTTGGAAGGAAATCATTGTACCCAATTGCATCTTTATTATAAAGAAGACATCATTCCTGTAAATCATTTTACGCTCCCTATGTAGATGGGTGCCATCACCACATGCCAACACATCCTTTATGTCTTAGAGACTTCAGTGAATCAACATCTGGATGAAAGTCTCCCCCAGTGGGCATCTAACTTTTAGATAAAAAGTTAGGTGATAATCAGCTACAGAGTGAAAGGACCCAGAGTTTAGAGCCAGTTTGTTTATCACCAAGAAGATCCCTTTCAGGCATAATTTCTTAAGGCAGCACTGTTTTAGGTTTTAGAGTTATATTTTGTTCTAGATTCTTTGTCTTTGTAAAAAAGCTAGTAATTCATGACCCTTCACTCTCATGCTGTTCCATATTCTGTGACAAAACACTAAGAAGTGTTTTGTCCCATTTAATTTAATTTGGAGTCGTAGCATAACTGAGATTCTATTGCTTCTCTTAAGAAATGTATCTTGCACTCTATCAGAGTTGTTTAAGTGTGGGTGCGTGTGTACATAATTTGTGTGTGTGCGTGTGTGTATGTATAGTGGCATACACACACAATGTACAAATACCCACAATGTTAAATCCACATTATTTACTGCCCAATCTCATTACTGCTCCTGCTTATAAACTTGTTTGAACGATTTGTTGTCGTCTTTACAAAATTTGGGTTACAGTATTTTCAGGCTGTTACTGACCTGTCTCTTTGCTGGTTTTCAGGGAGGCTGTGCAGATTGATTTTTTTTTTTAGCCTTTCTACAGGGTGGTCCCTTTTACCAATTTGTTGATGTTTAACAGGACATCTGATGTTTAACAGAACATCTGAACTATTTCGTAGATGTTTAATCAGTTTTCTCTCCTCATCCTAAGTCTATTCCACTTTCCTATCCATAGCTGAAAATATACACAAAAATGCAGGGCTTTTGTAAAAAACCTGCGTAGCTGTAATTTTTCTTATGGGTGATGCATATATAAAAATATGTAGATATACTTATAAACTTGTATAAATGTACATAACTATAATTTATAATAATGTATTTGATATTTTTATATGAGTATAAAAATTATAAGCATACAGTTGATATATTCTTTATGTGAGAAGGATGTTGATCAGTTTATCAAATGCTTTATAAGGAAGAAATGCCTGCCATCTTTCCCATGTTATATACTGATAATTGACCATATGTAAGCTGGGGCCAAGCAGGATCGGGAAACTGTCCAATTTTGCAGTTGTTGAGCATGAACCTTAAGAAAAGCTCCGTGGACTTGGAAATTTTTTTCCCTAGGGCTTTTATTGGACGTGAATGTCTGATGCATATTCTTGAAAAGAGAACATTAAATTCTTCCTGGATTTATGGACCCAATAGACCTTGCTCAATTTCTTTTTCCTCCCCCATAATTTCCATTATTTCTAAGACTGTGTGAACAATATTTAAAAGGGAGGTTTTGATCAAAATGATTAACTGATTTCTATTCATACCATGAGTATTACTGAAATTCCATATCTCTTTCGAACTAGCAACACCTGAATATATGAAAATAGATTGTAAAGAGTAATTGCTTAATTTATAAGCAAACCGCTTATTAAATCAACATAGTCTAGTAGTTATTTTAGGAAGCAGTCAGTCTGGAAAGCATTTACCAGTTGCTAGGATGTCTCATTTATAGTGTTGACCTTCAGCTATATCAAATCTCTACATGCTGTGCAACAGTGGAGAGAAATAGCCTACCTACCTGTATGCTGTGCCTGATTCCTGGGGCTTGCTGAAGACACGTACAACGCTCTTGCAACTTGCAGCAGTGTCAGAAAAGCCTGGGATCACAGGAAAATATACTCCTCTCCAGCCCATTCAGCAGCATGGGCAGAGAGCTGAGTGCTAGAATGAGTGGACGTTCTAGCTCTGTGATTGCCTACGTTAGGTTTTTTTCCTGCTTCAGATGTTTTTCTGTGTCTGTAGAGAAGATTTTTGTAAATAAATGCATGTGTATAAATTAACACTGTAGCTACACTATAGGTTCGTGGTGTGTGTCGGAAAGGAGCTTCTACCTGAAACGGCATGAACAGAAGGCTACTACTTTTGCAACACTATGAGAAGTGATTTTTATTATAGTAACCTGTTGTCTGACTGTTAAAGTAAATTAAAGAAATAAAAAGGCAGAACACTGTATTGTTTTTTATGTTGTAGAATCACTGCCTAACAGAGGCCTCTTACACTATTCCTTTCCTAAAAATAACATATTTTTATTTCTATTTATTTTGTATTTATTTCTAACAAGTGGAAGACTGCTGTATTAACGGCAACATAACATTTTTCTCCAGTGTTTTATCATGCCATCTTACTTATCTTTCATAATCTTTGCAGTCTGACATGCTGGAAATTTAAAATATGCATCTTGATCAACAATTTTTATATATGTTCTTATAAATAGAAAATCTCTTTCAAAATAAGGTAACTTTAAAGGCTAAAGAGGAAAGTGTCGCCCATTATGTTCAAAATTAACATGGATAAATCATTTTAGATTCACATGGTTTCACCTTACAAATACTGCACAAGATATCTAAGTGTTATTATTGATTCCTCCAAATTCAGCAGAGAATTGAGAGTTGTGCTTCCACGGGGAAAACCGTTTGTAGTTTGATGATAAGCCACTGAGAGCATTTCAATTGACAGTCTACGTTTTCCTCAAATACTAGCAACGTATTCCTGGTTTTGTGATTCTCTGTTAAATGAGTTTCAGCTTTTCCAACATTGTTTACACCATTCATCTTACTCCTCATTTTATATATAGCAGACAATTTTTTCACAGTAAGCTGAAGTCAACTGCTAATGGTTCCGTAGTAAATGCATGAAAAGAGAGTTTTTAAATATCCCATTATACAAGCTATATTGCAAAAACTGAGGCTTCAATACACTGAATCATTACATTACTACATGCGCTAGTGTGCTAGGTGTGCCTCATCTAGATGTACTAGATCTGCCTCTTTATTGGATGTTTTCTACCCTAGAACCAAAGAAGCCTAAACATTTCAGGTTTCAAAATAGCCGATTCATAGACATGTGATCCATATATTGTAAACATGTTTTCACTTTGGTATGATGACTGTAAATTACTTTTTGGGATGAGACCCAGGAGAACAGTTTTCTTCTGTAGTTCGGTAGTTTCATAGTTCGGAAGCTGAATGTTTTCCAATTTGTTGTAAACCAGGAATCAGCCTCCCACCCACAATATTTTTAATAACAGCCACAACATCTGGACATTTACAGAATTAACAGGAAACACCTAAGTTGCCCCCCACATTTAAGAAGCTCAAAATTAATACTATTTTTTAGATTCAGAAAAGGGAAATAAAAAAAGAAAGTTTAAGAATTTATCAGTTACAATGTGATGACTCTCCTACAATGTTAGCAATGCATTTGATTTCTTGTTATTTAAATCTTGCTTCATGATTGACAGATATGTCTTGATCACACTAAAGGAAAGATTTCAGAAAATAATTCTTTATTATGACTGAATATAGAAACGGGAGCGTATGCCTGGAGGAGACCTTTAGCATCGTGAACTTCATGTATGAATAACTGGGAAGTACATATTTTGCCAAGAGATATGATAGGTCTTCCGTTGTGATACTACTGAAGCAAAGTTTCTCCTGTCCAAATTGGACATTTTAGTTCGGAAGAACATACACAATGTTAATGCTTAGAGCACTCTCTGAAACATTTGCTACTTCCAAGTAATGTGGTCTTTAAATTCCAGCCAATTGCTCTCAAAGTCAAAACCTCCTGTCATTTAGAACAAAAGAAACGGTTACACTGTGGTGCCTGCTGAAAAATCAGCATATCTTCTTTTTATCACTGGACAGTTGTATTTTTGGGATGTAGTTCAAACTGGAGTAATCAGAAAAAAAAGAATAAGAACTCATGCAAAAAGCTTTAATAGCTTTAAAGAAGGGTAGATATTCAACCTGCACAATGGGCATTAAATGCATAAGGCCAGTCACTTCTCATTTCATGAATAATCATTTGATCATTTGTTTGATCATTTTTCATTAATGGCACATTTCAAAATGCAGTATCTTCTTGTAAGTTTGTTAAAAATGCAGCACATTTTTGAAGCATTAATAATCTGAAATATAAATGTAATAATGTAAAACCAGGCATACTGGATAAGACGTATACAGCTGAACTGTATATAGATAGCACAATATATTGTCCTCAACAACGACCAGTAGCCAGTGCTTAGTGAATGTGTATGAGAAACAGTGTAAGTAGAAAATGATCCTTCACCTAGCATCCTGTCGCTTCTAGCAACCAACGTTTTGCAACTTCCTGAAACTCAGCTTGCAACCAAGTCATTGTGCTTTGTAGTTTATGGATGTACCTTCCATGAATTTATCTGATTAATTTTGAAATCTCTTATACTTCTGAACTTAGTAACAACATGTTATCACGGCTTCCACAATTTAATTATATATGAAAAGTACTATATATTGTTGTATTAAACTTTCTGAGCAAAAATTTTAGTGATACTTCCCAGTTCCTGGCCGGTGAAGAATTTCTCGTAAACTATTTGACTTATCCAAAAGCTATCTGGAAAAGGGTATGCATAGCAAGATGACAGTGTTTGTTGATGGTACCTACTTATTTAGAATAGTATGAATGAGAATCAAATGTGAACAAGTGTAGAAGTACCTTATGAGATAAGGCGGTAAACTGGCAGCTGAAATTCAATTTAGAGATATGTAAACTGATGCACATGGGTAAAAAACATTCCTAGCTCCACCTCTAAAATGATGGTATCTGAAGGGACCAGTGTGGCACAGGAACAAGCTCTTTGAGTTATGATAGATAGTTCAATGAAAATGTCAATGTTCAATAACAGTCAAAAAACCAAGCGGAACATTAAGAATTATCACCAAAGGAATAGAAAACAAAACAGAGAATATTAGTACGCCACTGCATAAATAAGTGAAGCACCTGCAACTTGAACACTATCTTATGAAGGATATTGTAGAACTAAAAAAGGCTCAGGGAAGGGCAGCAAGGATGATCAAAGCTTTGGAGTTACTTCTGTGCTAGGTTCAGCCAAGTGCACGTGGACTCTTCTCCAACCTGAGGCATAGATCCCTGAGCAGGATGTGACAGAGGTCTGAAACCATGAGTAGCATGGTCAGGGTAGATAGAGATCAAGTGTTCGCGGTGTCTTCTAACCAAGAAAGGGAGGCATGAAATGAAGCTAGTGCAACGCTGATTTAAAATAAACAGAAAGGGATTGTTCTTAACATCATGTGTTGTTAAGCTGTGAAATTCTTTGTCCTAGAATTTTTTGGGTGCTAAAAAATTTCATGAATTTAAAGGAGAACTGGAGAGAAGTCTATTCAATACGGAAAATAAATCCTTGGAAATCCTGAATATGTAGAAAGCGGTCAAACTAGAAATGGTTGGAGACTTGGATAGTTCTCAGGATATGCATAATATACGTTTTATCCCATTCTTACTCTCTTTACAAAGTGTTTGGACTCTTGGTCGCTATGAGATAGGATGCTAGGCTAGACTGGTGTGGATCTGACCCAGTATGGCTACTCTTAAGTTTCTATGAATCTTCATTTCCTTTTGCCCGTTTTATACTACTCATGACTTTATAGACCTTTATCTTGTTCCCCATTAATCATCCACTTCCATCAGCTAAAAGTCCCGGTGTATTTTTTCTCATATGAAAGCTGTTTCATGTCATTGATCATCTTGTTTGCTTTTTGTCTGTACTCTTCCATTCTGTTATATCATTTTTTTCGGATGGTATGACCAGAAGAGCTCTCATTATTCAAGATTTGGACGTAGTATGGATTTATAGGATGGCATGGTAATATTTTCCCAATAATTTCTTAGTTTATTTTCTTGCTTAACTGCTGGTTAATGTTGAATTACTGTTTTCTGAGGTTGTTTGCAATGTGGAAATAGGTAGGGTAGTAGCACCTCTTATCCTAAATGTACATGTACAGTTAGAGTTATTTTTCTCCTATATATTAATTCTCATTTATCAGTAATGAAACTCATCTACGGTTTCATTATGCAGTCACTTAATATTGTAGGATGATTCTGGGATTCTTCACAGTCAACGTAATCACCGTAGTCAATGTAATTTTGACTACCCTGAGTAGCTGTTAACTGTCTTATGTACTTTTCCAGACCAATTATGAATATGTTGCACAGTGCAGTTCCCAGCATGGACTGTTCAGAAATAAAGCGAAAACAAATAAAAGGCTTGTCAAGGCCATAAGTTTGTTTTCGTATGAGGTTTGATGACCCTTAGGTAGAGGCTAAATCCACGACGGTGCGCATCACTTTTTGATTTTCCGCTTCAAAGGCACTTTAATCTTGCACACTTAACTGTCGTCTGCTCTTGCCAATGAAAAGAGGATTTTAATCCAGGTAAGTTTAAGAAGCTAGAGGAGAAGTGGTTGAGCAGGGCTTCAAAATCTTCAAATTTCATTGGTGGTAGAACTGGAAGAGTTTATTATTTTTATGCCTCTGAAACATGCTCGAATTATTAAGAAATTATCAGTAATCTGCACTAATTGTACTGTCTTAAGACAGTAGAGTACCTGTTCTAATTGTCTTCTTTTTTTTTTTTTTTTTGAAATACAGGAACTGTGGTGCAATCAATATAGAAAAAACTAACTTGTGAAACTTCCCATTTGTCCCACGGATATTTTGTACTTTGATTATATGCTTTTGCAGAATGTTATGTATGTACAGCTCAAACTTTGCTTTTACACTGTGGACTTCCTAACATAAACTGTTCTTTCCGTGAAGTTTTGAAATACTTTGCCACCTCTCAGGTGGCTCCACCTGTCTGAGGAGCTGCCTGGGCAACTCAGCCCAGCAACTTGTACAACACACCCATGTAGTAAGGGCAGAAGTGATGCTGTGTTTGTGGTTAACCAGGCCTATTACTGAGGACATAGTAAACTGCTGATAAGCAGTTATGGTTAAAACTTAACTTGACCACATGGCTGTGAAACAGAACTTCTTCTTAACTGTAAACAGAATTCAGGGGCAAGCAGGAAGCATGGTTTCTTTCTATCTTCACTAGGTATTTTGAGAAGAAATGTGAAAGAGTTGTTTGTTTAAATGTAATCTGTTAGCTAGCTTTTTATGAGAAACAGATACTACTGTTAGAATAAGTGGATCACTATCTGTTACACACATATTAAACATGGCTTGGTTTGTACGTGATAAGCCTAGAGATTAAAAAGAAGACAGTAACACTGAAAGAAAGAAGATGAATTTCTTAAAGTTTAGGGCTATAACTAGTTTTTCATAGCAAGCACCAAGAGGATGGGAGTGATGGCCACAATTCTCTTGAATGTATCCATCAGCTGCAGAAATGACTCAAAAGCATGCATTTTGTTTCTATTGAACACATACAGTGTTTTGTGCTGTTGTAATACCTGTGAAAGTGTCCCACTAGAAAAGAATAGAATAAGGGAACATGAGTTACAACAAAGGAAATTCCAATTGAGTATTGGAGGGAAAGAAATCACAATGAGAGCAGTCAAACACCGGAGCAGGTTATCCATAGGCACTGTGGAATCTCCACCCATAGAGATATTGAGAGCTTGACTGACCCAAGCCCTGAGCAGCCGGATCTAAGACTGAAATTAGATGCAGCTTGAAAGTTGTTAGTCCAGGTGATCTTCAGAGGTTTCTCCCAACCTAAATTTTCCTGTGGTTCTATGAACAGGATCATATGCTCCATATCATGTCTTGAGCAAAAGTCAGGTTTACAGATCCTATGGACTGAGTTAATTGCCTTGTTATCATGAAAAGAATAAAACTGCATTCTGAGTGCCTTTGGATGTGTGTGACCTGAATTCAGCAGCCCTGCAGACTTACAACAAAGAGGTTTTGAACTGTCTAGCAGGCAGAACTATTTTCATCACTCTTTATGAAAAAGATGGATAGTGGCAGATAAAATTGGATGAAGAGCGTTTATATCTTTATGTTCAGTGATCTGTATACAAAATACCTTTCTTGCTACTTCTGTTTTGGAATGAAGCCTCAAACAAGGTACTTCAACAGGCAAATGAGAAGATCTTTGGGAATGTACAATGAGTTAATATAATAGAGAATGATATGATTGCAGCAGCAGAGCAGTATGATCAAACAGTGTATCTGATGATAAGAAGAGAATGTGTCAAAAATATCAAGTCCAGTAAACAACAGTTTTTATTCAAAGTGACAGCTGTCAAATGCATAGGATATGAGGCAGTGGAGCAGTGACTTCATCACAGTGGAGAAAAGAACGGTCATAGAGGAGCATGATTCACTCTGAAGTTAAATAGGGCTTTTAGGGATTAAATTCTTAAATGTGTCTTAAGCATGTTCAGTGTGTGTACTTTTTATATCCCCAAAGATATAAAAGAACTCCCCTGGAAAGCAACAGAAGACTGTCTATTATCAGTGGATATGAGAGCACCAAAACATCTTCAAAGAATTCAAGTCACCATTGGGGCAGTCAGGTAACAGTGATGGACTAGTGTAGGGAGAAGATGATCTGTGCCAGATCTATACAATACCTTTTCAGAGGGTGAAAGAGGGGAGCCTTTGTCCCGCACTTCCCTATCGCTCTCAGCTTTATAGAAGACAAAGATGCGATGCCGGCTGGATCTCTCCCTGTGGATCTTCCTATGCTTTGTTCCCCTTGCTGTACATCAACATTTTTCTTTGAATTTAACTGTGTTGGAGGCTACAAGAGGAAACAGTTTGTTTTTGAAACAGCTTCATTTTTTTTATGAGGGCTGCTTAGTGTTGGTCATCAAAGCGTTGCCACCATTGTAAGGGCAGAAACAAAAAGGAAAATTAAAATGGAGTACCAAAAAAAAGGGGAAGGAATATAAAAATCATGTTATTTCAAGAAATGCTACTGAACATTTAGTAGCGATTTACTAAATAACTTCTGTGATTTTGGGGACGCTTTTATTCTACATTCAGCTCTGAGGGAATAACAGATTTCTGAATCACTGTTTACTCGTATACTTACAAAAGTAACATAGTGTACCTCTTACATGATGCTTTTTATTTATTCGTGAAGTATGGGCACTCTGCGGAGAGTATGAACTTAAGATATGTAATGCATACATGTTACTTTCCTTATGTTTTAAAGTACATTAGGTAAAATCAAAATTCTATCTATATTCTGCCAGGAAAACCTTTAGTGTAAAGACTTAAAAGCAAAGGACTGTTTATTATTTAAACTCATTCACAATGACATGTATAGATAGGAACCATATGAGTTAGAGGTGTAGCTATAGCAGTTGTGATGGAAAGTACTATGTAGTATTTTCAAACACCAACTTTTTTTTATTGACACTTACTTCGAATGATGAAGTGATTGTGTTGTATTTGTGACACTGAAACACTGTTAAAAAAAAAAAGAGGTAGTTTGTAAAATCCATTTCTAAGAATGTTAAATACCAAGACCCTGTTCATAAGACCAGTATCAATAGGCACCTTTATAATGATGAAAAAGTAGGATACTTTTCTACGCAAAGGTGTTATTCGGGGGATTGTCTCCTGAATAAAAGAATTTCCTAATAAAGCAGTATAATTTGAAAATTACTTTTAGAATCTGTTATTAACCTTGATGATTCAGTGTGAGGAAGTGCACTACGTTCAGAGTGTAAATTTATAGCATTATCGTTCATGAAAGAAACATGATAGACTTAAACAGTCCTTTAGTCTTGAAATTTCAAATCCTAAAAAAGCAGTTTTTACTTAAGATAAATTGACTATTTTAAGAAAAATCCAAGTTGCATTGAGGACAGGATTTTGCCTGAAATTTCTTAGGCTGGCACAGCTAAACTGAAATAAAGGACTTGAGCAAAATTACACTGTTTCACCTGGCAAATCCAGATTGTCAAATTTGAGGGTCTTACTGACCAGAGAGAGTAGTATCATATTATTTTTGGTACTGTCTCTGTTGATATTTAACTTAATTTGCTGGTATTTTTTCCTGACCTTTCTTTATCTGTTGCAATGTTTTGCTTTTCTGGTTTTATATGTTGTAAACAACAACAACAACAAAGAAACACACAACCTCTTATAGGAGTTTAAAACAATAGCTTGAAGTGAAGGGATATTTTTATGGATTTTGCTTGTTGCGACAGAAACCAAAAATGTCTCTGTTGACTCGGTCACAAAGCCCCTCTGCACCCACTTTGTCAACCTGCAAATATAGAGTAATAATAGTTCTACATCTGATATGTGTGATGGAGATGTAGCCAATTGACAGAAAGTAAAAGTTTTAAATCGTGGAAGCTCTAGAACAAAAATGTAAAATGATGATTATATCCAATTAAAATAGGATTGAATTAAGTAGTGGGAAAAATAAATATCTTCCACTCCATCCTTAGAAATAGGTTATATTAAATTTGTAATATCAGTAAACAAGTAGTATGAATAACGATTTTTCATGAGTTGCAAATCGAAAAGTGCAGAGCATACTGAATATGCTTCAGTGGAAGTCTGGCAGTTTAAGCTAGGTATCTAAGTTATATACAACAAAATAAGTCATAGATGTAAAACAGCTAGATGAGATTTAATAAACAATCTGGATTTATACCTACGTAGGTGCAAGAAAAAGTGATCTTCTTTATTTTTCATATAATTCCTTTTTTTTCACTGCTCCTGACTCCTATTTAGTTGCAACCAACAATGCATGTTAAGGGACTGTAAGTTGATCGGCAAATGAGAAAATACTCTATTCAGCAGGTATGAGAAGCTGTTATAAACATTATAAACATTTGTCCTTCAGAAGCTATAAAAATAAAATACTTTATCTTACAGGAATACCATCTAGATGCTTTTGCAGTACAAAGGAGTAGCAAATACAAGTTGGTGGATCTGCTGCTCTCTGACGTGACTTAAAAATCTATTTATGGTTTATATTGTGGCCCTCATTCCATACGGTGTTTAAATATTTTAAATATTTTTAAATATGAATGTATTCTAATTGATTCAGTGAAACTATTCTTTGCTTAAAAATTCAAAGGAACAAAGTAATCTTGCTAACTAAAGGTTGATTAGGTTAGTATTATTTATTAAGTACTAGAAAGCTGGTTTTCTTTATAAATGCAGAAATATGCAAGAGAAAGCTATTTTAAGGCTTAGTTCTATAAATTCCTTAGTGTAATGTTAACTGCCAGGAACAATGTATCTGTTGGGCATCGGTGGGTTTGTTCACTGCACTATGCACTATAAACCTTAAAAAAGCATTTGCAACAACAGGCCCTACAGATATATCTATTTTTATTGCCAGTCCTTAATGGACTTGAAGCAAGCACTGATTTAGAGTAAACTTTAAAAGTAATTTTTTTGAAATGAAATTTCAGCAATGGAATAGGAAACACCTATTTGTAAAGAGCGAAGCTGTATGAATACTTGTTATTTTTGGAATAATGTCCTTGGCTAAATCAATGCTTGCTACTGTGAAAAAAATGATAAGGAAAGAATGTCTTTTCTGCTGTGGATTAGTCCAGAAAAGAATTGTGGAAAAAGGCCATGAACATGGTCCATTTCTGTATGTAACTTCTCATACTTTTCTTTTGGAATTATACAATTTAGGAAAAAATGTCCACTTTATAAAAATAATTGCCTGCAGGTTGCTTAGCTTCAGTCAGCAACATTTCATTACTTAGGCACCAAGAGTTTTTACTTATGATCGTTCTTTTTCACAGTAACTGTTACTTTGGGACTTTCTGGTGTTAGACATAGCGAACAGATTTTCTCACGGGTGGCACATATATAATTCCTGATGAAACCAGAAAGAGCTGTGAGTAATGTTGCATTGTCTCGATTTGAAAATTTATATACCGATAACCACAAAAATTGGTGGAGATTTTTAAGCCCATGTGGGTCTTAAGCAAAATAATCGTCCTGTGGCCTCCTGGCTGATATTTTGGCCCTTCGATTTCTACAGCTTAAAAAGGATTTTCAAGCAATTTTTCTTACGTACTTGTTCTTCTTAATTAGGCGTAAAACTGTGTCACAACTTGATCTTTATTAACCAAGATCAGGTTTCTGAATCTACTACAAATAAAAGCCTAATGGCCATAACGAGTCAGACCGAAGGCCCATGTAGCGCCGTGTCCTGTCTCCTGGAACGGGCAGCAGCGCGCCTCGCGAGGAAGGACTGAGGGGCAGCAGTCCTTCCTCCAAAATCTCTTAAAGCCTTCAGCAAACCATTTCGTAGGAGAATTGCAAATTGTGACTCTGGCCTGTTGTGAGAGAGAGCTGATGCTTTTGTAATTGCCAAGTAGCAAATGACAGTTTTTAACCTCCTGGTTAGGGGTAGCAGGCGCTTCAGCAGCGCAGCAGCACTTTGTGCCAAGAACCTAGTAGTAATTGTAATGTTTCAGAAACAGGAATATTAGCTGTTGACAAAGAACGGGAGACTGGTTAGGAACGCTCTGGTAATTTTTAACTTTTGTCAGTGTATGACCCCTCCGGATTTCCCAGAGGACGGGCAGTTTTTATGTCGCTGAAGTCCCTTTGCACATGCTGCCCACAGAGAGGATTAGCCGATGGGCTCCACCAAACCGCAGTGTTTTGAAACCCAGCCTTTGCGACTTGGCAGCCTTCTGCACATAGATCGCGACTTTCCTTTTCTCGTTAGAAGCCTGAGTGCCAAGAGGGGGGGCGCCTCGAGGGTCCCTCGCCCCGGCGAGGCACGAGGGCCCACGGACTATTTCCCTTTCAGGCGGAGGGACACACGGCGCACCGCCACCGCCGCAGCGGCAGGGGGTGCAGCGGCTCTGAGGGGCGAGGCGGCTCGGCGGGGGCGGAGGGGTTCTTCCCGCCTCCAGCGGCTCTGTCCCGCCGTCGGGCGTGTGCGGCCTCGGAGCGGGCGGGAGGCGCTGTCCCTTAGAGAGCGGTGACGCGAGGTCAGTGCGAGGAGCCTGTGCCACTTCCCCTGCTTCCCGCCTCCCATCGGCGCTTTCCCCGGCGTGGTCGGAGCGCCAGCGGGGAGGGCCCAAGGCCGAGGAGGAAGGGGGCGGCCGCCTCGGTGAGATGGCGCCCCCGCGGGCCGGGCGGGCGGCGTTGCTGACAGGGGTCCGCCGTGCCCGGCCCGGTGCGCCCGCGTAGACCCCCCCCCCCCCCCCCCGCAGAGCGGGCTCGGCGAACGGGGAGGCAGCCTGCTTCGCGGAGGGGAGAAGCAATGGCTGTGAAAGACTTAGAAAAGCTTTTGGACGGTGATACAAAGCAGGGACCGCTTCCCTCACAGGAAGACCTGGGGGGGGGGGGCTGGCTGCCCCCTCAGGGACGGGGCGAGAGCAGCCTTGGGGAGGGGGCGAAGAGGGCAGAGGTGGCTGAAGGAGTTACACGTGGATCCTGCCATCTCAGAGACACTCCTGGCCAAGGTGGATTTTCCCGTGGCCGTTAGAGAAGTCAGCCTGTCAGATTGGGAATGCTGCTCGATTTTTGAACGGTGCCATCCTGGTTAAAAAGCTCATTCCGTGAATTATACTTCACAAAGCATATTTTGAGCTTATTTCCATTGGTTCTCTGAGACCAAGTCTTTACCTGGTGACTGGATTGTCCTGAGAGGCTGGAGATCCAGGCTGCTGCAAGTGTGTACTGCTTAAGTACCTGCTGGCACTGAAAAGCTACTGATATTTGAAGAACAGCTCCTTTATATTTAGCAATAGATGATTTGCATTTAACGAAATAATCAGTTCCCTCAATGAGTGTATGAAACTTCATTTTGCTCAGATAATGTTCCACACATTAGGTAGCTCGGTTGTCAAATGAAAACGCTGAGTTTTCTGGAGGAGTCATGCAGCTGAACGTTATGTGCGCTAATCTGTTTATTATTCTAGATTCATGCCTTCTACAACAGTTTATTTCTTCGGAGATAAAGATACGATCAGATACAGTGTTACTTGTAATGCCTTAGTTTTTTCTGTGATGAACTTACAGTTCCATGTTACAAATAATCACATAAGGAAGACACAACTAGCTGTTTTTTCAGCTTCTGCAGCTTTAAAGGGCCCCCTCCCGGGATACTGATGAGTTGATCAATGGAGATTATTTTCCTGATGCTTGTTCTCAGTACTCATTCTTGGCAAAAATACTATGTGACAAATGCATTAATAATATAGTTACTCTCTTTAGCTTGCCACCTGTTGAGGCAGTGAAATTATCATCACCCATTTTAATTTTACATACATCTGCAACTTCAGTATGTAGCTTCTATCTTACATTCTAGATCTTGATTTTAAATGCTGCTCAATGATCCTCCCTTCATCTCAGGTCTGTTGTATATGCAGAGCAAATATCGATACGGTAGCATGTCTTTATGATAGAATTACTAATTTTGTCTTCTGAAGCGTTTTAGAAATCATTAAAAGGCCGTTTATGTCTAATACTTCAATGTTTCTTTAAGTTTCAGGACTGTCACAGCAAGTATAGAATTTATTTTTGTGAGCATGGAAAGTATGTGTTCTGAAACATTTTTATCTGCATCTGCTGCTGAAACTGAATGCTACCCAAATCCAAAACGAGTTAAAATAGAAAGTAATCATAGAAACATAGAGAAAGAGGAGCAACAAAAGTTAGGGCAAAGCACACACTGTGTGAACAGATACAAGACATCACCAAATGAGCCTATATATTTATCAGAAAGGCAAAACGATTGGGTATTAGAAAAGGAAATTTGTGATAGAAAAAGAAAAAATGATATGAGAGAATTTTTCCACTTTCAGACTTGGAATAATGAAAAATTGCAGTGTAGAGTATTAGAAAACAAATTTTCCTCCAAAAAATGGAGTTCTGAAACTGAAGATAAAAATACTATAAAAGATGGCACTTCATTGAACGTACATGGACAGTCTTCGGAAACAGAACTATATAATATGTGGAATGTTACTCAAACAGGTAAACATTTAAATGCATTAAACCCCTCCCAAATGCCACAGAGCAACAGTACAGAACAAAATAATGAAAGAGATGGTGGTAATGAACTTAAACATGTTTCTTCAGTTACAGCCTTAAACAGAGATTTGTTTCAGATGGAAATGTTAAATCATAAGTCTATCTCTGATAAAAAGTGGAGACAATACCAGCTTTTGCAAGTTCCTTTTTTGTGTGGCACTAGTTCTATATTTTCACACCTAGAAAATGAGAAAAATAATTTTCTGAAGAAAGTATGCACTGCAGAAGATAAAGATTGTTCCAGTAGTGATAGTGAAACTAGTACAGAAAGAGATACTAAAGAAAAAAATAATTCATCATATATAATTCCTACGTTAAAACCTTCTAAAAGTATACAACCACTGGAAATTCCTAATTTTTTAATGAAAGAGAACACTTTTCAATTTCCTCATATTTCAAATAAATTAAATAATAAAATACCATCAACTGACTTGAAGGAGCTAGAATGGAAGCATTTTAAAAGTCAACCATCTTTGATACAATCTAAACAGAAAGACTGTGTACAAAAAATATCTGGGATAGAGGAACAGTTGCAAAGTGATGAAAATAATGTAAAAGCCTCATCTATGGGTTCTGAATTTAAAGAAAAAGGTTACCAATGCATTAGCAAACAGGAGTGCACTGCTTTGGCAGAAAGAGCACAAGTATCTGTAAATTATTTCAGAGGCAACAGCACTCATACTGAATGTAGTCAAATATTTGTTGAAACCGATTTCAAAGATAAAATGCTGGAAAATTCAGATGGTGATGATGACCACAAGTCAAGGGTTCCCATTTACATTAGCACTAAAAAATTTCAGAATGAGAAGCATATAAACAGTACTGATATTTTGAGAAGAACAGTGAGGAACAAGAGTTATGAGAATGTGACAGTGTTTCATATCCAGAGAAGTATTCCAATGCTCTCAGAAGCATTAGAGAAAAATAATTTAAACATATACTGTGGTGTGCATAATTCTGACAGTGGTATTTGTTTGCATGAAGCAGAATCAAAACTCGCAACCATAGAAAAATTTAATTTCAAAAGATCTTTAACTAAAAACATTACATTTGAAAGTAATTGTCCTCACATTGTAGTGCAGAGTTTTCCAGATAGAAAAGTGAGTTTCACTATATTGAGGAGAAAGGAAATGTTTAAATTAAAGTTCTCACTTCAAAACATGTTATTTGGAAGGTTCAGGACATGGACTGAATCTTTACATAAAGATATGCCCATGTATCGGGATGGTGGTATTTTACGTTGTTTTCATTTTTGGGAAGTACTGCAAGAGCAATATGGTACTCAAGAGTTAGTAAAAAGCAGTATTAATAAGAGTCACAGTAATAATGTATGCCTTTGTTTGCTAGCTATTATTTCAAAGCATCAGAATGTGAAAGTACTGAAGACGGTTTTTGCTTCCTTTTTCAACAGCAAGAATACTTTACCAGCAACTGAAGGAAAGTGTATGCAAGTAGAGAAACATCCTTTACGTGACAGAGAGCCAATTCGGTTAAACTTATACATAGATAGTAGTTTGAGGCAAAACATAGAATTTCATGAAAAATATGAAACTTACTCAGGCATCATAAGTCCTAAACTACTAGAAAATACTTGTTCTGAATTACATAATGAATGCCAGAAAACAGATTTTTCTAGATTTTTAGGTAGAGAAAAGAAATCCTCTTTCTTAAACAAAGCAACCCTCTTTTGTAACCAAAAAAGTGGATTACCTTCAGGAAGATGTGTCAGAAAGCACCGCCTCTTACGCAGGGGGAGTAAAGAATTTCTTAGCACCTATTCTAGGTCTGTCAGTGACAAAAAGGATATGAAAAAGCAACTTATAATTGTTAAATGCCTAGTTTTGACAGAGGGCAGTTTTGATTGTTTTTCGTTAGAGAAGACATATGACAGCAATATGAGAAAAATGCAACATCTAACAGGAGCAAATCTTAGATTTTTTCATTACTTGCATTGCAGTTCGCAACTGAAATTTGAAAAGTTAAGTAGTAAATATTCAAATCAGCAAATATTGCTAACCACACTAAAACAGGAGAAGAAGCCAAATAAAATGTTCAGTAGTTTTTTGCGTGGAGAACAACTTAAAACTTTCTCTTTTGGTTTAAATGAAAATAAAAAGCACAAAACACCTGGACGTAGAAACTGTATAAAGTCTACACATGAAGTTACATATATCGTGAAAGAGTGTTTGGGTTCTTCTGATTGTATAAATCCTGATAGAAAAGAGTATCTTAAGTCTGGAGACTTGCAAATAAATTCTCATAATTTTCTTTCTAAACATTCTTTTTCTGTTTTTGACATACACAAAAAAATTCCCATTACTACTGATTTTGAAGACTTGGACCAGATCCCACTTGTAAAACAAGATAATTCTGTCAGTGAAAAATACAGTGAAGAAAACACAGTCACTACTTCAGAAAATGTTCATAATTTGCCTGCTAAATCAAGTGGTGTTTTAATTCTACCTGAGCAGTCAAAAAAAACTATGGAAAAATGTAATTCTCTCCTGTTACATGATAGCCAAACAAACCAACCTGAATATTGCAAAAAAATGGTTGGATATAGCCCACATTTAGCAAATGAAAAAAAAAATACGGACTGTCTAAATAGTTATTTAAGTTCTGGAAATATGTTTTCAAGCTTGTTAAGTGGTTATCAGTATGCCACGTCGCCTTTAGACAGTAGCTCTTCTCTTAATAAAGATGCAGTAATAAGCGAAGATGGACGTTGCAGGAGTTCCTTAAGGGCAGAGAACAAAAAACAATACGAAAAAATGCACGCCACTTTACAATATCCAGCTGCAGGAAGTCCTACCCTGACGGATACATATTTGCAAAGACAAGCTGAAGAAACAATGGTTTTTTCATTACACGGTCATACTCAGACACCTAACGCATTCAGTTTAGAGCCAGCGACTTTGAAACAAAATCTTGAATATGTGAAAGAACAGGGAGAGATAAATGACGAACAAATGCATGTAACTAACGAAAATCAATGTGAGGCTGTAACGAATGACTTGGTTATGTCGTATTCAGAAGATGAATCTAAAACACTCATTGCTGTAGAAAATAAATTAAAAATGCATTTATCCGTAATGAACAATGGATGCCTTGAAGATGTAAAAGATGAGTATTTACCGTCAGAAAGTAAAACCCAATATGAATTTGAGCTGAAGAGAAAATTTGATTTAGTATTAGAAGAGCTACGTATGTTTCATGAAATTAGCAAGAGAAATGAAAACGATTTGTCTAGAGTGGAAACAAACTCACACAACAGTTATTGTGAATTAAATAATTCTGAGGGGATAGATGAAAATGTGAAAAATATTTCTCAAAATAAAATATGTATTTCCTTTCCAATCTGTGATACTATAGAAATGCAAAACATATCTGCCAATAATCAAAGTTCATTAAAAGAAAAAATATCAAGAGGAAATGAAGAGCAGAAAGTCTATAATGAATATTGTATTTCAAGACGGCCAAGTGAAGAAGTTCTCCATTTACCTACTGCAGAAGGTAAGCACGTGGAGTTATTGTCTAATATGTTAATAAACGAATATAAAATTGTAGACAAATCTTTGGGTTTACTTTAAAGATGCACTTCTGAAGTCAAATAATTCCAGAACAGTACCTGATAAAAAGACTTTTTGTCTGTTTGGGACAGTCCAAGTGTTGTGGATTGTTTTTATCCATTGAATTGTGCAAGGTCCGTGAGGCAAAAGCTACTTCCCTCTGAGCAGCCAAATGCAAAACAACTTCGCTGCTACTGCTACTACTATCAATACACTGTGAAGTAGCAGTTGTAGTTTGGAATTCAGTCAATCGCAGGATTGCTCAAAATGGTCTCAATGCAAATTCCATTATAGATTACTTGTTATGTCTTGGACCTTATTGTAATAAACCCTAAAATCCCTAAAATAGTCACAAACTCAGTAAGGTACATTTACAGAGAGAACAGAATTAATATAGGATAGAAATAAACAGTGTTCAGAAAGGATATCAGCATTCCCTCACAGCCACTATGTTCTAGAGAAAACTATTGCAATGTTACAAAAGTCAACATCACCATTCTAAAAGCAATTTTGCATAGTAAGCGGAAAGTTTTTTTTTCTGGGTTTCTAGTGAGAGACCGTAGTAGTGAGGGATATACTCAGAAAAACTTCTTTTGGAGTTAGGTGATCCATGGTGGCAGTCGTCTGTTAAATTTCTTTGTTTGATTTAAAATCTGGAAATGAACACAAGAGCTAATCTTGCAATCTTTATCTACATGTGCTTGCATCTGACGCTGACGCTAATATTTTCTATTTAAAGAGCATTGCATTGAGAAAATAGGCCATTTAGCACAAGTTCAGGTAATGGCATAGCAAGGATACGTGTGTGTATGTGCATAAACAGTAGGCACTACTAACTTGTCATGTGTGATTCTTGCTTATTTCTGTAAAACACGTTATTATAGTTATCTGTCCTCAGAAGTTAATTCTGGGACATAGATCTCAAAGGGATGAAGGCAGTTTGCTGCACTAAGGATCTCAAGCTCGGACAGAGGCAGTAGGTTTTTAGACGTATTCTGCTCTTAATCTTTTCCATGGCTTAGCTCTGAATAGTTCCTTGTCTAGTTCATTGTTTGTGTAGCATCCTGTTTTGAAGAACCTAACTTTTTCCGTCCACTGAAAGCAGAGCATACACAGCTCATATGATTCTCGCTTCCAGGCCAGGAGCCAGCCACCCACAAAAGCTGGGCGGTACTCTGTCTATTTAAATTTTAGATACTGTTGAAACAAATGGAAAGAAAAGAAAAAAAAAATTCCCTCTTCAAACAATATGTGAGAAAACTACTTTGTAATCTGTAGGTCCTCTACTTCATTTGTCCTAGAAGCAAGAGGTATATAGTGAGTAAGGAAAGGGCACCAAGAAGAAGACCAGTTGAATGCTGTACCATCTCTTACAATGTAAGAGGTAGATTATTCAGACATTTTTCAAACAGCGTGTTTTCAGATTTTGTATCTGAAATCTGGTTTGCGAAAGGCAGGAGTTCTCACAGCTACAAGTGAGATCAGTAAGAGATATGCTCTACATATATGGTAAATTCTCTAAGAAATGCAGTTATCTCAAATTTGGCACCTGCAATTAATTTCTAAGGGACTTGACTCTATCTCTGTAAAATGAATATTGCAGGGATTTTGTGAAAGTAATTAATACTTGTGAAACAATTGAAGTGTCACAAAAAAGCCCATGAGGGAATTCAGGTGTACTGCAAGTTACACCTGAATGCTGTGCACTGAAGAATGCAAACCCAGTGAGATACAGAATAAATTATTCTCTAAGTGATCACTTTTCTACCTTAGTCCAGAATAAGAAGGTCCAAATGGAGGGAAGAATATATCATCAGATGTTAAAAGACTGCATCATCATATCTGCATAAAATGGAACGTCATGACATGTATAGATAGCTTTTGACGAGCCTCGCCGAGGATGAGACTTTGTGTCTTCATTGCTGTTCACTGTTACATGCTGATATATATTTTACCCACATGAACAAGAGCCACAAATTAATAACCAGATTAATCAAACCTAATCATTTGTTTATGCAAATTAGTTAAAGACGTGAATGTTGTGTTTACGCTTCTCTTTTAAGGCTGTTTTGACTCCCTGTATAAGAAGTCATACACGTGGGATCCTGCTTTTTTATCCTGCACGCTTATGAAGGAACAAAGTTACAATTTACAGAAAGAGGGAGGTAAGAATAATATTTCTCTGTTCTTTGTACCACAAATACCAGTATTAATAAACTTATTTTTGAAACATTGGTATTTGTTTCTTCCCTATTTAGTTTTCTCTAGTATAGCAATTGCATTACTGGAAAGCTATCCTGTCTTTATCACAGAACAAGTCGTGCAGATGAGCCATTTTTATTCTACGGATAGAGGATAAGAACTTTAACAATATACGTTTTCCTTTTCTGCTTATTTTGAAGCCTTTTGGAGCAAACTCCTTTGGTCCTCCAAACATTTTGATGTAGCCAAAATACACTGCAAGAAAACCATGACTTGGCATACTTCTCTTGGAAGAGCTATCTTGGAAACTTTATAAAAGAAAATTCAGAAGGATAGCCAATAGATTTGTTAGAGTTTCAAAAGCATGCTTCTGTGACTTTTCCAACCCTTGGAAACATGTAGAAAAAGAGATCTATTATTTTATTCTGAAGGGAAGTGCTAAAATACTGCAAAGAAAAGGCTATAGATAACTGATGTCTCAGTAAGTCCAGTCATGTACAGATATTTTCACTTTTTTTTCACATAGCACCCCTTAAACTGATGCACACTTTGCTGATTTCAGAATTCAGAAGGTTGTTTCCTTCCTTCAGGCCATTCGGTGAAATAAGACTGAGAATCTTGAACGCATATAGATGACCTCTGGAGCTGTGTTGTTTTTTTTTTTTGATGGAAAATATGTTGCCTTCTGATAATATTTCATATACTAAATGTAAAAATATTACAGAGAATGCCACTATACCAAAAAACCTTATTATAAAATAAGAACGGTATGATGCTTAATGCTGTTCCCGCTCTACTCCCATAGCCATCAGCAAATCCTCCTTCCTGCATCGTTTTCTACTATAGTTTTAAAAAATACTGTATTTCATCACAGACTTGATTTATTCTTTTCCAGTGCCCAGGAAACAACTGCAGAAATTTTTCTGTACCATCCTAACTCATTAGGAATACCATAGGTTCTATTACCTGAAGTATTACACAGATAAAATTCGTACTAAACTAACATGCAATTTTCATTTCAAAAAAAGCACAGAAAATATATTGCTGAATAAGTTTCTGGATTCTGATCAAGCAGTTATGGTATCTCCAAAGGTGATGTTGCAAACCTGCCTTTTTTTGTGACAGATTGATTCTAGTCTCTGGCAGGAGGCATTGTTACTGATTAGTGAAAATTTAAATTCCGGAATGCTGTATTGCGCATAACAGCACACAGTGGCTGATATTACCATCTTCCGTCCAGTTTTATTCAGCTAGTGTTGAAGCTTTCTAGATATGTTATTTTTAGGTCCTGCAGAGGATCAGAAGATGACTGAACCTGGATCGTCTTCCTTTTCTTCTTCCCCTATTTTGGGCCACAAGGCCAAAGGCAAAGAAAGACATTCAGCTTCTCCATTCCCATTAGCAGCAACTATTTACTTCATGCTGCTTGCTAGTCTCTTTCAAATTCCCATCTGAGCTTCTGCAGAAATGTTTGGCAACAAACCTTACCAGTGATCAACTTCCTTTTTCCCCATGATCCTTTGACTGCTGAGGAGCATCTCTTTTTTTCTTGTCACAGAGATTTCTAGAGCAAGGGTCTGTACCTTATTTCCCGAGCTTTGTCAGAATCAACAGGTGACTGATATGCTACCAGTGAAAAAAAAAGGAAAAAAATTAATGTTCCCCACATCATTATTCTAAATGGGATCATTTCTTTGTAGTAAGTATGGAACTGATAGATATCTTCTTTCCCTGAGCAGATACTTCACTTCTGTGCTGTCCGTGCTTACCCATAGTTGGCAGAGAGAATTCTTTTCCATTATGCTGTGCGTTGCCTTAGAGATCATTCTGAAGCAAGGATTTATCTGTTTTTTGTCAGAGGGAGGACTATATTTACTCTTCTGATAGAAGCTAATATCACTAATATCAAAAGCTCTACTGAGTGCAATTATCTGTTTTCTCTGTTTTTCAATAGGATTCTCAGCCATCACACCTACTCTTACATAATTTGGGTTGGTTAGTTTTGATAGGATCAGTCTGTTTCTGCTATAGCCTTACGCTGTTAATTTAGCCAATGTAACTGTTACCAGGACTCTCGTATACTCTGGCTTATTACTCGCATATCTGGAAAAAAGATTAGGCAGTACATGGTTGATACCTGTTTATATCCCACTGTTTCATTACTTGAGGTGACTGCTGCCTCAAAAATCTGTGACTGTGTTGGAAAGGAGATACTATAAGCTCCTAGGTGGTGCAAAATTTGTTCTTCAGCAGTTTTACAGCTAGCTACCATGCTAGATACAAGCCCATACTACTTGATGGAGTTCTAGGACATGTGGTTCCTCTTCCAACTGATCTTTGGGAGTCTTATGAAAGACACAGTAGCAGTATTATCATTTACTTACGAATAGAGCTTAGAGTTTTTCCTCACCCCATCATTTAAAATTTTGGTGAAAAGTTTAGAGAAATTATTTCTCCCTTTAGAAGAGTCCTCGCTGAGTGCCTAAGGTTCTGATGGACCCACTATTTAATATCCTAGCTAATTGATGACTGCTTCATCATTTTATAGAAGCACGAAAAACAGAGCTGGAAAGGGCCCTGAGAAATTTAAAGCCTTCCTTCTTGTGTGCTTATTACTTCTTCCACATGACTCATTGTCCTAATCTCTAGTTTACGAGGTCATGGTCTTTCATTCTTCCCCAGTGAGTTGCTATTTTATGCGAAACAGAACTGCTTCTAAAGGATGGCTGAATCATGCTCCAGATTCCTACGTGGTGTATACTTTAGTGAATAGACTGTGGAACAGAAAATGACTGCCACTACATCCTCTTGTCATACTTTCTGAAAAATAAGTGGCTCTAGGAGGGTTATCATGGTTATTATCACTGGTGAAGAGATGCCCAACTCTGTCATGTGGAGTTGCACATTTAAACATCTCAGAATAGTGGTAAGTATTAAAACATGCTCTTTTCCTCAGTATGTCCCTTCTTCCCCAGAATGCTAATTTCACAGACTCACAGAATAGTTGGGCGGGACCTCTAGAGATGAGAGAGGGGTCAAAGCCCCCTGCTCAAGCAGGGACAGCTAGAGCAGGTTGCCAGGGACCACATCCAGTCAAGTTTTGAATAGCTTTCAAGGACAGAGCCCACAACCTCTCTGGGTAACCTGTTCCCCCACTGTGAGGGGGGCCACCCTCGCAGTGAAGGAGCGTATCCTTACGTTCAAGCGGAATTTTGTGTTTCAGTTTGTACCTATTGCCTCTCACCCTGTCACTGGGCACCACCGAGAAGAGCTTTGCCCTATGCTCTTGATACCCTTCCGTCAGATATTTATACACGTTGCTAAGATCTGCCCTGAGCTTTCTCTCATGAGAGAGATTTTGTATGGATTTAGCTGCCTTTCCTAGTCTGTTAGGAAGTCTGCATAATGATGGGTTGAGGATCCTTTCTAACTAGAAGGTATCTATCTGAATTGCGAGACAATTGTTAGTATTACAACTTCAACTAAAAATAATGTGATAGACACTTTGCAGTTGGACAAAATGAAGATAGGACAGGATGTAGTCAAGGGCTGAGAAGCTGCAGTTACACCTAATTGGCATATCTTGTCAGTGTATAATTCTGGTGTATATCATACAGATTCTAGTTTTACTTTCATTTTTTATGTCTTTTACATACAGGATACTTTTTGTCACGTGAAGTTGTAAGAGTACAGCCTCTTAAGACATGCAGGGGCCCAATCAGGATTGGGCTGTCAAGAAGAGCTAGGCCCAAACAGCTTCATCCATATCTGAAATGACTTACTGGATTTTTTTGCCGTTCTTCCAAAAGAATCACTCTGCCTGAAAACTGTTGAAATATTTTTATGTTAAGTTTTGTATGTTGATAGTTTGATGTTTGTGGTTTATGTTTTTTAGATATTAATACTGCAGCACTTGCTAGTGATTTATTTAGGAATACTCTTGTGAATACTTGATAGAAAAGAAATTTATAGTGTATGTTCATTAGTAGAAATTTAATGGAAAAATTAGGCCCTTTTAAAGTTTATATAATATTAATAAAATCTGGTCTGTCTATTTCTCATATATTAAAATATGCAGTTGAAATTTTCTGTCTTACACGTTATTAAAAAATTCCACATGTTTATATAGTATTTAAAACTCAGGGTTTTTTAAAGTGAGTTATTGCAAATGTTTTGGGAAGTATAGGAGAAAATTTCAGGAAGCTAATTTAGGTTACTAAATAGGAATATTATATTTTAGTCCGCAGAGGTAGTTTCCTCTGACATACTTTGAGTTCCATGCGCTTATCCAGTTAGACAAAGAAAACTTTTGAATTTCAGTGCAGAGAAAAAAATATAAATATGCTAGACATTTAGGATGTTGTAGAATATCTTTTTCTGAGGGAACTGATTCCATTGCATACAAAATGGAGGCCCAACACTGACACCTAAATTCTCGAGACTGCATATCTCAAATATTGGGGGAAACTTGGGCTGATCTGAAGCATACAAATATGGAATAGGGATGCCTGTTAATACTTGATAATAATACATTGACATTTGTGTTTCTAATAAAGCATAGTGACAATTTCAACTGAATTAGAGCATGACAAGAGAAAGAAATAGGTGAAGCCAGAAAAATTGCTAAAATGTCAGAACAAGACTAATCCAATAGCAGTTACCAGGAAGAAAGCTTTTAACCTTCTATATGCAATTGCACAGATTTTTATGAAGGATTATGTTTTACATTGCAGTGGGCGAGAATTTCAGTAGAACAAGCATTACAGAATAGTGATGGAATGATGATAAACCCCAGGATATAACAATACTTAGTTGTGACTGGCATGAGGAAAGCTGAGCAAGCTGAGTTGATAGGAAAACGCTTCTGTAGATAAGTTATTCTATAAAATCTAGCAACAGTTCAGAGAATACGTCACTACACAGTTGAATCTGTTTAGAAGAAACCCTCAGAATATAATATATATAGTGTACATATAGTGTGTGTATATATATATTTAAACATATTAAAGTATGTATCCTATAGCAACATACGGATAAATAAGAAAAGGAAATTGAGTATAAAATGTGGAGAAAATCAATGATAAAATCTAAGAAAATTTAAGAAAATTATAATTGGAATTTCTGTTACTGACATATGAAGTAGTAAAAATGTCTGATGGACAACATTTTCTTTCTGAAGAGCTAGTTCCAAAACAAGGGTCCCTAAACTGTTATTTGCAGTTCATAAGTGGTATGCATCCGGTCTACAAAGCAATTTTGTACAGTAAAATTTACTAACCTGCTCATTAAGAGTTTGGTGATGCAGATGTGAGACTGTCTGTGTTACTGGAAAACATGTTTCTGGAGGCCACGAGATGAGAAATTACTCTGGCTTTAGCTATAGTTTTAATCCACATAAATATCTAAAAGAGCTAAATGTCTAAGAGAGTAAATGGGCAACTAGGCAATAAATTAAATATAAGACTGAAAAATCCAAATTAATGTGCTATGAAGGCGATATAGCAAGAGTACAATCCTAATGCCTTCCAGAATTTCCCAAAAAGGGCTGAATGCCCATAAACCTGGTTCTAGGTCCCTCAGTCTTTGAAAGAGGAAAGGCTGACACGGGGGTGATCGCTACAGTGAACTAAGGACTATTCCAAGGCTCTGGCTAAACTGGAAGAGACATGAATGGGAAAATTCTTAGGACTGGCCTAGGGTATGAAAATAAAGTTTTCATACCCTAATGAATCACACAGGCTTAGAAATAAGCATGCTCGTAGGCTGCGACCAGCCACGCTGCATTTGTTGACCGCTTATAGCCATTGAACTGCGTAGGCAAAACATATATTTTCAGCCCAGCATATGCCTACAGCCAGTGATGGCCTACCACCTACCTTCGTAAACATACGAATTTGTCTTCTACTTAGACAAGAAATTCAGAAGCAGCTCCTAAGGCAGGGCCATTAATAAACTCCTTTAGAGAATAGGCAAGTGAGCATGACTAGCCCAGGCAGCTGAACGTGTGAATAGACTGGATTTTGCAATACCTTCAACATCAGCAGCAGGCATATCTGTATCAGTAAGGTTAATCTGGCATTATAGATGAGGGTGATAGTGTAGAGGAGCTCCAAAGTTTGCTACTTTGTTTGTCTTTCTCTTAGTTAATTTTAGCCCTTACGGGTGTGAGGTCTATGCAGACCTTCTTTTGTAGACTCTGAATAGACTGTAAAAGGGGTGCTGATTTCTCAGTGGTCAATAGGAATTCTCAGCCCTGTTTCACTGTATCCACTAAGTAGCAACTGATTAAAATTATTTAGCTAAACACTCCGTGTTATGTACCTGACTCAGAGTAAGGGGCGCTGGCCTATCATAGAATGGTTGAAGTTGGAAAGGACCTCTGGAGATCATCTGGTCCAACCCCCTTGCTCTAAAAGAGTCACCTAGAGCACATGGCCCAGTATCTGAATGTTCTGCTTGGGTTTTTTGTCCTCACAGTTGGGCAAACAGTGCCTGCCCGATGTGAATTAGCTTTCAGGAATGACTTTTTCCCAGTAGCTTCTCTATCTGAGATTCTTAACTATTGGTGCTAACAACAAGAGGGTTTCTTACAATTAACAAGTGATCCTTTTGTGTTTTGCAACACATTCTCTGGTCTCAGTAGTCTTCAGGAAGGCCTCTGTCTCTGTCATTGCCTTCCTACACCCTCAGAGAGAGGTGTTTTTACTTCATAGGGTGATTTTCCCATATCCTTGTCTCGAGTGAACCTGTGATTATTAATGAAATTTGGAATACAACGGAAATGTTGCAGTTTTGAAAATTGCGGCACCTGTGATGGGCGTGGCTTAGAAATATGCATACCATCTCCGGTGCTAGTACAGCTGGCCACTGCCAGTGTTCAGAGCATGGTCATACTGGATATCAACCATCTGAAAAAAACCCACTAATCATGCAACTTCCCAGATCTCTGCAAGGATGACAACCATAGCGGATTTGTCTATACCAGCTTCCATACCACAGATTTATCAGTGTGTGTGATGTCCCGAGGTTGTGCCCAAAAATTTCTAGAATCAAATGGAGGCCTCCATTTGAGAAATGCTGTCTCTTTGGTACTAGTTTCTAGAGTGGAGTCATGAAAATGGCCTTCCTCATCCTCAAATTAATGCCAATGCATCAATAAATGTTCATAAATCATATCTGGAAATAATATGATCCCAGCAAAGTGTACTTGTGATGTATATTCACATAGCTAATTCTGAAACAAAAGAATACAGTGTTTCTTGAAATATCTAGTCGTTTATGTCCTGCTGTCAGGGAATGACTGAGTGCCAAACCAGTTCAAAGGCATCATTAAAACAGTTTATTGAACCGTAACAGGTAACGTTCGAGATGCCAGTATAGGTGTTCCTACTATTAACGAATGGATTTGATAACAAATAAAGTAATTGACTAGTAAATATATTTATCAAACTATTTACATATATCAAATATTTCCATATATTCATATGTTATGGCACAAGGAAAGGAACAGAAACAAAATAACAGACGAAGGGTAGGTAGCTACTCTCAAAAGGGAAAAGCAATAAAAAGCGAGGAAGCTATAACTTCTGTGATTTGGACAATCACAGTCCCCTTTAACAAAGAAGCTTTGCTTCTATAGATTGGACAATAACAGTGCAATAGGTGCACCGAAACACTCACACAATCTTGTGGAGGGAGATTTAAATCCCAGCGGGAATTCCTCGGGCAGCGTCCCTATCCGAGGGAAGTTCCAGCACTTCAGCAGACCGACTGCGTCCGATGAGGCGATCTCGAGGTTCGGAAGCCCACAGCAGTTGCTACAGCCGTGGTCGAATTGGGGGTGTGCTCATACTATTATGTGGTGGCTCTGGCAGGTTCAGGATGATTCCGGCATGATCTCAAATGTTCTGTGATGGACAGGTGCCACTTGCTCCGCTCAGGTGGGATTTGATGGCTAGCTGTTTCCTGCAATCACCGTCCAGTCACTAGGCCGACAACTGTGGGCCAACAGGTATACGCGGGCAGGGTCAGCCGTAGGTCAGGCCAGGAGACACCGTTGGATTGTGTGGGTAACACCACATCTGCCTTATACTAACGTGGATGCCTAGAAACTCAGATGACGTTTAAATCTGCAGGAATCAATGTCAAAGTGGGGATATGGAAGGATTCGATTAAATTCCCTCATCACTATCTATAAAACAGATCAAACTTCCAGTAAAGAGCTTTGTTTTCTGGTAAAAAGTTAAGATACAAGAAGTCTGACAGAAGTTAAGAACTATCTTTAAAATACTATTAAAATATCCAAGAGTTAAATGGTAACTGTCTGCATTATATACAGTTTTTAAAAGTCAGAAAATACATTTATTTTTAAATCAATACCCCTTTTTTTTAACTGTATGTCTCTTTACCTGTTCTTACATGAAAATGCTAGAATGCTCTTGTATGTAGAATACAGAGGTAAACAGGCCACTTGCTTCAGAGCGAGAGACAAAGTCCTAATCCACTGGGTTTATACTCGATGTCAAACTCCCTTCTGTTTAACAGTGCTAAGCTGTAGAGAATGTCCCAGGAAAATATACTGGAAATCCAAAAGTGTATTCTCAAACAAAATCAGGCAATCAACCAATGAAGAAGATGAAAATCAGACTATGGAGACAACAGCTAGAAAGGCTAGCCCAGCTGAGATGTTATGTAAACTTCATGCTTCACTGATCATTCAGCGGGAGATAGCTGCTAACAACGTGCCCTTAGCTTAAACATCAGAAGAAGGGTCGGCACAGGGAATGCTAGACTGGTCTTATGCCAACTTTAGCTCCCCCATCCACTGTCAACTGGAAAACCTCAGGTAGCCTGTTACACTGGAGAGAAGCATGTGAGTGTTCAGCTGAGTAAATCAGCTATATAAATTGGCATTATTCCATTCATTTCACTGGAGCTATGCTGATATATGCCAGCCAAAGCTCCTGCCATATGTCTTTGCATATTTTATTAAAGCAATGTGTATAGTTTTTGCTTTTTTTCGTTATAGGGGGGATATCCAGTAATATTTTTAAAATTAAAAATTAGCTAAGCTTAGTTAATAGCACTGACTTTAATGGAAAGGCAGATGTTGAAGTGTGATTCTATTTTAATTACTATACTGAAAAGTTTAAATATCATTTCTGAATCATTTTTATCAGCTGCTATAACAATGCATATGGCTATCGCTTATTTAATACAAAAGGTTGCAATTATAGCCTAATGAAAGCCTTGAATTCTATTACATATACACCAATACATGTGATTTTTTAATAAACAGTAATTGAATGTACCTTTTTGTCTGCCTTTTGAATGACTGGATACAAAGCTAACCCTACTTTTCTCAGTGTATTTTGGATAAGTGTGGGCAATTAATAAGTGAATGAATGCAAGATTGTTAAAATCCAACTTAATAGCAGCATCTCTGTAGTGGAACTATTGTCTCTTTCAGGGAATTGAACTGGAACAGGCGATAAAGTCTTATTACTGCTTCTGCTGCTGGCAAGACAGATTTCCAACAAGAACGTGTGACAGACTTTTGAGGGAAGGAATCAGAGGAAGGACTGGAATGACTGTATATAATAAAAGATTCTTCATCAAGCAAGGTGATGGCAGGACATTTTGTGAATATGCATTACCAAGTAGCTTCATGTGTTTAAGGATAAACGCACTTCTGATCTTAAAATTCAGACCGAGTTTTGATCCTACACTCCGTCCCCTACATGGACATCCCAACATGTCATTCTGCCTCCCACTGTTAGAGACCTCACGTGGCATTGTCTCCTAGCACAGCAAGTGAGGTCTTTCTGTTGGCTATGTTTCTGCTTAGCCATCAGTAGAGTATTTTTAGACCGTATTAGGTAAACCCAGAATACAATTGAAAAATACCTGGGAAAAGTAAAAATTATTTTGTTCAAAATGATTTCTCTTAAGTATGGTTCAGGTGAAAACAGCCATAAGGACATCGGTTTAAACGTTTGTCCGTTGATGGTCCAGGTGGTAGTTAGAAGGCTGACAGTTCTATATCTGAAATTCAGCAATTTAAGTAACATTTACAAGCTACGGTTAATTTTATAAGCACAGTAGGTTCATCATGATGTGGGAAGGTAAGCGAATAGTCATTTATATCATTTTATAAATCATTATCAGAATACTGTGTGATACTTGGTCTGGGTCAATGCTTCAAGAAGCACTTAGAAGATCGTAAGTGTTGATAGTTAAAAAGAAGTGTTCTGTTTTGTTATTTAATATCTTCCCCTCGAAAGGTGCCCAGAGTTGTCAAAATATTCTTAGCCGGGAGTCTTAATGAAAATTCAGTACAAATGATTATTCAGTACGTGCGCTAAGAAAGATGCCTAGACTAATTCTCTGCTAAAATTCTTTCTGTCAAAGCTTAAATATGATCTGCTTACCAAAGAAACTTGAAAAATAATTGCTTCAGCATGGATATCTATATAACCTAGCACGTTTTAAAGTGTAGCAAAGAGTACATTCTTCTAACAGTGAAATTTTGGAGCATCTAGTGCAATATACTGGTAATAATATAATAATTTTGAATACAGTTTATGGCTATGGTGTTTAGTATATATACTATAGTACTTGCATTTTTTCTCACTGTAGATAGTTTTCATTGAAAAATATTATTATTAATCTCCAAAATGATTTTTATCCTTATTTATTTTTAGCATGAAATTTGGTATAGCTATCAGGAGATTTGTTATTATTATTAAATCAGGCGTTTTGCTATCTTTATAACAATATCGTAAATCAAAAAATTCCCATCAGGATGATATGGAGGTGAGCTCTCCTTCCCAGGAGGTCAGCCTGAGTGAATATATTTCCAGATGTTCATGTGTTCAAGATTTGGGTATATCTTGATGGTGTTCTTTTTATATATATTTATTACATTTTTTCCATATTTTTCAAATATATGTCTTCTTACCCTATAACTCATATATATATATATATATATGTATTGAAAGAGAGCTAGAGAGAAAATCAGATGTTGAATGCAATGGAAACAGTATAAATTCATGAGAAAACAAAGAAGTTCTCACTCAGCTGTTAGTATTTGATTAAGGTGGGTATGAACTAAAGTCACTGAGGCAGCCAGAAGTCAGTTTAACAACATTAAAGTCTGGTGTACAAGTAAACAATTCAAAAACATCTTAGTGACATCAAAACCCAAGTGTCATTTAGAATTCTTTCCAGTATCATTTGGAGATGTGTTACAAGTGACTTTCCTGAGAGCCTATGATTTTTTTTTTTTTTAACTTTGTGGGCCTGAGAACTTCAAGATTACTTAGGTAATCCCACATAGTGGGACATTTCGCATGACTGGAGAGCTGCCATGGACAGGCTTCTTAGGAAAGTCAGGCCAGGAGGGCAAGGAGGGGGAGTTGTCCTTTATGTGAGAAAGCAGGGAGAATGCATGGAGCTCTGCCTGAGGACAGGTGAGGGGTTAGTTTAGAGCTTGTGGGTCAGGATTAGTGGGCAGACCAGCATGGGTGACATCGTAGGGGGTATCTGCTGTAGATTGCATGACCAGGATGAAAAAGTAAATGAGACCTTTCACAGACGATTGGAAGAAGCCTCATGTTCTCAAGCCCTGGTCCTCATGGGGGGCTTTAACCACCCTGCTATCTCCTGGAAGGATAACACAGCAGGGCACAAGCAATCCAGGAGGTTTCTGGATTGCATTGATGACAACTTCCTAAAACAGCTGATCGAAGAGCTGATGAGGAGCGGTGCTCTACTGGATCTCATACTTAGGAACAAGGAAGAACTGGTCAGAGATGTGAAAGTTGAGGGCAGCCTTGGCCACAGTGACCACGAGAGGGTTGAGTTCAGGATCCTGCAAAAAGCAGGATCGCAACCCTGGACTACAGGAGAGCAGACTTTGGCTTCTTCGGGGACCTGCTTGAAAGAAACCCATGGCATAGGGCCCTAGAGTCCAAGATAGCTGGTTGGTATTCAGGGATCCCATCCTCCAAGCTCAGCAATGGTCCATCCCAATAAATGGGAAATCAAGCAATGGCAGCAGAAGGCCTGCGTGGATGAACAGGGATCTCCTGACAAAGCTCAAATGGTAAAAGGAAGTGTACAAGAAGTGGCAGCAGGTGCAGGTGACCTAGGAGGAATATAGAAGCTCTGTCAAAGCATGGAAGAATGGATCAGGAGAGCTAAAGCCCACCGGGTAAGGAATGTGAAAGGCAACAAGAAATGCTTCCACCGGTACATAAGCAGCAAAAAGAAGGCTAGGGAAAATGTAGGCTTGCTGCTAGATGGGGCAGGGGCCCTGGACAAAAGACACCAAAAAGGCAGAGGTACTGAATGCCTTCTTTGCCTCAGTCTTTTCTGGTAGGGCCAGCCTTCTGTAATCCCAAGCTCCTGAGACCAGAGGGGAAGTCTGGAGAAATGAAGACTTACCCTTAGTGGAGGAGGATCAGGTTAGGGAACACTTAAACTGGACATATACAAGTCCATGGGCCGCAATGGGATGCACTCGTGAGTACTGAGGGAGCCAGCTGAGGTCATTTCAAGACCAATTATCTTTGATTATCTTTGAAAGGCTGTGGTGACTGGGAGAGGTTCCTGAGGACTGGAAGAGAGCAAATGTCACCTCTATCTTCATGAAGGGTAAGAAAGAGGATTCTGGAACTACAGGCCGGTCAGCCTCAGCTCTGCCACTGGGAAGGTGACGGAACAACTAATCCTGGAAATGATTTCCAGACACATGAAGGACAGGAAGGTGATCAGGTGTAGTCAACGTGGGTTTGCAAAGAGGAATCATGCTTAGCCAACCTGATATCCTTCTACAATGAAATGACTGTCTCAGTGGATTAGGGGAGAGCAGCGGATGCTTTTTGCCTTGCCTTTAGTAAGGCTTTTAACAGCCTCCCATAACATCCTCATAGACAAGCTGATGAAGTGCAGGCTAGCTAAGTGATCAGTGAAGTGGATTGAAAACTGGCTAAGCTGCAGGGCTCATAGTGGTGTGATCAGCGGCACAAAGTCCAGCCGGAGGCCACTCACTAGTTGTGCCCCCCCGGGAGCTGATAGTGGGGCCAATACTGTTTGATATCTTCATTAAGGATCTGGATGATGGGACTGATGATGCACCCTCAGCAAGTTTTCAGATGATGCAAAACTGGGAGGAGTGGCTGATACACCAGATGGTTGTGCTGCCATTCAGAGGGATCTGGAGAGGGTGAAGAAATGGGCAGGCAGCAACATCACGAAGTTCAATAAAGGGAAATGCAGGGTCCTGCACCTGGGTATGGTAACCCCATGCACCAGGACAGGCTGGGGGCTGACCAGCTGGAGAGCAGCTTTGCAGAGAAGGAGCTGGAGGTCCTTCTGCAGAGCAATAAGCCTTTGCAGCAAAGAAAGCCAGTGGTATCCTGGGCTGCATTAGGAAGAGTATTGCCAGCAGGTCAAGGGAGGTGATCTTTTCCATCCCATTTCTGTCCTCGACTCAGTGCTCATGAGGCCAGATCTGGAGAGGTGTGTCCAATTTTGGGCTCCTCAGTACAAGATAGACATGGACATACTGGAGCTAGTCCAGCAAAGGGCCACAAAGATGATGAAGAGAAGAAGGAGAAGCTGAGGGAGTTGGGCCTGTTTAGCCTGGGGAAAAGAAGGCTTGGGAGGATCTTAGCAATGTGCATAAATACCTGAAGAAAGGGTGGAAAGAAGCAGAGCTAGCCTCTTCTCACTGGTGCCCAGTGACAGGACAAGAGGCAACGGGCGCAAACTGAAATAGAAAATTCCACGTGAACATAAGAAAACACTTCTTCACTGTGAGGGTGGTTGAACACTGGAACAGGTTGCCTAGTCTTTATTCTGAAAGCTATTCAAAACCCAACTAGACATGGTCCTGGGCAGCCAGCTTTAGCTGACCCTCCTTGAGTGGGGAAGGTTGGACCAGATGATCGTGAGAGGTCTCTTCTGACCCAAATTATTCTGCAATTCTGTTCCTACTGCTCATTGAATAAGATAATTTATTATTACTATTATTAATTTTATTTTTCAAAAATATTTTTATATAATTTTTCAAAAATTTCCTCTATCTACTTTTTTCTCAAGGAATGTAGTTTAACCTTACAAATCTCTGAACACCTACATAAACATGCCATTAAAAAAGGGGGGAAAAGACAAAATGCAATGGAAATATTAAATTTCTTCTGAGATGCACAAATTTCAATACATGCACTGTGGAATTTCAGATCCAATAATCTGAAAACTGAGAAACAGGAAATTCAGTGCCTCACATCAGTTGCACAGTATTTACATCACCTGTATACAGCGTTAAGGGAAGATGTGTTTCAAACCACTGTGTGGAAAATCATGCTCTAAGTCATTTTTGGAATTATTAATAGACAGCTTTGTCATTCATGTATCAGCATTTCATATTTTGACTAATGATTTTAAAGGCAACTACCGTGACTCTGCATGTGAAGAGATGAAAATCAGATTGAAGTGACTTGGGACACCCCAGTCGATACAATGAGATAGGCTCGAAGGTGACCTGAATTGCCTTGAGGACACAACTGTCTCTCCATTGACTAGTGAGGAAACTTAGGCAAAACATGTTCCGGAGGTGCTTCAACTGACTGTGGAAGTTGAAAGGTCTATACTATTTATTATTTGTAGCTAAGGTCAAAATACATAGCCTTTTAAAATCTTCTCGAGCATTGAAATTCTATCATTTGATGATTTGTATTCCAGCAGCATCCAGGAGCTCCAGCCACAAACTCACAGACTGTTTACTGTCAAATCATGAAATGAAGATATGGTTCCTGTCCCAAAGATCTCACAATTCAGATTTTCAGTCTCTTAGTATACCTTAATTTATTTATTGCTTTTCACTGTGATATTTGATTAAGGCAAAATGATGAAAAAGCAAGCTGTTCAAGGAAAGAAATCTTCAGTTTACTTCTACACTATCGATAGAGGAATCTTTTCAGTGTTAAAATTATTTAGTATATTTGGAAGTATATGTTCATGAATACAAGGGTGGAGGGATGGGTGATAAGTATGCGCAGGTAGGGAGCTCACTGTAAGAAAGGTAGTGTCATATAGATTAGTCTGAAGACAGATCTTGAGTTCTGTTCTTCTCATCTATTCCAAACATTCCCAGTCTTTCCTTACTTGAGAAAACCAACAATGTTTTGCGGGTCATGGGAGCCAGTTCCTTCTGCCCCTTATCATAGGTACCAACTAATTCTTCTTCTTGCCTTACTCGCTTCCTTCTCTGTAGCTGCTTTTATCCTTGAATTTGCCAATGGTTCTGGCAGCATAATGCAAAACAACTAGAACTGGCCTTTCCTATGATCAGCCTAGCTCCAGCAGGACTTAACCTGCTTGGTCTGTTGCCAAAATTCACCTTTCACATGCTTGTGCCTCACATGGCATAACTTGCCAACTGGGGCGAACTACTGGTCTTGTCCACTGTCTTCCTAGGAGAAGTTCCTAGGAAATGGACAGGCGCTGAATTTCCACTTTTCTGTAAGCCTTTGTTAATTCTGGCAGTTCTGAGTGGCCCAGCTTTCTAGTAGGAATGGTTATGGGAAAAGTAGTGTTAGAAATCTTCAGTTTTGAGCCACTTAGGGAGCGTAAGGGTTAAGGGGAGCTTGGACGTGGTATTGATTTTGGAGCCAGTGCCATAAAGAAAGGGCCATGAGAGTACACACACAATTCTTTTTTTGCTCCCCATGAAATAAGTATACATGGAGAGTCCTATACTCATATTTTACGTATCTTTCTATTTTATGTGTGTATTTTTTTTTGAAACTATCATTAGCTGTATAACTGTGATTTTTTGTTGATGGGGAAAAGCAATAGAAAAAATGTTTTGACATTATTTTCAGATGAGGATCTTTTTTAAAAGATGAAGGCTTGAATTATGATTCACTGTACTACACTATACTATTGTTCTTTTACCCAATGAATTTACGAAGTTATTGCTTAAAAATAATTACATGGTACAAAGAATAGAAGTATGAGAAATAAGTGTAGTTAAAACTGAAAAAATTCACGACTGTTCACAAAGTTGAAGACACAGCGTAGGATGTGTTCATCCTTGTGAAAATTCTTCCTTTGTAAGTACTGCCAAGGTCAATGTCAGCTTGAATTCTTTAATGCATACTGTAAGTGCTAGCTGTGCAGATTAGATCTGCCCAGAGCTATTCTTATTTGTTCATCTAGCTTTTAAAAATATATGTTTGTGCTCGTCTATTAAAAAAATTTCCATTAAAAAAATCAGCTGTCCAAGCTTGTATCAAGTCTTTTATTATACTCCTTTTCCACCTACCTCTCGTTTTGCCCTAGGAATATGTACAAACAAGTTTCCAGCTGCACAATACTGAATGTATTTTCACATGCAATAACAAAGGAATAATTGCATTTTCTAGATAAATTAATGAAATTACAACTTAGACGGAATACAAATGGTTCAATGTTAGGACTCATTATGGAAATCTTAATGTTTTCTAAAATACTGAGCTATTAATTTTGAACATAGAATTGCAATTGAAATTTTTTTTAAATAAATCTTTACCTGAATGAGCGATATCATTAATGTTACAATATAATCCAAACTACAGCCATATTTCATGCAATCTCACTTATCTTATTAAGGCCAATGTTCTTCTGAAGCTTCCAGGGAATGAGAGGGAAAAAAAGAGAGAAAAGTCCTTCTTTTACTCTCCTTTCCTTATTATTAGAGCAAATGTGACCTTTTTGGCTATTGCTAAAATTTCTTAGGGCCAGATCTCGTAGTATTTTTTTTTGCATCAAACTATTTTCTTTTGCAAATAAAAATTTGGAAACAATTCTATTTTAGACTGATTCCTAGGTATGGGCATTAAAGATTCTCTGAGGTCGTGGTCTGCATGGCAACTCAGAAGACAGGTAGGCGTATAGCATTTCCTGGACAACCAAATGCAGGAATAGTAGGAATCTGTCAATTTTTGCATCTATACAAGCATTTTCACCTTTGCTGTTGACCATCTTTTGATGGTCATCTTGATGACTATCGACCAGATGAGCCCAGGAAGATCTGCAGAACAGCACATACATAAACCCTTTTTGACAACTCTGTAAGAAACCTGTCAGAACAACTAATAGCTCCTTTGCGGTAGTCTGAAGATGTGATATCAGAGATTTCTTATCATCATCAGTTATTCTAGACTACCAAATTAACCTCCTGTTTGATACTGCTGTGTTTCAAGGAGGTGATACTGAGCTGGCCACTCTGATACCAATTGACACTGTTTTGTTTCCTACTGCTGGCTCTGAGCCAGCTGCAGTTTCTAGGAGATGAGGAACTTCCAAATATCCCTTTTGATGCCCGTATTGACATACAACTGCTCTGCCTCCTGGCATTACTGTTGAGAGAACTGCTATTTTAAAAGTTTGAACTGCCATTTTTTTTCTGCCTATTGCTTACTCATCTGTCATTGCTGTGCTTCCTGCTGTTGATGCTGGGTTGCCAATGGCTTTTCAAGTTGACCCTTTGCCAGCCTGTTGACATTGCTAGGCTATCTAGTGTGGACACTAGCTTCGTACCCACAGCAAAACAACAGGGGCTGTTTTTACGGTCCTAATCTCACACTATTCTATGGCAGTCCTCACTGTGCTCCTGTAAACTACTGATGGTTTGTGTTGTGCTGTTTCTTTATGAGAAGGATGATCTCTCTTAAGGCTGAGCAATAGCTGATTTTTTGTTTGATGGCTGACCCAAACATTAAGAAATAATGACTGAATTGGAGTAGATTTTTTAAAAGTTTTTCTCATAGGAAGCAAAGACTGAAAAATGTTCATTCTGGATTAAAGGGAATATTTAGTTTGATCTCAGACATAATATTTTGTTTCCAGTGCAGATACTTCTAACAGAAGTAAATAGTAGAAATGCAGTACTAAGCTTCAGACACCAGTTACAACACTAGCCAGGAGCATTGCCTTCAGCCAGTAGTTAGGACACTGATACGGTATATGGGAGATATAGTTCAAATCCCCCAAGAAATATTGTTCCTTCACCTTCTGCCTGTTCTAGGTATCATACTGTAGGGCTGTAGCTTTACTCAGTCATTCAACTGCAGATGTTCTAGTTTGTATAAAATTCTTTAACAAAAATTGATAGGTGTTTATCTCACCTTTTCAATAAGAATATGAACGTTTAGCCTACTGTATCATTGTGATATTCTCTTTCATGAATATTTAAGTATTTATACAAAATGGAAGAGCTTCAGAAGAAAAATTGAAACAGCTTCTCCTCGGATGCCTTACAGTAATTGCGGTAGTCATATTTTCTGCTCTGAGATATAGTGCTCTGAGATCCCAGTTCCTAAATGCATGGAGTAATACTGTTGTTACCTCCATGTGGCATTGTTGAACATAATTCCAAATGGTTTTATTTGTAAATAAACACATTTTCATGTTCATATGTGACTCTGGACTCTGCAGAGGAGGCAGAGATTCTTGGAGAAGTAGCTATGCATGTAGCCAGACAGTTTGTTCTCCATCTCAGTCTTCAGTTAGTATCAGTTCTTGAGAGAGGATTAATCTCTGAGATGATGACATTAGTAATGAGCTGTGATTCTTGAAGAAGTTGAATTCTTATTGACTGATTCGTCACTTCAGTCCCTAGGCTAGTTTAACTATTTGAAACTATGCTTAGCAAATACTCTACCTCAATTTCACTGAAATTCACTCTACTGGGAAATCAAATCCAAGTACATCTGCTTAGTAAAGAGCTAATTGTGATGTCAGAATGGTATAAATTACTTTTGGAAAAAAATAGCAAGGTTTTCTTACCTAGCAGAGAATTTTCAAAACTATCTCCTCGTTTCAGTCTGAGAGTACAAAAATAAATAAAAGCCTAGGTATAATTAAGCTGAAAATGGTCTTCTGAACCATCTATTTTCTGTTATCTGCCATGATGCTAGGATCTTTGTTACTTTGCAATCATATGGCCAGACTGCTTCTCTCATCAGCCCCAGCTATAGGATACGTCTGGGACTGACCCACTGACAGGAGCAACACCTCTTCACTGCTCAAATCACAGCTTTCTTCCAGGAACATCTGGACCAGCTAGTTGATTCAGAGCAAGTAAGATGATTAACAATCAGTTGAACAGATCTGAGATCCAGTGGGACACAGAGTGGCAGAAAAAGAATTGAATGGTGAATCCTCTAGTCAATAAGTCTTTTGAAACTCTCCTTTTTGCTATCCTTCTCGTGAGCTGAAATGTCTGGAGTAGTAAAGGTCTTCCGTATGGACGTATTTAATCCAGCAACATCAGGTAATAAACTGCAGTATTTGAGATTACATCTCTCTGTGGAACCGTACAGACTGAGTCTGTTAGAAGCCCTCTGCCTCACACTTAATTCATAATTAATTTAGAAAAATGGCTTCAACTTCTTTTCTCCTGTTGTATTTTCTGCTTCACTTTATCATCTCTGTCCATAGGGATTTTTTTTTTTTTTTTCATTTCGCTCCTATAACAAGATTTTGACTTTTTTATTGCCCTCTCTATATCAATTGCTTTTGCATCCACAGTTACTTCACTGAATCCCATGCTACATTTATATTGCTCCTGTGGAAACCACTGATGGTGTTACAGCTTGCTTGTTTTCAGCTAGAGCATCATGCCTCAGACTGCTCTCTGTATTATGAAGATTGTGATGAAACCAATTTGGTTATGAAGCTCCCTATTGTCGGTCTTATCAACCACTAGTAACCATCCCTATCACTTTGTCTGTTTAGCAATCCAGTTCTAGGATAGCTGCCAGTTTACAGTCCAGGTGGAAGGGGCAGCAACTGCAATTTCTCTTCAGCACGGTCTTATATGTTTTATATATATATAAATAAATATATATAAATATATATATATATATAAATATATATATATGCATGTATTTCAGACTCTCTTATATAAGCACTTTAAGAATTTGGATCTTATTGAAACTTTCATGGAAAGTGAGCAAGGTAGACTGCCTTAATTTATTTATTTTCTCAGCCATTTCTCATGTAGAGCATATACTGGTGCTAGTTTTCCTGATCATTTATCTTGGTAGAATCTAAGAGATTTCAGCAGTCATGTATATATGAAATGTGAAAGACAAGAACCTCATGAAAGTCCATTTAACGATCCTCGAATCATTGACAACACCTGTCTGTACTGAGGTCTTCATAAATTTATTTTTTCATTAAAATAGGCATGAAACTAGGCAGACTAAAACAAGATGAACATGTCTTCCCCTCCAGTACCCCAAAGGTCGAATCCAATACATGATTCAGAAAGCAAATAGAGAACAGAGTAATTTAAAAGATGCAGGCACTGTCTCTTCTCAGAATTTCCCCTGGTGCATTAAATTTTGCAGGTCCAGTAACATATGTAAACTTCAAGAAGGATATAATATCTTAGCTATTTCAGTTATCTCTGGTAATTAATCTTTGTTTTCTTAGTGTTCAGGTTACTGACCCATACAAACCTAGACTTGCTTCAGAGGATCTAGATACCTATAGTCTATGTCTATACTAACTGCAAAGTCCTTTCTAAGTTGTCCGCTATTTTTTCACCCAAACAATTCAAAATTCAAAACAAGGACATCTTAGTGTTATGACACCTTGAAACTTGTTAACTAAAATGCACTTTTGAAAACAGGGTTTAACATCTGGTATTCTGCACTTAGCCATCCTTGACAAAATACAGTATAGGGACTCTTCCCAAAGTGTCAAGACGATAGTTCACAAACTATAAGTTTACTCAAGACTCTCTCTTTGAAGAAGGCTGAATCAGAATGCTCCTGCACCTGCGCTGGCAGTATTGGCAACTTCTAAGGTCCCATTCTGAATGAATACCATCTTTCTTTGGGGAGAAGTACAAGCAAATAGGATCTGAAACCTTACTTTTCATTGATAACCTTTACTTAGCTTTATCTCAGGAACCCACATCAAAATGCACTTGCAGAAAGAGCACTAAAATATATTTTCTCAATCTGCTAAATTCCTGATTTATTTTATTTTTCCTTATGTCAGCTGCAGAATTAGTGTGATGAGTAATGTCATCATGTTAAAATTATGAGTGATAAAATCGTAAGATTATAAAAAGGACATGTACAGACAATCTGAAAAAAAAGAAAGGGGTAAAAATAAGTGTGCAGCAAATAAGATGTTAAAGGACGGGTACACATTAGTCTTTTATGAAGAGTAAACCTCAACACAATTGCATAAACTTCCGAAAAATGCTACTCGTGAATGTACTACTTGAACAAAGAGCAATGCAACATTTTGTTTATGCTTTCTAACCGGAAGGTTATACCTTCTGAACGTGGCCAGATGTGAACAGTACTGTGTTTGGAACCTTTTTTCACATAATACTGAAATGCAAGAAAACAGATAAATGGTCTGTAATTGTTCATCAGTCCATAGATCTCCAAGAATTTTTATCAGAAACGTGAACTCACAGCTTTACAGTAGAAAATAAACGGTTCTTAGCAAATGAAGGTAACTGGTACCATGAGCAATTTATCTTACTGAAATTAAGTTTCATCTGAGATGTATCACTTATCACCTGTAATAAATCATTCCTGAATTTAAGATGGAAGTAATGTATCTTTTTTCAGTTTCATATGCATTTATGGATAGCTTATTTAGTCTTTCGTGGTAGATTACAAAGCCTGCTTCTATCCTTCAATTATACTACGCTTAACACAATTTTACTTGATATGAATACATTTACTTTTATTTCTGTAAAGTGATGTGAAGGTTGAGAACCTAAAATTGTTACGAGAGAAGAGAATACGGAAACAAAGTAATGCCATGGAAAAGGTCATAAGGACCTACCGTCATAAGGACCGGTATGACTCCCTATAAAATCATTCTTTTCTCAGTCGATCAACCACCTGTAACTCCAATGTTTCCAGTGTTTCTAAACCCAGAGCAATTTCAACCCATTTTTTGTAAAAAGATTTTAAAACCCTAAACTTTCTCTGTATGGCAGAAACAAGTTAATTCTCATTAATTTTTTTTTAATTAAGAAAATAAAACAATCAGAACTGATCTGTCAACAGAGGAGTGTGGCTGATCAAAATGTTAATTTACCAGATTCCGTGGCATTGTTCAACTTTGTGTAACCATCTACATTTTTGAAATGATATTCTTGATTCATCTGTTTAATCAACTGAGTTGGCTGTTTATTCCCAATTTTTATTGACACTACTGCTTGTTTCTTAAAGGTAGCTTCTCAAAGGGTCCTATTCAAAGCCTGATGAAATCACTAGAACATCACACATTTCTTTCTGGCCCTAGCTGTCAAGCCAGTCAAGCACGCAGGCTTCCCAGGAGAGGTGCAAGAGGAGCTAATCCCAAGGTGCAAGAGGTGCTAATCCCAATTTAGGATTAGCCATAACAAAAAGCCTATTATAATATGTTAACATTAAATTTACATGCCTGTTTTTATCCTAAGATTTAGCAAGTAGTTTTGTTAGGATATTGGGAAATAGCTTCTGACTAGTGAAAATACTGTGTTTTTTTTTCATTAAATTACTACTGGAGATTCATTAATACTTATTCACTAAAATCTAGCAAAGGTCAGCCAAAAGGTAATTTTGTGAGAAGGATTGGGTACCTTTCTTTAGAACTTTCTGTACATTTTAGAACAGTTTTTTTTCCTTCTATTTTGACAAACTGATTTGAAAGAGACTTATTGGCTCTCCCTATCAGATCTCTCCTACCCCGTGGCAACCTTTTAATTTTGTATCTAATAGGAAAAAAACCATAAATACATTCTATAAAGTCCCCAACAATGTTATGAATTGTTACACTAATGTGGAAAATTATCAGCATTGCCGAAGAGCAGCTAGCTTGGAAGGGCAGCAGAGCACTGTACAGCAGTTTAAGACAGCAAGTCAATGGCATCCTATCAAGCAAAAACTTTAGTTTAGCTAGGCAAAATTTGCTAAGAGTCAAACTGGTGTTTGGCCAGGACACTGCAGTAAAACCCTTATTTTTAAAGATGTAGTATTTGAGCATTAAGGAATTAAGGAATGAACATTAGGGAATAGAAGAGCAGTAAGGAACAGAAATGTGCTGACTTAATATTTCAGGCAAAAAATAGAACCTCCAACCATAAAGATCAGCATTATACAACAAGGAATGGCTTCAACTTGGGCTCAATATAATAATAAAATATTGTTTATTATAAACAGCTAGCTAGTTTAAAACTTGCCTTAATAGCTCAAGTTTAAGGCTAGGGGACAGCTACAGAGTGAATTTATGCTGCTAACTTAAACTGGTTTATCATCACCATTTTGAGCTATGAGCAATAGATAGTATTTCAGCTATTGTTCACATTTTATTATAGATAAAGTTTGTGATCTGGTTTGATCTCATGGCAGTGGCTGAGCAGCAGGGAAGGCCACAACTTGCCTTCCTGTGGCTGCTGCGCTCAGGTCAGGAGGAACTCCCTAAAAGGAGGTGAAGTTGCTCTTTCCTGGAGAGAAACTGAGCATAATTGGAAGGGAGAAATTTCTGGAGCTCAGGGAGAGAGAGGCAGAGACAGCACAGGGTGATTCTGCAGCCAGAGGAGAAACTGGGAGATTCCATAGAAGAACGGGCACATGATCAAGCTTCAAGCTGACAGCAAGGAAACTTACCTAGGAAACCTGAAGGGACTGCACAGAGCTTTTTTACACCAAATATGCTGAGAACGGGGGTAAGAAAGATATAGAAAGCAAGAAAAAAAATCTCCTTTAAAATATTTTTATTTTGATCTGTCTCACTGAACGGAGCTGTGTCCTAAAAGCTATTTTGTGTTGTGCAAGGCAACTCCAGAAGTCTGGCTGACCTAAAGCTCACTTACACAAACATATTTCACGAACATATAAACTTAGCTATCCCAAGTTCAGAATTAACCTTTTTCTCTTACTGCTGTTAAAATGTTAACATTTTTCTGCCAGGAACCAACCTGGTCAAACGTACTCAAATTCCTCAAATCTCACTGTGTCACAGTGACATTGGACGCAGCTACACTTCTGTAAATCGTGATGAAAGAAATTTAAGGCGCACAAACTTCTTACAACTTTGCAGCTACAGAACACTTTCATATTTTATAGTTACACCTGTTTCAAGGCTTACCAAGTGACTGGTCAAATGCTAAAACGCCCAAAAGAGTGATTTCATCTTTCCTTCAGAGAAAGTCCCTTTCTAAATTCCTATACAAAGGTACTTCAGAATGGACCCAAAACAGTAATCATGTTGAGCAAAACCACTTCCAGTTAGTGTGAAAATGTTGACAACAAAGGGCATGTTTTAGATCTTGGTCCTCCTTTTCAGTCTCAGGTATGTCCTTTGGGTCTTTTTAGAAGAAACTATGCAGGGAATATTTTATGTACAAAAAATGATCTGAAGGGCTGGAAAGGGGAATGGCACAATTCATGATTGCTGACGTGATGCATTAACAGGATCACAGATCTGACCTTTCTCCCAGTTCACAAACGGTACACCTGAAATGTGGTAATCCATAGCTTTGTATATATACCCTTATATAAATCCAAAGCCAAATTCCTTCCAATTCCTTCCTTTGTCTTAGATTTAAAGTAAGTTTTCCCACCTCACTAGGAAGTACCTTAACAGTTAGTGTTGTTCAGCCCTTGAGGAGGCCACATTTACATGTTGGAAGATATGTCCCTAACAGAATTCAACAGGCAGTAAAATGAAGGTTTTATAAAGAAATATTTCTTTATGATGTGCTTATGCGTAGGCACTCAGCTAAAAGGGACAGGTGGTTTTGGGTCCAGTTCCTGTCCTAGAGAATTGTTTTCGTATTTAGTAAGAATATTGTGTAGCGAAATGCATAAAGTAAAAATATTCTGGAACTGGACCAGAACACAACTCTCTGCTCCCAAGGGAGTCCCCTAACCATCATTTTGCTGAACGTTGCTGACGCCGTGGTCCAAAGGAATTTGAACTGGTTTCTTATAGTGAGATAGTTTCAGTGGGGAGGAGAAGAACATCCTTCCTCCATCCTCATACTGCTTTCAGGATTCCCTATACCCTTGTGATTAGGAGATGGAGATTTGACGTTGTAAGTCTGAGAAAGGAATCCGTCCCACTTCCTACAAAAATGGCAGGATAAAAGGTGGATAATGCTGTCACAAATATGTTCTGCGAGGTATCCCCCTCTGTCAGCATTAGATATGATCTGAGAAGCTGTGTAGAGCAAATCCCACAGGTACCTTTTGGGGCCTTGATCTAGATATCCACCTTCCCGCGTTGGGATGGCTTAACATACACAGAGGCACTTATTTAAGTGCTTTAAACTAAAAAAAAAAAAAAAAAAAAAAGAGAGAGGGAGAGAAGCAGTTAGGCTTAGCTAGCCACTTAAAGGCAATTTGGTACCTACACTCTACCCCGTACATCTAACATGAGTTAAGTACTACTCACATTGAGTGCAGCAGAGATTTTGCCATCTCTGAAGAGTCAAAGATATCTGAGGAAAAATAATGCATTTTACATGGTCTACTGGAAAAGAAAATTAGAATGTATGTGTCTGCTCCTAAGGAAGGAAATATAAAATTAGGCTGACAGGTCAGATATGGTCTTGCATATTAAGAGATATCACCTTTCCCATGTTGCTCATTTCTTCAAGGATAAACAGCATCCAAAATGAATAATATGAATAAATGAACCTGTTCTTTTCAAGCTTAGCTCAAGGTAAGACAAATATCCAGCACAGGTATAAATAATACCTCTAACACATAAAAGCATTTCACTGAGTTTTAAAAACATACTTAGTTATAGCTGCTACTAATGTGTTACCTAACAGAGGATATGACCAGTTTCAGAAGGCCCTAAGGAAATCATTAGAACTAGCCCAATCAGTCCGGGAAGCTGATGATGTTAACATTCTAAGCAACAAGCCTCTTTGCAGGCTTGCAAAATGCAGGCTCTTTTATCACTAGACACGGCTTATCATTGAATTATGTTTTCCTAGGAGTATATTAAGGAACTGATTAATGTGAAACTAGATAAGAAGGATGATAAAACCTAGGCAACTACAATAAATACAGTAGAAATAATGAAGAAAAATATATTTTCTGATATTGGCAATAATATTAAAGCTGTTCTTCCTATGCTCTGTGTACGGAGAGGTGTTATGCCAAACATTTTACAGAGCGTGGATGGATTTCTGTAATTTATACTGGAAACTAAGAAAAACAAATCCTGCAGCATCAGTTAAAGTCAATACAATCCACAGCAACTATCTGCAGTGCAGAGGATTCAGGGCAGATATTTGAAGACAGTCAAAAAACCAAAAGAGTGTGAACAAACTGGCAATAAAGAACATCTCACCCTGATTTGTAAAAGGCACACACACACACACACACACACACACACACACACACGCACGCACGCACGCACGCATACAGAGGCTAAAGCTATCCTCAGAAGCAAGGCATTTTGTAACTTGTAGCAGATAGCAGTGACCTAAGTGTCATTACAGAAGCAATGGTGACATAGGAATTAACTGGTATTAGACGAGCTTTGGACACTAGTAGGTAATTCTACATAAACTCATCAAGTTACCTTGTTTCTGCACCAGCTAGCTTGTAAAGGGGTCATTTAAAATGAAGATCCCACTCTGCCAATCATAATGGAGTTTTATTTGGTGTGTTTCACATTCTTACTAGGCAGAATTAAAAATTAGGCACGTACTGAACTCACATTTGTCTTAGGGCCAATCACTGCAGTGAGAAGGAATACCTTCCCCTGTGAACTGAAATCCAACAATTTAGTGTCATATATCATGCTGACATAAGACAGACTCTTTTGCCTAGAGGACACTCTAACGATACACTCTCTGTAGTTAAAGTTGCAAATTATTTCTATTTGAGGCTGGTTTTTAATCTTGCCATTTTAAATGGTCAGAACTAAATTGAACTAGCCGACACTTTTGTTTGCTCTGGGAAATTAAAAGCTAACTGAGAAGCTAATAGGCAAATTACATTAGTAAGATAATGACAGTTTCAGTAAACCAAAGACTTCCTTTTTTAATGAACACTACGTCTCAAAAGCTTCTGGGCTGTAGTGACACCAAACACAGTTAATTTTTATTGATCTTAGAATTCAAAATAGAACCTGTTCGTGCTTTGGAAATGGTGACGTGGTTAGTATTTAAATCATCCTAAAAGAATCCATTTGGAGGACATGAACAAATATATAAAATTTAAAGGTTACACCCTTTTTATGGAGCCTACAGACTTATGTAGCGTATTTTTTGTGACATGAAAAAAGAGAGGCTGAACTAACATGCTTTGGACTTTTGGTATAGTCACAGCACCTAATAGTGCTGTTATTATGTATTCATGTCATGTCTAGGAATCCGCAGGCATTAAATTCTGAGGAAGTTTGGCAGAGAGATGGAAGCCTGGTCCAAGGAAGGTTCTAAGTAAGGTAATATTGGTAACGATGGTAAGGTAAAATGGTGAAGTAACAGTGGTGAGGAAATTTGGACTAGGATGTGTTGGAGTGGGTGGCTTACCCAGGTATTACAGAACTCTGATAAAAGATCCTTACATATCTTCATTCAGATAATGTCTCTACTAAAAAGTCTTAAAGTAAAAACAATTAAAAAACAGGCTATTGCCTTGATCTGCCACTCCGGACTTACTTATGAGCCATGAATGATAGCTCCCACCTTCTCCCAGCAAAATTTTTATTCTCTTATATATTGTTAAGACTTCCAGTGATTATTTATGGGCTGGAGGCTTCCAGATGTAGCTAAGAACTACCCAGATTCAGAATGCTTCTTCAGAAATCCAACCTTATGCCTCGTGCGGTTAAGATTTGCTATCCAATTCTAAAATCTAAATTTTGTTCATTATCTCAAAATTAGTCAGCAACTTCACTCCTCAGACCAGATAAAGAACATTTTCATGTCTGTCAAGAACATCCAAGCCACAGATTCCTTATTACTGTATGCTTTCACTGAAGATTTGCTGGGACCTTCATAATTTATGTAGCTTATAACATCACACATTAGAAAAATTGACTGTCTTTCCAGCTCCCTGAAATTATTACCATTTTCACAGATTTTTGATTACTCTCCAAAATAATGAGAGAGAAAGAAAAACATGTAGCGGTGAAGTTAAGTTTAGTGCAGGCAGTTTAAATGAACATTTCCAGCTAGGATATTAGATGGGGCTTGATTTTGACTTCAAATCCAAGCTAAGAACAAATGCAAATGCCTTTACAGAAATATAAGCCAGTTCAGACATATCTATTTGACGAGTATAGACAGGCATATAGAAATCCTTCTGCCCATATGTGAATTGACAACAGAAGTTGAAAAGGAAACTACTCATATTTTGCTAAGTGATTGTTTCTGTACGTTCGCAGATTCAGGGTACTTCTGCCCTGTAGAACTTCAGATTGATTTTGTAACTAATATGCTGATTGAGGCGGGCACTTTGGAGCTGTTGCTTTCACCTACATATATGGAAAGTGATACCATGCCCAAAAGCAACTGCATTGTGCTAATGTTGAAGAGCACAAATCACCTGCTTAGTGTCAGTAACATACTTCAGGCACGTTATGTTATTTAGCTGTGGGACTTGAAATGTCTGGCATTAGACTTCAAGACTGCTGTAAATAATCAGGGCCAGGCATTTCCACTTTGGCTTTGCTTAATAAGTGATCCAGAAGGCCCTTTTAAAAAGATATTTTAAGTCTATTTAAATCAATAGACGGAATAGCTGCTAGGATCACTGATGACTTCACTGAGCTCAGTGTTTGTTTCACTACTGTCTTGGTGCCAAAAAGATCAATCGAATTGCATTATACCTGTTTTGTACGGATCTGAAAGCTGAATCATGTTAGGAGTGCCTCACTTTCCTCAACTGAGCACAGGAAAGACGCATCAATTTAGTTAATATGGCTGAAATAACTCTGCCCCTTTGAAAATCCAAAAGATTAGATAGATAATGACAGCTGCTCCTTTACTTTTGTTTGAAGGATTTCTCCAGATGAATCTGAAAAATTACTCTCAGAGAGCTAGAAGCGCCTTTCATTTAGTTGCAGGCTGCATGATCCAGGATGGAGTAGTTATAACTCTATGGCCAGGCTGAGCATGCGGAGTTTCTATTTCAGTTCTCCAGAGAGCTACACAGCTCACTGCCTGATTAAAAAAGAAGCTGTTAGCACATGTCAAGTTCCAACCAAGTGTAAGTCACTGAAGAAGGACTCAAGCAATTAGAGATGGAATTTCATTACAGATATAAACTGGACAACTCAGAAGAAAAAGGCTGTTCCTTCTAAAGCAGAGAGAGAGCAAATGAACCCAAAGCTCACTGCAACATTTAGCATTTAACAGTGACTTTGTTCCTGCACAAAGGCTGTGTTTTGAAAGATACTTTGATGGACGCTGCTCATGGCCTTTGAGGTGATTTCTCTGGGAGAAAGGAGCCCACAAGTCCATTGGCCCTGTGTGTTGCCTTCCTTCAGTTCCTTCACTGAGCAAAGTATATTGTTAAGGTAAGGAGCGAAGAACAAACTCCAGCTATTAAAGAAGCTTAGATGTCCTACCTATACCACGCCCAGAGGAGGATGTCTGAGGGAGTATTGCAAGCATGTGTATCTCTGCAGGAGGGCAATACTCCATCTCATCAAGAAGGGTGGACATAAAGGCTTCACCCCAAGCTTAGTAAAATTAAAATATAACATATCCACATCAGTGATCTTTAATCCGAGGCTGTTCTGTGGAGCGGAGCATAATACTTTGTATATAAAATTATTCTAAGGATAGTGGTTTCCTGCTATCCAGGAAGACACATGTTCCCTCTTACACAAGAAGTTCCAGCAACTGAAAATAAATGAACTTATGGGGAGGGAGAATAAGCTGCCAGTTGCTGTCCTCTTTTCTTTGATAGCAAGGGAAAAGCTTGAATTTTTTTTCTCTACTTCTTTATTATAGACAGATCGTAAAGAGACAGTAAGAAATTATTGTGCTTTATAGCGACACGTATCACAGGTAGAGATTCAATTTTTTAGCTGACCCAGTCAACTTCCTGAAAGTATTCAGAATCGTTAAGCCTCATTTTATGATGCCTGGAAATGTTGTCTTACCATCTGGGACCTGTTATAAGTGTTGGCATAGTAAATATCAGGATCTGCATCCATTCTGACATTAAATTAAAGTCGGCTCTGAAGGATTAATTGCTCTCAAGTGTGCTTAGTTCTTCCACATACATTAGGGAAGCTGTAGTTCCAAAGTGTGACTTTATATCCATTAAACCTTCTGGTCTGAATTCAGCTTTGTCATCACCTTCCATCGGCTTTTAGAAGTGCCTTTACAATAGATAATGTTGTCTGGGATAGAACCAACACAAAGTTTTGTTGCCTCAGGACAATTTCTATTTCTACTGACGTATATAAACTTTATAAATGTTTTTCTGAGCACGTAGCACAACCTTCTAGTTGCTAGCTGTAAGGCTACGGTCTCAAGGTATGCTTACACCGCACTTCTCCCTGGGTTCAAGTGCTGTGCCATAATTTAGCATGAAGTCACATAGATAACATCCTAAGCTTGTAAAATGGTGCCTCTAGGTAGATAGGGTGTTGAAATCATAACAGATCTTTCTGGTTGGAACCAATGCTAATTAGTTTAACTTAAGCTGGAGCAGAGGAAGAAGTGTTCACGCTGCCGGACACCAGTCTCAGCTAGGAGGTGGCAACAGAGGTGAGGTCTCTTGCTGCTCAGTAGAGACCTGCCCCTGGTTGTGTTTCTTCTATTCTCCTCTCTTCTGCAGCTAAAAACTGCTTGACTTTCTACTGCTGCAATAAAGACATGTTTGCAGTGCAAACTGTGTTGGGAAGGACAACTATTTGTGCTGCTTCTCTGCTGAAACCACTGTGATTTTAAATTAAACTGATTACACTTTAACAGAGCAGAAAAAGAACTCATTAGTGTCAGCTGGGAAATTAGGAGCTCACTTGAGAAATGTATCCTAATTTGTGCTCCAAGCCAAGTCACATTCTGCATTATGAGTGCTGCCATGCTGCTGCTTACGTGCTCTCTTTTTGGTCCAAGCTCTTGTGCACAATGGTGTGGCCCATCAGCCACTGTGCACACCGTCACATTTTTAACTTCACAAATGAGCAGAGCCTAAGCTGCGTAAGAAGGTTATTTTTCTAGGAAATGAGAGCTTTATTTCCTTTAGGATGAGGTGGCAAATGAACATAGGTTTTCCATATCTTGCATGACTGCTGTAAATATAAGGATGTTGTTATAAAGAAAGGCAGACTCCATCTTTTCCTCTGAATTTTGTTTAAGTGGCGAACCCGCTAGAGCTACATCCATTTTTTGAGACCTGAGGTGTTGCATGTATGTGTTAAATATGCTCTGGACAAGTTTTTGTTTCATGTCTTCAGAACTGTAGCAGAGCAGAGGAACATCAAGTTCTCTATGAGCCCTGGATAGGAGATGGGTCTTGCTCAGCGCAGAGTGGATAGGCACAGAAGCAGATCTCTAACAAAAATAGGGAGCTGTCTAGTATGTTTTGTCTCCAGGGATAGGCTACCGCTGACAAAGGTCACATTTTAGAGTGGCAATTTCGAAGCTAAGCACTTCAGTTCTATCTAAAGGTGGCCTGTAGTTGTCCAAGGCTCCTAGTGAATCTAGTCCTCCATGCATGAAAAACTAGTGAAACCCTCTCTAAGTACAGTCTTTATATCAACATTTGAATGCCAGATAAGTAGAATGTGCACATAACAATTACGCTGTTTTAGCATGATAATGTTCTGAGAACCTGGAACATGTCTATTTACATGTTTATAAGTTCTTCTTGGTACTGGTATGACTCACAGGCAGCATGGTATACCTGGGAGATGCACCGAGCCTACTTTGCCCAAAAGAGGAAAGCCCTAAAAAGCCTAACTAGTAGAAGCTACCTGTCATAACTTGATGTAACAGGGTCATTTGTGGACATGAAAGTATATCCAAGTAATTATATTCCCAAGAAATATATTAGCTTTATAAATGTGTTAGCTGAAAAAATAAAAATAAATGCTCTGATATTTTACTGAGTTGGAATTATTTGTGCAGTTTCTTAGAATTATTTTTGTTAAGGGAAAAATACAAAGCTAAACGTAACAGCCATGATACCTTGATAGTAGAAGGCTGTAAAATGAATGCTATAGATATTCTATGAGAATTAAATGCCTTTATGATCAAATATAATTTAGGAAATGTTTGAAAAACAAGTAGGTAAAGTAGATAAAGTGAGAGAAAAAATGTTTGCAAGATACCGCTCTGGGGAACTGTGTTCTGAATCATGTCTGTTTGTATATCAGTGTCTTGTTCTATAAGGCTAGGTTGAAAGGATGAAGGAAATTGTATATATGAACGTTAGCATATGAAGTGATACTTGCAACATATTTAAGAGTTATATAGCATAAGTGTACTCTTAGACTTAAAGTTTCTGCTTATTGAGCATTTCTATATTAATTTCAGACTAGCAAGAGAGGAACTTTGAAATAGCAATGAAGGTTTAATTACCCCATTAAATTTGAAAGTTAACAAGTTAATAGCAGAATGCGGTTGCAAGTAAATGTAAAGTGATACAAATAGAGATGCTATTTTGTCAAGTATAAATTATTTGGATGGTGTTTTCCTTGCTTATAAAATGTTTATGAATGCAGCATACACATATACTGATGTGGAACTTGAAGAGCAATTGATGAAACATTTTAATTAAATATAATGTACTTTGAAAACAAAATCTTCTAGAAATATTACTCTGCCACTGGATTATCTAGCCATAAAGACTATTTCTATCTGTGGAATTAGCAGTCCTACATATTTTACTTGTAATGCTTTTAAAATAACAAGCCAGTACTGAAATCATATAGTTCTGTTATTTATAGAAATACTTCAACAGTTGTTATGTCCTTCCAGATTATTTGTCACAACAATTAGCTGCTAATTTGTATTAACTTTTTTAAATTGTGTCTCTTGCATAGACAGTCAGCAGAGTTTCTGTTGAGGCACTGGGACAGACTCACAGGTTTTGCTTATCCAGTTCAGAAATAGTGAGGACATTCAAGAATTAATATACATAGACTCTAATCTCAGATTTAGTTATTTCACCAGCAAATTAGCCAGCTAGGATATCAATCAGTCTCATAAATCCAGATTTATCTTACCTTAATAAGGCATTAAATCAGGAATAAAGTCACCTACACCTATAAGGTAAGATCATTTCTTATGAAGATTGGAAGATAATGAAGATAATTTCTTATGAACAGCTCCACTTCTTAAAACAAAGATCACCAGATTCGCCTTAACTAGTGGAGTCGATTTGCTTCTAGTGATGTCCACCTTTCTCCATTGACTTTAGGAGATACACGAGTCAACTACGTTGCTCTCAGAGCTCTCAGAGTGAGAGTACATTTGAAGGGTTTAATTGTATACTTTGTAAGTCATGAGGTGATATTTATATGGATTAGAGTTTTCAAGCGTTGCAATAGAAATTATTTTATTGCTAGGGTTGGAATGGGCAAACTGTCTCACTACCACTGATCATTTTTTCCGGGAACAGAGCACGGCATGGACAAAGTCATGGACAAAAGAGAAAACAAAAAAAACGAAAGCTACAGGGCTACTTCCATTAGCAAGAGAGCAAAAAAGATCAGAGAGGAAAGTGCAAGAGAGAGTTTCTATGGATAACAGTGTTGTGCAGTACCTTAAAAAGGTAGTGGATGCAAAGGGATGCAAAATCAGTTTGAAGTTGTTAGAGAGAAGGATCACAGCAAATAGGCTAAAGGATTATTTTTAAGGATGGGAAATGTCTAAACGCTGCGAGGAATAGTGATTCATTCTCTAAGGATGATCCTTTTTCTTTCTTCAGATTATGCACTTTCACTCAGTTGCAAAAATTAAGCCCTCTGGTTTTGCATAATACCCTTAATGTTCCTATATAAACTTATATCTTGAATTTGGTATCAAACAAGGTATAGTTTGGTATATACACAGATATATACACAGATAGTAAAGGAATTTCTTCAAGAGCAGATCCTTGACTTGATCAATAATTATTTTTCTTTCAGAGAAATAAATAAACTTTTAGTTCTGAATGCTGTGATCTCAAGCCACACAAACTTGTTCGTATTTCTAAAATAATCTTCTAGAAAGGTAAATTAAGTCTGGAAAACATCCAAACCATAACCAAAGAAAATACAGTGTGGCAATCATGTTTAACTGGAAAGGCTCTCACGCCTCAGAGAATAAAAAGGAGAAAGATGTCGAGTCAGGGAATTTAGAGATGGCATTTCCTGGCTGGACAGGATTCAAAGTTGCGTTTCCTTAACAGGGAATTAGAAGTAGGTGAGGGTATCACTTTAAACCTCCTTCTAAAGAAAGAAGTCACAGCTTTTGCTTTTGTCCTTGCAGAAAGTGGCAATTTCATCGTCTTATCTTTGTGGAGGAATGAAGTTCAAATGTTTGAAAGAAAAGGAAAATTCCTCAGCATACACTCCTGTCTTTTTCTGAGATTGCATTAGTTATGATTCATGCTGCTATCCTTCATTTTCTTGTACTGTACTCTTATGACTGCAGGAAAATTGCAAAGGGATGAATGAGCATTACTTTACTTTGCTTCTGACAAAAAGATGAAAGGTGTATCGATCTTTTTTTTTTTGGTGGAAATTTGTGAAAAGGGTGAAAAATAATAAATATTCTAAGTAGACAGAAGCTTTCTTTTTGAGACTCAGAACAATTTGTTTATACGTAATTCAGTGTAAATGTCAAAAATAACCATTCATCTGAGAGAAGGGACACATCATGCTAATGTGTAGTGTAATACAATCAGCTGAGTATTGAATGAGGCCCTTAACGGACAGACACAAAATCCAGTGGTTCTGTTGAGCTTACTTACATTTCCAAAAATTTGACATGCATTTCCATCCTAAAGAGAAATCCTAGAATATAAGAAAAGACACCTCAAATGTCAGTGAGTCAGGCAAAAATAGTATTAAGGTTAATGTGTGCGTAGGTGGCAGAATCTGACTGTCAAAGAGCACCACTGGCATGGAACCGTCACCCACTGGGATATTATTTTCACCATCAACGGAGATCCCAAGAATCACTGTAACTAGATAACCATTACACGGAATTGTTCATCCAGTTCAGTACTTAAATGGCCAACATAAAATGTATGTGAATGGTGTATACTTATGCTGATAGGATGAAAACTGAGGCCAAAATAAACCCACATTGCCCCATTTGGTTTATTTATACATATAATTTGTACAGAGAACACAGCACCATTGCATAAAAAGTCAGTCAAATAATTATTCAGTTGTCTTTCTATTCTAATCACCACTTGATTTTCAGAAATCTAAATATAGAAAACAAAAATATTTCATTGAAGATCATCTGCAAACATTTCCAAAAATGTAATGGGTAGTGAAATTCTGAAACTGTTGTCCCATAGCTCCAACAAAACTACAGTCCTAATGCCAGCAAATTCCATGCTGCATGGGTGGAAATCTTCTCTGCCACAAAGCTGTAACAAAGATCTGTTCAGCAGTTGTTTGTCTCAATCTGAAAGTAAACAATATTCTCGATTTTACTGTGATTATATGTAAAACGTAGAGCCGAAGCCTAAAGATTTTGTTCCCACAATGCATTTCAAACCCTCACTAATGAGGAGGAATATCTGTGGAGTCAGCAACAGTGCTAAGCTCCTGAGTAGCTTACTATCTTCCATGGACAATAAATGCTTATTGCATGGCTGAGAAGAATGAGGAGTTTATCCTCCCCAAATATACATATGCCCCAGGCATATGTATAAGTATGCCCACAGTGCCATTTACATCCTCTTAAACACTTTTCACGCTGTTTTACTGGGCTTAGTGAAAAATAGTCTTGGAAATCCTCGAAATTTCAAAAACAAAGCTTGTTTTGAACTGTGATGGAATCAAGGTTGTTTTCATTCTTGGGTATGGGAAAGAAGAGGCAGAGAGCGCCAAAATCCTCTTTCATACAAGTGTAGCATCAGTTAACTGTAGGGGCTTTAGGTGGATTTTTTACACCTCCAAAAAGTGTTCCAAAAATCAAGCTATAAGTGGTGGGCAGCTTTTTAATGTTGTGAGCTGTCACTTAAATTTTTATTTGTACCTGGTAAGACTATCCCACTGAAAAGATCAGGAAAAAGGGCCACACACTGGTAAAAAGTTTCAGTTCCAATGAACCGTTATTTTCTGAAGAACACTTTCAAAAGTGATTTGTAATCCGGTGTATCTTAAAATAAAAGATTAGCTACAATATTTAATTATAATATTTGATATATATGTTTTCCATGAGGTGGTTCCATGTAATCACCCCAATCCTTTCCAGTAGCTGAAGATCAAAAGCAAATCGAACTTTTGTGCAGTTTCTGTGAAATCAGTTAAATCAGAGCAGAATTTAATTTGATCTTTTATATCTGTTGCAAATGGATGCTTCACACAAAAATAAAATGACATATATGGCATTTAAAATTTGACTTATAATAATAGAAAGAACCATCTTACTGTATGAGAAATAATTCATCCGATTTACAGGAATTAGTGAGTCTTGTTTTCCTCTAAGTCCACTGCAAGTCAGAAATCTCTTTCTAGACACCAGGGGACTAACGCCAGAGGATAACCAGTGAGAGCAGAAGAGAAAACTGGTAATCCTCTAGAAAGAGAAGATAGAGGGCAATAGTAATAGAGCTGTGTGGTTAGACATTATTATTCCTTGTTTTGCAGAAGTGTCTAGGAGACCCAGTTATAAACGAAGAACTCCAAACCACAGCCCCTGTCCCTTGGAGTCTGCAGCCGAGTGGGAGTGAATAGGAGAAGAGCGATCCAGACAAATAGGTGGTGCTGATGCAGTCTGGCTTGCTACGTAGCAGGATCCAGAAATAAACACTTGCTTTTATGACTTTGTCAAGTTATATGTAAGTATAAATTGCTCCTCGTGACTTTTTTTTTAAAGAAGTAAGGTAAAAAGGTGAGGTGAGATAAAAGCTGAAAAGATGTATTTGAATAATTAGGAATATTTTTTTCCTGAAGGATTGCTGTCTTCAGCTCTGCTGTTGCTTGCAATTTTTGATCCCCTAAATTTACATGAAAAGATGCCAAACCGGTCAGATTTAGTAACTGTTACGTTTTATATACATTGTTAACTTCTGTAACATTATCATTCGACCATTGTGAAATACATTGCTCCATAGTGATGGGCTGCCAATTTTGCAGTAAGTACTAGATTCCTGCTCTGAAACCTCAGTCCATAATCACTACACATGCATTAACATTAAACCTCACCCAGAAATGGTGTGTTGATCATTCTACTGTTAAAAAGTAACAAACAAAATAAGGTATTTATTCCTCCTCTTTCCATGCTGTAAACCCGAAAGAGAACATGTCCTTCCTGTCTCGTCAAATACATCATTTCCAAGTAGTCATCCAGCTTTCAATTAGAGAAAACACTGAGAATATCAGAAGTCCTCTGCTTAGATTTCCTTCAGTCCTCCTTCACTACAGGAAGAATATTATTATTCAGGGTTTTTGTTTATTTCTAAGGTTTTGCTAATTATTGTTTACAAAGCCTATAAAAGAGCCAAGATGTTACTTAGTTTGCATCTCAGAGTATCTGAGACCCAAGTGCTCAGCATTTTGAAATTCCTTCTGTCCTTTTTGTTCCTTTTTAGCAAGTCAGAATCAGAATCACAGAAGGGTTGAGGTTGGAAGGGACCTCTGGAGATCATCTAGTCCAACCCCCCTGCTCAAGCAGCGTCCTCTAGAGCATATTGCCCAGGATCGCGTCCACACGGGTTTCGAATATCTCCAGGGAAGGAGACTCCACCACCTCTCTGGGCAACCTGTTCCAATGCTCTGTCACCCTCACAGTGAAGAAGTTTTTTCTCAGGTTTAGGTGGAACTGCCTGTGGTTCAGTTTCTGCCCGGTTCAGTTTCATACTCTCTCTTGTATCCCCTCTGCTCTCCCGTTGCCCCTTCCCATTTTGTTGTACTGTAACACAGTGAATAGGGGGCATCAGGTTAACCTTCCTGCTTCATCTCTAATTCTGATTATTTCTTGGAAAGTGCATTGCCCTCTCTATGCTAGCAGAATATGAGATTCTGAGCGTTTCCCTGTCAATTTCTTCAGCTATTTTTTTCCATTAGGATTACAAAAACTTACCAAGCAAGACTGGCATAGAAAAGCAAGAGATCCCATGACAACATTCCTTTTTTACACATTTAAAATGGTCATAATTTATAGTGAATTTTTGCAAACTTTCTACTGGAGTAGATCACTGCAGAAAGCTCTTTACGTTGCATTTTATAGATTATTTAAGTTTTTTAAAAGCCTGAACTGGGAAAGAAACAGAAGGATGTCTGTATCTGGCTTTTGGATATAGCTAACAAAAATTCATGTCTATCACTTTCCATTTCAGAGATGCAATCGGCAGCAATATTTTTATCTCTCCTGGGGTCATACTCTAGTTCCAAACTTACCATCCTAGAATTCAAGTAATTTTTATTTCTAGCAACACAGTATGCAAAAAAAATCCACATTTTCTGTAAGAATTCTTTAGTCTTGTGGATTGCTTTCTGACATTCTTATCACTAGAGAATGCCTCAGGAATGTCTTTGCGGCTGGTGTGCTCTCAGCTGTTTCTCAGCTCACCTGGAAAATCTGTAATTGCAGAACAAACTTCATAAAGAATTGACAGAGGCACTATCGGTGATGGCAAGCTAGCTGCCAGTTATCTCCTGTAAACATAATATATTTAAATGAAACTATTATTGATAAGCAATTAACGTGCACAGCTGGCAGCCAGTTTCCTAAATTTAAATAATTCAATGTTTTTATCCTTTAAAAGCAATTTCTGTGTTTGTGAAGGGTTTGAGATGGACAGGCCCCAGAAAATGAAATCCTGTGTTTGTCCACTGAATGTGCACTGCATGCCTGGGAGCGCGCTGCCTCTCCATGCCTCGATTCTCAAGGTGCCTCACACCTTTCCTCAGAGGCCTCCTAAACCTCATAAAACCCTAATCCTTTCGCATGGGGCTACTGGTGAAAATGCTTATAAGTAATTACTGTGATGCTCTTGCAAGGTGTCTGAGCTAAGTCCAAACTTTCATTTTTAATTTTTGCTTGCTTACTTGCTTGCTTTTTCTCTTTCTTTCTCATTCTCTTTCTTTTTTTCGTTCTTCTTTCTTTCTTACTTTCTTTCTTACCTTTTTTCCTTCCTTCCTTCCTTCTTTCTTTCTCTCTCGCTCTCTCCCCTCCCATTTATTTATTTATTATTACTCTCCATTTCCTGAGTGATTCAGTGGCCTGGCTCGGACACGTTCGATTAGTGGAAAGGTAATGTGAGTCAATATTTCATGGTATCATTGCAGCACATCTACAAAATGATACATTTTGGAGTGCCTTAACCACTATATTACAGCTGTTTTGCACCACTCACAAAGATAAAACAGGACCTACTTTGCTTGTTCTTTGCCATGAGCAAAAAGTTATGGACGGGAAATCAGAAATACGATGAACAACTGACTGCCTTACAACCAGATTATGGCAGAAATATGGTACGCAGACTATATTCTGCCCCTAGGCGTGTAGGGATTCTTGTCAGATGTAAGTGAAGTTTCTTTCTCGTCATCACAACAAAGCGTCATTTCAACACCGGCTTGCGGGTACAGTTCCTGTTTGCTTCAATGGGAATCCACACAGCTGGATTTTTTGTCTCTGAGTTTACATCTCAGAGACTGCACAAGTATGTTTTATTTGAATAACTAATAAATTTTAAATATATTGTGTGGTATATGCACAAAATAAGAAAAATAAACTTCCACCACTGAGGTTTTAGGTGGAAAAATTCAAACTTGGACTAAAGTGCGCATTCTAACAGAGGTTGTCTGTATATCTCCACAAGGACCATCTGCTAAGTCTTAGATTATCCCTCACAAGCAGTTTAGAAGGTTTTTCTAAAGAATTTAAAAGTGTAATAAATTAGATCACTTAAGTGCTATTGCTTCTTTTATTATCTTTTTATTTATTATTTATTATGAAACGCCTTAGTACAGCCGTATAAGCAGTCACAAAATTGAAATATAGGACCTTCTGTAGCATGAGATGGCCCATATGTGTGCTATTAAATACCTTTACCCTTGAAAACAGGGTGCCTGCATGCAAGCTGTATATTGGAAATGCTTTGTGGCCTGTGCTGACTTCTGAATGGTGCCCAGGAACAGTTCAGGACAAGTACTGGTTGGCCTGGGCCAAAATTGTCAGGAGAGAGTCTAACAGTTTAACAGCAGAGATGATCAAATTCCTGCTCTCTCCGTGTGCCCCAGCCCTGTTTCATGTATGCCCTGTGGTTCTGCTCTCTGTCACAAGAGGTGTTACTGCTCTGTCAAAGACAAAATCACTTTTTATGTTGTCAGCATGGTGTTATCTGGTGAGATTTAACACAGCAAAACACATGAAAAGCTTCTCACAATGGGATATTCATGATTTAATTAGTACGGGCCAAATCGCTTCACCTTCTCGGAAAAGTTAAAGCTATTACATCAAATGAAATAGGAAGAGGTTGTGGCTGCTAGAAGTTAGAGTTTCCTTTACGTAAGCTAACATCAACAAATAGTTGTTCTTTTCCACACTGTGAAACACTAGTTGTTAAGTGACAACTGCCAGGGGTCACTAATCCAGCGCTACTGCTCTGAGCTACAGCATGACATCCCAAAGGGACCCGAGCTCCTGTTCGATGAGACTGCCTCTTCACACCCAATTGCACTCAAAGTTCATATCAGTATTTCCTAGCAGGAGGCTGAGGATATCTAGACTACCAGATTTTTCCAGGGAGCTTGAAAGCAGGATTTCTTTCTATGATTTGATAAAGCCAATATGAAATGTGTATATACCCTGGGCTGGCCGAACTCAGCAAGAGATACAATATTCATCCAGGCATTTGTATTCATAGCAGTTCTGATTCTCTTGTTCTTTCCCCTTCTCCTCTTCAACGCTACTTATTTTTAAAAAGTATCTAAGATTAGGCTGCTGAGATGAGGTAATTCCCATACATGTAGGAATAGTATTTGGATCGATATAAGAAAAATGAGCAATGTCTCTTACACTGATAGGCATAAATGCCCTTCAGTAAATCAGTATAACAGAAAAAAAAGACAATAGCTAAAGCTAAGATAAGATTTCCCCTTTTCAAACTGAAAGAAATAAAAGCAACCAACAAAAAAGTCTAGCTATGCTCTTTGAAAGCTTTCATTTTTATTTAATTTTAAGGGGAAAAGAAGTAATCTTTAATGTGAACATCTCTGAATTACCAGAATAAATTTGCATTTAGGGTCCTATTTTCCAGGTCAGGTTTGGACAAGAGTGAAATTTCACAAGAATAGGAGATCTCATGATTTAAGATTCAAACTTCATGTGAGCTTCTCTTGAAACTTCAGTCTGATTGGCAACCCAGCTCTGATCTGAATTTGATCTTATGCCATAGATTGATGTAATCCAGAAGCAAAAACTTTTTTTATACCTCATCTCTGTTCTCCATGAGCATAAATAAAGGAAAACATTTTAACAAGGGAAGCTCCTGGGGCTGAGGTGTTTGTTATATTAATTTTGGTGCACAAGCTATTACCGGCATTACATAACACTTGTGCAGAAAGAAGCAGGAGTGTCAGCACTCAGAAGGCTGCCAAAAGCAGTGTTCACCTCCTTCCTTATCTTCTTACGAGACAAGATCAGCACTGTTCTTGTGAATGAACGAGTGAATGAAAGAGTCAGTCAGCACAGAAAAGCTTCCCGGGAGATGTAACACTAGAGAAAACAACTCGGTTATCAGCTGCTCCACGGCACCAAAGACATTTTAGGTTCAGCTTTCAAAGGAGCGTTCCTGTCCTGTTTATACACAAATTATAAAATCAGAAAAAGAATATGAGAAAGGATTCAAGAACATGCAATTTAATTATTTTAGTGAAGACCCTTGTTCTAAATAACACTAACATAAAATAAAATGCAACAAAACGAAATAAATAAAATGAAATATGAAAGCATATCTTTACCAAACAATACAAAATACCATTTGAGGTTTTTGACATTTTTTTAATTTAGTTTCTTAGACTGCTCTGAAACCCAAGGGAAAATAAGCATTTTTTTAGCTGCTGCAACATAGTATCCTTGCTCACTGAATATTCCTATAGGACTTTTTTCAAGATTAAAAAATGGAACTTTAGAAACTGATTTTAGCACTTGGTCTTGTAAATTTCTCATAGCATGAAGCCCCTTTTCTTTGATGTTACCTTTTGTTGTGGCATTAGTGATATTTACATAAAATGAACTTAATTATCAGGAAAATTATTCTGAAAGTAGCTGTTCTTGCAGATTTATGAATTTCCTGGAAACTAATAGAAAATTAACTCTTAGGATCATAAAAGAATGTAATAAGTGTGAAACATTTTTAGTGAGCTCAGCTATGACTCATCTCTTAATAGTATCATCAAAACATTGTAATATCCAAGTATGGTTCCCCTGGTACACATTTATCACTGAACTCTTTGAATATGCATTTTTCATCTGTAATGCTAGTATTTTAATGACAGCCCCTAATTAGGGTTGACATTTCACTAGCCTTATTGCATAGCTGAGCTCATTCTGACCTCAGTCAAGTTATTTAAAGTATGTGGAAGCTGTTGAGGTTCAATTTTTTGTCATAAATTGCATACGTATGTTTGCTTTTCCATTGTGACTAACCCATTTGAAGTCTGTATTCGCTCATTTACAGTATTAGTGACCTCGTGAACTCTGCATGTGAGGGTAGAATCTAGCAGAAAAGCTTCCATAGTAATAAAGTTCCAGGATGGTTGCAGCTAACCGCCTTAGGAAAAGGAACTTACTACATCAATAAACAGACCATGTCAGACTTTGACCAGCCTCTGGCCCTTGGTGGTGTTTACTAAAGCAAAGCAGGTAAGCTGGGGTAGTGTCACTGCTTGGTCCTGGAATGCATGTCCAACTCCTATTCTATAAGAATATAGAAAATCATTAAAGATGAAAAATTTACAACTCCTGCTTCTCAGAAGTATTGTATGTTACTTCTTGAAATTCAAGCAGATGAGCATTTTTGATTAAAAAAAAATTTTGCTTATAACATTCCAATTTGCTGGAGTTATTTTTTCATTTAATTTTTATAGTAGTTTTGAACATTTTTGAGATATATCACTGTTCTCTTTTGTTCTTATTTTAATAGCATTTATAAAAATTATATGGGGTTGCATTTTTCAACAAGTCTTACAGAGTTCAAAATCTTAAAGATCCCAGCTGGCCGCTGCTATAAGCTTCACTCTTTCTTTCTCACTAATCTGAGTCCACAGCCTGAAGCTATGACTTCTCTTATGCTGTGTACTATTGAAGCTAGCAAAACTAAACTCTCTGAACAACCCTAAATAACCCTAAATGATCTGAGAAAAATAAAATGAAAATCATTAAGCAGCAGATTGGAGAAAGTCACTGTTCCTTTCTCCATGCACTCATGAGGCTGCGGGTGGGATACAGTGTCCGGTACTGCAAATCTTCTCCCGCCTCGCAGTTGCCCTGTGAGGAGAGGCTGAACAGGCTCGGTTTGCTCAGCCTGGAGAAGGGAAAGCCAAAGGGGGATCTGTCCTCCCTGTCTACTGCTGCTCGTGCCCAAGATACATTTCTGTGCTACCTGGGTTTGTGAGGAGCAGAGCTGGGAGGGAAACAAGAACCGACAGAATTGCCTATGTTTCAGCCTTGTGTACCATAACTCATATTAAAACCTAAGGAAAGTATGGGCAATGTCCCACACACTTTATTATAGGACAGGAAATCTCTGGCTGAAGCACAAAAGTTCCTTCTTGCATGGGACTTGCAGCAGACCGTGCAGTTCAGTAAGAGACAGGATTCCCCTTCCACTCAGCTCCAGCGTAATAGGCAGTCCAGGTCAACTGGGGCAAAATCAAGAGGGAATTTTCCCAAATAGCTGGTTACCGAGCTCTACTGTGTTTTGACAGGGGAGGTGCACACTGATGCTTGTAGAGAAATGCTGTCTTCATCTACATGGGGCGAAGAATGGCACATATATAAAGAGTGCTCAGGCTTGCATTTTGGCACCAGAATTTGTAGATCTGGAATGATGAAAATTTTGCACTGCAGATGAAAACATCAAAATAATTGAACCCAATAAACATGCCTGTCTTTTTTATTACATGTCTTTTGTTATACAAAACAGTGCAATTCTAAAAGGATTAAATCTTCATCGTTCACATGGATGGAAGACAACAAAAACCTAAAGGATTATATGGAGCAGAAATGCTGATGATAGATTTGTTGTTTATGGTTCTACCTTTTAGTGTTGCACTGTGCTGTAGCAGCTTAAACAGCTTATGGACAAATATGTGCAAAGCAACCGCAAAGGTTAATTTAAACAGTTTAATGCTCTGAAAGGTATAAAACTTATCTACAGTAAAAATATGTTGCCTAAAGTATGTTCCTCAGGTCAGGGATAATGCTTTTCCTTCTCTGTCGGTGTAGCATACTGCATCAGCCCACCTGGCAATGTTATGAAAACGAATAGTGGCGAAAAACTGTATTAAAATGAAAATATTCCTATTTATTTCTTATGAGATTTGACTGGAACACTTTTCTTTATGTTTCAATGTTTGTATGCAATTTGTGTTTCTAAGCTTTATGCCAAATCAAAGGGCTAACTTCTGAAAGGCGAATATTGCAGCTACTCCTGGTAGTAAAGAGCTACATTCTGTGGCAGAATTAAGTTTTACGAACATAAAAATGACCAAGTGATGTACCTTTACGAAAAGATTTCAGACAGATCTGTTTGTTAGCTATATACCCTCAGCCACGACCTTCTTCCTAACAAAACCTTTCTGTGTGGCTCTTGAGCACAAACACATTTTACTTTGCCTTCTTTCCCTGTCTGCTTGTTTTTTTCCCCCCATGTAATTTCTCTACGGCAATATTTGTGTTTCTTATATCCTCTCCAGCACAAACATATTTGAAAGAACAGCGAATGAGTGTCCTCAGTCGTCAGGGCAACAGCAGAGAGGTTAATGGGAAAGCAATCATCAGCTGCGCCATGTCTTCTACTAGTAAAGATAATATGGAAGGGATGAAGTTAGGATGGGAGGACTTCAAGAAACTTTATCCTCTGGTTCTCCTTCCATTCTTTTTACCTCCATGTTTTCTCCTGGCTTTAGAGGCAGCCACGCTAACCAGCTGTCCCCTAGAGCATCAGTTTACGTTTGCGAGCTTCAAAAACTCTGACTTGAATCTACATTTTAGCAGCCAATGCTCACAGAGTCAGTGCATTATTAGAGCAGTGGGGGCAGACTTCAGTCTGCTTGTTTCACATCAAAAGAGCTTGTGTGTCTGAGAGCTTTTTTGATTTTTCTGATCATATCTGTTGGTCTAATAAAAATTATTAGCTCTATCTATAAGATTTGTTTTTATCCTTACAAAACAGCAGAACATCTATAACATAACTATCACAATCCAGAAAGACAGGTGTGCACGCTCACCAATATATTATTTCCTCATTACTTCTGATGTGTATTTTTTCCTTTTTTCATTTCTCAAACACAGTATTATTTCATCATTTATTTGCACTTTTAGAATTATTTCCCAAATATGGGAAGTTGGAGAATGATATAATAATTTACTAGTAATATTGCTTAATCATTCCCATTTTCTTGTATAATTCAGTGTGGCTCCATCGCATAAAAACTGCATAATATACGCTAAATGTAGCACATTTTATAATCCCTATTACCCAAATATTGGATTTTATGTAAAAGAAATATACAGAGAACTCTATGTCCATTTTATCTCTCCACAAAGATAAAAAGACATCCTCTACGTACTGCAAAATTGAAAACTAAGAAGATGAAAGAAAACAAGAATATTAGAAGGTCCTTTTCACACTATTTGACTTTTTAGTCAGATCTAAACTGTATAATCCTTCAGTCCCATAGACTATTTTGAATTCCTTTGGGGATTAAGCACATAAAGAGGAATAACCACAGACTGATAATAGAGCCCAAGTCCTTGTCTTCTGTTATACAACTGGAGAGGGAATGTAAAGACACCGGCTACAGGACCTCATATTCCCCTTTGGGGGAACAGGAGCCAGCATGTTGTATTTTCTCTCAAATCAGAATTGAGGCTTCGCTGAATAGGCATCTTTAGTCCCTCTTCTAGGAAAAAGAGGGGGTTTACAGGCTCAGAAAATTTTGAAAGGCCTATGAAGAGCTTCTCACACTGGAATTGAAGAGATGTTGATAAACTGAAGTGTGTCCTGTGGAGGCCACCATGATGGTCACATCTATCCCCTGACATATAAGCTGAAGGAACCGAGTTCGCTCAGCCTGGAGTGGAGAAAGCTAAAGGAGCATCTACTTGCTATCTTCAGCTACCTCAGGGCGTTACAGAGAAAAAAGAGCTAGACTCTTCCCAGAAGTGCACAGCAAAAGGACAAAAGGCAACAAGAGGCATAAGCCGCTGCTAGAGCAGCTCTGATTAGATTCTGATTAGATTATACTTAAAGCATAGTGCACTACAATCAACCCACTTATTTACTATATCCCTTGCCCCTTGTTCTTCTCTTTTCTCCCTTTTTTTTTTCCTTTTCTGGCTCTGTCTCCTCTCTTTTATTTGATGATCAAGACTGTGACTGTCCTGAACTCAGTGCTAAATCACAGGATGACAAGGTATTCTTCTGTTCTACAGTCACAGAAAGATACAGCTGGGAGGGTATCAGGAGACGACCAGTTCTTGCCTGTCCTCCCCTTCTAGCCTTTTTCTTCCTCACCTCCCTCCCCTCTCTCTCTGCTCTAAAACAGGATCAAATGAGACCGTACCTGACAGATTTTTTTTTAATCTAACCTGCTATTAAAGAGCTTCAACAAACTCCCTGTTAGTTACTTAGCTCTCTTTAGAGCTTTAAAGTTTTCCTGATTGGCTAATTTTAATCTATCATCATTAAAATAGAAAGGATGCTTTTTTGTCCTGTCCTTGGTGGACAAGGAGAGTGGTTACTGGCATTTAAACCAAATGCGTATATATTTGCAGACTATTGTCATGTATTCCTTCTGTCTTCTGCTTTTAGACTAAAAAATCAAAACCATTTTAACCTTTCCTCATAGTTCTTAAATTCTCATCCTTTTACCATTCCAATTGTTTTCCTCTAATTTCCAATTTTACAAAAGAATAAAACAGTGGCTATACTGGTTCATGCCGAGGGGTCATCTGCGCCATTATTCTCTCCCCACTCATGGCCATAATTTAACGCCTAGAGAAGAGCAACTATATGCCAGTCTCATATGGCATTTTCTCCTGGTACTTTCCAGTTTCCAGGTATTTTTAGCTCAGGTGATTTCCTGAACCAGCTGCAGTTTGTCTTTTAATTTATATTATAATTTAGTACAGATCCCAGTGGAATTCACTGAATAGTCTTCCAAGTACTTTTCCAGTCTTATCATTTTTGTGCAAAATTCCTATATCTACATCACCCTTCCCTGAGGTTATAGAGATCCACAGATCTCTTAGCCATTTCATGAAAAAACAAAACAAAACAAACTAAAAAACAACTTTTTGTTTGTTTTGAATCTGTCTCCTGCTATCTTATTTTGATAATCCCTAGATTTTTTTATTGGAGGAGATAGTGAACAGTCATTTCACATGTCTACAGGCCATGTATGATTTGTACGACTCTGTCATATCCTCCTAGATCATCTCATTTTCAGGTATGAAGAGTCCCAACACACTCAATCATTCCACAAATGGAAACTGTTCCGTAGTGTTGATCATCCTTTTCTCCTTTTTCTAAACCTTTTCTTTTTTGAATACGCCTTTTCTTAGATAAACAGACCAGAACTGCACACAATGTTCCTGGCGTGAGTGAATGACGGATTTATACAGTGGCATAATGGTATTTTCTATCCTATTTTTTATTCCCCTACTAATAATTCCTAACATTTTTTTTTGACTGATACCTAGTACTGAGCTGACATTTTCATGGAACTATCTATTATAATCCCCAGGTCTCACTCCTGAGTGGTAATACTCAGCTCAGAGCCTGTCATTTTTATGTGAATTAGGGTTGTTTTTCCCCATGTGCATTGCTTCACATTTATTTACACTGAATTTCATCTACCATTTTATTGCATAGCCACTGAATCTTGTGAAGCCCAATATAGTTCTTCACAGTCAGCTCCTGTCCTTCCTAGTAGCTTGGATAACTTTGTAATGCACTTTGTCATGGCATGGCTCGCTTGCAGTTACAGGCTTTTTATAATACTGTTACAAAGCACAGACCTCTACACAAACGCCATGGAATTTGATGTTGACTTCCCTCCAGCATTAGGAAACGTTAACTGTTTCCTATCTTTTAGCCAATTATTTAGCCATGCTAAATAACTAGCACATTTTCTCTTCTGCTAGCACCTTTTCATTTCTGCTGTGACTACTTAAAAGCTTTTAGTGAGAGATTTTATCAAAGGGCTTTTAGAAATTAGGTCGTTCATCTTTATCCATGTGCCAGCTGACTCATTCAAAGAACTACGAGAGGTTTGCAAAGCAGGTCTCCTCTTTACAAGTGACTCTTCTCAAATAGAGCTTAGTTTTCACATCAATTCTTTCTCATAGCTTCTACTCATTTGTCTTGTACAGCTCTCAGTCTTACATGCTTGTAGTTCTCCCGATCTTCCCAGGGATCTCTGTCAAAGATCAGCATCACAATGACTTGCCTCCATTCTTCAGGTATGAAGTGAGAGGCTACATATTGATGCTAGTAGTTCAGCTATTCCATCCATTAGATCTTCTGGAATACTTCGACCCATGCTATCTGGTCCTGGTGATATACTGAAGTTCAGTTATTTGTACCGTAATGACTTCCTCTGTTCCTTCAATTTCGAAGAAATTTTCTGCTCAATCCCTCCATCCCCTACAAGCCTAGGGGAATCTACCTAGTTTCTTCTGCAGCAAAAATTGATGCAGAGAATTCATTTAGTTGCTTTGCAATGCTCTCGTTACGACTGAGTGGTCCTTTTATGCCTTGGTTATCAATTGGCCGTACAGACTGTCTGGTAGGATTCTTGCTCCTAATATATTAGAATAAAGATTTAGTCTGATCTTTGACTCCTTGAGTGAGTTGCTCCTCACTTTTTTGACTTACGCAATGATAGTTTTACATTTGATCTGCCAGAGTTTATAATCTTTTCAAATTGTCTTTGTTTAGATACATCATTAGCCTTTTCATTACTAAAAATTTCTTCTACCTTGTTGGGTAGCCATACTGTTTTCCTTTTGTCATTTTCCAGGCCTGTCCTAGAGGATGGTATGCGGTAGTGGAGGGCTTCCAGGATGATGTTGTTTAGTAGTCTTCATGCGACCTGTAATGATATTATTTTCTCAGCTGTGACTCTTAGTTTCTTTTTAATAAACTTAATTTTTATGTCGTTGCTGATTTTGAAGCTCACCAAAATTGGGGTAGTTTTTTGGCATTTGTTTTCTTAAATTACGGTGAATAACTGGGCATCATCAAATGGTAGCTTTATTATCTAGCAACAGCTTTATCATCAGAGAATAGAGATAAACAATCTCTCATGCCTTATATATACCACTTCTGCTAACATAACCTAAAGAAAGATATGGCTTTTTTGGAAGAATATGTTTCATTTGTATTTCTATTAAACTAAATCCCTGCTACTAAATTAAATGCTATTCCATTAAAAAAAGGAACCTGATCATGTGGAAATGGTTAGAACACTGTCTGATTGATTTTGACCTGGACAACTAGCAATTCCCGTAATTCAGGTACAATCTGGGAATTAGCACAGGATTGAAAGTATTCTCAACAGTTAGGATGAATCTACGCTGCTATGAATGGTGAGATAATGTATGGATATGATCAGGTTATGCCAGTAAGCTGAAGGACCAGGAAACGTGTCCTGGTGCAGTTTTGTTTAGCAGAAGAGATGTAGGCTGATTCTGTGCTCCATGGTGCTGCGTTAGCTAGGACAGATCTCCCCAGAGCTTGCATTTGATCTTGAACGTTAAGCTTTTCTCCTTCATCTTCCTCTGAATAATTTACGCAAGGCAACCAGCAGTAGAATGGTGTCATCTAGGTTTTATCCTGGCAGGACATTTTCTTCCTGCCCCTTCCATCAACTCTTGACATTACTAAAATGAAGAGCTTCTTAGTTTCAAAATTTATAAAACAGAAATTAAGTTAGGATAACAGAGATACAGCTTTTTTTTTTGTAAGAATAAACAACAAGGAAAGCTGCAGCATGATAATAAATGGCCTTGAAGAACATATTTCACCATAAAATAGACACCTAGTGCAGGACTCAGTTGCCTAGATGTTGGCATCTAGGGCTATCTGAGATGCCCTATGGTATCCCACCCAGTCTCCATCTGCTGCTCTAGGATGAAAGAGGTGCCTTGTAAATACTTTGCCAAATCTGAAAGTCTAATGATAATGTCTCAGATACCTTAGAGCGTCTAAAATAGCATTCAGTACCTATGCGTTAGGGAATTGAATTAGGCTTCTTGTCAGCTGAATTTCTCTCTAGGCTCCATTGAGTGTACTAATTCCATCTCCATTGTCTGTAATGGAAACTTAGACAACTACCTCACACCTGCCCTCAGAAACTGATACTTAGGCAACTTCTATTGACAAGAATAATTTGATTTGAATGTTATTGAAATAAAATGAATGGGGGAGACATTAGGATGAAACTGAAAGAAAAGGCCCCAGGCAGTAGGTATGTATAGTGCATTTAGAACGCTTACAGGTAAAAGGGAGAAGGAAGAGGAGGCTGTATTTGGAGAGGATGGCATAACAAAGTGTGTGAAAGTTATCTTAGGTATGTTGGTTTTGTGAGAAAGGAATGCACTAATTAAAAATAAAGGCTGATTAAAAATAAAGGCTAAGAGTAAAGGTGTTTACTGTATGTTGCCTTTAATATCTCTGACTGTTTCAAGGGACTTAAAGCAGCTATGGTACTCCAACTTACTGCAGTAATACAAAAAGACCTTACTGTAAATAAGAATTCAAGCCCAGTTAGGTAACTGACACTACTGAGTTGATATTTATTCTCTTTCAAGAGCAGTCATCTGGGAAAGAAAAAAAACCCTCAAGGTCTTCCTAGCAGCCATTAATAAAAGCTTCATCCAGGATATGACCTTTGCCATGTATATGTATGAGCTTGCTCAATGCCATCGGTAATGAACAATTTGCAAAATGATTTCTGCATGTCGTCCCTATCCTTTATGGCAGAGGACATAATGGAGATCCCCATTAGTGTCTCTTCACAGCCCATTCCTACACTGGCCTCTCAGTCAATATCTTAAGGTTAGCTTCCGGCTGTGATCAAAGGTGGGATTTGATCTCATGTATATATGATGCAGTAAACGTGAAGAAATAGACTTTTATAAAAGAAAATATATTAGCAGCTTAAAAATTGGAGGTACATAAGAGTAATTTGTGTTAAGAGTTGTTTTATTTAAGTTGAGCTCATGAAAATAATACAGTTCATTTTGTTCCAAAGAGTTTCAAAACCTGCTATGTTCCTTTGGCTTTATGGTTGAGCTATAAAGAGCTGAATTTTTTCATCAGATGTGATTGCCATCACATTCCACTTACAGCACAGAGTTTGGCCCCAGCGTGTACGGTGCATAATTGTATCTATTTGACTACAAAGTGCGTTGTGATCAGAAGGACACTTCTGTGGTAGGAAAAGCAGTTTGTACAGAAATAGAGGCTAAAAAAGAACCGACACTTTAAAAGCATATTACACACAAACGTCTGATAGCTTCTCTATTATAGACAATCTACAGTCATTACAAGCCTTTCTGCTATAATAACCTTGATCCACTGAACATTTTCTGCTAGCTACAATAAGCACCAATATATTCATTTCAGATCTTCTGAGTCTCACCTTTTTTATACTGACTTTATTACAGTGTAACTCCATTCCTATAGAGTTATTCCTGGATCACGTCAAAAGAAATGGGAGGAGAAGTAAACTCTTAAATTGTCACTTTTAATCCTCCAGTTTAGTTCAAACTATTTTCTTCCAAGTCTTAAAAGTGTAGTTTGTGCTTCTCAGTGCATAAAAAAGTGAGGTATAGCTTGAACGAAGGATCATTCCTGATGCACTTCTTTCAAAAATGCAAAAATCTGTCATCTGAGAAACTGGAGGGAGGGAGTCTAGAGGAAAGCAAGCTGGAAAGATTTTCGTTTGATTGTTTCTCGTATAGGAAATATAATTGACAGAACCCAGTTCTGTACAGGCAGGGCAGAGCGAAGCCTGCAGAGCATGACCCCTCTTTCTTCCTGTCAAGGATATCTCAAATAAAGCGCATTCTCAGAGAGCTATCATGCAGATAAGAAATTAAGTGGGATCAGAGGAACTTCTGAATAGAACCACGGCTATGCAGAAGTCAAATATTTTGAAAAATTAGGGTGATTTTCTCAGAGTTTAAGCTGTCCTTTTGGCTGCTGCTTGTATGTTGTCTGCCGCAATGGAATCTGAGGCATAACTTTAGTCTGCAGAGCTAATAAAATATTATTGCTATTAATAAACAATAATACTTTAGTAATAAGATACTATATCTGGTTGGGATAAATAAAACCACAGTGTGAGTGAGGAAGGTGTACAGCCCCATCAGTATTGTCACATTATATGTTCAGCAGCATCCCTCTTGTTCAAAGGGGATTAACAGACATACCTATACTCTCAGCTCTCCCAGTAAGTTTTACCTCACAATGGAAACTCCAAGCAATATCTTACCATTAGATTATTTGGGGAGAAGAATGCAAGAGAAGTTTTTGTTTGGCTAATCATTTAAAGAGGCAAAACGTGCTGTTTTAGCAACCCTGTCCTGCAAGAGAAAATCCAATAATAATTCACCAGACATGCCCGGTGCTGTCTGAAAGTGAAACATATTGCTGCTTTGTTCAGAAAAGACAAACAAGGAAATACTCGAAGTTTTGGGAACATCTTTTGGAATATCATCAAAACTGTGAGCAAAGAGATATTTTTTTAGAACCTGCTTACTAATGCCTATTTTGTTTTGAAATACTAGCAGCTGGGATTTCTTCTGAGGAAAGAACATTTCCTTGCTTCCACCTAGAAGCCGTATCAGCAAAGCTGCGTGGCAGCATGGCATGGACCCCGGCTTAGAAGAAGCAGGGAGCAGTGCTTTCTGTGTAGCATCAGCTAAAGTCATTATGTAGCCCCATCTGTTATATCTCATCATGGAGATTACAAGAAATTTTATTTTGTGTGCTGTTATCTCTAAAGAATCATTAAAGGTGACACATTTAAAGGTAATTCTGTCTACACTAGAGCACCAATATATATAAGTTTCTAGACGATTAAAGACTAACATTTTATATTTATCCCACAGACATTATTTATAGAAGATCATGCTTGGCAGTAAAACAGTTTCAGAGCTTTTAAAAAGGAGCTTTATTTGTGTGAAGTGAATGCGTAGACATTAAAGAATTGTTTCTTATTTGTCTTAGGTTTGTTTTTAATGGTATTCCCAAAGATTCACATTTCACCAGGACTCAGATTTTAGTACACAGCTCTCTATGTTTATCAGAATTTCATAAACTGCATTTTCTTTATAACCTTTTATAAAAGCTTGGTTGTGGAAGCTATAGGGGATTCAAATTCACAGTCTAAAGATAAACCTGCAAAGGAACTTCAGCATTACAAAGCTCAGCGCTGAAATGCTTAACTCTTACACCGGTGATCTGCTGCTCTATGGAAACCTCGATCTGTAGCATCCAATAGCTGACATATGCAAAGAGAAATTTAAGCAAATAACCCACAGAAAGCAGCAAATGGAGTGAAAATTTACCAGGATTAGCCAGTGCTGCTGTTTCAAATTCTTCTGGAGTTTAATATTCAAAGCAGAAAATAAAATAAAATAAAATAAAATAAAATAAAATAAAATAAAATAAAATAAAATAAAATAAAATAAAATAAAGAAACACACCTCCTTCTCAAAAAAAAAAAAAAAATCTGTATACAGATAGCAGGCAGCGGTTAGAGAACTCGGAGGAGAAGATGAGAAACTGATGCATATTCTGACCGGACATTCTGGATCGCTGAGAAGGAGAACATGAACCGATATTCTTTACAAATGAAAGGAAGAATTGTTAAGTGCAGATGTTCTGGGTTGCAGTGCTGTCAATAACTCCTTTTGAAATTGTTCTGTTTTTTGTAATGAATCAGTCCTTGGAACAGGGACTTGAATCTGATTATTTTGCCCCAGTGCTCTAGCCAAGAGCCTAGAAAGCCAGACTGTCTTTCTGACTCCATCAGTAATTAATGAAATGAAGAGAAAGACTTTTAAAATGAAAGATTCAGAATAATTCTGTCAGGAAAAAAAATAAGTTGGATAATTAGAGACCTGTCCTGCATGCTTGCCCAACTCTCTGCTTTGAAACCAGCAGTGAGATAAGGAAGCAAATCCTACCTTCCAGATGAGTACTCTAGCAACTGGGTAAAATGGACACGGATGTCCTCCTGGAAGGTCAGTCATGGTGATTTGTAGCTAGTAGGTACAAATAATAGTAGTGGTAGATTTCAAGTCTAATCTGAGGAATGTTGTAAAACCCAATTAACAAGGCTTCACATGAGAATAAGGCAGGGGAGAGCCTTCTTTAAGAGCCCAGATAAAGATTAATCGTTTCCACACAGAAACACAGGCCCGCAGCAGGGCTTGGGAGAAGTTGCATTTGGAGCATTCCACTGGGGCATAAATGTTGGAAGTACATGCTTTCTGTGTTAGGTGTATTTCTAAAAGTCTTTTTTGGACTTAACCTTTTGAGACTAATTCTGATTATTCTACAGGGGAATTCTTCTAACTTAAAAAGGTAGACCTTCTCTAATAACATTGGATTAGTGTAAAAGACACCTTGTTCCTGAAGGCAAGTGAAATTAAGTAGTGAGGTAGGTATATTTTAATTGGACATGATTTCTATCACCAAAGGTAGTCATCAGACTAAAGTAAATACTAATATTTTTGATGACATTATAACGTCATTTGCATAGTGAGTTCTCTTTCAGTGGTGTTTCTGCATGGTCTGAGTACTAACTCTTGTAGCATGGGTCAAAGGAGAAGTGACAGGTGCCATCACTGTTTGCTATTCTGGTATACGTAGCCTTAAATTTTCACACCCCTCACACTTCAGTGTTCAAGCTTAGATAGGATTTCTCAAAGATATATGTAAGAAGTTTTGCAAATCGTAGCCATATGCTGCAAAAAGGAACAGATATGTTATGCCATGACTGTACATAAACCTCTGAGAGGATAAATAGTATCCAGAAGACAGATCTCCTCAACTCTGAAAATGGCTGGTTAAAGAATAGGTAGCTGATGTGGTACAGAATGTAACTAATGTTCATGCTGCAACATCTTTATAAAATAGTTTAGCAATACAGCTCCAATTCATCTCATCTAATGTTAGGCACAGCACTGTGGTACTTTTAGGCTAAAAGTGTAGTTATCTGTGTCTATAGTCAGTGGGAAGGAAAAGGCAGCTCAAGAAAATGTTTCATGCCACATAAGATGTAAAGATGTCTTTGGAAACCTCTCTCTCCTGAATGTGCATTTGGATTAGATGGGAAGAGTCTGGGCATCTGCTTGGAAAATCTTTAGAGCGTGAGGTGAGGAGGCAGAGAACATGAGGAAAACAGGGAACAGATTGCCTGCCTTTGCCGAGTCAGGGGTATCGTTGCTGAACAAGGCTTTGGATCTCTGCCCTGCAGAGGGAATAAATAACTTCTGGTGTTCAGCATGGGGCAGGAGGGTGGGGTGGACCACAAAAGCAAACAGACTGAAGCACAAGCAGAGACCAGGGACTGCTGCAAAGAGCTGGGAGCAACTATAGTTAGACCTCAGGAGTTTTCCAGAGGGTGCAGAGGGACTGTGCAGAATTTGTTGCAGCTCAGGAAGCTTCCAAAAAATGCTGGACTGAAAGTAAAACTGGAAAAATAGACATATCTTTCAAGGACATAGCAGGCAGGGGAGAGATTTATTTTCCAACTTTTTTATGTCAGTTTGTCCCACTTTGGTTTTCTCTCTTTAAAAAGTCATAAACCATGACCTAACAATTCAAAGCTGTCTTGGTATTTTTGGTGTGTTCATTTAAAGAGAACAGCAAATCCCTTCAAAGCTCTGGCTGATTTGGATGTCCTGTCTCCCCAGGCTAGAGCTTTGTGGAATGCTCTCTCCTGGTTACAGAGATTTAAGCTTCTGAAGAAGCCAGATGTTATCTTCCTTATTTGCCTTTGGGCTCCTGAATTTCACTCCACTGAACAAAGAATGAGATTCTTGTTATCCACTCATTTTACAGCAATTAATTCTCTTCTTCTCTTATGATCTTTTGTAGAGAAACTGACGGACATTTTGAGGAAAAGCCTTCTTTTCCTTGCTCCTCTCCTCTCTGCCCACCCCCAGACTTAGACTTTCATTTTGAAGCAGATGGAGGCACAGGCTCTCCTCTATGCCCAGTATCTGCATTGCAGAAAAATATGTCTCCCTGAGTCTGGCTGGTTATACATGGTCTCTAAAGCCAGCCATAATTCACTGCTGCAGCCTTTGGGCTGCTAACATTTATGTTACAAGCTATGTCAGCAGGTTATGATAATCCCAGAAGAAATCCACTAGCTCAGAATGGCAGGAATCTGGTGAGGCAGATAACTGGGATAGCCAAGTCGGGTCAAGATTTTTGTGCTGGGCTTTGCCTTGGACGGAGTAATCCAGGTAGTTTTTATCCTTTTCCTCTTACATATGGCCTTGATCATGAGAGAGAATCCAGTGATAATTCAGAAAGGCTTTAAAATCAACTGCAGTTTTCATAAGCAGAATTCATACCAGGCAGAAATTACTATTCATTTACAGATTCTGCAGGAACTTATTTGCAGTGACTGTTTCATGCCTACTGAGAATGAATGGCTGGGCCTCCAGAGAGCAACATACAAGTGGCAAGTGGGCTAGATTAACTGTGTTTTTCATGTTTGCTTTCATTATCTGTTCGGTGCTTAATTTTTAGCATGATTTCTAACATCACATTTGTTGCTAATGTAACAAATATTCTTGATTTTGCCATATAGCAATAAACTTTTAAGTCTTTTCATAAACCTCTTTTGAAGAGAGGTTTATTTATGTATATTTTTCCTCCTCGAGAAAAACTGTGCAGAGAAAGTTATTTCCTTTCCCTAGGTCTGCCATGACCTGTAGATTGTACAAGTATTTTCCAAGTAAATTTCAGTCACATCCTTACAAATGACTGTAGCTCTGAATTGCAAATCAAAGCTGTGTTCAAGAGCTCTTTGAAAATATCTTTCTGGATTTAAGGCCTGGGTTGCCTTTACATAATTTTAGGCTGTTTGGAGCCTTGTCTGTACTCATCTTCTTGCCCTTTACAGTCAATGGGAGAAGTGCCTGCAGCGTGCAAGAGACTGCAGGTTCCTTCTGAGCTGCACAGAACTGAAACACCTCAGTTAGGTTTCCTTGCAGGAGAGTAAAAATGTGGCACGTGGGAGGGATGAGAGAAGGCTGCTTTCAGTTTTTGTTTCATCAGACACATGAGCTGGCTAAAACCTGCGGAGGGTGATAATCCTGTTGCACAGCTTCCCTGGCTGCTTTTATGCAGTCTAGTAAACATGTTCTATCTCAGAATATGTCCTAAAAGCTGTGCTTAAAAACTGAGGTCTGTGTTCTCTGCCCTTACACTGGTTAGTACCAAACTCCAGAATTACTTCCACTGAAATTCAAAGACACGTTTGCGGAATAAGTTATTACTAACTAGACATTCCAGCAGCCCAAACAGGGCTTCTAGCTGAAAAATCCTTTCTGATATTGTAAAAGGCACTTCAGGCTCCAAAAGTGCTTATATCTCTGCTTATCTTGAGAAAAGAAAAACCTTTAGTATTTCTGATATTTAAAGAGTGACCTTTTGTGTTGGGACAGAGATCAAAGAGAATAAAAATCAAAGGGGATCTCAGCCAGAGTTGGCCAAAATGTGTCCTCTTTTTCCACTGGAATATTAAAAAAAGAAAACAAACGAATGTCAACCAGTTCTCAGATGAGAGTTGTATCACATTACGACATCTTTTCTTCTTCTTCTCCAAGTCCTTGGTAGATAATAAAGAGGGTCAGAAGGAGACCACCATAGAAGCATCACTCACTGAACAGTTGCACTATCTTATAGTTACTACTTGGATTTTGTTCAGTTTGCACTTCACAGAGCTGTAGGATACACATTACTGTATAGGAACAGTTGGTCAACGTAGAAACTGCAGTGGAGGAGACAGAAGAGGAAATTAGATCAAGTAACATCTGCGTAGCTATAAAAGTGCAGATTATAGTTTTGCAGGGCTGAGCCAAAAGAGTAAAAAGAGGACTCAAAACATGGATGTCACAGGAAAAAAAAATCAACATTATGCTGACCCCAAAAGACTATCACTGAGCAGCACGTGAAATAGGATTTAAACCACGACAAAATTTCAGAGGGCATCTTCAGCAGCACAGGGCTTGCTAACAGCATGCTGGAGCAGACTGGCTTAACACAGAGGAAAGAATATTCTTCCCCCAAACCTGTGACAAATCTTCCTGCAGAAAGTGGGCTCTTCTCTCTTCCATTAAAGTGGTTGATTGTGCCTCAGTTTTGCTTAAGTGGAGTGAGGATTTGTTTTGTTAGTGTGTCTCTTTTGAACAAAGCAGGAACGGACAGACGGTCTAGCCATCCTGAGGGCTTACGTCACCACGTAACAATAGCACAGAATGATTGACATTCTCACTGTCTTTAATATAGTTGCTCTCAGTGACATGGACCTAATACTATTCTGCTGTTTTAGAGGGGAAGTTAGGCCAACAGAGTCCAGGTACAGTATCCAAAAAGTGACGCAGACATTACTGCCATGAACTGTACAACTTGACAGCTAAGAGCTCTGGGAGCAGAATTCACGAGGCTGAGGTAGATCTAAACTAAAATAGCCAAAGGGTAATACGGGAGAGAGTGGTGGCCAGACACTTGCCTGTCTGCCAGGCTTAGGCACGGACCCGCAGCCTTGCATTAGATGTGAAAGTGGGAGTCACAGTTTGAACTTCCGCAGATACCTGTTAGGTGGTGGCAGCCACCTAGGTGTTGTGTAACCCGCTATTTAAAGCACTTACCCAAATGTGAGACGTTCATGTTAGGCCAGTCTGAGGCAGGGGACTTGCAGGATTTAAATGCAAAGTGCTTATTTCAGAGAGGAGTATACTAACCACCAAGATAAGGATGGATTGTTCTCTCTCCATCTGTTGAAAGTAGGTCAATGGCAACCAAAATGCAAGCTAATGTAAGCAACGGGAACTAACTTCTTTATTCCAGTGAGACAGACAGAAGGAGTGGATAAGCTGATGGAGAGAGAAAAGGGAGAAGAAATACTCTTAAGGTTCAGAGAATTTTCTGTTCTAAAGATTAGCTTAAGTTCTAGAAATGCCTTTGAAGATATGCATCAATAGATTGCTAGACAGTAATATGTGTAAGTTCCTCTAGTAAAAACATAAATCCTATTTTTTAGCCAGTAATCCAACTTAGCTTCTCAACATAAAAATACGTTTATTCAGAATTAGATTTCTATCCTAACTGTAATGGTAATATATATAACATATCACACAGTACTCTCTGCCCCCAAGAGGACCGTGGACATTAACTCATCTAACATAGTCTGATGGAAAAACCTATATACAAGATTCAATGGGCAGTATCAAGAATTTCTGCAATTTTTATGCTTTAGTTGTTTTTCCCCATAAATACTTGAAATAAGTCTTCACTGCTTAAAAGAAAGAAATCTTTAAAGTCTTAAAGAAGTTAAAAGCCTTCAGTAATAATTCTGTCTGGAACATTTGTTGTGAGCTGCTCAGGAAATTGTTTATCCGCATACAGAAGAGATACCATTTTTATTTTGAGACACAGAACATTCATCACAGCCTGAACAATATTTTCCTGCAAGAAGGCAAGAAGCACCCTCTTTAATCTTATCAATCAAGATGCAGGGCAGTACATAGGCAAAAGACAGCTAAAGCGTGGACTAGACTGTATCCCAAAGGAGTAAATATATATGTCAATTGAAATGACCAGATCTCTTAGTATTAAGAAATATTTTTCACTGAATCTTCTTGAAAACTCATTATCAAGATACGACGTTGGAAATAACAGGAAAAGGCAAACGTTGCAGGACAGGTCATTTGCTTTTCATTTAGGATTAGAATCTGCCAGGTACAGAAACAGTGAGGCTGGGATGAAGCTATTGTCCTCTCACAACTTACATAAGACAGGGAAGACATTGCAGATCCTGCAATTTAGAAAATAGAATTACATCATCTTCTGCCTCATGGTCTTTGGTGCCCTGAACAATGCAGGGAATGTACATGGACCTGTGATCCTATACAGTGCCGTGTGAGCCTGTTCTGTCTCTAAAACTCTAGGATAAATAGTGCTTCAGACATATATAGGGCACAGCAGGCAAAAGAAAAAAAAAAGCAAACTAACAAAAAAAAGGTTCAGGCTCTGCTTTGCACATATGCTCAGCAGAGCTGTTCAACTTTTCAACAGAGCATAACGTAAGGAATGACCTATACGACCTATGTCAGTTCCAAGATGCCATTCTGTTGCCAGGAGCGGCAGTTGGAGATGCTGTTAAGGAAGAGAACATGAACGTGGCCGCTACCTGCAAGCCATCACCCTTGTGCTTTCTCAGCACCCACAGCCTTTAGACTAGGGACGTTAGAAGGTCCATCTCTGCATATTCCTTTTAGAGTCTGACTGTGGACCTGTTGTCCCTGGCTAATAGCTTTTTGAACATGCTGAAATTTTCAACCTGCAAAACCGGTTCAACAGATTGCAGAAGATTATTACTCTCTGTGCAAAAAAGTACTCCATTTTATCTATTTTAAGCTTATTTCCAATCAGTTTCAGTGCTCCCTAGTTGTAGTATTACTGGATTTGGTAAATGAAAGCTCCACACTCACCTTATCTGCAACCTTTCTACTTTGAAGGTGGCCCTGCTTTGAGCAGGAGCTTGGGCTAGATGTCCTCTAGAGGTTGGCTTCCATGTAATTGACTTTCCAACCTAAATTATTCTATCATTCATAATTTTGTAAATCCTGACCTTTTGTAAATCCCTCTCCAACCTTCCCCCCTCCAAAATGAAGTCATAGAGTTTTCAGTGTCTCCTCAAAGGCAGCTGCTCCAGCCCCTTAATCATTTTAGGTGCCCTTCTCTGTATTTCCTGTAACTCCATTGTATCTTTCTTGAGATGCAGAAACCGGAACTGCATGCCTTACTCCAATATGGGTGCACCAAAGTTTTACACAGCAGCAAAATGACAGTTTTGTTCTCAATATCCTTCCTTCTGGTGCTCTCCATTTTGTTATCCCATTCAGCTGCTGCTGCACACAGAGCCAACGATGTCCAAGAACCTCCACCGATGACTTTAATCTCTCTCTTCCATAGTTGTAAATGTTATACTCCCTAATGCTACATAACATGCCTTTCTATGTTTCAGGCCTAAATGACAATCCAATTTTTAAATCTTGGCTTTGACTAGTGCCTTTGATAAACTTCAGATTTCCTGTTTGATATAGCACACTTGTGATAGAGCACTGAGACAGGAATTTGAGGGGGCTGTGTTGATTTCATGTGCTTTCGGAAGCAAAAAAGTTAAAGAAAAGAAAATGTATAAAGACAACATCAATATGATGTGATAGTTTTGCTATGTGCCAGTGGCTGTAATGCTATTGGATGGTAAAACATGCATTTGTTTAATCAAATGTCATGCAGTCTCTATGATGCATTTGTTATTATGGCGATTTGTAACTGCTTCTCCATAGATACCGTTGTTCTGAATTTTGTTGCAACAATTGTGGTTACTGGAGAATGACAGACAAAACCAGGTCAGTAGCTCACGTTTTCGGAGGGGTGACCTGACTTCCAGGTATGACCCTTTACGTCATTCTGACATAAGACCTGACTCAACTAGCTCTTTTGTATTCTGCAGCTCTCTTTTTGAAACTAGTCCTTGATTAAATTTACAGCTGGAGTCAAGAATTCTTGCCAGTAGATTAACTTATTTCAATGAAGTTGCATCAATTTTTTACCAGCTGAAAGTTTATCTTTCCTAAATGAGAATATCTCCAGTATATTTTCATCTCAAGAGAACTGAAGGAACAGAGAAACATTGGAAGAGCAATCTCATACTATTAAGCAAGCAGATGGAAAGGCAAATGCAGCTTCTCCACGGAGAGATGTGGTCATGAAGGGCTGGAGCTCACACGCTGTAACCTGCAGATTCAGAAGTTTGCAGCTTGGTGAGTGCTGACACAGGTCGCAGAAACAGATTGCTTTTCTAAGCGTGAGTCTCACCTGCTGCCAGCTATTGCTTGCTACTCAAGGTGGTCCTTGTACAACATGTGCCACTGTCTTCTAAAAATAATACCCTTCAAGGAAAATAGTGAACATACAGCATAACATGTCTTATTATCAAATTTTAGAAATAATCTCACACAATTATCTGCCCAGAGATTACGGACAAAGGTTTTAAAATGAAAATTTCTAACAAATGACTTTTGCCCATGGTTCTACCATTTTTCCTCTGTTCTTTCTGTGGTTATTAGTGCCTGATTCTGATATCCCTCCCTGTAATCGTTCCTGCTGAATTCAGTGGAACTGCGTAGAGAACCTCAGCCAGAAATACATGTGATTTCGGATCAAGGTAAGAATAAAACAGTATTCAGGTTGGTGATGTGTTACATCGAAGCTTATCACACAGAAGATTGAGAAGATCAATAACTAATATTGCTAAAAACTAATATTGCTAAAAATGAATCTGGTAACTTACTAAGTTTGAAGGTAGTATCACCATTAAGTTTTCTAGCAATTTGCAACTAACATTTAACTCTACAGTTAAGAGAGAAAAAATAGTTCTAACTGGCCATGCGTCTTCTACATCTGCTATAGAGTGTTTTGCCTGCACTGTAACTGATTACGCTCTGAAAATAGGATGTATTAATACAGCATGAGAACACAACTCATTTTAGGAACAGCAATTCAATCTAGTTTAATTTCTCCCTTCTATCTCTATATTAGTGATAGATTAATTCTTATACCATCTCATTTTAATTACTAAAATGTTTTACTAACTTTGTTTTAAATGTTATAAGAATATCTAAAGACTTTATTTTGAAACTTTTAGAGTCTACGACTAGGCAATGTAATCATAATCAGCACTATCCGTGTTGTTCCTGTAATGAAGTGCGTTTGTGATGTAAGAGGTTACATTTATCGAGCTGCAAGAACTGGCCAATTTTCTTTATGCTGTGAGAAACTCCAGATGACTCCATGGAGGGATGGTTAGTGGTAGCATCAGATTATAAGCAAGATATTTTTGATTAACATGTCAGAAGAAAAAGATATGGTCTGAAAGTGTTTGCTCTTTACATTGAGTTCTTCGCCTTTGTCCTGCTCAGAGTGCTCTCTCCCTCCTTCTCTGGTCCAATGAAAAAGAGGTTTTATCTTTGTAACAATTAGGGAGGAAGATAATGGCTAACGTTCACATTATGCTGAAGATAGGACTTACGTAGCCTAATTTTAAGTAGCTGCAGTGTCAACACCCAAATCTGAATTAGTCACCTTCATAGGCAGCAGAGAGAAACAGGTACTGTGAGGCATGGTTTGTCTGTCCCTTTTCAATCGTCCCTTTTCAATGAGATAAATTGCTTAATTTTACTGGCTTGGATGTACATGCCTGCATAGCAGACATCTACCTTTGGTGAGAAGAATTTCTATCAAGAAGTCTAAAAATTAGTTGTTTAAGCTAGCTGAATAGGTGGCATTTATATTCAACAAAGAGAAACACAGATATTCAAAGAGCAATTAATCACCTCTGGAAATGATTATCTAACCAGAAATGACTTAACTTACTTGAGTATTATGAGTTTTAGCCTTTGAAAAGATAAAACTCCAGTGCACTGGACTTAGGCAGAGAGATATATTGCCTGACATAATTCATGTCCTACTCTGTGGCAATTCTTCGACCCTACTCTTAATACAATTTCTACAATTTAACTTTCTAATTCTTTATTTACAGAAGATAACATGGGCTTTGTCATTGATGCAGAAGATAGTCCTTGGTCCTAAATTTAAAAAGTGGAGGAAAAATACAAAATGTTAATTTTCTTGGTTTTGTTTATTTTTGCTTAAGTCTGATCAGAACATTAAGACTTGCAGCTGCTGTACTAAATGACATATGTCCTCACAGCAGAGAATTTCACAGGTCTAGTCAACAGATATTTATATCTCATTAATGATGCATAAGGATACAAATGTTTTGTTTGGAAACCAGAACTGATAGAGCAAGGGAAAGAGTGCTGGAAGTCCCTCTCTCATAGGACTAGTTCCTCAAAACCGTCAATCCCACGCTGATCATTAAGTTGACTATTCCTATAGCCACTTTTGTAAAGTTATTCATCATCACTTCAAGTACAAAAACTTTGGCTTTATGGAATGAGAGTTTGCAGAAATGGAAGCTTCATCACTTTCGCCCAATTTATGCTTTTGTGGATTTGTCTTCAAGTAGCTTAATTTGAAGGCAAATATTGATTGCTTTTCCTTAGCAGTTCTTACATATCAACTAATTTCAGAAGCCTTGTCCAGAAAAGCTTTAAACATTGGCTTATATACATTTGGCTATTACCAAGCTGCAGGTTCGTGCTATGGTATTGCTTGGAGTCCTGGTCATTTTCTCGTCCAGCTGGATGCTTCCTGGATAAACTCCATTCTGACTGAGACACTGGGCTTTCTTTCCAGGGTGTAAGGAGGAGAAAGGAAAGGTGGTTACAGGAGTCTGTAGTCGGGCCTTACCCCAACATAGATATGTGAGGAAATATTTTCAGAGCCCACAGTTTAGACATAGCCGTTTTGGAGCTGTTTACATCGTGGCACACAAATCTTTGAACGTTCTTTCATATGCTGTGTATTCAGCCTACTTCCACAAGGTTATTATTTTGAGACAGAGCTGTCAGGAATTCCAATAGTCATTATTTTCCATGAATAAACTGAAAGGAACGGAGCAGCATCCATGCTAAATGATGTTGATCTCACCTAGAGTGGGATCAGAGCTTGTGTCACTGCTCATTTACTTTCAGCCTCACCAGAGCTTTTCTCTGCTCTGCCCACTTGTATCCTGAAGGCACCTCATGCAATAATGGACTACTAAGTTTTTTCCTCAATCAGCTTGGAGTAGACTTGGACCAGATCAAGCAATGGGATCTGCCAGATGTTTGTAGATTCTGCTAAATTTCCTAATGCATCAGCTGCAGCTAAATGATCAATGGACTCTCAGCTCTCATATTTTTCATAACACTTTCAAGGAATAGCATAATGAGGTTATGTAAGCAATGATGTATAGGGGAACTTACTGATGAATGGTTAGAGTTAATGGTCTTTCTCTTCTAAGAGGAAATTTAACGAGAGTTCACCTGGATTAGACAACTGAGCCTGGAATTTCATTAACATTACTTGGCTACTTTGTGCAAGAACATACAGTTCCTATTGAGCCATTCAGGTCTCTTGGGCAAATATGTAATGAAGCATTTTTCTAATATAATTTGTTATTTAGTTGAAAAATTAGAACGAAGGAAAGAAATTAGTAAAATGTTATGTCCTTTTAATGTCCTTTTCCCTTTTCTACAGAAAAAATACCCTAATTAAAATTCCTATTATGTACTTAAAGTTTATAAAACGGCATAATTAAAATATGCTAATAACTAGGCTATTTTTAAAGCTCAATGTATTTAAAATGCATATTATGCAATTAGTGGTTTTTAATGTACACTATTTACCAAATGACAAACCAGGTCCAAAGTATTTAAAATAATTACAGTCTTTTAAAAGAAACACAAATCTTTTATAAGAAACGCTCATGTACCATCTCACTGCCACCTATAATGAGCACTGCATGGGTGGTGTGAGAGTAAGCCACTTCCTTGGCCTTGCATGTGGAGGATGAAATGCATACTATTGATGATACGTAATGGAAGGGTCCACACTTTTAAAATTCTATATAGGTTCTTTTAATGTGCTCATTCATATAATATCTAAGCAACTTCTAGTAGTGTTTTAAAGGACTTGACTAATACCTGATATGCTGATATTCACACTGTCCTTCAGGGAGCCATAGCCAATGGCAATTGGTGAAAGTAGTAAAAATTTGAAACTTTACACATGGAAATTTTGAGGTTCTATCACAGATCAAGTTTTCTGAATGCAAGTGAACAGAAGGACAGTTGGTAAATGTCCCCTTGCTATGATCCCTTAAAAAAAAAAAAAAAAGCAGCAGAAATAAAAGAATCCTAACAAATGCAACCTGTATTAGATTTCAAAGCCTGGTGGCCATGAACGCCAGTCCTCATGTCCAAAGAGTAGATAGGTTTTACTTTGTTCTGCACAGCCTATGAGCATCTGCAGCGGCATCTCTGACCTAAAGTCCTTTTCACTGGAAATACTTAGGGAGCACAAGGGGCTTCCTTTTTCTCTTGACACCTTGAATGCAAAGGGTCAATAAGGTGACACCTTTTTCTATTGCCCTTGTTACTTCACATTAAATATCAATCCTTTATCTTTGAAGCTAAGACACATGTTTAATTAGATGGCTAATTTACCTATACTGGAGTAATGATCTGAACCATAACACCCAAGAATTAATGTAATATAAATTACTATTAAAAATAAGACAGGATGTAAAGTATATAAAATACCTCTCAAGAGAACTTTTATCAGAAAACCTGGAACTAATTAAGATTTCTAAAAGATTATGGCTCTCTAAAAATGATTTTTGTACTCATGGCTAGTATCCACAGACATAATTACTATGATTTTTATTTCTCGTAGCAGTTCTTTATCTGCTGTACTGAAAAGCGTAAAGGGAAGCAATTACCATTCCTGCTGTAAGATTCAATAAGAAAATTATATTTATCATGTATCATCAATATTATATAGTCCAAAACATGGCTACAGTTAGGAGCAGCTGTTGAATAAGATTCAGCTCGGTGGAATTTCATGATTAAGCAAATGTTATAGAGAGATCCACTAGGACAGAAAGGTATTTACGGCTTTATATGGGCATAAAAATATCATTGCAATGCTGTAACAAAGCTAGACTGTCAAGTAGTGGCATATTACCATTCATGAAGAATACATGGATCTAACATTATTAAATGTAATTCTCTTTCTGCTATTATTTATTGTTTAATAGAGATCAAAATGGAAGGAGAAATGATTATTCTTTTCCTACTTGATCGATCACCTCAGATCTGAAGATCTGTACCAACTTTTCATATTTTTTTTTTCCCAGCCAGTAGCAACAATGGGTGGTGACATGAACTGTGGCTCCTCATACCCAAAGGTGAGCATGTCTGTAGAGATAAAAATGAAGAAAAGATAGATACGGCTGTGATTAATCCACTGCACTGGGCTGATTCCCAGCCCTCTACTGGAGCCCATCTGGGTTTGGGGATATTTTTAAAGAATCTTTTATGAATCTAGGATTCTGTGTGATAATACTCAGGGTTACCAGACACTTCCCTGCACCAGACTCTGGAAATTCAGATGCTCAAGTTAAATGCCTAAAATCCATAGTCAGGAAACAGAATGAGCTAGGTGCCCAGAATGGGAATACTCAGCGGCGGAGCAGGAGGATACTGAAGCCTAATACATAATACCTTAGCAGGAAATGGAAAAGGAAAAAGGAGTTTCTGAAAGCCCTTCTCTCTCCTGCACTTCACAGGGGCTAAAACACTAGCCCAAGAAGTATGAAGACCAGGCTGTAAGTCATTCTTAGCTTGAAGGAACTAACACTCACATCTTCTTATTTAAAAATCAAAACTAGTACCCTTTATAGGGCCATAAGTGAAGATATAGGGTAAGCTGAACTGTGAACCTTCTCGGTCTTTCCTGCTGAATCTGGGCCTGTCTTCTGGACGGTAATTGTAGTCCTTTAGGTGCAGTGTTTTAAACTCCAGCATAAAGGGCAGGGGAGCTGCACACAGGACAGAGTGAAAAGTTAATTGACTTTGTAGATAATTTGGAAGAAGTAGTAGAGGGGTTTAGTTATGGGAATATAACAGGATTTGTTAATGTAATCTAGATGGAAGCTGAAGTGCTTGGGGACAAAAGATCAGAGAGAACTAAGACTTTATGAGGCCAAACCTCAGCAGGAATTAATGATGTTTTAAACAAATAATTCAAAAGCAAGTTCAAAGGACCAAAATACTAGAAAATGAGTTTATTCATATGAAGAAGTACTCATTCAATGAGAGCAAAGTTTTTTACTCGAGTGGCAAGTTTGTCTTTAAAACAGATCTGCTTAAAGAAGGATATCTCACTAAAAATGAGATGCAGTGGATGAATCTTGTAGAAGAATCAAACCATTTTTGCTGAGCTTTGAATCAGGAATTTGGCGATACAGAAAAATGGGGTGGAATTCACATTGCAGGTACGTTTTCCACAGATGTTATCTAGCCGTAAGGGTGGGCCAACAGCTGCTTCATTTCTTCCCTACTACCACCTTATACAGGTGTTTGGGGATCTTAGATCCTCATTATATATAGGTCAAGAGAAATTATGCTATAAGTTCAAAAATTGGAAAAAAATTTGCATGATAATATTTAAGCTCAGCCATCTAGACAGAATAACAGAATTTTTCAAAACCACAGTTAATTGGTACTGTTTTCCTTCTCCAGTTCATAGGTATTGGTTTTTGTGCTTTTTTTTGTAATTAAAGAGCAATGATTAGGTATTTGACATTATTGTACATGTATTGCAGTTTCTGTGATTTTCCCCCAGTGTCAGTACTACCAAATCTATTGTAACGAATGCCAGCTGTTTCCTGGTCATAACCAAACCACTTTTACTTTGTTCCCCACAAACAATGTAAATGAATAACCATCTTGAACAGTGGTCATTATACAGTGGTTATTATCACTTACAGTAGATAATACTTAGAGAAATTTACTGACTCTTTTCTTAAGTAGATATTTAATAGACATTTGTTGAGGATGGAAACATTCACATTTTGAATATATGTTCTTCATTAATAATAAATAATAAATGATAATAAAGCCCATATCTATATCCAATGCAATATTTTTCATCTTTGGATCTCAAAGTGCTTTATACAGGAAAGCAGTCTGTCTGCCTGTCATAGTCATTGTTTGGAAGTGAAAAACTAAGTCACAGGGAGAGGAATGCCAACAGGCCTATGCAGAGCCGAGACTTGGTCTGGAGGAGAGTTCTTTCACACTGTGGCGAGTATGCTGGCCCCCACAGAGGCTAATAGCTCTGATTGAATGGTCTGGAGTGTAGTGTGCCAATGTGGAATTATTGATTCAAATCCAGCACCTGGATATAGGTAGTTGGGTATTTCAGAAAATCATAGAATTGTAGAATCACAGAAGTGTGTAGGTTGGAAGGGACCTCTGCAGATCATCTGGTCCAACCTTCTGTTGATAGCACGGCCTTAAATTCAGTTATCCTGGTCATTGTCAAGCCTTGATCCACCATTTCTCAGGGCTACCTATTCCAATCTTTAATTGTTTGCACGAAGAAGATTTTGTCTTCCTGTATCCAGGCACAATTTTCCCTGAAGCAACTTGTGCTGTGTGCCACTTGTCCTGTTGTTGTGCAGCCCTGTGAAGAGAGTACCTCCATCTTCTCTATAACTATCTTTCATTTTGGCAGACTGTGATTAGATCCCCCTGAGCCTTCCCTAGGCTGAATAAATCCTATCCCTTCAGCCTTTCTTCGTATGCCATGTTCTCCAACTCCCTCATCATTTTGGTAGCCTTCCCTTTGACTGTCTCCAATTTTTCAGGGTCTCTTTGGAACTGAGGAGACCACAGGTTTGACCTGACAAATGCGGAGTAGAGTGTAATTATCACATCCCTTGATCTGCAGGCTATACTTTTACAGCCCAGGAGTGGTTTGCCTTTCCCACCTTCGGGACATGTTGCTGGCTCACGTTTAGCTTGTGTCATCCGGGACCCCAGAGCCTTCTCGGCAGAGCTGGTCCCCAGGCAGCCAGATCCCAGCCTGTCCTGCTGCTTGGGACTGTTCTGTTCTCGGCACAGGACTTTACATTTACCTCTGTTTAACCTCCAGCACTTCTTATTGGCTCAATTTTCCAACCAGTTGTATGTTATATGCAGTGTATAGCATAGCTGTATTAGTTTGGCTTAATTGTGGTTTTCACACTATTACAGACATTTCTCATTTGAGTGTCCCTGCACTGTATTCCAAAGCATATTGTAGATGGACCAAAACATCTAAGCTCCAGTCTAGCCATCTGTATCTATTGCTACCTCAGTGCCATGAAGCTGGGCTAGAACTTGATTAAATAAACTTGCTCAGCTACCACTCAGTGGACACTCTCTGAGAAGCAGGCAAATACTGTGCTGCACTACTGGTCAGTAGCTGAGCCATCTCCAGCACACTGAAAATAATTTGCAGTCAGATGAGCAAATATGGTTGTGGTTCTGTTCATCTGTCTTGGCAAACAGCACTAGAATCCACAAGGGAGATTATTCTAAAAAATATTAGTAAAAGCTTGAACTACCCAAAAATTTGGCCTCCTGAGGCCAGTGGCTTAGATCCAACAAACTCGCACATAGCAAGAGTATTTCCCATGTGCATCAATTCAAAGGTATTTCCCACTTGGTGTTCCCCAATAACAGTAGAATGCAAGAAATTACATTATGTATCAAGAACCCCCGAGGAGAAGACAACGTTCATGGATAAGGGAAATGAGTGAGTGAAAGAGGAACACCACCAAGTTGAGATCAGAGTGACAGAGACCTCTTGTATTCAACAGCTTCCAGAGTGTCAGGATATGTGCAGAGACTCTGCTTGACCATTAGGAGCAATGGATATCAGAGCACAAGTGACACTGAACTTTAGAAAAGAAAAAATTCCATGGTAGTGTCTTATTTTCTAAATGAAGTGTATTTCTCTTCTATTTTCTCTAGTCTGTTTAATTACTCTCAGTTGCAACAAAGAGATTGAGAGATCGTTGCTGACTCACTGTGAAAAGTAGAGGATTTGCTGGCAAATGAAGGAAAATAAAATAAAAGAGTACCTGCTTAATTCTCAGTTCCAAAACTTAATGTTTTTTTTTTTTTTTGGAAGCAAGAGGAAATCCTGCCTGCTTTTACACAGTTTGTGGATGTCATTAGTGCTGTGCTCCATACCAAAACAAAATTGCTCAAATAAGGTCTTTTCATGTATCTTGTGCTGTTATCTTTTTACTAGAACGGTAATCACAGGTGTCTATTTTTCTACCTCTTTTTTCCAGTTCTGTTGTACTTCACACGTTTCTGTTGTACTTCACACTGGTATATGATTTGGCAACCACTCAGCTGTTGTTAGAGTTGTGTTGTCATGCAGTTGATATAGTTTTGGTTATTTTACTCTACATCCCAAGATGCTTTTTTAATTGACTCACTCTTATTACTGAAAATTAATTTGGACATAAGAGGCACAACCTTCAAAAACATTTGTTCACATTTGCCAAAGCTCTTGCGTGACCCAAGGCAAGGCATCATAATTATATATATTTGTGCAATAATTTGTGTGCTTGGCGTAGCTCCATCAGCTGTTTTTTCAGATTAATTTTCCTCTGACATCAATTTTTTTGCATATAACATAAAGGAAAAATATTATGTATAAATATACTGCCATGCATATGTGTATATATTTATGCATCTATCTTAACCCAGTGCAAATTATATATTTGCTCCCATTTGCAGAGAAAGTAATAACTTTTCCTAGGGCAATATCTAGTATTATGATGAATCTGAGCAAATGTCTGTACAGTCACCAAAATGAAGAGCAAGGGGGCAGAACAAGCTTTACAGAGTCGTTCATTGGAAGCATGCTTATTATATGTTTTTTTTTTAATCATTAATTGACAGAGCAGTGTAAGACATTATTTATCCCCAGTCTTCATTGATTCAGCCTGGTTAAACTGCACTAGTAGAGCTGAATGGACAATTTCTTCAAAGGAAAATGGGCAACCTCCAGTCTTCGAACTTTAAAATCTATTGCTTTTTGAATCTTTGTTGTAAAGAAGAATGTAAGCACCAAGGTTCCTTTGCTGATCTAGCTGCAACTGCTACTTTAAACACCTCTGCAGAACATTTAAACAGAAATGTAGTCTTTAAATACATTTACAGTAGCTGCCTATTCTTAACAGTGTCAAAAGCTTGACCTTGGCTTTCCCAGTTTCTTGAGTAGTTGCTCAGCCCAGGCCTTCTCCACTTGTTCTCCTTGTGTGGCTAAGTATAACATGTGTCTTCAGAGCACAGCTGGCAAGTAGTCACACAGCCAGCCAGATGGAAATAAGATTTTGGAGGTATCCTGGGTATGTGTCACATTGTAAGTGCAAGAGTGGAAGGGTTGAGGGCTTGGCTTTGGGAAGCTGTTTTCACTTCCCTGTTCTTGGCCTTTCATTTTGTGTTTCACATGATCGTCAAGGGAGACCATGAATCAAACCCACTGGGCTACTGTTCACTGCTATAGCATGTAATGAAATCCTTCAACATTAATGATAACGCAGAGGACTGCAGAGGTTACCTCCAAAGCTAATTTCCAACTGCCTCACCATCCTGATTTTCACATAAGCAGGGAGTCTGATCCCCATCCATGTCTGACTTGAAAGTCCAATGTTCTAAAGCTGTCTGTTGCTCAGAGCTATACTTATTGTCTACCACAAGCAGAGACAAACGTCAAACCCCTGCACTCGGGCTATCTTCATCCCCTGACCTCAGAGGCTTCTGTTACTGTGTAAAAATATTTCCCTAGTTGGCACACTGAAACCCCTTCTCAGTTCAACTTATTCTGGTACAAAGTCTTTTGACAGAACTTACAACTCAGCTCATCTAAGGATGCATCAGGTTGATGTCCTGCTATTATCTGACCCCTGGCTCACAGCATCACCTGGAGGGCAGCTGTATCACAGTTAGGGCTGGGCTTAACTGAGCTGGGATTAACTTCCCACTCTTTGCCTGCTCTCTTTGGAAGGCTCTGCCCAGCAGCTGTGCCTGACGATAGAGGAACTGCAAACTTCTTACACTCTCTTCCTCTGTCCTCCCACAAAAGTAAAGCAGAATCACCTTTAGTCCTAAGGTATTCAGCATCTTTCATGATTCCCGGTATTTATTCTTAGCAAGGATATACATGCGAAATAATAGATTGCTTCTCATAAGTGGCATTTTAAAAAAAATAGTCTTAAGCGTATATGGGGCATAATGACATACACACATACGTGCAAAACATTGTCAAACTTTTCAGGAGACCCTTGTAAAATGTTGTTTTGATTCTTTGTTATTTAGGATATGTTTTATTTATATGTTTCTCAACCTGTGCCAAGAGCATAGCTTAGAAACCACCTGCTTTTCTCAAGTAGTCTGATCCCAGGCCATCTGGCCAACCGGTCACGTAACAAGATTAAAGGCATCTGAGTTTGAGACAGAAAATAAGAAAGAATCTTCATGACTAATTCTCTTTGGTGGTACAATGGACACAAATGCAACAACTTTCAAGTGCTCAAATAAAGACAAAGAAATATGGGGCAAACATATAATGAATCATGGGTGAGATATGACTCCTGATTTACTCATTAAAGGCACAGAGAAAATAAACCGTACCTTCTCCCAATAGCATTGTATGACGAGAGGTGGATTGTCAACTAACAAGTAAATTTAAGGAAGTAGACATCCTGATGAGAGATTAATTATGAGGTTGCCATCTTTGTACATTAGTTCTAATGTATTCCACAAATTCACCAAACTTATGAATACTAAAAATACTAGTACTGGTAGTCCAGCAGCTCTTGTACATCTTGGTCCCACAATTCCTTGCTAAGAACATTAAATTGTTCCTCACAAGCACAAAAGAAACAGTGCTGTTCTGGATTGTGCCCAAGTTCACAGATATCAGTGGCTGAGAAAAGTGTTTAGCAGGACTCTCGTGCTCAATATGGTGCCCCAAGCAGACATGCCCCTACTTAAATTTCCATAGAGAATTGAAAGAGCTGATTTTGTGAGTCAGAAGATTGAAAATATGAAGTCAGAGCAGTGGAAGAGGTGGAGAAGAAAGGAAGAGCTTATGAAAAGATCTAGTAAATTGAAGCTATTTTTAAAAAAGATTAAAGGCACAAAATATCGTCTAGGAACATATATTTAATATCTAGAAAACTTAAAGAAGAAAAGTTTTTTTTTTGGTATGCCTTGAGATTTTATCTGTGAGATCCAACTTGGAGCTAAGTTTGTGCTGAATATGTGGAAACATCAGCATCAGCTTAACTTCAGCAGTAGGTCTTACCATAATGACAATAAATTAAAGGCAAATTCTTCTGACTTTCAGATGGATAAATATTTTGTTTGCAGGAAAAAAGCAACAGTCTGATCATCAGCTTTGACTGCCCAAATTGTCATAAAGGCTTCATGCTTTAACTTGCACAAGCCATTCACCCCTTTTATCGTGTTCATGATATTAATAGGGACTATTATTCTCTTTGTCTTTCTATGTTTAGGAGAAAGGAATCGCCCCTTATCCATCACCATCCCTATCCAGTCCCTAACTCGCTTTTCAAATAGGTGCGTATGCCTAATTTTGTAGAAAAACAAGAATATGATTCTATACTTTCCCACCAAAATCTAAATTTTCATGCATTATGTTGAGGGTAAAATTGAGCAAGACAAAGGCTGAAAATAAGAAGAAATATGAGCATTATAAAATGTACTAAGCAGCTGGTAGACTGTACCTGAGCTGGTTATGAAAGTGAAATTCCTGTCGACCAGGTAACTAACATTTCAAAAACCCGCTACTTTTTGACTATGAACAAATACCTTACTTTTAACTTTTTAAAAATGGAACAGAAATATGGAAAGTTCTATTTTTTAAAATAACATTTTTCATTACTGAAAGATGAGTGCATATTATGCATATAAATTAATCTTATTCCAGGAGTGTTTATTTGCACACAAGGAGTCACAGTGTTAAACTTGGGTGATTTGTTCAGATGTTGAAGCCCACAAATAGACATGTAAAGACAATATTCTACACAAGATAATTAACTTTAACTTTTTAAACTTTTGATTATGATGTTTAACTTTCACAAAACTGAAATTAGGATAATTGAGTCCTTTCCAAAGTGTTTTCACTTTATCAAATGAAATGCGAATGTAGAAATATATCCACCGAAAATATCAGAAAAGTAATTATGGATCTAGAAAATCTTTTATTTATTTATTTATTTAGAATAAATCTGCTATTTAAAAAAAAAAAAAATCCCTCTCCCTTTTTGTGGGGTAGAAGTCTCCCACAAAAACAGAAATTTATTTCAGTGGTATAATATCCTTGAGTGTACAGAAAGCACTATATAGCAATGTATAACAAGCTGTGGAAATAGAGAAAAATTTTCTTTACTTTCAGTAATTATATTCTGAGCCTTTTCTTGTAACATTTGAAAACTGACAGCTAATAGTACTCTAGACTTTGAAGACTATCATGGACCTCATCAAGAGATTGTTTAGTCCGACCTCCAACATGAAAGAGTACTGAGGCTATTCTCACCAGATGTTTATCAAAAATCAACTTAGAATTGACTAACTGACCGACAATGTTCCATAACCTGCCTCATTAATCTGTTCCAAATCTTAATTATGCTTAGGGCCATGGTAAATTATGATTGAAATTCAGACCTTCCTGCTGAGGAAATGGGAAAGGCACTTTTTCTTGGTAAAAAGCTATCAGTATTTAAGGACAGATCTTCTGGGTATTGGATATGTAGGGAAAATTCTGTTCTCCCACTGAGACTGATGAGCTGCCTGAGTCCATAAGATTTATATGAACAAAACACAGCGCAGCTGAAGCAACCTGGCATTTGTTTTTTCAGACGGCTCATGGGTGAGACCTGTTGGTGATAGACAACATAGCAAAAAAAAAAGTCTGTTTTATGCGTTTATTTGAATAGCTACAAGCTGAACTTCATAGATTTATTAGAACTGAAACACAATGAAAAAGAGAAAAAAAAACCCCAAATGCCTATTTTGGAAATCTTTTCTATGGAACTTCATCTCCGTTGAATTGTCCAGGAAATTTTTTATAAAAAATCAAATTTGGAAAAAATTCGATCAGCCCTAACCATCTGTTGTCTTACTGGAAAGTCCATGTGCAACTTGCTATTATCTGTATTTAAACATAATCATTCAAATTATTTTAACTCTTCAAACCATCAGCAATTCTGTATCTAAGACTTCTGTGAGAAAAGGATAATGCTGTAGACAGAGCTCTCTGCCCGCCGTGCTTCGCTACAGTGCACCCTCTGCTTCAGCCGATGTGGTTCCTCTGGCCAGAGAGGCAATGACACGAACAGTTCGCCCTCATAATGGTGAGGATGGATCTAGCTCGTTAGAGGCCTTTCTTTTAGCACTATTGCTTACGCTACACTGCCAGGTGCAAGATCTCATATTTGTGAGTCACTACTCTAAACAATTATGTCTGGCTTTTAAAAAATAGTATTTAAAAATGGTATTTGTGTTTGTTTCTGAGTTCAGACCATTCATTTACTGTACTCACACAAGTCTGCTTCAGTAACCTGCAAAGATACAATACATAGACCCAATTTTGGAGATGAAAACTTAGATCTCCCTTGAGATCTCCTGATAGGGATCCAGAACTTAGAGCTGTGAGAAGTATAATACATATTATGACATGCATAAAAGAATCTTGTGAATGGGAACGCTGTATAGAGTATATTTTCCAGGGTTTTCCAATCTGCTTTGCTTGTAGAATATTCTGGGCTAACACATCTTAGCTCGTTTCCTGATGGTCAGCCTACATTTTCTCTTTCATCCTAATTATAGCCTCATATATCACCCTAAGTAATTTCTCCGAGTCAGTAACAATTTAAGTTTTACACATCTCTTCTTTTTAACTTCAGATTCCACCCAGCTCTGAGCCTGAAGTGACTCAGATATCAAAGTCAGCCACAGGTTCTGCATTTTGAACGGAAAATAAATTAGCAATATCAGACCTGAAGGCAGCTCTGATTATCTTTGCCACCACTGATGCTTTTCACTTTTACTACTCTGTTCCCCCACACTGTGCCCACTGAGCACCAGGGAAATATTAGAGGAAACAGAGGGTATAGCATCTGGACATGCTAAGTAATTAAAATTGGCTTGTCTGGGTAGTTTGTGCATAGATGTGATGCGGCCTTTAGAAAGAAAATCCAGTCCTAGTCTTCCTAGGGGCTGGAGCTCTGTGAGGTTGTTGATCAGAAATGGGGACATGGAAGAGCCTGCAGGAAGTGGTTCACGATTATTTTTCTTTGAAAATTTTTATCGCTGTCCATTTAAGCATCTCGTATATTTAAAAAAAAATCTAGCACTAGCAAAGACTTCGGGGAGCATCTGGCACTATCTGGCAGTTCCCTTTTCCGGAAGAAAATTTTTGCTTGAAGGGTTAGTTTTGTTTGCTAGAGCTTTCTTAAAAATTCCTTTTATTTCTTATGACATAAATGCATTTTTGAGGAGTTTATGTAGAACTTCCTACATCTATAGACTCACTAGATTTCTTGGAAGTTTACCTGAATCAAGGTATAGGGAAGAATAGGGAAGCTAAAGGAGCAATCTATGTATATGCAGGTATATGGGGAATCTGAGAAGCCCACAGAAGACAGCTCCAACCATTTGGCCTCCACTCATTGCTTGTTCTGGAAATAAGGAACTCAGGAACTAGATCTTAATTTCTGGGAGAAGGTAAGATAGCTACTTCTCCTTCCCTTTAATCAATGGTTGTGTTTTAATCCCTGCATCCCTTTTTATATCTATTTGAGAAAGAACTGGTGACTCTATCTCCATCCTGGCACTGCTGCAATCCTTAGTCCAAATTTACCTCCTCAAGAGCATTTAGGGAATTCCTGAAAAGCTGCAAAAATTGTTTACCTTGCATATCATAATCCAACAGCTCTACTCCAACAGGACCTTCCTGCCTGCTACGGAGAGGCCAAATTGATTTCTTCATGCATAGCTTGTGGCTGTTCAAGCAGAGAGCAGAGATTTATCTGAACATGACTGATGGATGACCACATTGCAAGCATAGAGCCATGTACTGAATTTACTTGGAAAAAATCCAAGCCTTTTCTTCATCTAGTTATCTGCCGTTGAGTGCTCGCTTCTTGTACTCTTCTTCCTTTATCAGAGGTAGATTTTCTGCACTGCAATGTACATTATGCACAGCTATAGTGCACAATTGTTCAGAGAAAGGAGCTGTTAGTTTTTCTCCTCCCACCTTGTTACACAAAATAAAAAAAGAAATGCAGAAAGTCATTTCCCTCTAACATTAAAAAAGGAGCTATACCCAAATCAAGGAATAGAGTAAAATGTTTGGATTTTTTCTCCCTGCTTTGCTTTAGATCTTCTGCATAGAAAAATACTGGTTCGCCAGTATCTTGAATTCTTGTGTTTCTAGAGATGTAGCATGTTTGATGGCGTTTTTTGGAAAATCCCTGTTAGCATCAGAAGTAAGTCTATCTCAGCTCCCCTTTAGTGCTGTTTAATTTATACTTTCAAAAATTTCTCTTTAATTAAATTAATTATACAAGGAACGCCAAAGAAATTCTCAATATGCCTGCTAGGGTAGGGGTCACACAGAAGAATGAATTCTTTAATTCTGGAATGGAGTCTGCAGCATATATCTGATTTTGAAACAGAGATCAAGGGTTAAGGAAAAGAAGAAAAGTAAGTTACTTCAGTCACAAAATTTTCTAAGAGATGGGATTCAGACTACTTCACTGAAGCACTTAATTTATGTAAAATATTATGTGCCTGGTAAAAAAATCCTTCTGAAGTGCCTCACTTTCTTATGTAGTCAGAGAAAGTCTCTTCAGAGCCAGCTAAAGTTAGGTGAGAGGATACACCTCTAGAGGTTTTTAAGACAACTTCTTTTCACTATCTACCAGGGTATCCTAGATGCTTACTTTAGGAGGTTATGTAAGAAGATTTCTGACACTGAAGTGTGAGTTATGTACCTAACTTGGGCAGAGAGAATTCTGTCCCTTGTATTTCTCTGGAGGACTTTCGAGAGTCCTTTTCACTCTGGGAACTGACCTGCCATGTAAAAATAACAAAATAAAAGGCAAATTATTACCAAAAAGGGACGATGAATCTGATTTCAGGACATTGTGGATGAGAAACATGAAAAAATGAGATTTTTCTGCTTAAGAATTATTAAAAAAAACCCCATATTCTTTATTATAAATATCTTCAATACCTATAAAAGGGCAATGACTGCTGAGCTTTTGAAACTGAAGGATACTTTTAGCCTATACTATAGAAGAAACCTTTTCAAAGGCAGGCAAAAAAATGAAGATTAACAATCCTAAATTCAAATTGAACATCACTATTACCTTCTATTTATCATGATTAATCCATGTTTTCTTTCCAGGAACACAGAAATCACCCAATCTGGTGCTAACAGGGAATGCTGCTGGCATTTTAAATGTCAGTAACATTTCAATAACTCATCGATATTTTTGCAGAGAAGACTGAAACCCAAACTGCTAGTGGTGCTTTGGCAAACCCCATTTACCGAGGTTAGAGATAGACCCATTGATATAATGCTGGAGAGGCATGCTGAGCTGTGATATTGCTTCTTTTTATCCAGTTTTATAGATTGTTCTTGCTTTGTGTTGCTAAGGTTATTTGTGTTTTCATATTGTTAGTTTTTCTTAGTACAGGCGACAGGAGCAGACTGATCTGCTGGCTACTGCTGCTACTAGTTCTTTGCTCTAAGAGACGTTTATATCTCTTTTTCTATGATCACACTGGTTGTGGGACACATCTCTTTCAGTGGTTTGACTGGTTTGAAATAATAGCTGCTGTCAGCCATAATTGAATAAACACCTCAGTGGGATGTCTTTTTGTGTATTCATGGGCTGAATGTTCAATTTGCTAATGCATATAGAGCAGAGTTGTAATTGCTTTTGCCCTTGTGATAAGAAACCCTCTACAAGTATCTTTAAGGTCAATTTCAATTTTTTTTTCATTTTGTCTGCTTCCTCAGATATCTTTTCAGGCCTTGAGGGGAGAAATAAGAACTGAAATTCGGTTTTAAAAGTGACCAAATCAATCAAAAAAAAATGTCCAAATGAAAGAAAACTTATTTTACTCTCCAAAAAGCCTAAATACTTAGAGTAAGATCATGAACGACACCTGAGTGAATAGTTCTTGTATGATTGTAAGATTTCATGCTTCTGGCATCAACGTAATTTACATGAAATTTTAAGTATTTATTTAATTTGCTAATACGCAAAGCCACATTTCTAACAGCTAAGCATGATAATAACTGATGATTTGTCATTAGTATTTTTTGCAGTAACATTTTCAACTCTACCCCCTACAGAAAACAGATGCATGTAGGTGGAAATTATGAGAAACAAGTATGGTGCTTATAACCATGTGGCAAAGGATCTTAGCAGAACTCAGGTTACATCGGGTTCCTGTGTACATACATGACCCTCTTCCTTCCAGAAGATCTCGAGTGTAATCAGTTCTAGTATATGCCTGCACTCATTTCAGGAAGAAAGTAAGTGTTTACTAATTCATTGCCAATTCATATTTCTTAATTTTATTTATCTAGAGAAAATTCTTTCCCAAATGAAATGCAAATGCATTAATTCAGAGCTACTTCTTGGAGAATACCTTATATTTCCTTTAGGAAACTGATATGCAGGTAAAACTTAAAAAAAAAAGTAGAAGATGTTTTACTTGAAATTTGAACTCTGTATTAAGTGTATGTAACAGGTTATTTCTTCATAGTTTTTCCCAAAGAGATTCCTTCACGTTGTGCCTCTATGAGAAGATATCATTTCAAATACACTAAATGTAAAATACCTTTAAATATTATGCTTCAAAAAACAGAATAGAGGACATATCCTCTATTTTTTATTAATTATATGTATATAGACACTTGTTTTTATATATACAGGACTTTTCTGAAGGAACCTGAGACAAAAAAAGATGGGAGGAACCATAGCTGTCAAGGTGTTCTCTTCTGGGGCTGCAACTTACTGGTTAGGGCAGTTCCTTGAAGACTGTATTTGAGTGCCTTTACTTTGAAGAAGGGTATGAGCACAAGTCTCTCCCTGTACTTCTAGGATGTCTACTGTCTACATTCAAATCTTGTATAAGGAGAAGAAAGTATCTTCTATAGGCTTGTCAAAAAATTGTTTGGCTACAATTGCATTTTTGAAAATCCTGATATGTCATATGCACTGCGTTTACTTAACATGTCACATTGCTTTCTTCAGAGTGCTTCTTTTTTCACTCATTTGGATTTAGTAGTGCTAGGCATGAACAAGAATGAAGCCATGGATGCTGAGGGGAAATTTCAAGTTAGAGTGGGCAGTACCTGCTGAATTTACATTTCCTCTAAATTGTACAACCACTGAGAAGGTGTTTTCTGGATCACAGTTGTGGACACAGTACCCAAGTATGGCCCAAGTCCTCATTTTGCTGCTAAAGTCCTTTTTTTCACATCCAAGCATTAATAAGTAATGCCAGACGTCTAAATTTAAAGGACCTTAAGCCAGAAGCTGAAGCTTCCTGTATGGTCAACAGAGAGGGAATGGTCTCTAGAAGGCAAATCAGAGTGCCTAAATTTGGCAGTAGTTACGTTTCTAATTTAAGAGCTCTAATGGCTGCCTGGAATCACACACCTCCTACTACCGACTGCTGAGGGAACCTAGGCTCCAATGCTAGGTGCTCCCAGATAGATGGCATGAGTATTCTCTTTTGTCTGCAAACTATACAGAATGACCATTACAGAATAGAGTTCACGTTCATTTCATTGCTTATTTGGAAGTGTGCAACAATAAGATCTTTCGTGCACCTTTTTCTTATTGACTTGCTTTTAAAGTAGAATTTGTGTTACACACAAACAGGTATACATGTGTGTGTACAGTTTGCAAGTTTTAGCTTGGCACATTCATCTCTGAAGTTAATTTTTAGGTTGATGTTTTAAATTATAGCAGTTAGAATAGCTTCTCTGTTGGCAAGTTTGTTTTGATAGTTTAGCCCTAATTGTAGGTGGTAATAGAAAGCAAATTTTTCCTTGCTTATGTTTCCAATATATGCATGCAGACTAAAAAATGAATAAAGCTGAAAGAGTTTGTTTAGCCACTACTTATAGGGTGGGTCAGCTTTCCACAATGTAGACACGACATATGTCACCAGTATAACTGTGGTAAAGAATCAGATAAACAGTAACCATTTTTTACCACTGAATAGGGAATTTATTAGAAAAATTTACTTCCTCTAAAAATATTGTTTCCCTTTCATTTGCTACAAATGAATGCGTTTTTTGCCTGGATTTTTGCTATAGAATTAGAAAAAAAAAGATACACATATTTCTTCCTATCTTGCTCATTTCTCTAGAGAAGTAAGTAACAAATATAATTCCTCCAGATATAGCTAGATTCTGGCCTTCAGGAACGCTCTTTCTAGCTCATTCTCTTTCATTCCAGCTACACACAGTGTATTCCAGGTTGAAATTAGCTTGCTTTGCTCATGTTTTAAGCCAACCAAAGACTGTGAGACTTCAAAAATGTTACACTGAGCTGAAGCTAGCAATCCTCCATGTCAGCAGGATGCATTACAAGGAGCTTTGCCCCGCAATAATGCAGCCACAGCCCTCAGCTGGTCAGCAGGAGGGAGCTGCAGTCTCTGAGCTGTAAGACGTTCTTGCTGAATCTTGCTCAGCCATGTGCCAGCTGGTGGAGTGTCTTTGCCCCATGATTAGTTTAGTGAATTTCATGTCTGCGCACTTTTGACTTTTTTTCACAGAGTGAGAAGATCTGTTTTCTTACAGGTCAAGTGTAATAACAACCAAAAGATGTCTTAATTATTTGCTGGGGAAATTAATTATGTGTGATGCCTACATCTTGACATTTGATATCAGAAAACGGTCTCCTGAGGGCCAGGGGAAATCAAAGTCTCCATAGTTAAAGGGCTTAGAAACACCTGTGCTACTTGCCTGCCGATTCAAACCAACAACTGTTGGATTGAGAAGGAACAAAGAGCGTGCCAGGTATTAGAGAACTACCCAAGAAAGGCAGAGTTGTGGGATACGCAGTGTCCTATGAAGGGATAAACAGTTACATCATTGTCTTTCTGGCAAGTGCTAGCAGAACGGTTTGGGTGAGATTCAGCTCTAGATTCAGACAGCTAAATACAAGTACGCTCAATGCAGGTGTTCACATGTGAGCTATTTGTTAACTTACAGTGGCGGGTGAATTTAATCTCATCTAGATCTCCATTGACTGCAATGACATCTTAGACAACAGAGTGACCACAGATACTTACAATCAGCTCCAAACTTGAAACTGAAATCCCACTTTTTGTCTTGTAAATGTCCGCGGGTACTGGGAGAGGATAGCTGTATTTTGATAGTTACTGCGGACTGCCCTTATGTGTAAGACATCTTCTTCATATTACTACCTTAGCTATATATGACACCACCAGGTGGTATGCTGAAGGTACTCTACAGGAGTAAATAGCAGTCGTCTTCCTTGAAGAAATGACAGTATTAGCTGTGAAAGTTACACTTCTCAGCTTCTGACAACCCGCCTCTATTACTCCAGTTCAGTGTGCTCCAGCTGATAGCATCTGCTAGACCTGCCTCAGGAGATGCTTCCACCTGGCCCACAGCATCGTCTGATTTGTCTTTGCACCGGGAACAAAGGGAAAGGAGAGCACAAGGCAGTTGCCATGGGCCCTGTAGTGGTCCAGGGTTTCATAAAATGGTTGTTTTTACTAGAGAGCTTGACTCCAACAAGGTATAACCCTGCCTGCGAAGGAGGAGAGGTTGGTGAACCCCGAAAGCAACTCAGCTATCTTGTGGCAGCTTTAAAGCTGGCAGTTGCCCAAAGCATGCCTGTGACTCTCAGCCCTGAAAAGGTTATTCCTGCCACGGTTTGTTCATGAAATGTCCTTGGAGATGATGGCTGCTATACAAATGGCAAGTAATAAAATACCGTTATAGTGTAACTAGTTATTAGCACCTCAGATAGCTAAGATTTGACTTCTTAATCCCTCCTGCCACAGTTTATTATAGAATAGCAAAATACGGGGAAAGAGAAAGAAGACGACAACAGCAGTGACAGGGCAGTGTCGATGACAATATAATATTTCTAAAAAGAAGCAGGAATCAAGGCAGCACCAAACCAGATGCACTATTTAAAGGCCAGAAGTGGCCAAGACTGTGCAGGAGTGACTTTGGGATTACACTGCATAAGCAAACATGCAACTTAATCCAGCACTTTCTATCCAATTCTTGAGAGGCTTCATTTGCTCATTCTGAACATTTTATCCTGTAAAACTGATATTTCTACTTTGTTTTCCAAAAGGCAGTGTCAACTACTTTATTTATTACAGCAAGGAAAAAATCTAATGAAACTTTAATTGATTCGTTCAGCCACTGTCTTTGGCCTCTAATTGTGACTGTATGGATCAGACTAGGTACATGAGGCTTGCTGCTCTGCTTCTAAGACCAGGACTGGAAGAAGCCACTTTGCTGAAATGTTTGTTTCCTTCCCTGGCAACTTTCTTTATGCTAACGGCTTCGACATCACTGCTTGGTGCCTTGTATTGGGGAAAAAGAAAAGATTTTAGGAAGGTTGGTGTTAAAAGAAGGCAAGATTATTTATTTGGCTGGATCTTTGAAATGAGGACTACATTATGGCTCATTTTTTCTCATTCTCTGCTCACGCACATCAAAATGCAAAGTGCGTTTGTGAGGTGTAGGCTTCATCCATTGCTACTGAATCTAAAGGCAAACGTTTTACTGGCTTAGCTGGAAAAGATTGGGAACTGTTCTAAATTTAACACTTCATATGGCTAGATATTCGAAGGAAAAGTTCTCATTTTTAGTCTGAGGGTGAAGCTGAGTTCACCTGAAGCCGAGGAGGGTCTTTCTGAATGCTATAAAATGTTCAGATATGAACATTTGAACATACATTTGAATATATGATTAATTGGATAGAAAAAATAGTAGGTAGAAAACAATCCTAACTTGTTGCCGTTTTCACACCACTTGGCTAGAGAAAACCCATAAAGACGCACAGGTCTGTATTTGCACAGGCTAGGAACGTGTTTCAGCAACAAAGACCCAGTATCTACCACTATCTGGGCGTTTCCTGTAAGAGGAGCTGCATACTAGGCTCCTAATATTGTCAGGGAAAGTTAAGGATAATTGGTGTGAGAGCAGTTTAAGAAAATGATTTACTCATCAAGGTTTTGGTGGGAAATCTCTTTTTCCTGTCCCCACTTTTTAGATCTTTACTTTCTGAAATATTGCTGTGGTGTTCCAGCAGGGTCGCAGTCGGGAGCATTGACCTCTTTGGGAGTTCAAGCTGAACTACAGGGCCCAGGTGCACCACGGCCAAGCCTGCAGGTTTGTAGAAGCTGTGTATTTTGGCAGCTTTACAGCACCAGCCCAGCCAGGGTACATGGCGGGAGATAAAACAGGAATGGGACTGTGGATCTGAACTAAACTGTACTGCTTTAACAATATTGGAGTGGACCTCATTCAGTCTTCAGCCCAAACTTCATTTTCTAAAATCAAAATAATTTTTTTTTTTCCCTAAAAGGTCAGTTGGAAAAGACTTGTAATCTGATGGAAAATTTTCAGCAATCTCTGCTCAGACTCCCGTAGAATCAAGCCTTAATTATTTCCAGTGCTATCTTTGCAGTTCCTACTGAGTAATCAGATTTAATAAACTGATGTATTTTTAGGTGCATAATAGCTGGTTACCTATATATGCAGGTTACCACAAGCATGTCCTTGTGATTCAACATTTCTGTGAATTATGTAAGTGAGAGTAATACAGGTTTACTCCAGAATTCCATCACATAACTCCCTATTTCAAATCCTTCATAAACTACTTCCTTTCCCTAAAAAATCCTCTGTCTTTGTTTTTTGGGAGTATTCTTTACACAGTTTGACCTCACTATCTCTAATTCTGCCTTATCTCTGATGCTGAATTTGTGCTGTTTATCCAAGAATATGAAAAAAATGAGGACTAATATTCCGTTCTTAGTATTTTTAAAACAATATAGAGTAGCTGGTGCAGGTCGTACACAGGGTAACATAACAGCAATGCTATCTGCCAGCTGAGCAAAACTGACAGCCTAATCAGAAAATAAAAACAGAAGCAACATAATAGAGCATTTTTCTTTCTTTTATGGCTTCTCATGCGAAAAATATTAGCAACTATGTTATGTAATTAAAATATCAAAGGAGGAACACAATGTGAGGGAGAGAAATGAAGTTGTAGAGAAGAGGGAAAGACAGTTGTATGATGTTCTCAGAAAGCTAACAAATCAATGAACCTGTGGGATAAAGGAAAGTAGCTCCAAATGTCAGGAGCTGCGTTGACCTATTCGAATAATCGGCCGCAGCATATAGACCATTATGGCACAGAGCATGTAACAGTATGCCAGTCCAAGCAAGATTTCTCAAATATCATCAGTCAACAAATAGCACTGCACACCTCTGTTACTGGAGTCATCTAGGAAGACCTTTCTGCATGTAATGTCAGCAGTGCAGAAGGGATGAACATATAAAGTTCTTAGTATACCTAAATGAAGAAAGGAGCACTGTTTTTCAAAATCTGTGCAGACTATCAGTGTGGGGAGATCTAAAAACATGTCCTTTTCTGGGGCCCCACTGAAAACATTTCATAGATTTCTCTCTTTTTTTGGCAATTCTAATCAGCAGCACTGCAAAGTAGCAGCATTTCACATGAGCGAAGCTGGAGTGTGAGCTTGTGTGGGTGAGACACAGCCTTAGGAAAGCTTGGGGACATGTAACGTATCCTGCTGCTCTGTGTGTGCGGTCTTCATCTCCCTCCAGGAATCTATTTGCACATCTAGCAATCACCAGCACAATCACAGTCACAAATCACAAAGCTATACTGAGAAGTTGTCTAATTCCCCGCAAGAAAACTTTCCAGAGTCACACTGGAGAGCGTAGGCCTACTCCGTCAGTTAATTTGAAGAAGAAAACCAGTGATAAGGCAATTTTCAGGGAAAACTAACAAAGTTAATAATAAGCAATTTTTTGGGTTAAGGATTAATTTACATAGGTAACACTCATTGGACATATTTTTTGTGATCAGACAAACTACTCCGGCTAAAGATGAAGGATAAGAGTTTTCTGCCTCCTTCACTCTCCTTCCCCTATAACAGATCATTGCCATTTCAGATCTGCTACTAGATGACGTCCCATGAAAAAGATCTGCTCTAGAAATGTAGAACTTTAAGCTGAAATGCACCCTCCTGCTGGCACCACGTGAGGCAGCAGTATTGTGAGGGGCTGTGACAGGAGGTGGCAAAGGGAACAACTCCTGACGGTGCGTGAGGAGCGGCCGTGGCCCAGGCAGTCAGCCGGGTCTACGTGGCTAACGGTAGCCCACATGTATTAGCAGAGCTCTGACTGCTGAAACCAAAAGATGTCTTTACTCTTCTTGGCCCTCTAATATAAAGATTGGAGATCAGATGTCTGGAAAGGCCAGTAGCTTTCCTCTTTCCTCACAGCAGTTTTTAAGTTGTTACCAATTTCCTTCTTTCAGATAAGTGCTTATGATATTCTTTAGACTCCTATGTGAGATGGAGGTCCTGGAAAGTCATAGAGTAGAGAGTCTTGATGTCTGTAGGGACCATGGTGTTATTACTTACAGAGCTGCATAAGCTGGCAAGTGAATAAGGGCTGCCTTGCACTGTAGGTAGCTCTGCTGAACACTTTAAATACAACCATGAGCATAAATTGCACCTGTCCAAGGATACTCTTGGGAAGCATGACTCAGACGATATGTGACATTATATGTGATACTATTTTTCTATGAGTTCCTTCTGGCTTTCAAGGGATAATGTTATGCTTATAATAACAGAAAAAACTGTGAGACAACAGTGCACTTCAAACATTTACTAAATTGCCCTTGTCCTGTCTGTTCCTGTTCCTGTACCAGGGATCTGTTCTGGCTGAGCTGTAGCAGGAATCACAGCAGAGTTCCATGTAATCCATTTGGATGCATACGCAGCATGCCTGCTTTCCTATTCAGGAAAAGCAGGAGGCTTCACAGGGATCAGGAGTTCTCATTAAGACAAGCTAAGGCTTGCTCAGGAGTGGAAAGCAGCCAAAACTGGTCCAAGCTGCATAAAGTATTTATGTTCTTTGTTCCTCTGAATCTCAGGTAAATAGGGTTACTCTGCGATGGAACAGTCATATGCCTTAGAATAAAGAAAAATATTAAAATATAAAATATTATAATAAGTAATATATAACAATTTATAAAAATATTAAAACATAAAAATATTGCTGCCTTTCCATTTTCATTTTGCTAGAAAAAAGATCTTGCTCCATACTTGCTACTCCTTCATTGCTCTTCTCTGTCCTTCCCACCTCCACCTAAAAGCTTAAGCTTTTCTTCTCCTTCTAAAAGAGAAAGCTTTCTTAGAATGTGATATCAAGTTATCCACTGTATTCAGATCTCTGCTTCTTCAGATTTGTTGGCTTTCATGGCCCGGAAGCTTTTATTCATCCCTACCTTTGCCAGTAGTCTTTTTTGCAATATGCTAATTTGTCTCTTTCTGGTCAGAACACACAGTTGTCAGGTCCAGGCTTATGATAAAGAATAAGCTTAAAGACTGAAGTGGGAGAAGATGTTATTGCTTCAGAGCTTTTATCTCCGAATCTGATCTGTGGATTAGCTAGTTTTCACAGTTATGCAATTGAAATCTTGGTGAGTGAGGATAAAAAGAAAGCGGGTCAGATAATGTAAGAATTTAAAGCATCAACCTCCCACTGAATTTAGTAGATGTTATCCACATGAAACCTTTGGATGTCTTCAGCGGTGACTACTGCTGAAATGTCTGTATTGTGTTTGTGAAGAAATGTGTGTTTCTGTAGATATGGAACTTGGGTAAAGCAGGGTCAAGGCTGGTTCAGAAGCGAAAGTGAGTAACTTTATTAGATGAAGGGAACAGTTTCATCTTTAATTGTGGTGTTCAGTATGAGAAGAATCTGATCTTCTTCTGACTGTAGTGTTCCCATGTGACATTTTTGAATATTGACTAATTTCAAGTCAAAGTCACTAAGATATGAAAATAATATCAGAGTTTTAATCCTGCAGAAGACACAAGGTTTGATAACCCAACAGTGACTGGATCCCCATAGGGAGTGGATAACCCTGAGAGGAGAGGACACAGCATCTCATCAAATCTGGAATGACTATAAAACTTAACACGAAAAGCAAAAGTCAAATCAGGTTTTATTTAATTTTATTAGGAATAAACTGGAGACAATGTATGGCTAAAAGTTTCATATTAGGAAAAGACTAAAATAAAAATGAGCATTTCACTTCAGAAAGAGATTAATGCAAAGATGGGCATGCTATTATGGCATAATGTGAGAGAAAGTATGGGCTTCGTAAAGGGCCCTGTATGGAGCGAGGACTATTTTTACCTCTAGTAAATATAGAGTAGTTTGTATGAAGATCACCTAGTAACTAAGAGTTTTCTGTAGAAGCATCTGTAATAGTCATACACCATGTATCTGAGCTGCTTCTGGGTGCTAATGTTGCAGCTCATACGATACTCGAAGCTTTCAGACTGCAAGGCATGTAATGAAGTACTGAAAGCTAACACTGCAAACAGACGAAGGTTCATTGAGAAGTCGTTCACCTTTAAATATGACACTGCAAGTTATGAGAGTCCCTTGGAAGAAATGTGGCTGATGGAATGAAATGGCAGCACAAGAGAGCGAGCACTAGCACGGTTTCCACACTGTGACTGGAACCATGTGCAGAGTGGATATTTATATACCGAATAAACGTTGCCCAGAAGCTCGAAGAAGAGTGTAGCGGTCTATTTCTTAGACTGTTTGTGAAGATATTTGGATTGTCAGCTCCACAATATTGGAGTTGAAAAAATGTTATGTTTGTAAATACTTCTTCTCAAATTAAGTTTTAAGAAGATGAATCCTTTCCAGGTTAGCTAACTGATCTGGTAGACACAGTTACGATAAGTCCTAAACCTACTGAAAATCAATGCCCATTTTGTAATTTGAGCATTCATAAAATTAATCTATGCAAAATTCAACTTTCAGGCAACAGTTGGGCAGGTCTGGGTAAAGACGGAAGATGGGGATTTGTCCACGGGTGCAGCGAAGAGGAATAGCCAGAGGAAGAAATGTTCAAATGGCTGAAAACTGGGGTGTAGATACATGCTGACCCACTGGGTTTCGCACAGCAGCACATTCATTTCGTGCTGACAGTAACAGAAGAGCTGTGTACCTGCCAATCCACAAGCCAGTGCGTCTGCTTTTCAGGACATGCATCAGGTCACCTTCCCCTGCCTGAAGCTTGTGATAGTCCTCTGTTCCTTTCCTTTCCGACTTCCTTTCTGCTGTGGTGAGACTGGAGATCTGGGACCCCCGTCTTTAGAAAATGCGGCTTATACTTGTGTACTCATCTGGATATTATTGGCCTGCATTCTTATTTTCATGAGGCCTATTGCCAGAGTGAGATAAGGGAACCTTATGTCCTGCTCCTAATTAAGGATTTAGCCAACAATTGAGCTATTAGAATTAATTCAGTCTGAAGCTTTTTTAATAAAGAAAGAAATGGAGATCAGAAAAGGTCATGGCTCATATGAGACTATATCTTCTGATTAATTTTTAATCACAATAAAAAGAATGGATAAAGAAGAACCTTGTGAAAGGGATAAAGAACAGAGCATGATAGGCTGTCTTCTTTTATTCTCATATCATTCTACGTTTGATGTTAATGGAAACCACCATTATCTGTGATTGTTTCTTACAGTTGTTGCATGAGGAGAAAAGACGTGACTGAAGTTTGAGATGAGAAAAGCATAGTTCCTTAAATTAGTACTTCTGAAGAGATCATTGGTTTCTCCGATAAAGGGAGTCTTCTGTCCCAGACATACATGAGCATCCCAGACAGACCCTCTGACAGCAGATGCAGCTCTACAGGTGTCAGGCTGCAGGGAGTGACTGGGACCTCTCCGTGGGGCCTGGGCTGACCTGGCAGCTCTCCTGTGCGAGGTGTGCTGTGGTTGACCAGTTGCATCACCAGATAAAGGAGCCGCGGGAGGAAGTTAGTAGGCTGCGTAGCATCCGAGAAGATGAGCGGGACATTGAGAGGGTATTCTCGGAGACTGTGCAGCTCCAGGAGTCCCCACCCCGCCACTGCAGCGGAGTTGTCGGAGGGCTCAGCACCGTGTGTAAAGGTGCATCATAACACCGTTGAAGAGGGCTGGAAGCTGGTGACCTCTCGTAGAAGGAGAAAGGCTCTTGCTCCTCCTCAAGGCTTACCCTTGAAGGACAAGTTTAGTGCCCTCCAAGCCTCCAAGGTGACTCCCTGCTGCAGGGGACAGAGGCACCTATCTGCCGACCTGACCTCTTGTCCAGAGAGGTTTGCTGCCTGCCAGGGGCTCGAATAAGAGATGTCATGGAAAGACTGCCCAGGCTTGTCCACGCATCGGACTACTACCCTCTGCTGATCTTCCATGTGGGTGCTAACGACACAAAAGGCAAACTGGAAACCATCAAACGGGACTTCAGAGCTCTGGGAATGGTGGTGAAGGGTCTGGGAGGCCAGGTCGTTTTCTCCTCAGTCTTGCCTGTGAGGGGAAGGGACGGGAGGAGGAGCAGACGAGTTTTCCAAGTGAACAACTGGTGGCGCCGCTGGTGTTGGCAGCAGGGCTTTGGTTTCTATGACCATGGGACCCTGTTTGAAGATCAACAGCTGATGGGGTGACATGGGATCCACCTTACCAAGCGGGGCACGTGTGTCTTTGCCAACAGATTGGCCAGCCTGGTAAGGAGGGCTTTAAACTAGGCAAGATGGAGGAAGGGGAGTGGTATAGTATATAGCAGGAGAGTCAGTAAAACACCGCTCAAGTCAGGATGCCTCCAGCAGGTGCATACAGCCAGGGGAGACGGCATGCAACATGGCTATGGAGGGTCCTCTTGCACCTCTCCTGGGAAGCTTGCATGCTTGACTGGCTCTCTGAAATGCCTGTATACCAATGCGTGCAGCATGGGGAATAAGCAGGAAGAGTTAGAGATCTGTGTGTGGTCGCAGGGCCATGATCTCGTTGCAGTTACAGAGACATGGTGGGATAGTTCACATGACTGGGATGCTGTCATGGATGGCTACGTGCTTTTTAGGAAAGACAGGCCAGGAAGGCGAGGTGGTGGAGTGGCCTTTTACGTGAGGGAGCAACTAGAATGTGTGGAGCTCTGCCTCGGGGTGGATGAAGAGCAAGTGGAGAGGCTGTGGGTAAGGATGAAAGGGCAGGCTAACATGGGTGACACTGTTGTGGGGGTCTACCACAGGCCACCTGATCAGGAGGAAGTCGTCGATGAGGCCTTCTACCGACAGCTGGAAGTAGCCTCACGATCACAGGCCCTGGTTCTCACGGGGGACTTCCACCACCCTGACATCTGCTGGGAAGACAGCACAGCTAGGCACAAAGAGTCGAGGAGGTTCCTGCAGAGCATTGAGGATAACTTCTTGACCCAGGTGGTGGAGACGCCAACGAGGAGAGGTGCAATGCTAGACCTTGTACTAACGAACAAAGAAGGTCTAGTTGGAGAGGTGAAGGTTGGGGGCAACCTTGCCTGTAGTGACCATGAGATGGTGGAGTTCAGGATCCTGCGAGGAGGGAGCAGGGCAATGAGTAGGATTGCGACGCTGGACTTGAGGAGAGCTAACTTTGGCCTCTTCAGGGACCTACTTAGGGGAATCTCGTGAGGTAGGGACCTAGAAGGAAGAGGGGTCCAAGAAAGCTGGTTAATATTCAAGCATCACTTCCTCCAGGCTCAAGATGGGTGCATCCCCCTGAGGAAGAAGTCCAGCAAAGCGGGCAGGAGACCTGCATGGATGAGCAAGGAACTGCTGGCAAAACTCCAGCAGAAGAAGGAAGTGTACAGAATGTGGAAAAGGGGACAGGCCACTTGGGAGGAATACAGGGTCGTTGTCAGAGCGTGCAGGGTTGCGACAATGAAGGCTAAGGCCCAGTTGGAATTAAATGTGGCAAGGGATGTCAAGGACAACAAGAAGGGTTTCTTCAAATACATCAGTAGCAAAAGGAAGACTAGGGAAAACGTGGGCCCACTGCTGAATGGGGCGGGTGCCCTGGTAACAAAGGATACAGAGAAGACAGAGTTATTGAATGCTGCCTTTGCTTCAGCCTTTACTGCTAAGGCTGGCCCTCAGGAATTCCAGACCCTGGGGACAAGAGAGGAAGGCTGGAGAAAGGAAGACTCTCCCATGGTCGAGGAGTATTGGGTTAGAGATCTTTTGTCCAAACTCGACATCCACAAATCCATGGGCCCTGATGGGATGCACCCACGAGTGCTGAGGGAGCTGGCGTATGTTGTTGCTAGGCCACTCTCCATCCTCTTGGAAAGGTCCTGGAGATCAGGAGAGGTGCCTGAGGACTGGAAGAAAGCCAATGTCACGCCAGTCTTCCAAAAGGGCAAGAAGGAGGAGCCAGGAAACTCCAGGCCTGTCAGCCTCACTTCCATCTCCGGAAAGCTGATGGAACAGCTCATCCTGGAGGTCCTCCCTAAGCATCTGGAGGACAAGAAGGTGATCAGGAGTAGTCAGCATGGATTCACCAGAGGGAAATCATGCTTGGCCAATCTGATAGCCTTTTCTGATTGGAATGCGTGGCTGGGTAGATGAGGGCAGAGCAGTGGATGTTGTCTCCCTGGACTTCAGCAAGGCTTTGGACACTGTCTCCCATCACATCCTTTTAGGTAAACTCAGGAAGTGTGGGCTAGACGAGTGGACAGTGCGGTGGATTGAGAACTGGCTGGATGGCTGAGCTCCAAGGGTTGTGGTGAATGGCGCAGAGTCAAGTTGGAGGCCTGTAGCTGGCGGTGTCGCCCAGGGCTCAGTCCTGGGTCCAGTCTTGTTCAACGTATTCATCACTGACCTGGAGGAAGGGACAGAGGGCACCCTCAGCAAGCTTGCTGATGATACTAACCTGGGGGGACTGGCTGACACACCAAAAGGCTGTGCTGCCATTCCGAGGGACGTGGACAGGCTGGAGAGGTGGGCAGAGAGGAACCTCGTGAAGTTCAACCAAGGCAAGTGCAGGGTCCTGCAGCTCGGGAGGAATAACCCCAGGCAGCAGTAGAGGCTGGGGGCTGACCTGCTGGCAAGCAGCTCTGCCGAGAAGGCCCTGGGAGTGCTGGTGGACAACAAGTGGAGCAGGAGGCAGCAATGTGCCCCTGTGGCCAAGAAGGACAGTGGTCTCCTGGGTGCATTAGGCCAGCAGATGGAGGCAGGTGATCCTGCCCCTCTGCTCAGCCCTGGGGAGGCCTCACCTGGAGTACTGTGTCCAGCATGCTGGGCTCCCCACTACAAGAGAGACATGGCACTCCTGGAGAGAGTCTAGTGGAGGGCTCCAAAGATGAAGAGGGGACGGGAGCATCTCTCCTCTGCGGAAAGGCTGCGAGAGCTGGGCCTGTTGAGCCTGGAGAAGAGAAGACTGAGAGGTGATCTGATCAACGTGTACAAGTATCTGAAGGGAGGGTGTCCAGAGGATGAGGCCAATCTCTTCTCCGTGGTGCCCAGCGACAGGACAAGAGGCAATGGGCACAAACTGAACCACAGGCAGTTCTGTCTGAACCTGAGGAAAAACTTCTTTGCTGTGAGGGTGACAGATCACTGGCACAGGTTGCCCAGAGAGGTAGTGGAATCTCCTTCGCTGGAGATATTCAAAACCCATCTGGATGTGATCCTGGGCAATATGCTCTAGAGGACGCTGCTTGAGCAGGGGGGTTGGACTAGATGATCTCCAGAGGTCCCTTCCAACCTCCACCCTTCTGTGATTCTGTGATCTGAAGCGTTGCAGAGCTATTGTATAATTTCTGTGCTGCCACTGTTTGACACCAAAAAAGGCCTCAAACCCTTAGCATTCTTGCTGGCATTATTGCTGCAACCTGGTAATGAGCTGACCACTGTTGGATTCTATACCTTTAAGCAGAATATTATGCATGTTTTTTGATTGGTGTTCATTCGGAATGCAGGGGAATCATCTGGCTGAGAGCAAAATTACCCAGTGACCCAATGTCCTGTGACTGATACACGACTAATTATATGAGCACTGAGCCACATAACATCCGTTACGTGAATTTGAATGCCCATCTGTTCACTCCCGATTAATTGTAACACTGATATCTCCACATTATGGCTGTTATTTTTATAAAAAACTTCCACAAAAAGCAAAAAAAAAAAAAAACAAAAAAAGAAAAGAAAAACAAACCCTTTCCAATCCCCCCCAATCCAAAGAAAACAGAACAAGACTGAAACCCACCATTCCTCTAGAAAGCCTGGGTGCTTAAGTCAAAATATTCTCTCTGCTGGCCAACATAGCACACCAGGTCCCAAGGGAATAGGTCATTGCATAAAGGGTCCCTAGCAGTTAGAAGGAAATTCTTAACCTTTCTATTCTAAATAAGGTTTAAAGAAATACTGAAGGTTTGATTCATCTCACTTAACATTAGATATGAACAACATAGATGTCTGCATCTGAGCTAATAACCCATTCAGGAACTGATTTCTCTAACCTGATTTTGGAAGGCTACCTTGAGATAAGACAGATATGATCCAGAAATGTTTATTTCTCTCTGCTTTTACAGATCTCTAAGGAGCCTAGAAGCTGAGATCTGATCAGGGTACTGCAATGTAGGTGCCTACCACACCATAGATCAATTGCACCCTGAACTAATTCACAGGGAAATCGATTCGTTTTGTATGGGTCATCTCTTTTAACTGCTTCTTCTTCCTTTTGCTGCCACCCAGTTCTTCTCAGATATTCTCTTTCTACAACTCCTCATACATCTGTGTAGATGACGATTTTTGCTGGTATTCTCTATTTGTGAAAAGCTAATAAAAAATAGAATTCATAGTGTTATTTATTTTTTACATTAGCGCAAATGATCCCACTTCCAAAATTTGTCATGAGACCATTCTTTAATGAGCACCACTAGAAATCTTCTCCCAGAGCTTACAGATGTACTCTCTAACACAGCCTTAATTTTCTGATAGTTTATAAGTATATCTATCAATTACTGACCCAGGCACTTTTAAAATAGCACCATTAACTTGCATATATATGTAAACATACATGTATTTGTATTTATGTCTTCAGTTGTCATTCATCTCACAAGGTGAAAGCTTGCTTACAACCTACTTTGATCCACTGAGCATCAGCTGGAGGCTTGCATGAACTCTATTAGTTATATAGGAGTGGTTGCACCTTTTTACTATCCACTGCTAAATTACATTAAGAGGCACTTAAAATGGATGAATGAAGTTAGTGGAGTTAAATGAAGAATGCGCCTTATTTTTAGTAAGACCAAAAAAGAACCTGCATTGTCTGCTTCATAGAAAGAGTTCATAGAATTCATTTATTATCTGTATTATTGGAAGTGATCCATAATGATCCTACTATTTGAATAAAAAATATAGAATGTGTGTTCTCTGGACTATAATACACAATTGATTATATCTATGCACAATGGTTTTTCTACAGAAGGTAATGGGTAAAATTTAATTCTTTCCATTTATTGCAAGAAAAAGTTGGTAAGATCACACTTGCAGTATAAGGTGATAGCTGAACATATATTTTGACACTATGCTCATGTAGAGGCTTAAATCTTCATTACATTTTCATATTGCAGCAATTTATGGGTGCATAATTGAATTTTGAGAATGGGATTTAAATTACTTGATTTAAGATTTTTACCACGTTTTCATCATCTTGAGTAGAATTAGTCCCATTTAATCATAAATGTTTAAAATGTAGATGTTTTCATCTGATTCATCTAGTCATTCTGGACTCCTTTATTGGCACTGGAGAGAAATATGTAGTTCTGTAGTTCTGCAGTGCATCTCACCCTAACTCAGACATTGAGAGCAGATGATATGAATCATTCACTTTAGATATTTATTTCTGTACTGATTATGATGGGGATCCCACCCTTAACCAGTCTGTTTGCAAAGATAAGAGCCTAATTCCTTGTATAGGCAGCTGAGAGACATAATTGTATTTGAGAGTGCTTCAGGACCTATGGAGGGAGAATTTTTCTGAGTGTGGGTGTACATCTGGTGTAAGTGTGAAGAAATTCCAGGAATATATATTATACAGAAGTCTGAGTACAAAGGAGCAGTCCATAGGATACAGAGGTCTTATGGGACCAGAGAGGGACATTACTGCCTAGTCTTAAAATAGAGAGTGTAGTCCTACATGCAGTGCAGCATTCAATAGATAATTTATATTTAGCTCAAATGCAAAAAAAAAAACATCTTGCAAGAGCATCATATAAGAGTTCCATTCATGATTATATTAGAGTGCCAGGCACTCTGGATGTGATTCATCTACCTTTTAAAAAAGCATTTGCAATGTTTAAAGCTGAGCTATTGTCTAGGTTCTCTTTATAATCAACAGAGAAAGGAAGGCACCTCCATGCACATCTAAGTGCTTCTGCAGCTCACTTGTCTATTTAAATACCTACTTTAGGATGAGATAAATCTTGCCCTAGACACCAATTTCCTTCATACGGATCCTTGTTTTTTATCTCAGATGTAGGGGCTCACTTTATAAACATCTACATTTGATTAAGAGAATCCCACCCAATCCATTCATGGCAAAAGTTGTCTTGGGCTCCAAAGAATCTACAGTCTTATTTTTGTTCAAAAACCCGAACCCTGTTAGAGGACAAATCAAGTACGCTACGGAAAATACAGCAGGGCTTCACTAACTCCAGAACTAAGATGAAGAGTTGCCCCAACATATACTAGGACGCTGCACACGTCATTACTCTCTGCACAACTTTGAAGATTTTCCTGATGAAGTTAGATTGATAGCTCTACCCACAAAATAATTCCATTTATGGGATCAAATATATCTGATATTATTTTGAAAATACCTGGAAATATTAGCACATAGCGCCTTTTTGCCTAAATAATGGGAACAGTTCTTGGTTTGAGTTTCATACTTTGTGCAGACCTTATGATACATGATTTTGCTTGTCATATTGGCTCTGTTTTTCAGAGGCAACATCTATATTCTATATAGATCTATATTTCTTTGAAGAAATAATAGGAAATTTATACCCAAAGTTAACTATTTCACAGAGAAGAACCCGCATGCTAATTTTTTGCATGATGAGGCACTAGAAAGACAGGTTATGTCACATTTTTTCAGAAAATTTGGTTTATTGGCAAACTTAAAGTGGGTACTTAATAATGCTGCTACAATATTAAACCACAGATTTATGTTTCCTTCTAATCGTACCTTATATCATCTAGATTTTGTGTGATTCATGATACATCTAAGCTGGATTTTTCTCTGAATATTTAAGGACATTTTTACGGGAGAAATATCCAACATTTATACATAATAGGCATACTTGATTCAGTAAGTGTATATCTTAACAGCCATTGACATTTGTTGTCTACCATCTCTAATTACAAACAATAACTTGAATCAGTTATTGATTCAAGAGATTAAATCAGGATAATAAAGTAGACAGCTTGCAGGATATTTTTTGTAAAATCACCAGGAAAATAATGAAAATTATTTTTTACACGTATAGGACTCCACTAAAAGTAGACAACATATTTACTGCTGACAGACAGTCTAACAGCATTATGTTCTTTCTTAATGAACTTTTGTGGTCCTGATTTAATGTTGTAGAAAGTCATAGAACTTAATTTCTTACAGAAATGAAGTTTCATGTTTAATAGTTTTTCCTTTTCAATGTCTTTGAAAGATTATTCAATTTACATATAGATAGAGCTGAACACTTCAGCAAGGAATCTTATTTGTGGGAACACAAATTAAAACAGTAATTTTAGGAAATTGGATTGGAAGTACACAAGCCAAGTAGTTTATATTTTCCTGTGTCAAATTGAAAGTTTAAGAGCTGTTTTGTAAAAAATTAAAAACTATAAGCAATACTAAAAGGTATTTACACAGCATTGTTCTAAAATTGCTACTTATTAGTACTTCTCATGAAAGCAGGGAAACATCACTATCAAAACAAAATGTAGTTTAAGTCACAATATGACTTTGTCTTTAAATTTATATTATGATGCATACAAATAAATGGTTACTGATTAGAAGACTTTTGTTCAAAGCAAAGCTGGCGAGGAAAATTTTTACTTCAGTAAACTTTCTAGCTAAACTGCTAATAAAATCCAGCTGAATTGAGACTCAAGCCACATCTTTGTGAGAATGCCAAGAAGAAACAATGTACTGCAACAAATAAATCATAAATCTCTGTAAGTGAAAAGCAGTATAAAAAACTGTAATAGATTTTCTTACAATTATTTCCTAGCTTTCCCAATAAAACTGCTGAAATTTTATTATGATCATTATCTCAGACAACCTGAAAAATAATCATTAAGTTTTGTATAACTGCCTGAAGTCATCCTTTGTTTCAGACTAATTATTTTTATTATACTGTGCAATATGCTAGTTAAATACAAAGCTGAAATTCTCATACAGAGTGGTATAAAGGTCAGAGGAAGGCAGCTACCTTTCACAGGAAATTCTCTGTATGGTTTCAACAATGGATCCATCAATTGCTCACAAGATATTTACTGCATTAAATGTTAACTGAGTAGTGTAATTTTAGATGTATAATTGGTCACTTAGCCACCAATATAAGCTTTGTATTCACTGAAATAATTTTTCTTTCAGTTCCAAAAATAACAATTGCATTTTGACATCAATTAAACGTATAACTAAAGAAATAATAAAAAAGGAAAAACATATTTTGCCTCAGATAGCCCTTTCTATGTAGTAATAATTGGAACTAGACTAATTTTAGGATTTTTTAATTTTTTTATCAATTGCTTTTTAATTAATGTTGAATATAATGCATCTGTTATAGGAAGTCATGCGTTCATCTTTTCTTGGTGACATGAATAGCCTAGCAAAATCTGACCCATTCCATTGTTACTTCTGATTGAATTACTAATATTAATTCCCTGTGTATGTAGGAGTTTATGAATAACCAGGTTGATACAGAGCTAAAATGTAATATAGAATAAATTCACATAATGGAAGCCTGAAGCACCAATCAAATGAATGAGAATGACAATAATAGAAGAAATATATTTAAAAATATCTCTACCTACTCGGAAAAAATCAACCTGAGGAAATATTTCACAAGCTTTGCATATTTTGGGTAGAATAAAGTTGCCTAAACATTGTCAGTCAGTGATTTTTTAGGTGCTGTGGATGTATTTGGCCTGACCTCCAGCAGTTTTTGTAGAGAAGCACAGATCTGCTGCAGGCTGTATCCTATCTGCCAGTCCTGCAATGGATGTCTAGGGCATCCCAAAAATCAGCAGGATCTGACATGTGGGCAACAGAAGTGAGGCCCTTTCAGCTAATTTAGGATAAGGTGAACTACTGTTCACGAAATATATTATCTATATCACTGCAGACTGTAAGGGGAGCTGTTGTTATCACTGCCCCTCTATACACTGTACATTGAGATGATTTGCTTTCAAACCGAATACTGACTGCTGTGTCTTACATTATGTATTATATGCAGGTGCCTAAACATAGGAGTTTAATACTGACTGAGATACTCCACGGCAGACAAGACGTCTTTACGTAGCTGGCAGAGGTAGCACAAAACCTATGGGAGCTTTCCACTCCCCTGTAGCAGCAGTTGGAGGCCTGGCAGGATACGCTGGGGTATCTCAAATGGCACTAGAGGATGATATTCAGGAAACTGAATCCTTCCTCCAAACTGCAGATTGTTCACCTCAAACACAATCTTTTTGATTTCTGTGTACTCCATGCTTAACAAAATGACATCCAGGTACTGATTAGTTCGCTGGTTCCCTTAGACACTGGTGTGATACAAGTATACACTAAACATTCAGTTTTTTGTTTACTAAAAAGGAGTCAATTCTTCAAAAATTGTATATCCAAAAATTGTATCCTAGGCCCTTCTAGAAAATTGTCCATCTATTGAAGTGAATACCTCATCTGTCATGTCTGCAAACCAAAAGGTATTATCTGTATTCACTAGCATCCTGAAGAAAAAATGGGAAACCTGTAATCCTTAAATATATTACACTATGCTACCTAGCACATTATATCAACCAGTAAGATCATTCTGCAAAGGACATATTGTATAATAGGTCTGATTTAAATCTACCATGTGATGGCAACTTGGATCATCTGCTTGAGTTATATTGTTTACAAGGCTATTAAACTGTGAGTGCAATCACTGTTTGTCTGAAATATCTTTTGGGTTGACAAGGCAAAAAATGCTTTTAGCAGGAGAAAAAAGGATAGCATTTGCTATTGCTAATCATAGCTTCTCCAGCCCAAGGTATTTCAGGCAAACAAATTCAATTTTACCAGATCCATATACGTACCAGCAGAATTTGAGAAAGAGGGAAAGAGCTAACAGCTGGCGAGTAACAGCTTTGGGACTACGTAGAGAAGCTGGTTGAACTGAAATGCATGTGGCTGGAGGAGATTCCCCAAGGATGCTGAAAGCACTGACTGATATGACTGTGGTCTCTCCCTGTCATCTGTGAAAATCATTGAGACTGGGGGAAGGTCCCTGAGGAGTGTAAAAAGGACTACTAGTGCTTTTGACACCATCTTTCACCACATTCTCGTTTGGAAGCTCAGGAAGTGACTGGATTGAGAGATGAGTTCAATACTCGACAAAGAGCTGGGTTCAAAGGATATTAATCTGTCACTTGATTCCTGATTGGAAGTTGCTAACAATAAGAGCATCGCAGTGGTCTATACTGGGGTTGATGTTGTTCGGTAGTTTTATAAGTGACCTGGATGATGAGACAGAATGCCCCTTAGCAAATTGTGGGTGGTGGCTGGCATGTCAGAGAGCAGAGCTTCAATGCAGGAGTTCTTTGAGAAGCTTGAGAACTGAGCCAACAGAAAGTTCATAAAGTTCAAGTGGGAAAAGTATGAAGTTTTTCATCTGTTGAGGAATACTTCCATAAATTAATAGATGTCGTGAACTAACTGACCGAGTGGCACCTTGCTGAAGGACCCAGAGGTTACAGTGAGGCTGAGTATGAGACAATATTGTGCTTTCGCTGCAAATGAGTCAGACTAAATACTAGGATATACTAGGAGTGTGGCGGGTTAGTCAAGAGAATTTATTACCTACCATAAAGTGCTGGTGAGGTCACATGTGGAAATCTCTGTCCACTTTCTCGTTAGTCCGATTCAGGAGGGACTTTCTCAAAGTGCAGAGTCCACAAAAGCCAGGATGGTCAAAGAGATGCATCCTGCTGGAATATGACCTGCAAGAAAAGGCTGGGGGAGTTGCATTTGTCTACTCAGGTGAAGATGCAGCTAAGAGGAGGTCTATTAGAAGCCTACAACTGCTTGAAGAATAGTTACAGTGATGTCAGAGCTTATATTCTTGGTAGTGGTAGATGGTATAATGGCAACTGCCAACATCTGTTGAATCCTGTGTGCCTAAGACACTTATACTTAGTTGGTGGAACCTGCCACTGAATTCCTTCACCGCACAACCTAGGAGCAAATATTAGTTATCATTCTCTAACTGTTCCAGTGTCCTTCTCACTTGGCTAAGAAGACTGGTCTCTTGAGTGAAGTTAGTATGAAGTCAGCAAAGTTTAAACTGCAAGTATAATATGCATTTTAACAATGAGTGTAATTTTACAATGATAGTAAATAAACATTAGTACAGGTTCACAAAGGATGTAGATATCATTTAATTTAGAAGCTTTATGATTTAATTTTGTCCATAAAGAAAAGCTCTGGTTTAAGTAGAGGCAGTAGGTCTGATACAGAGATCACATGATCAAAGTCTATGATTTTTGCAATAGTCATGTTAAGTTATCAACTTCATTCTGCCTGGCCCTAAAACATATGACTGATTCACCCTTATATGAAAGCCCTTTTCCAACACTGTCATTATGTAAAACAATCTTAAGGTGTGGGTAGAAGTCTCTGAACATTGGCAGTAGGCAACATTTTCAAATGATGATGTTTCAAAATTTTTGACAATGTTCCAGTCTAAAGTTCAATATACAGTGTAAAAAATTCATAGTCCTCTGAGGAATAACAAGTTAGTCAGGAAGAGTGGGTGAAAAAATTTTAATCTGAAACTCTGAAATAAAATCTTATTTAGGAAAGGGAGAAAGTATTATTAAGTAAAGGAAAATAAAACAAACTAAAAAACCAACAAAAACCCTGAAAAAGGACAGTGCGAGTATTATAATAGATAATTAGAAACATCTACTTCACTTGTGGTTAGTCTTCCACATTCTTTCAAGCATGATAATGAATAGTTGCCAGAGTCTATTTTCTGCAGCCTGGAAAAAGGAAGTGGGAGGAAAATGCTGTCAAAGTAGTTGGTGAATAAACAGTATCAAAAATCCATATAGATTGGAAAAAGTGCATTGATTGTTTCCTTAAACATGCTGTTCAGTATAAACAGTCTAGCTATACGGAAATGTCCTCGTTTCTGTCAGGGTCATGAACAAAGCAAGTCCCCGGCAAAAATCCTAGATGTCCTTCCCCAAAGGGTCCTTTGAATCTAACTAAAATGACACATGGGTGCAGGAGCATTTCTTGAGGCGTTCATAAAATGCTACCACTGGTGTAGATAAGGGCATTTAAGTGAAAGGGCGTCCTGAGAAAACAAAGGCATTAGTCAGCCAACAGCAGAGTTGATCTCCCACCCCTGCAGAACAACAATTAAATATTACATAAATAGTTCAAATTACTGATAATTACAAAAATCACACAGACAGTATATAATTATATTATGCATTTGTATGTACACCCAAACAGATTCGTATATGTGCACATAATCAACCTGGAGGAAAAATACTGCTGATAAAAATGCTTTTATGTTGTATGAATACTTTGAGATTGTAATGGAGAATGAAAGATTAAATGTTTTAAGTAGTTAATTACAAAATATTAGCATTTAGCTATGTAATTTGTTTTCTGAAATAGAGTTTGGAAGAGATAAGTTTTGCAGAAGATATTTACTTCAGATGGTGAACTTCATCTCATAAGTTTGGTGAACTTCATCTCATAAGTTTTACTTAAATATGCAAAAAATAAAAAATGCTCCTACAGCACTAAATTTTACAGGAAATGCAGACTACTGATGTGTTCTGTCAGTGCTACTCATTCTGGGCAAACCCTTCTGGAATACATATTGTGCTTTCAGAGCAACACATCTTGAGTGTCTCATAAGGATGCTGCCCAGCTTTTCCTTTTATTCAATGTCTGTGTGATCAAACATCTTTCTAAGTGAAGGTCACTGTACTTTTAGACAACATGGGTGGAAAGCTGGAATTGCTATTAAAAGACACACTTTATTGCCTGTGCCCTCCCTGCCAAGGAAAGCGTCACCTTTTATTTTTTTTTTTTGTTGTCCTTGAGAGGAACCCTAGTTAGTACACAAAGGGCATAGGATGATTGGCAGAAAGCTTTCATTCTGATACTTCCTATAGAGCTTTGCTTCAGTCTCCAAGAACTGGGCCTCTTCCGAGTTTCTTGTGTTCAAATGAGGTAGTAATATAACTCTTACATGTTATGAACGTGTGAATTTTCACTATCATAGAAGTGGATGGAAGGAATATCTTAATATGAAATTGAAATTGTAAACTCCACTGTATACTGTAATTTGTTAAGCCAGTTGACGTGAGATCAGTTCACAGATAAGGTAAATCATCATACATCCACAGTTATGGATCTTATTTTGTATAACTTTAATTCTTACTAATTTTAATTCATCAAAACTTAGTTCTGTTAGTAAATGTCACATAGCTATATGAACCAGTATAGTCTGTATAGCAAGAGCTTGTAAAGACTGTTGCCTCATTTCTCTACCTTCTCACTATTAATAAAATAGCAAATCCTCTTCAGAATAAGAAACATTCTTCTGCTACACTTGCATAAAAGCCTGATGCAATGAGGTGTTTAAAGTATGACTACACTGCAAAATCCATTCCATTAACTTTAAATAGTTAACAGGAACTGTTTATAGTGGATTGAGTAGAAGAGATGATCCAAATGTGTATCTACTTCTCACTTTTGCACTAGAAAGTACTAGAAAGATTTCAAATATTAGCAAATAGATTTATAGAGCTTCTCAGACTTGCCCCATCACCTCTATTTCTTGCACTGACGGCCATCAAAATCTATTAAATATAGTTAATATGAGACCTAATGAAAGGTAAGTAAAGTCAGCTTTACTGTGGAAGTAGTGGTCACAGTCTGCAGTGGATGGCATCTAAGTTAGGGCATAAAAGGTTATGAAAGATGTCTTATATTACTGATTTCTTGACTATTCAAACAAGAATCCACAACGGCTCCCTTCATGACTGGTATGAACTCCTGATAAGAATACATAATGTGATTTTATTTTTCTGCTTCCCAACACTTGAAAATTATATGAAAAGTCACGGTAATGGTTAACCTACCATTGTGCTGAGAGTGATGTCAGTGCCACTGTCAATATTGTCTGCTTGTTCTTCTTCAACTGCTTGTTTTCTTCTGCTCTCTAGATTGCCTTTGGGAAAGAAGACAGCTTTTTGTTCCGTGTTTGCACAATTGCTATTAGAATGCAAGCCTGCTACATGGTCATGGCTCTTAGTTACAGCAATAATGCAAATTATAACCACAGAAAGAGGTAGATTTTCGTCTGCCTCAGTGAATCAACTCCAGATACAGAAGCATAAATCTGTCTTGACACAGTTCATTCTGTAAATGAAGATAACTGAGAGAAGCAGCATAGGAATTAGGACAGCTCCCCTTAATCGATGGAAATAAGTTTGTAAGCAGATCTAAGGTGCGTCTACAGTAGCATATTTATTTGGGTCAGGAATGTGATTCTGAAGTGAATGCATCGATCATCCTCACTTAGTATGCATAGGATAGTATCATAGAGTGGTCTCAGAAGATAACAACTGGATTTCTTTCAGGTGAAATTAAACCAGAAAAGTGGTTTCATTCACACAGCACAAAAGTGCCCTTGGTGCACTCCAACTTCTAATGGACGTTTAGTTCACAAAACCAGGGTAGCTTTAGTCTGAAGTAAAGCCTCCAAAACACATAAAACATGAATATTGTATCCTCACAACTATTTCACTGTACACCTTTGCAGACATTGAACTATGCTATTTTTTAGTTTATTTTTAGTAGGCACAATCCAAATAAAAGATCTTGATAAACATCAGAGTCACATCCGTGGACATAAAAGATTAGCAAGAAGCTTCTAATCTTGCTACTGAGTAATGTAAGAGGGAAATATTTTCACTGAACCTAAACCATGCCTCTTCTCTTTGTCCTCATTCCTAATCTGAAAGTGGCATATGAATAGTGTAAGGTTATAAACACACAAAGAGATTACATGTGCTGCCATTAGCTTTGGGAAATGTGTTATGCTAGCACAGTGGAGGAAAGGTCCGAGGGATCAAGAAATGGGCAGAAGGATACAATAGCTCTTTCTAACCCATGTGCAACCTACTGCAGAAGCTCTGATAGAGCAGCACTGTGACATGGATGGACATGGATGGTCTGGTTTTGAATACAGGTAGCATCAAAGAATCGACTGTTGAATGCAAGCAAAATGCTGCATTAGAAATATACGTCAAGAAATGTCCTATGGGTAATAGGGTGATTATTCTATTCCTTTGTAGTGCACTGTGGAATGGGGGAGAAAAATCTATTCCTTTTTTGCTGCCTCACTAAGGTGTTTCCTTATTTATCTTTAAAAACTGCAGAGGGAAAGCTAGATGCTCTATTGACTTAAACATTTAGAAAGGGAATAGAATAAGTGGTCAAGCTGAGGTCAGGATTTTCATGATTACTTTTCTATAGACTGGCTAAATAAAAAAAGTCTGTTGTGTTGACAGCTCTTTTGTTGCAGTATCTTTGCATAAAGAACCTTTGAATAACAGAACCTTTGCATAAATGAACCTTTCCATAAATGCTTTTACTGTAGCCCCTAGGTTTCCCAAACTCTTTGAGGGTGCAGATATCCACTAGCCTAGGGAAGGATGCTGACTCCATTGCATTCCAGCAGCCTATGGGAAGCTGTCTCAGAGTGATTGCCCATCTTGTAATTTATGAAACAAAGAAATGCTGTCATTCTCAGCAAAGTCTGAAATTAAATCTTTCTATGGTACATCAGGAAAGGATACAAAAACCTACTGGCTTTTGACTCCTGTCTTCTGATAGTGTACTTTCAAGGTCTCTGGATTCAGGCCAGTCTTTCCAGTCCTCAGATCCTACATAATTCCTGTGTCCTTGTTAGACTGAGGCAGGGATAAAGTCCAGGTGGAGCTCCTCCAAGCCCAGATATTTTGTTTATGCAGGCTGCTGCAGATAGGATTTGTGGCTAAATGTCGCTTCTGTTTAAAAGTACCGAGAGGTTAAAGCTGGTATTATAAATGTCACTTTCAGGGGAAGTTGCCAGGTAAATGCTAATCTGTTCCTTAAGCACTCTCTAGTGATTTTCATAAGTACTCTTCAAAGAGTAAAAATAAAAATATCATGATATAATATAGGAATTATGGTGCAGACACTCTTCAACCAGCATAACTGTAAACCTTCAGGCCTGAAGATATAAAAAGCAAGGGAATCCTTGCCACCATGTGTGGATGGACAGAAGGAAGGACAGCTACTGAGAGTTTACTTTCTACATAGAAATCCTACAAGTGACATTTTAAGGAGTTACCAACTTTTATGCAGACTTGGACCTGATAAGGTGGTGGATCTGAAGTGTGAGAGAGACAGACAGAAAGGGATGCCTATCTAGGCAGACAGGACTATTTATTCCCTCCCATGGAGGACTTCATAGAAATAGTGCGTCAAGAGATTTTTGTCTTGAGAGGCAGTTCTCACGTGGCTCTTCACTGAAGCTACAGATGGCAGCAACAGAGGTCAGGGATTTCAGATGAGGTCTCCTTCATGGTAGAGCCCCATTAAAAAAAAAAAAAAAAACTTAATTATATAAATGTTTTACGGATTCTGTAAAAGGTGGAGTTTCAGAATACAGCATGCAAAGCTTCCCGTAAGGGGAGACCCATTCCTATTCAACTCTGCCATAGGAATATGGCTCTGTACTGCTCACTGACAATTTCATGTTCAACTAAACACTTACATGGAGCTCCTGTCCTGCTTCCCTCTATGCAATATCAGTGGCCAGTCCATCAAACCAGGAAAGGTAGCTTGGTCAGCTGTACCTGGAAATAAAAGGAAGCTTCACTGGCTCATCGGGTGCTGCAGCAGTCTGAACAACCTGTACACACTTCCGCTCCTTTCAATTGTTGCACTTGTTAGAATTTCCAGTGCGCTTTTGCTAATATAACTAAATGCAGGACAAATGTGAGGCGTAGTGGCAGGGGGCTGATGGGTCTGAGGACTGCACCACATCAGAGAAGGGGCCATGGCCCATTAACAGTCGGTGGGCAAATATTTTCATTTATTGCAGAGTTCACAACAACCCTCCTGGTCACACCTACGTCTCCTACATGTTATTCTGCATCTCTCAGGAATCCCACCTTACAAGTGCAGCAATTTAGCACACTGAGAAGCTGTGTGTACCACACGGGATCCTGAAGGGGAACAGACATCACAATGCTTCTCAATGGCCAGGGACTGTGACCCTTGAGTCGAGTCTTGCATTCGATATAGTCCTGCTAGAAGACACATTATTCATTGACTAAAACCTTGGGCAACAGACTTGTGATGTCGCATGCTGTGAATGGATATGCTATCTTATAACCTGATGTGAACACCCCCTCATCATGTAAAGCACTATATGTCATTTCACAATTTGTATTAGAAACACTAGGTTGAATGGAAGAATGATAAATAGGACCAATAATAAAAGGACACTTGCTAACTTATTCTTCACATGTGTAGGCTGGAGCAGAGAGGACTTCTGTCAGAAAGAACATTGGAGGTTATTCTGTCAGCCATTATAAAGTAATATATGGGGTAAAAACCAAAATCACTACTTCAATGGAAGGGAAATATTGCCATGTCTAGACTGTTCAGATTTCAAGGTGGAGATTTGGGCTGATAGGGCTGGTGAATTTACACAGATACCTTGGGCATTTGAACTAAGAAATTTTAACAGCTGAGATCACTTGGTTTCTCTATCAAGAAGAGCATGCTTGAAGGCACACCCACAAATGATAAGATCTGCTGAATTGCCTACTCTCTCCTTTTAAGCTCCGTCAATCTAAATCTGCTTTGAAAGGGACTGGATTTTTCAGGGAGAACTCTGCTGTGATGTTAGCTTCATTTTGTAGTGGATACTCGGTTCCTTCTCCCGTGCCTAGGTGAGCCTTGATCCTACCTGCTCCCAAGCCAAAATATTGATTTTGCATATAAGAGCTGCAACAATCCAGCAACACTTTATTATCCATCTAAGAAAACTTACCTCTCTTAGTCATCTACAAGATACTGTGCAACAGCGCTTCAGCACCACTATCTCAGCACAATTGCTAGAGAAGTAAAATCCAGAAGCACTCTAAGCTAAGGATAGGCAGATAAAGGTGATATCATCTTGCTATGATTAGTCTTCCAAAAGTTAGGTGTCTAGCTTAAGCTGATTGTTAAAATTTTTACAATAGCCAAAGAAGAAGATAAATAGTTTTCTCTGGAAGGCAACTGAGTCTAATGCAAGCTAGAATGAATCTTGCCCTGTGGTAGACACTAGCTCTCTTCAAAGATTCCTGGTGACAGAACGCAGACTAGATGCCTAACTTTCAGATAAGTAAAGACTTGCTTGGTGTAACTTCAGAAGTCTGGGGAGCACAACCCTCGCTTGTTTTCTCAAGCACAATCTCTCTCATTGATAACATGTCCATAAACGTCCTAATCTGTCTGAAAACATACTGTCATTTTCTTAAATTAGTTTCATATTTTTAATAGTTTTCCATTTCTGTCACCGTTTTATCTTTAAAACTTTGATCTTTTGTTTTTTGGAAGAATTGTAAGAATTTTCAAGATTATCAAAAAAACTTTCCTGTGCTGAAGTGAGATGAAAGATAAATTTCTCAAAAGTGTTCAGTAAAGAAAACAAGACATTTGTTGTCTTGCTGGTCAGTCAAAATATTTCATTTTGGTTACTTGAACAATTCCATTTTGATTTTTGGCTTTTTCTTCTTCTTTCATGACCTGAAATATGGGATTCATCTCATGTAACTCTAGACCTGTGCAGTATAACTACTTACAGCTTGAGTGGTATGTTCCCTTCAGAGTCAATCATAAGAAAATGCATATTTAGGGCATAATTCACCTTCTTCATTTCAGATATCTACTTCAAGATGAAATAAATCATTCCTTTGAAGATTTTTTTTTCTTTTCCAGTGATTCTTGGGGGAACTCAGGATCACAATCTCAGCTATAAAAGTCTGTGTTTGGTCAGGTGAATCCCATCCAAAGCAAATGGTTACTATAAATTTTTGAAAGCATCGACATCCAAATATATTGGTCTTTTCATATAGAAATGATAATTTTTGCATTTCAAGGAGTGTTCATGTATACAGACTTTAGTAATGTACCTTCCAGTGTTATGAGTCATTCTCTGGTGTCACCTACTACCTTTTCTGTCTGATTAGAAAAAGTTTCTCTTCCTGGGTGCCTTGAATTGCACTGTAGGTGACTGAGATAAGCTAAAGGAATCAGTCTGTGCTCTGTGAACTTTTCTCAGACTGAAATCTATGTGCAGTAAGTGAGGTTTTAATATAAATGGGTGTTTATTTCAGTGATTTTTTTCTACCTACTCTTTTACATGGATGGGTACAAAGGAGACCAAGTACCATCCTATGCTAATACCTATTAATTTACTTATTTCTTTGAGTCATGATAGGTCTTTGACCTATGACAGCAGGGATTCACTTGGGTACAAATGTTACTAAATCAGTATTATCAGTATTCTTTATTTATATCTCCACTGATAGTGTGAAAATGAGCAAAGAAAGATCAGGATGGAAGAAAACCAGACTGAAGACCTCATAAAAGCATACTACTGACTAAGGAAAAACAAATAATTTGTGTGTAACCACAGGAAAAGGGATACGAAGAAAGAAAGAAAGAAAAAAGACAAAAAGGAAGATATTTAACTCAAAACTTTGCAGATTTCAAAATATCCTTATTAAGTGCCAGGAGCAGAACAAACCATGCCATGTAATACTTGCATAATAAATTAAACAAACACACAAAAAGTCTCTGTAAAACTTACCCTTGGGCTCACTGCCCAATTAGAGACAACTATAATTAAGGGTGACCTGTTTTCTTTAGCTATTACGGTTTCTTCCCCCTTTTTCTGTAAATATATTTACACATATTGTTTCTTATAAGTTGTGAAGTGGAGCACAGCATAAAGCAGAGAACAGCCTCATAGCGTGTACTGATGCATTAATAAAAATAATAAAAATAATATATGCAAATCAGACCTAATAAGGCTAATTTTTCTCCTACAGAGGGAAGCAGAGAGCTTCTGTTACTTCTCCATTTTGGGACTTGCCCACGTTCAGCTTCACATCACTTTGAGACCTCCCTTGTCATGCCTTTCTTCTTCCCTTATCTCTCTGGCTATTGACTATCTATAATGCCTATTTTTATAACTTACTCTTTGAGGTACATGTCTTCACATTTGCCTGAAGATGTTTAGCAAATACTGGCTCCTAGAAATAAGTCGGGCAATTTGTTCACAGAAAAATAGGTCTTGAAGGGACTTCAGGACATCAGCTGATCATATCTCCACAGTATGATTGGATTCAAGAATAGAGCATGTAAATAATAGCAAAAATGTTATTGGCAACTGTCTTATATATGTCCCTCTCTGTCAGAACTGGTACAACATGTAAAACTTCGGTTTATAAATATTTGCCTATGCATATGTGTTTGTATATAATTGTATTACATACACTATGTGCCTGTGCATAATGTGTGCCTACTCTGTGATGCAATGTCTAATGAATTAATTTCTTTTCCATAAAGCAGCCGTATATAAAAATCAAATAATTCTGAGGGAGGAAAAAGCACCACACAACCAATTAACCTTCTTGGCTGCCACTGTCAGTATAAAATCCAAAAAGTAGCAGCCTGAATAGTGGTCATACAGTTTTCACTTTTTATGTAATTACCATGTCTTCCATCAGTATTGGTGTTGCCACCTACCTTCATCCTCTCTTTCCTTTACAAAGGAATTCTAATGACTGCGTAATTTCTCCAGTCTCCCATGTGAAGCTTAAACTCTGTTTTACTTTTCCAACCATGCTAATTCTTTCAGTAAACATTTCATTTTGAGATTCTCTTCTAAGCCTTCTTTTCAAAGTACAGGAGACCTTAAAAAAAACACCAGCAATCACAAGCATTTGGGCTCTATGCTGCAGTCTCTGGGTCTGTAGCTCCTTAGCACTGTCCTTTACTTCATTTCCTGGAGAGTAAACAAAATACTGCATTGCAGCAAATCAAATTTAAAGAGACACAAGAGGGCAGAGGCCTGGCTAAGAAAGGTTTAGTTTTGTTTGCCTCCTAGCTAAATATTAAAAGAAACAAGAGACACAGAGAAACAGGCTATTTTCTCTTTATGCTGTTTTTTTAGTTACAAAACTCTTAAATAGAGCCTTTTAGAGACATCCTATTATGTCTGAGGAAATCAGCAATATGAATTGTCAGAGGAATAGCACAATGCCATTTGATATTGCTACAGTAAATATAGAAGATAGGAAAATCAGAGAGATGTATATTAAAAAGGCAATAACTTACACCTGTTTTTATAGTTTTTTATTAGGAAAAATCAAAAAGATTTAATGGTTAAAAATTAAGCACAATTCTACACTTCAAAAAAGAGCAATGGAAGTTTGATGGATAGTAGCTATCATTATGAGGTCTCCAGAGAAATACATAAGCGCTGCTTTAAAGTTGAGCTTTTTGTTGTATTTTGTACAGGTCTCAGAGACAGCTAGCAACACATGCATTACTGGTGGGAGTGAGAACACACACACACACACACACACACACACACACACACACAAAGTAAAACGAGAATCATCTCTGCCTCAAGTTTGCAACGGTTGCTGTCCAGGGAACAAGGGCACAGTGTGGAAAGAGGTCAGCGTTCCTCTTGCATGAAGGTTAGCTCTCAATTTCTGCCTCATCTCTTTAGTAACAGCAAGCAGAAAAAGCTGTGCTTGGACTGAAGGATTTTCCATAGATGTTGCTATCTGGCGGTACAGCCAGATGGAGAATATCTCCCCCTAAGACCTGCTGCTGTTACTTAGTCACACAAGGCGTAGGGTTTGGATCCGGGCAACTCCATCTTTTCAGAAACTAACACAAGGACTTAAAAAAGAGGCATCTCAAGCCTTCTTTGGAACAGCTCAGTTGTCAGAGTACCCTGTGACTATCTCAGCAGTAAGGTTTCCTTCATCACCCAGCCTCTTCTGCTTCTGTTATCCTCAGCACAATGTTACACTGTGGTACCACAAAGGCATCTGTTTCCCTCAGGAGCATGTACTGACCCCAGCCTTCTAAGCCACATCCTTAACATTTCCGATCAGACATGAGCCATTGCTGTCTCTCTTGCTTATTTGGAAGCAGTTTGTGCTTTTCTCTCTCAGCCCCCAAGTTTAACAGGAGGATGTTCATTATAAATTTACTTATGCATCCTTCCAAAAGTATGTGGCTTGCCCTGAATCCTGCCTCCCTCCATCTCCTCCCCCATTCACATATACAATATGCACGCCCAGAGATAATCTCCATTTGCAGGTGTTGTGCTCAGATCCTCATTACAGATATGTTATTGGATGTATATGGATGAATCCAAAATACTTGTTTGGATCTGGCCCCCCAGTCAGTGCAAGGCAATATAATGTGCAGACAGGCAGATGGACAGTCCCTATACTTATATGTTGCCCTGCTTGTTGAATATTCAAAGTCTTTTTTCCAGGAACACAGAAGCTGAAGAAAAGCTTATTAAAAGGAAGTTCTACATACTGCACTTAACAGGCAAATAGGATTTACCTCCACGCTGTTCTGTTCTAGACCTTAATTTTCATATAGCTTAATCCATATAAGAAGAGGTTTAGACATCACTATCTTAAAGGTGGACACTTTACAATGATGATTGTTTTTAAGGTTGTTTATCTTTTATGGAGCCTAAACCTGCAAAGAGCTAACTCTCGCCTCCCGTGTAAGTAGTTCCAGAAAAGATGAAAGTTGCCTAATTTATTATCTCTGTGTGTAGCACTTTTGTTTCTTGAGAAGCATGCTGTGTTTTGCACAGATGGTAAAGGATTTAATCTGAACAGGTAGCAGGAATCCTGATCTGTAAATGCAGCCTACACACTGTGGTGGTAGTTTTGCTAGTGTTGTGGTGAGGACTGGCTAAAATCCTTTTTGGAGCTAGTGGATTGAAAATTAGACTTTCAAGGCAGCCTGAACGTAAAAGCAATTAAACTCCTTTATGCAATAGGAGTGTATGAAACTATAAAAAAATTTGCCCAAAATATAAGCTGGAGTAGGAGTTAAGCCAAGTGCTGTCTCCAGAGTTTGAACCCAAATGTTTGGGTTTCTTATTGTTGTTTTTTTCATGCCGTAACACTTCCAAACTATATTTGCCATAAATTGAGGAATATGAAGTAATGACTATACAATGCTTCGCCACTATAACTGGGCTGACACTTCTCACCCACTGGGGTGAAGATGGAGCTGTTACACTTATTCCAAATGTGTGGATATCAGTTAAAAAAAGTATAAAAGTATAAAATCAAACTCTATATGAGTAGTCAACCTGATTAATGGATATTTTCTGTCTTCCTTGCATCAGCCAAGCTTCCTTGTTTCGTGAGAGAGCACAGAAGACTTTTTTTCTCTACTTGCACAGCTCTACACATAGACTCACGCTCTTTTTTACCTGAAAAATTTGTCATCTAAGAATGAATTCTGTCTGTGAATGGGAATTCAGTATGATACACTTTGGATTGTGCTTGTCTGTCCTGTGCTTGCTTGTATATACATCATCATATATTACATATAAAACTTCAGCACGGACCAATGGATAAGAAAGATTAGAAAGTTTCAAATTATTTTCCTGAAATCATATACAATGCTTCTACAATAGTTCAGAGATATATCTGAACTAATATTTTCAATAACAAAATGAAACATTAATTGCAAAGAATGTATGAATGAGACACTTCCATAAAAATGGACAAAACTTATAATTACCTATTCTTACAATAAATAATGAATTGCTTATTCAAATAGGGAATTCAGAGTTTGAGGCCACTGCTGAAGTTTTATATGTAATATAATGAGGCCATTTAGAAGTATCTTCAGGTTTTCTATTAGATTAGGATTAGCTTTCTTGGTTTTATGCTTACTTTTCACAGCTTTAATGAGCTTTTTCATATTGAAAATTGTCACAGTACTTACTACAACTTTTTGATATAATTCTTGTTATGGATGATTCAAAGGTTATTTAATATGGTTTTTACACTGAAAATAATAGAAACCCTCTTATTTTTAATTCCAGAGAAAATAAAATTGATTGAAAAGAGAGAATGACCTGGGCTGATGAGGTAAGCCTATAATAATTGTTTTCATTCTAAGAGGTAACTGCTGCAGGATTTGTAGTGACAGATCTCTTTCTATAGTTGCTTCCTTCCTCTTCCTCCTCGTCTTCCTCCTCCTCGTCTTCCTTCCTCCTCCTCTTCCTTCCTCCTCCTCCTCCTCTTCCTCCTCCTCACCTTCCCCTCCCCTCCTCCTCCCCTCCCCTCCCCTTCCTTTCCCAGGTGTAGGTATTTGTGCAGAGGGAAAAAGAAAGCGTGTCACAGGAGAAGCATCAACTCAGAAGACAGAGAGGGTCCAATGAGTTAGACGCTTTCCTGAGACTAAGACAACCTGGTTCCAACTTCTTGTTCTGCAACAAATTCAGTATACTGTGACCTTGAGCAAGCCATTTAAGGCTATATTCCCAAAATAGCTTTTGATGTCAGTGACTGTTGCTTACATCCAAAATACTGATCCTCAGATCCTACTGCTCTCTAACTACAGGGCCACCTGGATTTTCTTGGCGCCTGTAAATTCTATCAACGGTGTTCCTGAAGTGCCTACTTTTCCACTGCTCTCAACTGATCTACGCTGTGCTGAATAATGAAATGAGTAACCTGGAGCCAGATGGTGAGCAGGAGCCTGATTCTGTAGTCTGCAACTGTCGTTACAGGACTCAGCTGCGGATGTTAAGAGACCTTGATTCTATTCTCTGCAGTCATGGGTTTAGTATTTACCCAGATCGGAACAGTTTCAATAACAGACTGAGGGAGTGACTCTTTCTCACCAAAAAGATTTTATGGTCTGTTGGCAAGCAGAGTCGGGTGAGAGATAAAGGTTCTTCTCAGGAAGAAGAGATCTAAACTGTTTCCACATACCCAGCTGGTGTGCTAGCAACTTGTCTATTGTGTGAAATGAGAGAGTGTTTTGTGCCCGATCTGCAAAGGGGATAAATTCATCTCTGGCAGTTCCAGTTTCTCTACCTTGACTAGAAAGGGACTAGTTTAGATTGAGAACCTAAGTTTTAGATGGATAACATCAGGTAACTTGAAACTAGGACCACATTCTAGGAAAAAGTATGCTTTCTGATCTTCATGCTGAGGTGCCTACATCTTCTCACTGAGGAGAGTGTATTCTAGATCTTGTCCATTTTTAACAAGAGCATCAATGGGTCTGGTACAAATTTATATCTTCTTTCAGACCTTGTCTCTCCTATATTCTGGCTCATTATGCTACTGTGATGGTACAATTAAGTCTTTGCACAAAAAGTGTAGAGACTCAGCCCTTCCAAATTAGAGTTGTGGATTTCACAAGATGGATGAATAACGGAAAGTTTGGTGCCAGAATGCCAAATGTGTACACCATGTTCCCTGACTGTTCATCTGTGGAATGTGAATAGCTACATACCACCAAAGGATGCTGTGACCTGTAAAAAGAAATATATCAATGACCATGAGACACTTATATGAGGGCAGTGCGAGCCACATAAATATCTTTATATAGATACGAATGCTACTGAACCAGTAGACTAGGTTTTATTATTTTATTATTTATTATGAATGATTCATATATTCCTAGAGAGCTACTTATCACATTTTATTAGTCTTTCTTGAAAAAATATATATTAAAATGTAGAGGATGTTTCTTGACGTGGAAAGCAGAAAGATACCCTGGAGTAAAATTAGCTAAGGCAACATGGTTAAGACGGTCCAGATAGATTGCAATGATGATAGACAAAAGTGTGTTTTAGTCTTAAAATGGTTCTGAAATGAAGAGTATGAGGCTGCAATATCTTACAAAGAAAAGAATTCAGCTTTATAATGTTTTTAAAAGTACTAATCTGCCTTGAAATTAGTGTTGAGTGGGATATTCACATCCTTTACTGTGAGGGTGACAGAGCACTGGAACAGGTTGCCCAGAGAGGTAGTGGAGTCTCCTTCCCTGGAGATATTCAAAACCCATCTGGATGTGATGCTGGGCAATATGCTCTAGAGGACGCTGCTTGAGCAGGGGGGTTGGGCTAGATGATCTCCAGAGGTCCCTTCCAGCCTCAACCATTCTGTGTGTTTCTGTGTGATTTATATTTAAATTAGAAGTTTTATGTTGAAAAACATTAGGCCTCTATAAACATATTGATTCTAATCTAAGATGAATTTTAAAACTTAATTTGTATTTATTAAGATGAAATAATGATAAAGGAACATAAAGTCTATTTGACATTGACTAAACTTGCTCAAGGGTCTTACCGATTGTAAAGATGACGATGGGATTTCTGTGGACTCCATTTCTGATTCCCATGAGAAGTAATGGTAATGTTCATGTTTATACATAGGCAAGGCCAAATCATACTGTCAGTATTGCTGCTTTTGTAATGACACTTAGCATCTCAGTCTAGGGTGTTTATGCTAGAATGGGTTGCCTCCACAAAATCCTTAACAACCTCAGTGCACACATTCCTCCATTTCTAATTCCTCCTCTTCCAACAGAGTAGCCGGCCAATGTCACGGTCCTTGTTGCTATGCTCTCTGCTGTGGGAAGGTAAAAATGTAGAAGACTGGATATTCCAAGCATCTTGGAATGGCAGCCATAAAATTGTATGTTGAACAGTTTCTTTTTACAGGAATCTTAGAAATCAAAGAAAGCCCTACTGGAAGGTGCTTGGAGAGCCCTTCTTTATTCTTCTGTCCTACTGAGCTGTACCAAACCAGTCTTAACATGTTTAACTCACTAAAAGGCAAGAGTATTTCTATCCTATCCCAATGAATGCTGAAGATAGTTCATGAGTTTCCCCTCTGCAGCAACATTTGACATATTTGAATATTCTCTTCTCTCCTCTAGTTTCCTCTCCTTGTGACTTTGATTGGAATTGCATTATAATTTTTCAAGTTTTCCCAGCTTATTTAGACCATTTTGAAATACAGTCCTGCCTTCCAAAGTGCTTGTTACCCCTCCAAACTCAGTACCATGCAATTCATTAAGTAAAGTGCTGTCTAGTGCTGGATCTACAACAGACCCGTGTGAAATCCCTCTTGCTACCTTCTTTGGTTTTGGCAACGAACAAACGATTGTCATGGTTCCTGACAATTCCATGTTAGCTGATAGCAGGTCCTTATAAATAGATTGATTATTCTGTAGAGACATTCAGCTTCATGAATTAACTTTAATCAAGGAGATCAAGAAAAGGAAGCTAGCCATTTACTTCTTACAGAGGCTATGCCATCCAGAAATTGTGTAACAAAAAGGTAGAACTGCTGTGTGGTCTGGAAGTTAATGTCTTTTGTCACTCTCAGAAAAATATTTTTAATGGTCATAGGAAGAATGCAAATTGCAACAATACAATTCCTTGTAATATTATCTATTTTATCACAACACTCTGACCACTTCAGAAAGCAAGCAGTAGCAAACAGAGTGCAGCAAACAGACGCAGTAGTTTGCGCAGCAGTTTGCGCAGAAGGGTGCCAGAAGGCAAAGAAGGCACCTCTCCATTTTGCACAGTGGTGTGTTCTTCCCCCGGGCATGGCCATGACACACCGCAGAGCAAGTACCCCAGTGGCTGTTGGAGGTGCTGCATCAGCTGTGTCCCAGACAGATCCTCTGACAGCAGATGCAGCTCTACAGGTGTCAGGCTGCAGGGAGTGACTGGGACCTCTCCGTGGGGCCTGGGCTGACAGTCAGCTCTCCTGTGCGAGGTGTGCTGTGGTTGACCAGTTGCATCACCAGATAAAGGAGCCGCGGGAGGAAGTTAGTAGGCTGCGTAGCATCCGAGAGGATGAGCGGGACATTGAGAGGGTATTCTCGGAGACTGTGCAGCTCCAGGAGTCCCCACCCCGCCACTGCAGCGGAGTTGTCGGAGGGCTCAGCACCGTGTGTAAAGGTGCATCATAACACCGTTGAAGAGGGCTGGAAGCTGGTGACCTCTCGTAGAAGGAGAAAGGCTTTTGCTCCTCCTCAAGGCTTACCCTTGAAGGACAAGTTTAGTGCCCTCCAAGCCTCCAAGGTGACTCCCTGCTGCAGGGGACAGAGGCACCTATCTGCCGACCTGATCCCTTGTCCAGAGAGGTTTGCTGCCTGCCAGGGGCTCGAATAAGAGATGTCATGGAAAGACTGCCCAGGCTTGTCCATGCATCGGACTACTACCCTCTGCTGGTCTTCCATGTGGGTGCTAATGACACAAAAGGCAAACTGGAAACCATCAAACGGGACTTCAGAGCTCTGGGAATGGTGGTGAAGGGTCTGGGACCCCGGTTGTTTTCTCCTCAGTCTTGCCTGTGAGGGGAAGGGACGGGAGGAGGAGCAGACGAGTTTTCCAAGTGAACAACTGGTGGCGCCGCTGGTGTTGGCAGCAGGGCTTTGGTTTCTATGACCATGGGACCCTGTTTGAAGATCAACAGCTGATGGGGTGACATGGGATCCACCTTACCAAGCGGGGCACGTGTGTCTTTGCCAACAGATTGGCCAGCCTGGTAAGGAGGGCTTTAAACTAGGCAAGATGGAGGAAGGGGAGTGGTATAGTATATAGCAGGAGAGTCAGTAAAACACCGCTCAAGTCAGGATGCCTCCAGCGGGTGCATACAGCCAGGGGAGACGGCATGCAACATGGCTATGGAGGGTCCTCTTGCACCTCTCCTGGGAAGCTTGCATGCTTGACTGGCTCTCTGAAATGCCTGTATACCAATGCGTGCAGCATGGGGAATAAGCAGGAAGAGTTAGAGATCTGTGTGCGGTCGCAGGGCCATGATCTCGTTGCGGTGACAGAGACATGGTGGGATAGTTCACATGACTGGGATGCTGTCATGGATGGCTACGTGCTTTTTAGGAAAGACAGGCCAGGAAGGCGAGGTGGTGGAGTGGCCTTTTACGTGAGGGAGCAACTAGAATGTGTGGAGCTCTGCCTTGGGGTGGATGAAGAGCAAGTGGAGAGCCTGTGGGTAAGGATGAAAGGGCAGGCTAACATGGGTGACACTGTTGTGGGGGTCTACCACAGGCCACCTGATCAGGAGGAAGTCGTCAATGAGGCCTTCTACCGACAGCTGGAAGTAGCCTCACGATCACAGGCCCTGGTTCTCACGGGGGACTTCCACCACCCTGACATCTGCTGGGAAGACAGCACAGCTAGGCACAAAGAGTCGAGGAGGTTCCTGCAGAGCATTGAGGATAACTTCTTGACCCAGGTGGTGGAGACGCCAACGAGGAGAGGTGCAATGCTAGACCTTGTACTAACGAACAAAGAAGGTCTAGTTGGAGAGGTGAAGGTTGGGGGCAACCTTGCCTGTAGTGACCATGAGATGGTGGAGTTCAGGATCCTGCGAGGAGGGAGCAGGGCAATGAGTAGGATTGCGACGCTGGACTTGAGGAGAGCTAACTTTGGCCTCTTCAGGGACCTACTTAGGGGAATCTCGTGAGGTAGGGACCTAGAAGGAAGAGGGGTCCAAGAAAGCTGGTTAATATTCAAGCATCACTTCCTCCAGGCTCAGGATCAGTGCATCCCCCTGAGTAAGAAGTCCAGCAAAGCGGGCAGGAGACCTGCATGGATGAGCAAGGAACTGCTGGCAAGACTCCAACAGAAGAAGGAAGTGTACAGAATGTGGAAAAGGGGACAGGCCACTTGGGAGGAATACAGGGACGTTGTCAGAGCGTGCAGGGTTGCAACAAGGAAGGCTAAGGCCCATTTGGAATTAAATGTGGCAAGGGATGTCAAGGACAACAAGAAGGGTTTCTTCAAATACATCAGTAGCAAAAGGAAGACTAGGGAAAACGTGGGCCCACTGCTGAATGGGGTGGGTGCCCTGGTAACAAAGGATACAGAGAAGACAGAGTTATTGAATGCTGCCTTTGCTTCAGCCTTTACTGCTAAGGCCAGTCCTCAGGAATTCCAGACCCTGGGGACAAGAGAGGAAGGCTGGAGAAAGGAAGACTCTCCCATGGTCGAGGAGTATTGGGTTAGCGATCTTTTGTCCAAACTCGACATCCACAAATCCGTGGGCCCCGATGGGATGCACCCACGAGTGCTGAGGGAGCTGGTGGATGTTGTTGCTAGGCCACTCTCCATCCTCTTGGAAAGGTCCTGGAGATCAGGAGAGGTGCCCGAGGACTGGAAGAAAGCCAATGTCACGCCAGTCTTCCAAAAGGGCAAGAAGGAGGAGCCAGGAAACTCCAGGCCTGTCAGCCTCACCTCCATCCCGGGAAAGCTGATGGAACAGCTCCTCCTGGAGGTCCTCCCTAAGCATCTGGAGGACAAGAAGGTGTTCAGGAGTAGTCAGCATGGATTCACCAGAGGGAAATCATGCTTGGCCAATCTGATAGCCTTTTCTGATTGGAATGCGTGGCTGGGTAGATGAGGGCAGAGCAGTGGATGTTGTCTTTCTGGACTTCTGCAAGGCTTTGGACACTGTCTCCCATCACATCCTTTTAGGTAAACTCAGGAAGTGTGAGTTGGATGAGTGGACGGTGAGGTGGCTTGAGAACTGTCTAGATGGCAGAGCTCAGAGGGTTGTGGTGAATGGCGCAGAGTCAAGTTGGAGACCTGTAGCTGGCGGTGTCGCCCAGGGGTCAGTCCTGGGTCCAGTCTTGTTCAACGTATTCATCACTGACCTGGAGGAAGGGACAGAGGGCACCCTCAGCAAGTTTGCTGATGATACTAAACTGGGGGGAGAGGCTAACACACCAGAAGACTGTGCTGCCATAGGGTGGGACGTGGACATGCTGAGAGGTGGGCGGAGAGGAACCTCGTGAAGTTCAACCAAGGCAAGTGCAGGGTCCTGCAGCTCGGGAGGAATAACCCCAGGCAGCAGTAGAGGCTGGGGGCTGACCTGCTGGCAAGCAGCTCTGCCGAGAAGGCCCTGGGAGTGCTGGTGGACAACAAGTGGAGCAGGAGGCAGCAATGTGTCCTTGTGGCCAAGAAGGACAGTGGTCTCCTGGGGTGCGTTAGGCAGAGTGTTGCCAGCAGGTGGAGGCAGGTGATCTCATCCCCTCTGCTCAGCCCTGGTGAGGCCTCACCTGGAGTACTGTGTCCAGCATGCTGGGCTCCCCACTACAAGAGAGACATGGCCCTACTGGATTGTCTAGTGGAGGGCTCCAAAGATGAAGAGGGGACGGGAGCATCTCTCCTCTGCAGAAAGGCTGCGAGAGCTGGGCCTGTTGAGCCTGGAGAAGAGAAGACTGAGAGGTGATCTGATCAACGTGTACAAGTATCTGAAGGGAGGGTGTCCAGAGGATGAGGCCAATCTCTTCTCCGTGGTGCCCAGCGACAGGACAAGAGGCAATGGGCAGAAACTGAACCACAGGCAGTTCTGTCTGAACCTGAGGAAAAACTTTGCTGTGAGGGTGACAGAGCATTGGAACAGGTTGCCCAGAGAGGTAGTGGAGTCTCCTTCGCTGGAGATATTCAAAACCCGTGTGGACGCGATCCTGGGCAAAGTGCTCTAGAGGACGCTGCTTGAGCAGGGAGGTTGGGCTAGATGATCTCCAGAGGTCTCTTCCAACTTAAATGATTCTGTGATTCTGTGATTCTGTGAAAAGTAGAGGGCAGAGTGATAAAATGATTCCTAAGGATGACAAGAAAAGATGTGAGTTGCCACTAGCTAAGAAATATGCATGTGATCTAGTCCAAACTATTCTTTTTATTTCTCTTCCCTTTCCACAGCTTATTCTAGATTCTTTGAGGGCAGAGTCTTATTTAGCACATATTTGACAATTACTTTTCTAGTGCGTAATCTACCAAATTGCTGCCTCTAAAAAGCTCCTGTAATGTAAGTAAGTGAATGATAATCTTTCTCACCGCAGCTAAATACTCCTTCCCTCTGTCCCAGAGAACTGTCAGTATCAAGCACTCAAGACACGTGGGATATATCTTTCAGAATTAATAAAGGAATATATAGTTTGTGTGATTATTGTATATTTATTTACTCTCTGATTTTTTTAATGTTCGTAGTTCTCTGACCATAAGAATGTAAACCTCTTTAGATTTATTTATTTTCTGTTTAAGACAAGGCTGAACGAATTTTTCTCAAGTCCTGGAGGCCTTATGGAAGATGCACAATATCACAACAAAACAGGAGAGATATTGATCCTTACTCTGATATGAAGACTAAAGATGTGCTGGACTTCATCATAGAAAAACACCAAAAAGTGAATAAATCTTATGCGATCATTATCCGAGGCAAGAGAGGCATAAGTGAACAAACTTTGGAACTACCAGACAGAAATGCAATGATTAGGGCCATTCAAGTGGAGAGCAGAGTAAATAATCCTTAAAATATATCCTAAAAAATGAGATCTCAGCTTATAAAACGTTCCCTCCTAAGATAAAGGAAAAAAACCTCCTAAAATAAATCTGCTATATTGGGAGTATTTTACTGAAAAATGTTGTCATTAAATTGTTTTTGATGAGCCTTGAAAGCCTTCTGAATGCTCTGGTGGGACTCAGAGCTGCAGCTGTCCTGAGTACACAGCACTGTTCCTTCCTAGAAACTCAAAGACTTCAGAAGGAAAGAAATATTGCAAACCTTTTTCCAGATTGGAACGAGTAAAGGAAACAACCTTACACCTGTTGACTAGTTTTCACCTAGACATCCACATGTATCAGAAGATTGACAAATCCCTTTTGCTTCCATTTCTGGAAAAAATACATTATCTTACAGTGAATCTCCGTGAGTCTTGACATGTTTTTCCTCTCCCTTCGGCAGAAACAAGCATTTAGGTTTTCAAGTGAACTGTAACATGGCAATATTTGACAGTTGTGAAGTGCTCATTAGTATTTTGTTGGAAAAGATGAAAATGTCATTATTCTTATCATTCCTATCCCTAAAAACTTTATCCTGAAAAAATCCATAATGTGCTCTAAAAAAATGAATCAGCTGTGTAACAAATGATCTTTAGCAGAGATTTAACTGTGCATTCCCTGCACAGGAATTTAATAAAAGATGTCACAATTATGTCTGAGGAAATATTCTTCGCTTAGAACAAACATTGAAAGGGAAAGGGTAGAGTTTGTGCCTTACTAGACCTGTGCTTAGTGTAAAAGAAAATGGATTCAGAGGAGTCCTTTTGTAGAAGGCTTGCAGATATCCTTCAGATGTTATTTACCACTTATGGAAGTAAAGACAACTTTATAGTTTTAACTAAGAGGTCTGGCAATATAATGCATCAGATTTTATGAGCTTGAACTTGCAATTGCAGAAACAACAAATGAGGGATGAGACTAAGCAGAGAAAATCGGTGGGATGCCAGTGGAACTAAGCAGAGAAAATTGGTAAGAATGCTATCCTTTCCTAGTCTCTGTAGTGCTGCAGCAGACAGTAAACCTCTCTGAACACTTACCTTTAAGTACATCCTGCTTGGAGCTGAATTGCTTAGATTAAACGCATGATGCAAAATTGTGGTTTCCCTGATATGGCATTGCATATATGTAATTTTTGTAAACTTATTCTACCTAATTTCTAAAGAGAAATAAAGTAGATTTTTTCTATAAATCTACTGTATTGACAAAGTGCAGCAACCTTTCCATAACTGAGCAAATTTAAGACAGATATAACTCATTGATTTCTGGAGACATTAAGGTTGTCATGCATTACAGAGGCCATTTCTTCAAACCTTTCAGAAAATTCAGGAGGTATGAAAGGTCATAAAGCTCTTTTGTGCTCAGTAAATGCAGTAACAGATTGCACTGCAAAGCCAGGCAAACTGGGACACACGTTTTACTCAGGCTTTTTATCCCCCTTGAATTGGGGCAGAGAGATTCAACTAAGGACTTGTCATCAGTGATCAGCAGGCTTACTATCATGCAATGTCTATATTTATAAAAGAAATTTGAATAAATGTTATGGTTTGTTCATCAACTGGCTTACACAATCATATAACTATAATGATTAATACTATATAATATTTTCTACCCCTGTGTTGAGAATCTCACATTGTACAATCCTTAGATGTGTAAAAAATTTGAGATGCCTTTGTATTTTACAAAGATGTGAAACATATCTTCTTTTAAAACATAATATGAAACACAACTGCAAAACTGTTATGAGAAAGGAGTTTGGCTGTACATACAAAGTTAGGCGCACTGGGTGGGACACTAAAGCTAGAATACCTGAAGATGGCCTGTCATGAATTTCTGTCACTAAAAATTATTTTTAGCATTTCTGAAACAGGTAAGTGCAATATTTTTGGAACTAAAATAAGTAAGATTATTATATGCAGAAGAAAAAAAAAATTATCTTCATTCCTCAAAATGGTTGAATTTCCATTTACTGTAAGCAAATGGGATGGTTTGGGGTCACCCAAAACCAAAATGTAACCTTTATTAGCTAGGAAGGAAAAAAGACAGAACCAGAAATATGCTGAATTCTGCTGCAGATAGGAAAAATCAAACTAGGGCTGGTGATGAAGTTAAAGTGATGAAATACACGAAACTGAGGGGCACTGAGTAGGGAATGCTGTACAGCAGTAAGTGCCCAAAGAAGCTCTGCCCAGGGATGGATCCATCTGAGGGAAAAAGTGTGCCAGAACCTCACCTGGCAAGTCTGGGAGAATTGCACTTTGCAGAAGTCACTGCAAAAAGGGCACCCTGTTCTCCCTTATACCACAGCAGGCCTAGAGAGAAATACTGTGAATCATCTTTATCCAACCCGTTACCATTACTCTGCAAGAGCTGTCAGCTTCTGCTGCTAATAGCCCATGGGGTAAAAATGCACTAAATATTGTCCCAGTTGGACTGTTTGTATTCCACTGGGAGCAAAGACCTGGGAACAGAGACAAGAAAATAGGCCTTATGCACACAAACTTATATGTCTGAATGTTGAAGTTTGGAGACTGACAGTGTTTTGAGGCCAATTTAGGTAGCATTGATAAAAGCTGGGTGGAAGGGGGGCTTGAGGGGAAAGAAAGGCTTGATGACAAGTTCTGGAGGAGCCAAGAGCTAGAGATGAGCAGGAGAACCCTAATGAAGGACTCCCTTAAAAATGAGAGTTGCAGAAGGCCATCCTGTGCCTCTAGGATCACTGTGATCACCAATGGGTTTCAAATCCCTCAAAGACATGAAATGAAAGCAAATTCGGAAAGCATGTTTAGTCTCTCTTAGCCTACAGTATAACCCAGCTCAAAAAGGGCTTCCATCATGTTGGGATCTGGGAAAAAAAAAAAAAAAAGGCAGATTAAAGCTCTGAGAGGACCAGAGATCCAGAGACGGAAACTATGCAACTCCATGGGGCATTTGTCTTGAGCGCAGTAGCTTAAGTCAGACAGAGCGACAACAGAGGAGGGACTATTCCAGCTGCTCTGTTCCCATCATCCCTTTTCATCCCATCAAGTTAAGAACTCTCTCTCATTTGTTTTATGACAACCAGGAGTTTGCTAGCAAACAAGGTGAAAGGAATTCGCAGCTGATAGTACGCGAATTGCAGAGCCCTCTGTCAGACATGCAAATGCAAGCAAAGATGAAATATTTTTTTCATGACACATTTTTTTCTCAATAAAACTTCTCCCTGAGAAGAGTCAGGTTCTGTTCTGGTGCCTTATTCTATGTACTAGAACTGAGAAAGTAAAAGAAAATGGAAAAATCTGAAAAAACCCCAATATTTCAGGTTTTTAGTTATAAAATCAGATTCAATACTTCGTTGTGACAGAACTAATTCTTCCTATATATTTATAGGATATCTAACTTCCTGAAAGTATTAAAAATAAAATGAATTTTCCTATCTTGGGAAGCTTAGCAAGTCTGGTTACAGTACCTCTACATAAAAAGAGTTTTTCCTCTTGTGCGTTTGCAGTACAAAGTCTCAAAGTCTGTTTGCATTGCTACAATATATCTAAACTGCATAACAGAAAATGTCTGTAGGAAATCCCTCTCTGAAAGATTTCTTAGGCTACAGCACTATGCCCCATGAAGCTTCTGAACTCAAGTACTTGGGTTTTTTTTGTTTTGTTTTTTTTTGTTAAGAATAACAAAGACTACAGGTGGCCCAGGTTCTTTTATTACCTCCTTCCAAATTAGGACAGATAGGATTCCTTATAAAAATGGTCTTGTCACTTTCTACCTTTTTTCATGCACATCTTGATAGGAAGAATAGCTATTGTGGTGGGCTCAGAGATCCTTTCAGTGGGATGAAAGAGAAGATGGGAGAAAGACAATGAAATTATAAAAATTATGTTTATATACACACAATGTATATACACATATTTCAGGATAAGGGGAATAAAGGTCCCTCTCAATTGGTTATTTATATTGGAGCTCTTTTATGTTGAAGAAATATCTTTATTTTTTCTTGGTTGGTGACAGGGGGAGAGGAATAATGCAGTTATTTATCTGTGTCTTTGGTATGATAGGAAAACAATCTTTCAGTATGTCATATGCACATCTCTTGTGCCAAACGCAGGCATTTCCTCTAATTTCCAGAAGAGCTCAAAGATTATTCATATTCTACATAGTCAGAATTCATCAGGCAAGAGGAGGGGCTGGAGGCTGCAGTATTTGATGTGAAATAATGTATGTGCAATCTACATCTATCTACAGTTTAAAATTATAAATTATAACTGCAATCAGGCTTATAGGAGAAGAAATTGGATCTATTCTTTTCTTCTAATAATCCTGGGCAGGGAAGCAGACAGAATGCCCTGGGAGTTGGACCCTTAGGTCCGATGCACATTTTTGCAGAGATTCTGGAGGAATTTTGTGTGAATGCCTTTCTGGGATTATGAATACAGGCTGTTACAAAAAATGCTCAGTATTGCCTTTGTTTCTTCTGCTTCTGTCTATTACTTCAGCTTCAGCTTCTGTTTATTACTTTGATCTGAGATGACAGGCACAGAAAATGCAACAGTGGGTATTCTCTATGCTGTTATCCACCTCTTGCGGGGGGCATCATGTTAATAGTAACTTTTCTGTAGATTATAATTGCGTAAGTCTAATTACACTAAATGTGATTGCCTACAGGCAGAGATCATTTTTTGCTTACAACTGTATTGTAAGGCTTCTCAAACAGCTTTTTGTTTGTATTTGTCCTGTGGGAAAGACAGCGGAGAGTCTATACGGAGTTCGACTCCTTCTGCGAACAATAAAAGTTATGTACTCAAGGTGTGTTGAAATGTAACCTGTGGTTGCACATGTGAGACAGCGTTTAGAGGCAAACCATGACATGTATCAGTGAGGGCGCTCTGTTGCTTTGGCTTTAGGTGGTGGGGGAGTCAAGAGGAAAACACGATTTGTCACTTGTGATTTTAATAATTCCCAGGAGACATCACTGCAAATTTTAAAAACTCCAGCCTGAGCAAACGGGCAAAAGCAGCCTGGAACAGCAATGCCTTCTCAGCAGAGATTGACTCTAATAGTGGCTACTAGCCAATGCTCCGGTAGGCAGTGCCATCGCTCTTGACGCCCCTACGCAGACCTGACTTCATCAGCTGGTATGGAAGAGAGGGGAAGCATGGATTTTGGAAGAGTGTGTTCAGCAATATTTGAGACTTTCTCTTGTATTTTAGATGCTGGTGGCTATATGTGCCACTGACACGATTATATGGGATCGGGTCAATGTCTAAAAATATCTTCCAACCTCTGTTCTTCAAGATTTGGACACAGTAATACTAGATTAACCAGTAGCAGAGACTTTTTTTCAATGCTTTTTCAATCTATCAAAGAAGTGCTCAGCTCTTGCAACTTGTTGCTATCTCTCCTGATTTCTTCCAGGCCAGCTTATTTATATTTATAAATTCTCTTGCTTAGCCTCCTGATAACAGCATCTGTTTGTGATGGTGAAATTGGTTTGCAGACTGGTTTGCTCAAGACAAGCTGAGTGATTGGAAAAGAGCTTGTTTTGGGAAACTTTTTCTGTTGATGAGTATTTGCTGTAGCTCTACTATGTTTGCACTCATTTAGAAATACATGATAAATGGGACCTCATCTTTCTATACATTTTTAGAACTGGTTTTCTGGCAGAGAGACATTGAGAGAAAATCATTTCTTGTATTCTAGACTTTCTGCAGAAACACAGACCAAAGTTATGTCTTTCTCTAAAGTCTCACACAGCCTTAAACCTTGGGGTTTTAACCCACTAAACCTTTGTATAAAATCTTGATAAATAGACGTTGATAATTCTCAGTCAAATTTCAGAGAGATAGCACCATATAATTTCTGAGTAACACAAATATATGCTGCAAGCAAAACTGAAGTAGCACTTAGCATGCCATGAATAGCTTTCAAAAAAAAAAAACATAACAAATTCGCTGATGTACCTTATGCAGATTTGCTCACATTGTTGCTGCTAAGATATAAAGCAAACATCACACTTTAGCATAAGTACCCTAATTTTAGAATATATTTATGATGGTTTTCCCCTTGATTTTCTTGTAGAGATGATTCCTCAATGTGACTGCAATTCATAGTTCAAATCTTTTGACTTCCCTAGAACATGAATTCAGTTCTTTTCCCCAGGATTTCCACGACCTCTGTCAACAAACAGCCCACAGTTCTCCGTAGACACCAACAGTTTGGTCTTTGATAGTGGATTCGTTTCGGGAAATGGTAAAATGCAAGTTCTGCAGCCTATACCCAAACTAATTCCAAGTTTATGGAGCAGGTATTTACTTAGGCCCTGGGTTTTGTAATGGTCTTCAGTTATGCAATAAGCTTCCACTGGAATGAAGAATTGCTTCAAAGCATCATTTCTCCTGTGCGAGAGGTACTTCTTTGACTAATAATAAGTACACAAAGCAGATATTTTTAAATAGCTTAAAAATAACCCTCTTCCATTTCTTCCAAGTAGAAAAATTGTGTAAGAACATTTTAACTGAAGAAAGCTGGTTGTATCATATAACAGGAGCTTGAAAGGTAGTCAGCTGCTATGGTGATAAGGGCCATGTAAGAATATAAATAGAACAATATAGACACTGTTCTAAAGCTCTGGAAAAGAAGGTCCTTAGTTTCAGAGGATTTGAATCAACCAGAGGTGGAGGGATGCCAAAAACCCAGTCAGAGAAATGGGCCCTTGCGCAGCCCCTCTTAGTGCTGTCCCAGGGGAAGTAAAGCCCCATGGTCAGGAGGTAAAACCCCTTGAGATGAGTCCGTTGGGGTGGCTCTTCCAAGCACCCTCCTGGACTGAGTGGGGTTACTGACTAGGGGTATGGGACACATTGTGGGATGCAGTGGAAGAATGTTTCAGGATTGTGTGGGACTTATTATGGGATCTTTGGAGGAAGAACCAAAGGTGGAGAAAAGGAGGTATCTAGATGACTTGAGGAGGAACAAACGTGGGAAAATAGAAGAATAAGGGCCAGTTATGTGTAAATAGGTTGGTGATGAGTACAGTTCCCAGCCATGCTCTGCACCTGATCAGCGCAGTCTGTCCTGTCCTATTAAACTCCATTTCTAACTATTTTTCTCAGTGAGGAACTCTATTCTGCGTGCATATGCGTGTGTGCGTCTGAGTGCTAGCAATTGGAGTGGGACCACGAATCATGGGGCCCAAGGGGTACAAGGGGGTGTCCGGGGTACCAGCAACTGGAGCAAGGGCGTGCAAGTAAGTGCGTGATCACTAGAGAATGTGGAGCCAAATAAGCTGGTTGGTGAGCGAAGTGACCTTGGAATCAGGCGTGTGTGTGTGTTGTGTGTGAGGGGGTTTGTACCAGCAACTAGAGTGGGGCCACGGACCTTGGAGTCTTGTATGTCCAGGTGCCAGCAATTGGGGAGACCGGGGATCCATGGACAGCTACAGCAAGGACTGAGTGTCTGAGCCCAGCTGCTGGATGGCTTGACATTGTACATATGTTTATGTATGTGCGTGTGTGCGTGTGTGCGTGTGTGTGTGTGTGTGCACACCCCACTGATGGATCTTCCTTCTGGTCAGCCACGGCAGGGAACAGAATGAGGCTGTTGGCGCTGTGTTTGTGTGAGGGCTGTGTATGTCTGTGCAGATCTGTGTGGCTGGACAGTATACATGTGCTGTATATGTGTGTTTGTGCGTGTGTCTGCATGCTCAGCCTTGGAGCTGGTGGGACCTGGGACATGGAGCTGTGGCAGCCTCGCCTCTGTCAGGCTGTCAGATTTGGCCATTTCTCCTGAAAACATATGCTCTGATTCCTGGCTAAACTGCTAGACGCACGCCGATAACCTGCCAGCTTTTCTGAGCTTAAACACTGCATTCAAACAGATTCCTTCACAGGTGGTTTATGCCATGGTGATATCATTCATGTCATAAACCAATCCTCCCAGAATCCCTTCCGGGTCTAGTGTACTCTGATTTACTTTTTAAATGACCCTGTAAGTATATAAGGAGGTGATGTGTCTGCTGTATGTTCCTATCTGTAAACTCTTTTTCCATTGTCTCTTAGCTTGCAGCAGAGATTCAACACAGTTCTCACAAGTGTTCCTGTCATGTTCCTTGCCCGACATCCACGTGGAGCCGAAGGCATTAATTAACTCAGAGAACTTAAACTGCCAGTGATGTCTTTTTGCTTTGTTATGCTGCATTCTCATCCAAACTGAGCATTCCCACTGTAATTAGAGTTTAAACTGTTACATACATTGAAATGCTGGAGTTGGGGCATTGCACAGGTGGTAAGTAGATTTCTATTTTTCATTTCTCCTGAAAATAAGTCTTACAAATGGCTGCAATATTGCCGTTACAATATCCAGTCAAAGACAATATTTATTTTCAACATCTGCCTCATTAGCGCGCTGAGAGTGACAAAAGCAGAATGCTGGAATGGAATATTCACAGTGTTACTAGCCGTAGGAAGCAATACAGTTTATGAGCATTCTTTGTTCTGTTTGTTGTCTTCTACTTAAAAACCTGCAAAGGACTGAAATGTTACTCCGCTACTTGCTGCTTTTCTGTGAAGTGTCATGTGCAGTCAGATATATCTCAAAAAATCTTTGTATCAGATGGGAATTATGCTGCAGCCTTCCTGGGCATTACTATAATATTTATTGACAAGAAGGTTTACTAAAATGACAGATTGGATTTCCTCTGTTTACTATTTAACCCAGTTTATGATCAAAATTCAGTTTTGCCATAGGCTTCAGTGCACAGGATATATAAGTACTTTACTTTAAGCTGTTTTCCTGTATCTACACTATTTCAATTGATATAGAAATATTTAAATATGGATAGCCTAGATTAATAAGTAACAATATATGTAGAACTCTTTCTTTATAATCATGTGATTATTGTCCAAGATATTGTGAGTGAGGTGCTCATGAAACTCCAAGATAGCAGATACATACATAGAAGTAGATAGAGGCAAAGGTAGTTAACAGACATGTAGGATATGATTTGAAAGAAATTTTATAGCTAGATGCCACTGGGAATTTCATAATTAACTTTCATCCCTCTCTTTGTCTGGATGAATATCTGATTGATAGGAGAATTTTTTGAAAGGGAATAGTACAGAGCAATACTATACAGTCACAAGCCGGAAGTGCCTGCAGAAATCATAGACAAACATTCACATTTCCCTTGGCCATGTTGACTGCCTAAGAAGATCCGATTTTCCTTCATTACTGCAGAAATAATATCTCCTGTGATTAATGCCACACTGCTGTGTTGCCCAAATATTTTTACAAAAATGGGGAGGGGAAAGTTTCTTCATTTACTGTTTTGATGAGAAGCTGCCTTTTGTCCTTGAGAGGGAGAAAAAAAAGGAAAAAGGAGAATTTTTTAGTAAGATGCTGCATGGTTGTTTTCAGAATAGTTCAGTTTTATCTTCAGTAGGATTTAGATTTTTTTTTCTATGATTTTTAGTGAGCTTTAGGGTTTCAAGATTATAATCAATAGACTGGGTTGTTGGTGGTTTTGTGATGTTTCTATTTTTCTTAAAGAATTTGCTTGCTTTCATTTTCTTAACAGTGTCCTTGCATGACCTCACAGAGAAAGCAAGAAATAGCCATCTTTAGATCTGTCTACTCTCAGTTGTGCTGTCAATGCACATCTCCAGTTCCTCCAGCCGCAGTTTGATTTTTCCTTTCCCTGTCTCAGTTACTAAATTTTTGTTGGCACTCTGGCTCTGTACAGCTTGAATGACTTGTGTATTCTTTTCCTCTGTAAACTCTGTTTTTTTTTTTAAACGGGTGCCTTATTGTATTAATTGCCAGTATTCTGTGTTCATTCTGTAATAACTTGATTTTTTTCCCAGCAGCTTTCACCTTCTTCACTGTGGTATCCAGTTTATTCCTCGTGACATGATTTGTACATTTTTCACAAGGTAAAGCACTAACTAGAGAGTTACTTCTTTTTCTGCATCACACCTGCTACATTGTTCATCCTTTCCTGTTATTTTAATTGTTAAGGTCTATGTGCTTATAGGCCATCTTTTCCTCTGTTTAGCCTTATCAGGAATACCTAACAGAACCTAATCTTTTTGTCAGTCCTAAAGGAAACACTTTACCATAAATAGTAAAAAATAACTGAGAATAACGGTTGCTTCCAGGTTCCTGAGAGAGCTGTTAAATTTTTCCCGAAGCATAGCATTTCGGGAGAGCCCTGCGGTATACCTGGCAGAGAACTGCTGCCTTCCCACTTCACTGGGGTCTGCATGCCAGCAGGGCTTTTTCATTCACATGTCCTCAAAGCTGAGCTACAGGCTGCATGATCATGCTGAAAAGAGACCGCCAGCGTTATTGGTGAGGACTCTTGAATTCCTGGCTCAGCAGGTCTGGTGAAGATTTCAAGGGTAGGACTTCTATCTATGCAGTGTAGAAGGCTAACATAACTCTGGTCTGCTGTTTGAGTCTCAACACAACATTAAATGGAAATACTGATGATGGACAAGAATATCTTCACTAAGGCTATTCTTCAGGCATCGGTTCTCAAAGGTGTTTAGAAGATGAGCTGACTTGAATATCCAAGAGTTGTTAACGACAAACTCTCCACCCTGCTGCTGCCCAACATCTCTAGATGGTGATCACTATCTGGACAGGTAGTTTATCGCAACTCATCATCGTCATCCAAATGTCATTAGGTTCACAGCAAGTCTTCTTCTAGATATTTTTGCTCTTTGGTGCTGGCAAGATAAGGGAAGAAACCTTTAAAATGTTAAGCAATAATGGATTACAAAGAGACTGCTTCTGGCCTCCCGAGAAAGCTATTAAAGCCAAACAAACAGCAGTTCTGAAAGGCACCTAATTCACATGAGAGTAAAACTTCATTCAGATTCCTGTTATCAGCGTGAATACCGATTATCTGGCTTCCTCTTGCTGTTTTTAAAATCTACCTCCTCAGCTGTGATATTTCTAATCTTGTGATTACTACTAGAATGTTGCTAGAATATGCATGCCCACATTTCCTGGCACCAGATCAAATAATATTAATTCTATTTATGAAAGACAGTAACTCTAGACTACTGCTTTCTGTTATACATATCTTTCTGCATGGGTATATAATACTTTATTCCAGCATTTAAAAATAGGTAATCTCAAAATAAATGTGTAATTTACCACAACATTTTTCTAAAGACATATTTTTATAATGTCTCTGATTATTAAGAAAATTAATGTAAACCAGTAGAGTAAGAAACTTGCAATAAATTGTAATTTAGTATAGAAATTATGAAGATGTTAAGGTTCATAGGAAAATGTCATATAAACAGTTTTGAAGAGCATTGGTATATTTTTAAATCAGAAGCATTTGTCTGATTGATTACAGCGGCCTAACTAACCTCAGCCTACTTAGACTTCATGTTCCCCTTCTGTAGTGTAGTTTTATATTAAAATTTATGAAGAGAAATAAATGCGGGTTTACATCCAGTGCATTTTCATGACAAAGTCTGTCTTCCAACTGTTTTTCAGTTCCTTTTCAAATCAGTACAAGCAGTTCATTACCCAATTTAAAAAATTTTGTAGTGAGTTAACAAATGACAGTAAACCGTCACCGACAGTGAGTTAACCTAAGATCCTGCAATTATACTGTTGATTTTATGGACAGAAAGGGCCAATAAAGTCATCTGCTTTGATCTCATGTGTAACATAAGCCAAAGAATGTCAATCAACAATTTTTGAATATAGCTCATAATTTCAGGTAAATTTACAGCCTCTCTGCTTAAAAGACATCGAGTGCTGATGCAATACTACCATATGAGCCTGCTGGAGTATTTTCTTATTCATTACTGTCTAAAGAGAATGTTAAATTCATTTCTGAAAACATTTTTAATTCAGCCCGAATGATTTAGACTCTAAAAAAAAAATTGACCTAACATTTCTCTAGGCAAGTAATGTCATTTTTTAATAAATCTTTGACTATTGGGGACATTTTAAAGGATAGAACAGATGGGCAACTGGGTAGCTTCACATTATTTAGAATGACATCAGTCTCAGGGAAATAATGAAGTTCGTATGGGGTATAGATATGTGTAAAGAACGTAGGTCATGGGAATAGAATTTGTTTGTCAACTTTTTAAATGTTCCTCTCAAACTAATTTTTTCCTTGAATTACAAAGGTGATAAAGGGAGATTAGTTGACTGTGGAGATGTAATGAAATATTACTTGTATAAGATGCTGAAGTAAATAGTACATGATCTGAAAAAAAGTTAGGACTGTCCAAACTGATGTAGTACATGGTAAATCCACCGAGAACTGGTTAACAAAGGCATCCAAACAGTAGGCGTTAACAGTGAACAGGATCTTTCTGAAGCAAATCCAAAGTAATTTACTTCTAGGCCTGATACTATTCAGTGTTTTCATTCACTTCAAACTAAAATTCAGTCTTTGCTGATAAATATGAGGATATCACAAAGATGAGTAAACTGATACTTAAAAGTGAGGCAGAGGGTGATCTAGAGCATGCTCACTTGTGTGAGATAAGGCTGTATCTCCAAAATCGTGGGCTTATCCTAGATGAAAGTAACTCTAAATGAACAACTCTAGGACCATAGAGAAGCAATAAGTCAACCTGAACTCCTAATGCATCACTCAGTCATTATGATCTCTTATTATACCATGAGCAATTATTCAATATAAATGTAGTTAGGAGCTTGGAAGTTTAGTATTTCCTTTCTCTATAGTATTGGTAAAGCTTATGATAAATCCTTTTGTCTTTGTTAAGAAAAGTAATAAAAATAAAAAATAGGAGGGACAACAGAAAAAGAATGAAATAACTCAAGGTCTGAGAAAATGCCTTATAATGAACCTTAAGGAGTGGGACCTATTTAAGTTTTCTGAAAAAAGACTCAGATGGAAGGCAGGTACCTTAGGTAAGTGTCTTTGTAGGGAGAAATAACAAAAAGAACCATATATTGGCACTTAAAAATAACTGTAAGTGAGAAATAAGTGATACAAAGTCCATTCACTAGGTCAGAGGACAATTGACACAATTTAGCCATGCCTATGCTATTAAATTTTTGGAGCTTCCAATATAGGATGGTGGCATCCAAGTTGCCTATTACTAAACTCCCTCCTTTGTTCTAACTCTTGAAACGTGCCATGGAATTGTATGTTCGTTTTAGTACATTTGGTGAGGCCTGGCTAGCACGCTTCTACTTCAACAAGTTAATGGCATAGGTTATGACATTTCAGGGCCTGTGTTCAGGTACAGATATCATTTAATTTACCATGGAGGGCCTTTTTTTTTTTTTTTTCCAAGATATTGTGCACAAATGTATTGGTCTTTTGGCATAGTTTATTCATAACTTTGAGAAAAATTCTTATGATTATGGAAAAATGTAATTGTGCTTCTACGATGTTCGGAAAAAAAATCAGCAGTTGTCTTAGAAATATGGCTTCGTACTGAAGTAAAATGGAGCTATTTCTAATTTAGGAAAAAAAAAGTTAGAGAGAGATTATAAAATTGCATTCTGTTTAATCCTAAACACACAATTGCACCATAAGTAAATCTGTATTTGAAGAGTATATCATTTCATAAAGAAGTTTCTCAATAATACAAATGACATGGGTAAAAAGAACGAAGGAGTTAAAGACAAGGAATAACTATTTTCAAGGTCTTCCGTTCCTCTTTTTCTCACAGGATAATTAGAGGAATATAATGATTTATAATGATTTGTTATAATTTTATCTGGGGAATTATACTTTTCATGCCTCTTGTTTATATTTGTAATGCTGGAAGAATTTAGACAGATAAACCCTTTTCTGCTATAGAAATGCTCATTTTGTTCTTTTTTAAAACACCACACAACAAAGCAGCATGAAGCTCTGGAAAGCAGGGGGTTAGGCAACATAACGAATGAAAAACTGCTTTAAAGCCAATTTAAGGAAACACACATTTCATAAAATTCTGAGCGGGTTAACTGATTTCAACACATTGTTTTGGCGGCGTTTCATAGGACACAGTAGTCTAAAGTTTACATCATCAGAGCAAAGAAATGGTGCATCTAAATGACTACCTTATGGTAGGTATCACGTTAGGAACAAAATAAACAAAGCTACCATGCTTTCAATAGTGAAAATAAAGCTTAAGTTTGTGCCTGGAAAAGGAATCCTGTTTGTTCTTTCCTAGTGGAGGAAATGGAGAGTATACTGTGCAAGGTAAATTTGGGAAAATTGAAAAAAAAATATCTGAAACCATAGCATTAATCTTTGTACAGGTGCCTCATAAACACAGAAAAATAGCCGATCTTCAAATTTGCTTACAATCTAAGTAGACAATAAGGGAGAAAGGAAGAAAAACATAGAGAAGTTAGTTATGAAGTGTATGATGAAATCAAGAGCAGACCCTAGATACCTTTTCCCATCAATTTCAATCTCCTGTTAACAGGACCGTGGTGTCAGACCATACAAAAACTTACAGAACAACTCCAAGTCTCTCTAAAAATGAGGAACGGAGGTAAAGACATTCTGTGATTTTTAGCAGAACTGCACTTTCAGACTAACTTGTGTCTCAGATCTCAGAAAAAAAGAATCACATGGTTCATGAGAGTCACGAGCCTTTAAGGGGCAGTTTAGGTTCAATTAAAAAGCAATTTAAAAACAAGTGTTGATAATTCTGGCACTGAGCTGGCAATTAAGGTAAATGTCACAGTGTGCAAGGATCGCTTCTATTCGTCATTTAGAATCCATCACTTTTATTCATGCATATGAGATGAATCTTGTCTGCACCGCTGGCTCAGCCTGGGATCACTGACATGTTGACAGGAATTCAACACACTATTTACACAACTAAAACGGTGTTTGGCCAGGATTTTAGATGCACATTTCTTTTATCATCTTATATACCATAGATTCTGTGAAAAACTTCAAGGCTTTAAGGGATCCCAAAGCTGTTTTATGAAGCATATTCAGCGAGGCCTGTGCCTTTCTTCATCAACTACCAAGCAGTTACACACAAGGCTATTTGAAATTCAGAAAAGAAGTATCTGAGTACCTTTGCCTTTAGTAAAGCCAGGATCGCTAGTTGCTCTCTGATCTTATCACTCACATTGTAGTGTGTTTGATCGAAGATAGCGGTGACCTTCTGAACTGCTTGGTAATTAGTGTCATTACGCAGGAGGTGGAAAGCCTAGTTCCTGTCTTGGATTGTGTCACCCCTTCACTCTTGTGCTGCACAAGCTTGAATTAAACCAGTAGGCTATATGGTGTGCTGAATGAGGGTATTCCCCATATGCATCGGAAACTGGAGCGCTGTACAGTCAGGAAGCAGGATTTATGGAGTCAGGAAGAGATGAGAACAGAAGATGTTTTGGTCTATAATAGTGTTTAGGCATTCAGGTAAGACTAGAATGACCCAGAGTGGTATTCTGTCTGGGTAACTAATTACTTTCACAAAATGATCATTTATTGTAAGTTACTTAGCAGTCTAGGGAACAGAATCTCAGTTTCTGACCCCCTGACCAGTGTCTGTGGAAATAGATTACAGAGTCCAGCTTCCTTTTGTACTTTTTCTTTCTGACCCTTGAAATCTTCCATGCTTCTCCGTAGAGTCCTAGCTTTAGTGGGAGACACAGGCAACACGTCAATGCAAAATACGTTATATCCAGATGGTAGACTATTCTCCTGCGAAGCAGGAGTGGTGAGTTCAAAACCCTTTGGAGTATAATCTAATACAGCCTCTACTCTGTGGATCCCATGCCTGCCTAACTCTTGCCTCCTCTCCCTACCCCTTTGTTGTAGTTTTTGGGTTGAATTAGAGAACCCAGTAGTATGCAAGTACATATCTTAACAACCACTAAGTACCAACTGGATCATAGTACTCCAATCAGTGCTAACAATATCATAAGCAGCAACAATCAGTGGAGGGTTTGAGCAGGTCCTGACAAAAATTGTATCTATATAGTCCCTGTAGGGAAAAGATTGCTGAGGATCACCTGCTGCACTGGAGAGGAGCCCAGTGGACAGGCTTTTTGGGAGACCCCTGTTGCTTCTCTTCCCACATGGCTACTGAGGAAACTCTCCCTCCCCCTTTTTTTGTCTCTCACCTTTAGTGTTTATTTTTCAGCAGAAGTAACTTTACAAGGAGAGTTGCTGTATGCCATCAGCTAAGTAGGCCACTAGTGAATCTTTGTGTATGTCTCACAACAGAAGGCAAATACAGACTTAAGCTTTTTAAAGGGAAACTATTTTTCATTTTTAAAGAAACTAAAACCCAAAATATTTCAAATATCATTGGAAGTGTTTCTTAACAGGAACTTCCTCTAGAGACCCAAGCAAAAGAACCTTCCAATACTGTTTCAAATCTGATATTTTTAGAAACATTAGCTTTTGCATCTAGCTCAGTTGAATACATAGGTTAGGTAGTACAGGCTCCTTAGGGATCCTTAAGTTGGAAATAAATATTATGATGGATAGCCAGTGCCTAGTGGGGAAGATGGATAACAACACATAAGTAATGGGTTAGGAAAACTTTCTGAAAAGGCCAGATCTAGCAGATAAAAAAGGCTATGGTTCAACATCATTAACAGAAATGCTTATGAAAAAGAAGTAGTCGCTAGGGAGAAAAGCTGCCTTATTTCAGTTCTTTCAGATTTTGCTAAACAACGTGTTTGAGAAATGTGGAGTAACTGACAACTTAGCACTTGTCAGTAACTAACAACACTGGAACAGGTTGCCCAGAGAGATTGTGGAGTTTCCGTCCACAGGGATACTCAAAAACTGGACACAGTCCTGGGCAACCTGCTTTAGCTGACCATGTTTGTGCAGGGCGGTTGAACCAAATGATCTCCAGAGGTCCCAAATCCAACTATTCCGTGATTCTGTGATGGGGCATTAGCCTCTGAAATCTCACATGAAACACTCAGGACCCAGTTAGTGAAGAGAGGTTGATGGCTAGATGATGCAGGCCCCTATACCCTGAGCCTGCCCTCTGTGAAGAAGTGAGAAAATGAGAAGCCCTGGAAGACTTCCCTTGAGTCCTCTCTCCCCCCACTGCTCTTCCTGCCCTATGTTAGACCCTGTCTGAGGAGCGGGGAAGTTGCCTGAACATGTCAAGAGGTGTGGGTCTGCATTTACTGCAGTAGGTGTGCTGGAGATCTGTGCTTTACTGAGCCCTTTGCTCTCTAAGGGTGATGGGCAGGAAAAGCCATGTGACAAAAGTATTGAGAAAAAGAGGGGAAAAGTCTTCACCAACGTTGTGCACCTAATGCACATTAGATCCCAGTCTGGACAACACTTCTTGCTATTGGTTCCACGAAAGCCTGCCATGTGTATATTTATAAGGTAGCATCATTTTGAAAGTGTCATTTATGATGGCTGATCTGGCTTGGGTGGAGATGTGGAAAGGTGAGTGCCAGACCTATGTGCATGTATGGACATGAATGACAAGGTGCTTGAAAAGATGCTGTCAGATTTGGGACCGTCCAGCATCTGTCTGAATTTTCCCTTGTACTTTCATCTGCTTCTGTCTTGGGAGCTGCTGTCTCATCAGCAGAATTAAACCAAGACCGGGTACACTTCTCATATTGATATGAGAAAGTTGTTTTCAGTTAGAGCATTTAAAAAATCATCTATATCAAAACAAACATTACCATGTTATTTATTGAAATAATTTGACTTAAAGCTGGATTCAGCAACAACATCTGTATCTTCTTCAGCAGTTTAAGTCTAGGATAAATCACTGTAGATAAGCTTGCAAAAATTTCTTTTTCCTTTTCATCATCATTTCTAGGAGGAAGGTCAGACTGCTCCTGCCTTGTAGAAGTGGGAATGAGCACATGTCCCTTCTGAAGTTCTTCCTAGCCCCAGCTTCTATGATACTCTTAATTCCTTCTGGTTTTTATAAATGTGCTTCTAGAGCTGAGGACAGACTAAATATTTTGCATTTTCCTCATTTTTCCTGAAACCGAAAGTCTGTATTTTGGTTTGGTAGGCATCTCGTTCTGTTCTAGAGGCTAGGATGTCAAGAAGATGATGGAAAAATTTCCTCCCTGTGGAACTTAACACATCCCATTTTCTATTGTTTACTTCAAACACAGTATATTAAACTCCCAGCATCAACAGCTGCCTCAAATTTTTATTTATATGAATAAAATATGAAGAAAAGGAAAAAAAAAAAAGTCTTTCTCATCATGCTACTGAAGGAAGAAAACTGAAAATTCTACCAAATGCTAACAGTGTCACAAAATTATTGAATAACTGCTCAAGAATAGGTCTGAAAAACATGGTAAATAGGTGCAATCATGTAAGGCAGAGCTCCGTAAAATGAAAACAAAATATGTATGCATTAGTTCAGTGATGTGAGTGGTATACTTCATGAGAAATGTAAGCAGAATTGCAAAAATTCCTTAAAATGAGGTACAATTATAATTCAAGGCATGCTTTCAAGGATAGAAAAAAAATCCATTTTATACCGAGATTCTTAACCATTTTTTATTAGATTTATTCTTACAGAGCATATGTTGAAGGACTTTAATCTGCCATTTGCTGTGCATCCCTAGGAATCCTTTCCCTGTTATGAACTTCGGCAGCTTGTGAAAACTGATGGTCCAGTGCACTTTTCAGATTTTTTAACAGCCGGCACAGTCAGTCCCAATCTCCTCATTGTCACAGGATTAAACAACTGTTGTAGAACAACAATAGTTTTGTGTCTAAAGTCTGGGACACCCTGTTCATAAACCAATTTTTTGACATCACTGAGCTCCTGCTTCTGTCTGTGCTGCAAATTCCTCACCAACAAATAGGGGTAAATGTGCGCTGGCCTCCCAGACCTGCTCTTATGCTGGATTTATTCTTCCAAGGTGTCTGTAAAGCATAGAGATGAAAGGTGCTGCCCATATGCAAAGCCTGAGCTTGGAGTAAAAACTTTGATGTTTAATATAGACCCTGTATTTCTCAATTTTACTACTCAGATCACAATGAAATTCATGTAAAAATATGCAAGGGGGCAGCAGGGATATGTTAGTTCATTTAGTAGACTGAAAAAAACAAATCATTTTTTCTCCCTGCTGTTTCCACAAGCAATTTTAGGTTTTGCTTTGATGACAGTTCAACTGCAGATGGCCAGATGGGATTCCATTTGCAGTTTGTCAATATACTTTTTAATTTCTCAGCTACTTTACAACGGAAAGTTGAGTCCTAATTTGATGCTTGTAGAAAGGGAATTCACATGTCTATAATGAGTTTTATCAAGGAATTTATCATAATGGAACGGTCAATAAAGATCGCTTGATGAACTTTCACATGACCCCTTTGAGACTGACATATGATATGATAAGCTTTTGGCAGATGAGACAAGTAGGATGACAAAACTTATAAATGCTAGCACAAAGTCAGTGGCTCTGAAAGATTTGTTTCTACATCCTGCGTTCTCAAACCTCTGACTTAAACCAACAGACATGTATGTTCATCTAAAACACTTCAGTGATGAGTAGGTTTTGGCACCATTGCCATTAATATCTTTTTTAAATTCTTTTACCTCTATTCAGTCACCTTGAAGGGAGAAAGAAAATAAACCACAAAACCTAAGGTGACATTTCTAAAAGTTATCAATTCTCTGCATACCAACTTCCCACTATATCCTCCATGTTTTCTACCTACAGATAGGAGTAAAAAGAAAATCTCATGGAAGAATAGTCAGTATTCATCACATTTTGAGTTCTGAAAATGAAATGTCAGAGAGAGTTCTATGGAAATGTCAAGAACACATGGGAAAAAATTTAATGTATTAAGAGCTTGCTTTCATTTGTCTCAGTTTATCTGAATAGCTCCAACTGGAATGCTTTGCCATACATCCCAGCCTAGACTGTTGCAGCTGGTGAAGCTAGTGTGGTTTCTAAAATGAAACCCTGAATACCATGGACATTTGAACATATTCCCGAGTTCAGTTACACACTTTTTTAAAAACAGGCTTTAAATGAGGCAGAAAGTATCCCAGAGGTTTAGCAAGTTTAATGATATGCCATAATGTTCAAAAATTTCTAAAAAAGGATAATCTGCTAATTAGTACCTTTGATGTCCATCCAAAAAGAATTCTGCAGATGGGCGTCGAAAGGAATTTGCATGCCTGTGAGGGTGAAGTAAGTCCCCAATCAAGACTATTTGGATAGACGGACTGATAACTAAAAGAAAATGGAAAAGTACATTAACAATAACAAGAACAAAATCCTGGTTACATAATGTTGGCTTGCAGGAAAAAAAGAAAAAAAAAACAAAAAAAACAGTTTAAAATTGCTCCTGCTAATAAGACAGGAAAAATAGTGAGATATTTGGACCATCATTATACTAGCAAAGGGAAATGACTTCTCACCTCTCAGAAGAGAGAGACACAGCATGTAGCAATTTCTGCAGGGCAGCAATAGAAAAGGGAATATGCTGTAGAGAAACAAGACCAGTTTTCATGGCGATCAGGTGCGTGAAGATACAGAAGATCAGTGGACCAAGAATCTCAGCAGTACTCTCACGTGCCCACACAGGTCAAATCAGACAAAGATTTGGCATGTGGTCTCTGGGCTCCCATCCCAGGTTAATGCTGAATGACCAGTAGGGGCTGACATCTCTAGCAGTGGTCCCCAAATGAATTTTACTCACAAGAGTTTGCAGTGACACAAGTTTCTTCAAAATAAAGAAAACAAGGATTATTTATTCTCAGATTTATAGTCTTACAGTATGTACAGGAAAGCATTACAAGATCAGAAATGTTAATGTTAGCTAAATACCCTTGGTCTAGTCTGCTGAGCATGTGTAAGTTCCTGTTTGCCAAGGTATCCACGGTTCTGGCGTGAGAAGGCAGCTTTCTGTATCTAGAAAAAAATGCTCTGTTTTGGTATTTATTTTGCCCACCTACTCTTTAGCTTCCTGGACACCCAGGGTCAGATTGAAGGTCAAGGATTCCCTCTCATCTTGCTTTTCCAAAGCGTGACAAGCTTAAGTCTTAGCTTGGTGGGATGTGAGCTGGGACATTCCCCAGCTAATGTCTCCTCTGTTTTGTTCCCTAAGGAACCTGAGTCGTTGATATGCCATTTCTACTAGTCTCTTCTAACAAGTTCTTTGGTTTAATACTTTGCATTCAAGTATCACAATAGAATGTGGGTATTATGAGGGTTTTACAGAAGTAAGATACTTAGTTCTCACAAGGACAGATGAATGTTTTTGCTTGGATATTATCTTAACTGTCCCATGCGAAAACATCACAAACCATGATAAAGGACATATTGCAATGTGAGTGTTGACTCTTTTTCAACAGCAGTTGAAGAGAGCTATGTGATTAAGAGAAGAGAGGAAAAACATGTCTATTTATGGTGCAGTGCAGCAGTCAAGTGATATACTTTACACAAAAAAGAAAGAACCACTAAAGTGAAAATATTCCTAGTTTTCCATAGGAGAGTGCCAACTTGTCTACTTGTCTACAGAAGCAGAATTTTCTTGAACCTGGAGCAGGGATATCTGAATTATACCACTAACTCTACTAGACGTTTCCAGTCTTACTTTGAGGAAGAAGAGGCAGACAGTTGACCTTGAACTGTCAATTACACCCAGAAGGATGAGAGTCAAATGCTACCAGATAAGATGGTGAGATTTTATTTTCACTCATTATAGATTTGCCAAAGGACTTGTTCCAAAGCTAGCAAAAATCAAAGGGAAGGCCTTTACGTTCATTGATTACAAAGTTGCCTATGACCTCAGGCTTCAGTTCAACAAATTACTCAGACGCATGCCTAACTGCCATTAAAATCAATTGAGATTGACAGGTTTTAAAGAAGTTCTTAAGATTAAGAATACATTGAAGTACTTCACTGAAACAAGGTTAAACTAGCTGACTACAAAAGTAAATAAGACTGTTAGTTTTGCCTACCCTGAATTGTTCCCAATTTGTAATTTCTTCAGTGCTTTTATTAACTGCAAAACGCTTGATCTCATGCCATGCAACTCACATCATGATCTACACAAGTACAGGCTATAGGAGTAATAAACAGGATTCAGTGCTCTGTTCTGGACCATTCTCAATTATAAATCAGATTATAGGAATTACTAAGGGGTGAATTCATCTACCATCCATTTTTTTTTAAAGATTCATTTTTTTGGATGAGCAGGAGTAGTCCCAGCAAAGTCAATGGAATTTGTCTGTGGAAAAATTGCATTAGTTTGCCCATTCTCTGTTCTGATACCCTATTTTTAAGGGAAGGGCTTTGGATTTAATTTGCTCAGGATATTTAAGAAAAGGGTTAATGATACTGAGTTAGAAAAGTTTTAAATTTAAATATTCAGTTTGTATGAATTTTCTCTTGGGTCATTGATATTCATCTCTCACAGTCTGTGACATTTTATTTGTCCTGGGCTCCGAATAGCTGATGCTTCTTATGTTTTACTTTTCCCTAGCCTGCGAGGTCAGGCAGAGAAGAATTTGGCCACAGTGCACACGTGAAAACCTGGTAATGAGCTCTCCCTCTTTCAGATATGAGTTGTATCACTCTAGGGAATTTACACCTTTTTGTACCAGCAAGGAAGTTTCCCTCTCTGTTACTTTCTCAAGAACAGCTTCTGAGTAGGTCAACACAGTATCTGCATCGACTGCAGTGAACAGGGGAGAAGAATAAAGGTGCTTGGAGGGAGTCTGACAAGAGCTAGGAATATCTTTTTTTTGGCTCTGAAAAATAGATACTCCATCTTGGGGTAGAAGAAGACAGTGATAAAGTCCTTCTCTGGGCAATTTCATCACTTGGGTAGATCTATTTTAAAGGCTACTTTTTGTTTGTTTGCTTGCTTTTTTCCCCCCCCCCCTTAAGTACGGTATAGTTAAATAGAATCTGGTTTTGTTGGAAAACCCTTTCCTTAATGTATTGATAGAGAAGCGTTACCAATATGCTGCTTTAAATTTCTTGAGGGAAAAGTATCATTATACTTTACCAATAAAATCAGTAAAGAAGTGACAAACTACCAGTTTTTAGACAGGTGTTTCCTATTCACTTATCTTCAATGGAAACATTCCTTTAAGTGTACTCTTAGAAGAATCTTGAAGTTATTTCTCAATTTTCACCTTTTATCTTCTTTCATGTTCCATGTTACCCATTACTGCTGCTAAGCTTCCATTTATCACTATTAGAAGAAACAACAAACAATCAAATAATCTGTTAACGTCCCTGGTTCTCATTTTACAAGATTTGCTGGCCAGTGAGTCAGCAACAGAGGCAGCTGTGTTCATTGCTCTTTCCTTTGAAAGTGTAATTTCTCTCTCCCATCCGAGAAAGACTTAGATTTTTGTTCCAGACTTAGCCCTTCAAACAAGATTTTGATGGAGGAACACACAAAAATCTGTAACAAAAGGAAATGGGAAGACATTAATGTCGTCTAGTGATGAGCCAAAATAAAAAATCTATCCCTAGAGAATTCAGTGGTCTTATACTGACCACAAAATAAATACATAGTGAGGAGAAAAAACAGAGCTGGAAGGCAAGTGCATTGACCTTGTCATTAGAACAAGTGCTGCATTGAAATTACTATAAATAGCCAAAATACCCATCTAGGCATAAGAAGACTAGCGGCTAGCTCTTGTCCTCAGTAGCAGTCTTTCTATGTATATTGAGCCTATCTCACTACACTTTAAAATTTTTATTTAAAGTCTAATTTCTTCTTCTTTGGCAGTTAGATCCACTGTGAATATGATAGATAATAGACAGGTTCTTAAACTTGTTTTTGAGTAAAAAGCATAAAGTAGAAATGAATTCCAAAAAGCAGTGATAAAAACATATTATTTTTGCCTCAGAAATGGGACAAGCAGGTAACAAACCTGCCCACTGCTCAGGGATTTGGCCAGACTGCCAACAGATTGGCTTGTTCACATGTTTATTTTTCTAATATTCCAGCCGTTCAGAACACAGAAGGAATGGAACAGAGTGGGAAACTGTCAGAAAGATCACATAGATGGACAGATGAAATCATGATAGGTTTCATCAAAATTTTTTCCATGGAATATTTAGATTATGCTAAATTGTCATTTTTATTGTGAAAAATTGTTCTACTGAAAAAGAAGAAAAGGTCAGCTCTATTGTTAACATTTTATATTCGTTAGCAATTCACAGCAAGCAGGAAATTAGCACCTTTCACAATATTAAATCATGAACCAAGAGAAAAGTATCTGCACTGTTGAATAGTAATTTTTCAATATTTTTTTCCATTAAAATGGTCACTCAGAAGGCCAACTACAGTGCAGAAGGCGATGTAAAATATTCTTATAAAAATAAACAGTGTTTGTTTCTATTTGACTCAACAGTAATTTGAGTTCAACAGTAAAATTCTGGTGTTCACTCAGCTACTTTTTCAGAAAAAAAAGAAGATTTTCTTTACTATAAATAAATGTAAATTTTAAACTTTACTGTCCTCGTTTTTGCTGGTTTTCAATTGGTTTCATTCACAAGAACAAAGAGGAAGTCTGCACTCCGCATTTTTAGCAGAGGGATGAATCTCTATTTGTGCTAAAGTTCACCTTGTTCCAAACTGTCTAACACAGACCTACCTTCCGGCACTGGCTTTAGCTGAACCTGGAGAACAAGGCAGGAGACCTGGAGTGCAGTCAGCACGGGCACAGTCATGGGCATCCCTCTTTGGCTAACTCTTCCTCAGAAGTCCCATGCATCCCTGAGGCAGCAGAGAGGATGCCTAGGACTCTTCCTAGAAGTCTGTTCAGGTGCAGAAAGGCAATTTGTAGCTGCTCAGTCATAAGTTTCTTTGGTGGCAGCAGAGACAGTCAAGATACAGACAGGAGATCCTCTTACCTTGACCCTCTCCCTCACATATGTCCCTATGGAGAAAATAGCTATAGCTGTAGCGTTGAATGAGATTTTTTTTTTTTTTAATCTCTCACTAGTTAGACTCTTCCAAACAGCTTTAATTGTACTGAGTCGGACTCACCCACCGTGAATGGGCCTATGTGGTGTAAAGGAATGAGAATATGACCTAGAGAAATAACTGAATCATCATTCTGATCTGAATGGGCAAGTACTTAAATAGCTTAGTGACATACGTCTGGAAGCTAAGTACCACGGCAGGATGTTCATCAGAATGTTATGCCTTAGCGCGTATGTGACTTAACCTTTTACTGCACTATACCCCTGCTTAGCCTGCTTTGCTCTTTTGCAGTCTTGGATCTCCTTTGACTTGCTCCTTTCCAGTCTGTACCTTTGACAAGATCCTTCATATGTACATCTCTGAAAAGTGCATCGCTTGCTAACATCCTAATGCCTTCTACTAAAAGTTCCACATAACCCACGTATCTCCTAAGATAACTGAAGAAACCATTATGATGGGTCTGTGTCTTTGCTGAAGAGTCTGTCAGGCTTTAACTTTCTGCTTCTGTCCTTTCTATTGGTATAGTACCTGAAATTAGACTTTCAATAGAAGGGGTGAAATTTGTCAGATGAAAACTCTTCTTGAGACAAAATACTGATTTGGGTTGACTGAAATGGCCTTCAAGTTCATTTAATTGTTTCAGCTGGAAAAAACGTTTTTATGTCAAAACATGTTAGCTGAAAAAAAACACTTTTATTTTTTGTTTTGGAAAATATGCTTCAATATTAAATGTATCTAAATTTAATTTTACTAAAGACTGTGAAAGAATAACTTGTATTTCTTCAGTATAAACTATTCCACTTAAGCAATTTCAATGACTTTTTGTTTTCAATATCAAAACCAAACAGAAATTAATTTTGGATCAATCTGAATATTTTCCCTCTGTGGTTTGCCCATTAAAAATAAATGTACTACATTTCTCTAATCGTTATTTCAACAGGCCAATAGCCGGTCTTTTTACTGGTGGTTCTGAAATTGCTTTCTATACCATTGTACTGTAAAACATAACAGCAGCAGGAGGTCTGTTTTGATAAAGGAAGCCTTTCATTACTGACCTGAGCCATATTAGCAATGAAGACCCTACCTTGTGTGCTTCACCACAGAGATGTAAGACAAGGAGGGACCATCACCACGCCCAGGGTCCTCACTATTCCAGGCTGCCATGCAATAGCATTAGTTCGGATGTACACGTCCCCCCTCACCACCACCACACACACAGACTCACTCATCACAAGCCACACAGCATTTCTTGATAACCTTTAAGAGTCAAAATTAACAAAGCCTATAATATGCCATTGGAAGATAAAAGATTAGGCCCCGTATCTGAAGACTCTTCAATACAAGGTCTGTTCTGTCTTTGGTGCACCTTAGAAACGGTCTTGTCCCTGAATTTTTCAAAAGCCATTACTTTTATAATAAAATTCTTTCTCATAATACGAACAGCCTTGATAATCCACTCTTCTATGTAAAAAGTGCAGGGCAGTGTTTCCTAATGCAGCCTTAATATGCTCTTTGGTATGTTCAGACCTCTCTCTTTAGCACACAGAGGTGATCACATTTTCACTGACAAATCCTGTTTTGCAAGCTGAATTTTGTAGATAGAAATAATATGTAATTCATACGACTAACAGATTTTTTCAAGTTAAATGATGTTAACTCACAAAGAAAATTATAAGTTTATTTAAGATTGTTTATGAGTGTGCTTATATAGTAAAACCATTAAAACCATTCACCAAAATGGTTGTATTAGCTCATGGTCTTTGGCATAATGATTTTTGTGTGTTGTATATGTCTTCTTCACTTCCTATTACTGGTTGTCAACAGAGCCCTCATCCACAGGGATAGAGGTGACTTCACAATGCTGTAATAAAGGTGTGGCTGTTTTTATCATTGCTCTTCTTTTTTGCATTTATAAATATATTTATACTTGTTTCATGCATTCCAAGACATCATTTGGGGTGTTTACTAAAGAAAAAACCATTCTTATGTCTTCATAAAAGCAGTTTGTTGATAACAAACAGATTTTAACTAACATTTGGACCATCCACAATTTCAAAAAAACAGATGGAATCAATAATAAATGTTACACAGCACACATAGCTGTTTGCTGTGCAACAGAATATGTCTAACATAACAAATATGCCTAGAGTATAAAACAAGAAGAGAAATGAAAGAAAAGAAAGCAGAGAATGAACTCAAATGAATCAGTTAATAATGTTTACATACTACTATGATGTTTTCTTGGTCCTTACAATCAATAAAAAAATTTCCATGAGAAAAGAATTCAATATAAATGAAATAAACTAGTTCTCACAGTCAAATAAGGGAAAGAATCATGATAAAATATGAATCTGATGATATGAGTAAGCATCTGTGGATCCCTGTCCAAAAATTAAAAAAAATGCTTCTACTTTTGTGTACAATTTTTTTAAATTTAAAGGACAATACCGCAACTTTGAATCTTTGTTCAGGCTTCTTGTTACATTTTGATACACTTGCTGGTAAGGTGATCATCTCCTGTGCACTCTAGACTAGTTTACAGATTTGGAACAGTTCTAATCTCTGGAATCTGATTTCTGTGTTGAAGAGACTCGTGGTTTTGATTCTTTACCATAACAGTGGGCTAAATTCAATTACATGGGTCTGAACTCCTCCCAGCACTTGCAAGTACTTGGAGTGAAGTGTTCAGATTTGACCTACATATAATGTCCAAACTAATTGTCACAGTAACTTGAGAGCTAGGAATTTTTTATGGCTTTTCATGCAAATGACTACTTCACAAGAAAAAGTTATTCAAAGATTGATTTCTGTTTATTGCCAAGTTCGTAGGAACAATATATGAAAGGCTAATAAGTTTTTATAACAGTGTCTTTTCCACAGCCAGAGCTACCACGTCTGTAACTTACACCTCTAACACCTCTGCTGCTTAGTGTAGCCCAAAATCAGCATTAACAATGCCAGATGAAATATATTTTTCCAGTGTCCAATCTTTGCCATATTTATGAAGCTATGACAATGCATATGTTTTAAATCCAAAGTATCCTTCAGATTGTAGAGATAGATAGAATATAGCTGGATTCCTTTTTTACTTTCAGATCTAAATATCTGCTCAGCTTCAGCATCTGAGATTGCCATTACTTTCTAGTAGATATTCAAACAGCCAATTTGAAGAGGCCTAAATTTCCTTCACTTCTCTGTTTTCCCTTAGCAATCTCAGCTATAAATAATTAACATATATATGAAGCTTAAAAACTGTTTGAAACAAGCAGAACTGAATCCATTCGTATAATAACCATATGTAATAATTTGCTGCATTACTCATGATATGAAAATCTAGTCAGATTTGTCATAGGCTAATTTTTCTTGCTCCCACTGCTTTCTTAAAACTCCTCCGTTTTCTTGGCCTAGAGGAGGAAAGTCATATGTACTTTCTGTCTTTAAAACAGTAATATCCTTTGCCATATCCACAGTTAAACACACTATGTATCAAAGTATGTAGGATTAAAGTAGCAGAAACAATCCAATGAAACTTGATTTTTTTAGAGCATCTCTCGAACAGTATACCAGTGAAACGTTGCATTTGTCCTTTCTTTCTAGGCATCAGAATTCCTTTCCTTGATATTTTCTACTTAGGGAAACAGGAACATATGTTTTCCATTCAGGGGCTTCAACAATCACCAATGTCTGGAAAAATTTTTCCAACCGCTAGTAGCTCCTCAAGGTACTGGACTTGTCAGCATTACAGTCAGTATCTGGGCTGCATGCAACAAGTAAACTTCAAAACTTTATGGATATGTACTTAGATAAATGTTTCAGCCGCTTGAAGCTGTCAAGGAAAACAGGTAAGCTGAGCTGTATGGGAGTCCCTTCCCACTTGAAGAACACCCCACAGAAAGAGTAGGTTTGCCCTGCTGTTCCCGGAGAGTTACAAGCTGGAAGCTAAAACACAGACCTGGATCTAGCTCAGTGGAAAAGAAGCAGAATTCTGACCTGAATGCTAATTGCAATTTGGCAAACACTACACTTTACAATCTCTGAGGACCCTAGGTATCCGTTATATACTGCTGCTGCAACCTAATGATTAAAAGTTTAAGGTAGCCCTTAAGTACCTGCTTCATTTTTAAGTGCTCAGGAGTTTCAGGGAAGTCAAGGGTCTAAATTAGATAGTGTACTACGGTAGACCAAAGCAATGGTTCTATATTTTGTTTTAAAGTTAGGCATATATTTTAATATACCGGTATCTTCTAATGTTCTTATTCTTTCTCCTTCAGTGACTCAGAAATAGTATTATATTTTAGGATTTAGAAGGATGAAAGAAACTACATGAAATAAAACTGTACATTTTTTTTTTCTTTCTGTTTAGTAGAGACCCGAAGAACATTGATATTTTTTACTTTAAGCCTTCATTAAACTATAATGATTTTTTTTTCAGTTTAAACCTGAGATGAATAAAATTGACATTTCATTTTTTCACACAGTTTTGTGGAACTAAAACTCCATGGAAAGGGCTGTAAGGTTATGCTTGTTTGGCAGGTTTCTCAGTTGATCATTTTAATTATGTTATTTTACTATTTCAGTGTAATATTTTAAGCTACCATAACATTAAAAAATGTTAAAGTTCTTTTTTTAGATGCTGCTATGACCTTTAAAAATATCTAATCTAGGTATTTAAAGGCTTTATAACTCATGCGCTTATTTTAAAAAGAGTGTAGGAGGATAATCAAAGAAAGTCATTTTATTCTGAGTAAAAAGAGAAGTGAACTAATTCTACATTAGTAAGAATGCTTTTATAGAAATTTGTCCTTCAGTAGCATTGAATAGCTTTGAATATTGAGGTACCGTAACACCACTTTAGTGTCCTTCAAGTTAGCTATATTTCAAGTTAATTATCTGTTCTAAAAGTCCTTCCTATCAGAATTGTTTGTTTTTTTGAGTTATTTTTATGATCCCCACAAAGTTTTCCATCTGCAGCCTTTTATGTTTTGGTGATGTTAAACATGTGCCTGGTCTTAACAACTTCTTTTGTGGGTATATAGCGGGAGATACACCAATGTCTACACTGCCTAGACACACACATTCATACGCTACATCCATGGGACCTACATAGCTGCCGTCAATAGACACGCACACAGGTGTCACATGGAAAAAGTACTGGCCTCGTGTCATTTAAATCACATCGTTCCCCATGAGGTCACACATGCCCTGGGTCTCCACTCACCCTCGTGGGGTCACATGCATCCTGAGTCCCCGTTTGCCCCCATGAGGTCACACATGCCCCATATGCCTGCTTGTCCCTCCGTGAGGTCACGCGTGCCCAGTTTCCCCACTTTTCCCCTCAAAATCACACATGCCCTGGGTCCCCTGCAAAAGCTATAAAAAATAGTAGGATCCAGATGGTAACTTTTCTTCTTTCTATAGTCCTGATAGAAACAAAGCTCAGAAAGCATACAGGAAAAAAAAAAGATTTGACGATAGAAGTAAGTGCCTTCTAGTGTGAAATTTAAAGAGCTCGGTTTTCCACTGGTGAGTACCTTCCTAATGATAAAATATAATGCATTGAAGGACACTTCAGAGGGAGAAGGGAAATACATGAAAACACCTAATGCTAGATGCCGAGCAGTTAGAAGTAAAGCAGACTTCAGTTTTTAAAGAAGTTATATACATGTATATGTATGTATGTATGTATATGCATATTATATATAAAATATACATCATATACATACATACAAACACATATACATATTTATATCATATGCAAAATGAACCTACTGGTGGAAACAAACTTCTGAAAAGAAGACAGTTTTCCGTTGCTTGATGGAAATTCAGAAAGACTAGATGCCTTTTGGAGAGATATTGGGCTGCACAGTTAGGAATTAGAAAATATCTACCAGCCTCCAATGTTTAAGCCTCATTGGACTCCTCTTGTTCTCACATTTGTTAATCTGTGCTCAAAAGATAGGCTTGATACGCAGCGGGAGCATACTGTAATGGTTTTTAATTAGACGTTAGACATGTAATTGGAAGTGAAAACTCATTTTTCTCTTCTGTCAGATTCACGGTGCCTGTCTGCAACACAGCCCACCCTTGGCAAAATGGCCAGGATATCACAGCTCTTGGGACAGGAGTGTGGGTGCACACACTATCTGTGAATGGAGCACCGAAAACCACCTGAAAGGGCATTTGCCCCAAAACAATCTTATTAAAGAGGAAGCCACCTGCCAGCCTGTTAAACAGTGACTAGGAAACTGCAAGGGGATTTTTGAAACAAAAGCTTGAAAAAGAGTATACAAGAAGCATGAAAATTTGTAACAGCAGGGGGGAGAGAAATAGAGAGAAAGAGAGATAGGCAGAGAGCTGGGGGGGTACTCTGGCAGAGCAGCAGCTGCCCCAGTTTGGTGCTGTAGAAGTCACCGCACGGCACCACGACTCCCTTTTTTGCCGCTTTTGCATGATTCCATTATTCCATTGAATGACAGAAGTGCAGTGCAAGTTCATATTGAGTTGTCCACCAAATATGGAAATCTTTTCTGGGTAACTGTTTCCTGAAGTGTCATGGGCAAGACAGTTTGTATAAACAACCTGTAGTGGATCTGGATACTGGTATTTATTTAAGAACCACAGAGATTAGATTTGTTGCCCTACCTGATTACCTCACTCACTTGCCCCCTGCCAATGTTACATTCCCGAAGTCTCAATTTCCCTTCCCAGCAGGGAGGTCTCTGCTGGTCAGGGAAGGTCAGGCAGAAAGTCCTGTTGGTTCCTGCTGTGCAGCTGTTCACAGTTAGTAATTTCAGGTGTTACCAGACAAAGCCCTTGAGCATCCCCAGCATTCATTGTCACACAGCTCCCTGATCTTTGTTTCAACTGGGATCTTCACCTTTTTCTTTGCAAGTGCCCTTCTCCTTCCCAAGACCATGTCTTTCTCCATTTTGGGAACCCTTCTTTTCAGCACTTGCAGAATCCAAGCCACCAATTTTCCCAGTCTAAACAGAAAAGAAAAAAAAAAACTTGCAGAAGCAAATGTTGATTAGCCTTGTAAATGCTGGTTCTGTCCCATGTCTCTTCTTAATCAGAGGATCAAGAATGCGCCAGTTTTGTTTAATCCAGGTATTACCAAGATTTACAATCAGACTGTTATCTGTTGTACCTAGCAATTAGTAGGCTTGTGCTTGAGATTTCAAAAGTTCAGTTTCAGACTTTCACCCACCCACATACATACCCTCAATTATCTGCAGCTTGCTTGCATTCATCGTTTAAGCTTTTTTTTTTTTGCTTATGACACAAGGCACTGCCTATACCCACTATGCGATCAACGTGGCTGGTGTTCTTCATTCTCAGGAACCTAAATTTGCCACTTGCCATCTTTAGATTTCATTTTGTTTAAATAGATGGCTTTCCTAATGCAATCCAAATCACTTTATCTAACCCATCTCACCTTGCCCTAGCCTTCAAAAAGTTCATGTCAAGGGTTCTGTTTGAGACTGCACCTTGTTGTCTCTCTATACATGTCTGTAGCTGAACCATGTGTCTAAGCTGCCATTACTGTTTATAGAGATCTAGTTAATAAAGTCAGTGGAGACTAGACAGCTATTGACTCATGCTACATTTGACATCTTGGTCAGCTGAATTTGCTCTAGACTACTGTGTCTGTGTTGATTATATCTTCATTGACCATAATGAGCGCCTAGACAGCTTTTATGCTTGTGGACAAACTAAATTTAGGTTGGTAAGCTAATTTAAGTTGACACCTAAATTTAGATATCTTGATTTGAATCCTGTCCCACCAGCTTCTTATATCTAATCCCTCTCTAGTCTGGATAGAAATAGGTGCCTCCAGAGGGTGATTCATACCACTTGGTTGAGGATGAAGATTCCATTCTCTCTCTTTCTTTTAGTTGAAGAGAACCTGAAAAGATTATCTGAAGCTACATAGCCAATTTTTAGATAATTAAAATTAGGTGAGTTGGACTCCACTCTGTCATGAAAGCACTGTCCTCTTAATTATTTAATAATTTCTCAGTCAATCAATTATTATCAAAATTTTCAGCAGTAATTTTTATATATACATATTTACATACACATATATATGTCTATTTCTATATTTCCAATACTTCTTGTTATTCAGGCAGTTCTAGGTCCATTTAACATAAAGCAGTATAAACTTTTAAATGTAGGCAGACAGGTAGATTGCACAGACTTGAAAGTCCTCCAAATGCAAACACACTCATCCTGAAGATTATTTGTACTCTTGATAAGCATATTCTGCCCAAGGGGATTTGAACAGGGAATCTGCAAATTGTTCCAGTACAAATCCATAGCCATGCTGTTTCTTCATCTTGTATGATATCCTGATACTAGGAGCGATTAGTATTTTAATTCATAGGACTAGTTAAATGTAAGACTGAAGGCTCTTTGAAAATGCCCCTCGATTTTCCTATGAATCGTGCATTGTACAGAACAAAGCTGTACTAATGAGGTCATTTTTGTTTTTTCTGGTTTTGTTTTGGACATATTTCGCTGTTACTCTTTCCTGAATAGACGTCTTACTGGACAGCATTGTTATTTAGAGCAACTATCATACTAAAAAAAAGACATAAAGCCAAGCATTAAATGGTCCGAGAAGATGAACAATGGTCCTTAAACAGTCACTTCTAAAATGATTGAGTTTCTGCTCATGTATTTAAATTCAGGCTAAAATTTATTTTTAATGCTGTTCTTAAAGAAGCAAGCAATGTCACCTTAGTTCCTACTTTATTCTTGTATAGAATCTCGAGTTGACATATTTAATTTTAATCAGTATTTTATATCTGCTCTCCTTTCTTAAGGAAACATCAGTCCTCTACATACCTAAACAATCTTTTCAGGTTAGCTTAAGGTCAACACCATAAACACAGCAAAGGAAGAAATGCGACCTATATACAGAGCTGGCTCACTACTGATCAGCAGCGTAAGCAGAATTGAGTCTTGCTACTCCAGGGGTGAGGATTAAAGGCCTGATTAGAGCTAGGCCTTCCTCCCAGAGGTTGGAAAATGATGACAGAAAGGGAGAGGAGTAGGGGTGAGGGATAAAGGAAGGTCCTGAAGAGAGAAACTTCTTTCTTTCTTTTTATGAGGAGAATGAGAGAGGTGAAACAGTGACTAATGTGGCTGGCAAGGGTCACAGGGCCCTAGACAGCAACAGCTCGCCTGAGCTTGGACATGCTGAAGCCCTAAACTTTATTTATACAATAGCATATTTCTTCCCATCAGAAGAATGGAAAAATTAAAGTAAAAAGTTTCCTGGGGAGATGACTATGTTATTTTGGCAGTAATGTCTAGTTAGGAAGAGACAAATGTTGTGGTTCCCTGTAGTTTTCACCTCAAATCATTTCTATGTGAAGACATCAAGGTCCTCTTACTAATCAGCTGTAGTTTTAAGTGTCTGTAAATGGATTTGAAACCCAATGTCAAAGATGGAGTTACAGTTTTGAGAAATAATCTCGTGAATGGGAATATAAATAAACTTACAAAATGTTTTGAAGAACTTGAATATTCAGAAATATAGAATTATCAGTGATCTTTTGAAATTATCCAGTTTATAGTGAAATAAATTCTTATTACTTTGAAAAGTGAAAAAAAAAGATTGTGCTGAGAGTTATTTTTAAAAAAATTCAACTAATGATTCCTGATCTTTTTTATTCACAAACTTTGAATTAAACCTGGAGTTTTAAGTGCTTTTAAGAGTTATACCTGTGATTTAGTGCAACGCTCCTTGTTGTGGAAATAATGGAAATTTCAGCTGATTAGTGTGAGGACCTGGAGGTCTTCATGTAGAAGTGATTTGAACTGGATAGACTTCAGGTGAATAGTTCATATCTTTCCTACTCCAGTAATGACTGAGAGTTGATCACAAATAATTACAGAATCACAGAATCACAGAATGGTTGAGGTTGGAAGGGACCTCTGGAGATCATCTAGTCCAGCCTCCCTGCTCAAGCAGGGTCCTCTAGAGCATATTGCCCAGGATTACATCCAGACGGGTTCTCTGAAGTGATAAACAACTCCTGCTGGACATCTTCAGTGAGAATGAAAAATAAACAGATCTTTTCACTCATAGGTAGATTTATTATGCTCTAAGGTGGTATGCTCTGGAAAGCATTGACAACATATTTTAAATAGTGAAATGACTTAATTAATTCTTGTGTTTGTAATGGCCTGAGTTGAAAAAAAGGAGAAGTGAAAGAGAGGAAATGGCTGTTAGGTAGCAGTGTGTATAACGCATTGCTAGTACAAAATATCCAAGGTAGTTTTGTACTAGCCTGAGTAGTGTTCTGCCAGCAAATTACCACAAAACATATCACAGGCCCTCCTGGAAAACATTTTGGACACGTGAAGGAGAAGAAGGAGTCTGGGAACAGTTAGCATGGACTTACTAAGGATAAATCGTGCCTGACCAACCTGATTGCCATCTACAATAAAATGACTTAATTTGTGCATGAGGAGAGAGCGGGAGATGTCCACTACCTTGACTTTCTCAGGGCTTTCATCTCTGTCTCCCGCAACATTCTTGCATCTAAGTTAGTATGTTATGGTCTGGATGGATGGACAACTAGATAGGTAAAAAATGATTGGGCTCAGAGGACAGTAGTTAATGAGTCATACTCTGCCTGGAGGCCAGTAACAAGTGGGGTACTGCAGCAGTCTATCCTTGGACCAGAGGATCTTTTAACATCTTTACCGATGACCTGGAGGAAGTGGCCAAGTATGCCGTCATTAAGCTTGCAGGTGACATTAAATGGGGGGAACCAGTCCCTGTGCTCAAGGGCTGCCATCCTGAGGGACCTACATAGGAATGGGTTCACAGGAACTCTATGAGATTCAGCAAGGAGAAATGCAAAATCCTGTACCTGGGAAGGAATAACACTGCAATGACACAAACTGGGGACTGAGGGGCTGGGGAGCAGCTCTATGGGAAAAGCCCTGGGGGGGCTGGGGAGCAGCTCTACGGGAAAAGCCCTGGGGGACTGGGTGGGCAGTCAATTTCATGAGTCAGCCCTGTGCCTAGGCAGCAATGAAGGCCAGCAGCATCCTGGGCTGCAGAGCAGGAGCATAGCTGGGAGATGAGAGAAGGGATTATCCCCCCCTCTTCAATAGTCTCTACAGTGACCACACCTAGAAATTGCATCCAGTCTGGGACCCCTTCTACAGACAAAACCTTGACAAACTGGGTTGAGTTCAATAAGGGCTCTAGGACAGCAGGGTGCTGGAGCACTCACCCTGTGAGCAGAGGCCCAGGGAGCTGATTTTGTTCTCCTGGGAGAAAGGATGGCTTCGGGGGCACCAAGCAGAAGCCTGCTGTCCCTGTGAGGAGCTCATCAAGAAGATGGGAAAGCAAGAAACAATTGGCATAAGTTGAACCAAGAGGGATTCAGACTGGATATAAGTAAAAGCTTTTTCCCCAGGAGGACAGCCAAGCAGTGGAACAGGTTGCCAAGGGAGGCTGTGCACTTTCTATTCTTGGAGATTTTCAAGATCTGACTGGATAAAGCCCTGAACAAGGTGGTCTAATCCCATAGCTGACCCTGTTTTAAGCAGGAGATGACCTGTAGATCTCCCAAGATCTCTTCCAAATTGAATGATCCTGCAATTCTATGAACTCATGACTGCATTTTATAGCATACACTGAAGTCTCTGTGGCCATAGCTACACAGTTATGTTTACCCATACTAGTTTAAATACTCTTATCTCCTTTTTATTTGTATCTTGATGATGATATAATGTATCTAAAGCTCCAACGAAAACAGAGTCGGATAAGAAGATGAGGATGAACCCCTTCACTTTTCCATTGTTAACTTGCACTGCTTCTGCCTTAAAAAGGCCTGTAGTCCAAATTTTCCAAATATATATAAGGATAGAGGTTCTAAAGTTTGCATATGTTCTAGAAGAGATTGAGTAAGTTCATGGAAGAGGAATCTTTTGGGGTTACTAAATACATAGAAACAGCCTCCATTGCCGGAAGTCCTTGAGCTGAAAAGCAGATGCTGGGAAAACATTAGAGAAAAGTGTCTGCTTGCTTTGTCTACTTGCATCCTCTATATAAGTCTGCTTTGGTTGACTGTTGGAGGCAGGATAGACTTTTAGTCACTAACTCAGGCCATTCTGACAAGCATCTTCAAATTATGAGTGATAATCCTGAAGCAATTTCAGTTTTTGTAGCACACAACTTGAAAGGTACCAGTGGAAAGGGTAGTGTGACTCACCCGAAATTCCCTTTGAACTTACTTTAGTTCTAAATGTGTTTGCAGATATGTATTATGGACGGTATCCAAATCAGAGTATTCAGTGTTCCCAGGCCTGATTATATGAAATCCAAAGTTGAATGCAAACTTGCTCAAAGTCTAACATATTTGGACTCATTTTAATAAATTAAAATGGAGTTGTGACTACTGAGCAATCTCTAGGGCATGCAAGACTATCAAAGTTATATTTCATTTGCAAAAAAAAAAAAAAGTTGTAAGGTATAGGGAATAGGAAAATGAGTGAGAAAGTCAACCCTTTAAAATACAGAATGTGTTAAAAATCAATTCTTCTTTTGCTTTTACCTTGGCAGCTGCCAAGAAAAGAGCTTTACCCAAAGAGAAAAAAGATCATTACTCAGCTCCAGCACTAATATTCTAAGCACAAGTTGTCAAATGTTTGGATGCCATTGGACTATGGAGATTGTGATGGTTTATGAAACGGTCATTATGATAGAAGACTAAATGAAAAAGAGATTCTTAGCACAGATTGTACAAGTGGTAAAGAGAACCACAGAATTAATATTACATAGCAATGAGATAAATTCTCCACAGCTAACAAAGCACACTCTGTTGAAGCTAGTTTGTACTGGATATTTCAACTAACTTTTGTCTGTGAAGGTGATATAGCCCATAAACAAATCTTTCTTTTCATTAGGTACTGCTTTCAGTTCTGTCTTTCCGATGTGCAACTATTTTCTTAAAGACTTTGACTGAAAAAGCCATTCTTTTATTTTTGAAATATTTTACATAATTATTTGGGAACAATGTTAACGAGGCTTAAAGACCTATTTTAGGCATTAGCAGTGCAGTCAGCTTTTCAGTACTGCAATGCAGAAACCCAGCCAACAGTGGACTGAATGATAGTCTCAAATTAGTTAGTTTAAAAAAGCCTTATCAGCATGATATGTACAGTTCAACCGTTCAAAAGAGGTTCCTTTTCTGCTGGGGTAGTCTTCTGAAACATATATTAGGTAATATAGAGCTATAGATTAGTTTCTTGGTTGCTGCATACCCCTTTAGGCTCTGTTGACTTCACTATAGTGACACGCAACTTCTTCAGGTTGGAAAGGTAGATCAGGTTTTTGCTCTGATACATGTCGCCCAAATATAGATTATACGTGGTTTTCTGTTAAGGCAGCTTAATTTGTACTCAACTGTTGTGGTATTTTTTGATTGCAACTGTAAACATATGCTGCATACGTTCAATTTCCTTTCTTTGTAGGGTTTGCTTTCAATAAATTCTAGAAGATACCTTAATCTTTGGGTTGTTCTATTTTTTTTTTTTTTCCTTCCAGTGATCTGCTACTTTTGAGGAAGAAAAGGACTAAATGCAATTTTGAAGAGGAACAAATCACCTGAGTGTGGCACATAACTGAATTATCTGCAGAAAATATTAACAATAGATGCAGTCTTAGATAACATACTTTGTTCTTGTCTTCAAGAAAGATCTTTGGACTGATCTGGATCCTAGAAACTTACCGTTCGTCTTTCTAGTGGCTAGTATTATGGAGTATTTTAATAGGAGTTAAAGGTAAGAGTTTGCATAAATGGAAGTGAATGCACGACATTTATCTCAACTAACCTTGTCCATCTTAAATTAAATGCCTGTCTAAATTTAATCTGCAGTCTAGGAAAACTGAGGGGCATTTCCAAAGCATGATCCAGAGTTTTTTAAGAAGTAGGATGAATTGCTCTGTAGATGTTTTACGTCTTTCAAAGCACCCAGATGAAACTTAGACTAGACTGGGCACCTAACTTTCAGGTGATTAAAGCCAAATGAAGTGAACCTGTCAGTAAGGTCCCTTCTCCTCTGAGGAACATCTGCAAATTCTACTTAAAACAGGTAAGGCTTTAATGCTGTGTTCTGTTTTCTAGTTTGCCTAATGCTAACATCCATGGGTATGAGCTTAACAGAAGGCTTCTCCATGCTGTATGTAAAGATGGAAGCACACTTTAGTGCACTTGGGAACTGAGCAAAATAAAAGCATGAGGCTTCTTGGGTCAACATTCCATGTCAAGAAAGTAATCTTAAATGCGTATGTATTTTAAGTGGAAGTACTTTTGTTTAAATTCACATATATTTCTTAGACAAGGGGGAGTGAAAACTCCTATGCAAATAACCCTTTGGTTAAGAAGTTTTATCCCAATTCTAGAGCCTACTTCCTTTTTTTGTCTCAGGAACTGATTGCAGTCAGAGATTAATTTTGCGATTACTTTCCTGGTCTTACTGTTCATAAACTTGCATAGCAAAACTCAAAATACCATACAAGCCTGAACATTAATTTGCACATTACATGTATAAATATTGTACTAGCTGACAAATACATACTGTGGTTATGATTTATTCAACTGAGCCAAATGGAGGCAAAGATCACTGCAGGACTGATTATCACTATCTTTGCACTTAGAAATTCAGGGACAGGTTTTGTTGAATACGTCCAGTGTCTTAAAAGCATGTAGGACTCAGTGCATAGAATAGTCCTTTTAGACATCTATTTGACAATTATTCACATGTGTTTCTCAAAGTAGGGAATGGACTAAGAACCCTTTCTGCAGCCCTCGAGAGATGACTTACTGTATGCAAAGAGATGATTCACATGAGTTAAAGGCCTGCACAGTACAAGTCAGAGTTGCAGAATCAGGCCTGAAAAAAGTTCGTTTTGCTCAGCAGGCAAATGAATAGCAAGTCTTATGTGTGCAGCTCTTGGGACACTCATATTTCTGTGTCACAAATACCTTCATTAAAGATTAATCATATCTTGTAGTAAAACTGCAGGTCTCTGGCTCCTATCACAAGAGAATTTCCCAGTGGCTTTAAATGAAATTTTGCTGTAAACGTATGCATAATGTCTAGGAGACAGTCTTACAGCCTTTTCTGTTATTTTACATCTTGACATTTTTTAGCCTAAAGCTGATTTGTATCTTTTATGTGAAAATGCCTTTAAATATTTCTGGAAACAAGTAAAGTCAGTATAAAGCAAATTAAAAAAGTGTATATACACACTTCAAATGTTTTAACGGTATCTTTACCGGTTCATTTATGATCATTAGCTATATTTTCCCTGAAAAAGAATCCACTGAGATTAGTGAAAGAACCCCTTTGACTTCAGTGGGCTGCAGCTGAACTATTACAGAATAATCCAGACAGAGATACTACTAAAAATACTCAAGTCTTCTGAATCATCTAAAAGGACCTCTCGGTAGAGGAATCTACAAAATGCAAAATCTCAAAGTGAGCGACCTTGACTGTTAAAAGGTGAAGAGGCCTATTTCCACCCACTGCATCCCCCCTGCCATGTTTACACCTTTCTAACTGCCTTAATCTGCTACTTTATTTCATAATATTATTTTTGCAAGTAAGTAGTTGCTATAGTTGCCATGGTACTGTTTATTCTGCAGTAAGATGGCTAAAGAGGATTGTGAATGGTGGGCAAGAGGTTACTGAACAGCTTTAGAAGATACATGCCTACGTCAGATAGCTTATTTTAAGTACCTCAATTAGGCGTTACCCCTAAGAAGTATGCAACTGGCTCTAGGAGATTATTTCAAAACACCTAAGCTTTATGGGAAAGAGACAGGATCTCCTGAAAAATGAATCACAATACCCTTGGAAGACACCTACCTTTTTCCATTGACTGAATATGGACGCTTTGCATTGCTGAAGTGTATTTTACTGTTTTTTTTATACTGAATGAGGATCATCTGGATTCAATCAATGAGAAACTGTTGATCTGGCAGATGTCTAACTTAAACCTACACAGTTGGTACAACTATCCACTGAGGATGTAACGTGCTGATTTTTTTTTGAGGATAAATATTTTACAAAAAAAAGTCATCCTTTGTATCGCATAGTAGTGGACCAGCAGATTTGCTCAGTTTGAGCTGGAAATCTGGGTTCTGCAGCATCCTCCATCTGAGAAGGTTAGGATTCACACCCAAGTTTTAGCTATCAGTACAAAAGCAAGATTGGAAAGGGAATAATTGTCTTTATTTCACGGGTGAGGGAGGAATCATGGTGGATCCAGCTGGGCAGAAAATGAGCAGGAGATAGATAGGCTGACTCTGCAGCCTATTTATGAAGATGCTTCCAGGCTGTGTTCAGGGAGAAGATGGAGTTCCTAGTTCATAGCACGATGAGAATGCTTATAATTCGCTTATCATGCATATGAATTGTCTCTTTCCGAATCACAGCTTAGATAAAAGCTGATTAATTATTTTCAGAGATCAGGACATCTTTATGTGCATTAGTGGAGGAATACATACCTAGTACGGAACTTTTTTCATTAGAAATTGAAGTAGGTACCTATTGATTTTAGGGGCTACCTAATGCTTGTAATTGGGCAGCATGGACTTCTTTGAGGACTGAGACTTAAGAACATGCTTTACTTTAATTTCAGATTTCAATAATATTACTAAGCTACAGTTCAAGAACCTCTGTTGTTCAGTGCCCTGTTATAACAAGGTATGCACCTTACAAGGAAGTCCGCGGCAGTCAGCTCTCTGTTGAGACGTTCTGTTGGACCTGTACCAAACATGGAAACAAAGATCTTAATTACAACATACAGTTTCTTGGTCTAGTGATGTCCAGAGATAGATTATTTCCAAGGTTTCTTGATGCGCATCTGGTTAAATTAGGTACAGAGTGATATTATTTGCTTTACATAATATATTTCTAGACTACTGTGCGAGTAATGTTTACAGCAAGGCACAATCTTATTTGAATCTTCACTAATTAATAACTTGAGAGTCATTAAATATTTTAATGAGACATAATCAACTGCTATCTGCAATATGGACACATATGGCAACGCAGTACAAAGAAGTAGAAGAAGTGGAAGAAGTACTGTTGTGTAGCCATGGAAACAATGTCACACTCTCTGCCTCTCCCTTTCCCTCTTTTTTACTTTCAGCAAGACTGCACATCATTAGGGTGTCTGCCTCTCCTGACAATGGCAACTTTGCAGTGTCAGTCAGTAAATCTCTGCATCCATTCATGCTGTCAGCACTAACTGATGGAAAGCTTGGTGAAAATGTGAGATGCATACCAAGCAGGTGTCCGTGATGTGACATTCTAGTCACGTATTCTTATGCAACTGCCAATTTTGTGGCTCAATTCGATAAGGAAGAACAAAATAGAACAGGCCTGGCTAGACCCTGTTCCGTTAGTGTGCTTTCTAAAGTTAATTTTAGCACTCATGTAAGTTAAAAGACTGAGAAATGAGACTTAACTGTGTAGAAACATGGGTGGTGCAGTGAACATGAAAAATAAAGCTGTGGCCAAGTCGCAGAGCTCTGGTTAGAAGCGGTTTTGACAGTCCACTGCAATCAGACCTTAATACAGGTGTTTAATTGTCCTAAGCTGGATAGTCATATGCTTGTGAACTGATTCCAAGAAAGAAAATGTTATAACCCTTGAATGTCAGTTGTTCTCAGACAGTTTTCGCCATACGTACTAAGAGCTTTATTTATGCCTTGCAAAAAACCCTGTAATTAAAGAAGCTGAAGCAGAAACAAAGAGAGTGAATAAAAATAGAATGGAACTTTAGTTTAAAAGCACTAAAAGAAAATTTCAGCATGAGCTCTATCCTAAACCGTTTTCACTCAGTTTTAGCTCTAATTAAACTAATTCTGAATGTCTTGTTTAACTCATTCATGGTTAGTACATCTAGGGATTCTAAGAGGGGATGGAACAGCTTGAGTTTATAATAAATTTTCCAAGTATAAAGGAACAAACAGCATACTTACTGCCACTGATTTTTATTTCTTAAGTCCTTTAGCTCCAAAGATGTGTGAGACACAAATGATGGCATGTTTTGAGACAAATAGCAGTTAGAATATTTTCCAATTATCCTATAGAAACAAAAGGAGTGGTTTATGACCTAACTGCTACCTACACAAGTAGAGAGAGATCTGTTCCCTCCTTGGACTGTATGTGCTGCTTCCACTGTGCATGGGGGAAGAATACCTTTTGCAGAACTTGTCTCTACATCATCCACTCTGGGTAAGAGAGGGTCTCCTTAGGAACACGTGTGCTTCCTCAGGACCACATCCTCCTCCCTCAGACCCGGGAGGACGCTAATGACAGAATGTCTGAGTCACCGTCTCCTTCCTGGTCAGCTCCAGGGTCAGCCTGAAATGCTGAGTAACCTGAAAAACTCTTGATTTATCTCAAAACATAAGCCTGTATAAGGTACAGGACACTTGTGATAGATCAGAGCACCCCACATTTCTGCACCTATGAGTTGCAGATCGGTATCTTCTTGTGGCCAAAGGCCAATACGAACAGCGCTACCTTAGATCTTCAAGGGTAAGCGATGATCCAGGAGCAGCTCCCAGGCGGGCAAGGACAGCAGTGCCTCGGGTATCCAGGGCAGGCTGGAGCTGGGCTGGGCAAGCTGCATGTTCTGGTACAATGCAGTGAGGTTTGTCTCTTCCTTTAGGGATTTAGAGTATGTGCCCAGAAAGCAGCCAGCAGCAGAGCTGCACTTTGAACTGCTTGTTCAAAAATGAACATTTAGGGAAGCATTCTCATGTAGCTCTCAGGTGGATCTCCAATACAGACTTCACTGTGAATCTCTGAGATTGGTTTAAAAAATGGGAAATACCAGACAAGCTGTCATCCCGTGGAACCTTTTTATCCTTCTGGCCTGCAAGAGGACCCAGACTCCCATATAAGCGCCTATCCAGCCTATACTTGAACTCCGATGCATATTCCTTAGCAAGTTTCTTAAAATAGAGGACAAAAAAAATCTGCAGATTTAAAAAAAAAGTCTTTCTCAACACCTTTGTCAAACACTCTGATTGCCTTGGGAATCCATTTTTTCTCTCCTATGCTTGTGCCAGTTGGAACAGGCTTTGCACACTTCTGACACCATGTTTGTCACTGAACTTAATTCAAGAAATGCTTCACTTAGCTATCCAGCATAATTTAATTAGTACATTTTTTTTGACAGTTGAAATTTAAATTCTAGGTAGTACACTTTGAGGTGAGGAGGAAGTGTTACCCTTTATATGAGACAGAAGCTGGAATGTATAGAGTTCTACCTAGGGGTGGATGATGGGCTGATTGAGAGCTTATGGGTGAGCATTAAGGAGAAGACTAACATGGCTGATGTTGTTGTAGGTGTTTGCTACAGGCCACCTGATCAGGAAGAAGAAGTAGATTAGGCCCAGTGCATCCTGGATACTATTTCCGCATGAAGGACAAGAAGGTGATTGGGAGTAGTCAGCATGGATTCACAAAGGGCAAATCATGCTTCACCAACCTCAGAGCCTTCTACGATGGAATGACTGCATGGGTGGATAAGGGGAGAGCAGTGGAGGTTGTGCATCTTGACTGCAGTAAGGCTTTTGGCACTGTCTCCCGTCACATCCTCACAGGCAAGTTGATGAAGTCCAGGCTAGAGGAGCAGACAGTGAGGTCGACTGAAAACTGGCTGGACAGCAGAGCTCAGAGAGTTGTGGTCAGTGGCGCAAAGTCGAGTTGGAGGCCGTGTAACTAACAGTGTCCCCCAGGGGTCAATACTGGGTCCAGTCCTGTGCAACTTATTTGTCAGTGACCTGGAGGATGGGACAGAGCGCCTCCTCAGCAAGTTTCCTGGTGGTACAAAACTGGGAGCAGTGCCTGAAGCACCAGAGGGCTGCGCTGCCATTCCGAGGGCCCTCAACAGGCTGATGAGACGGGCAGAGAGGAGCCTCGGGAAGTCCAGGAAAGGCGATGCCGAGTCCTGTGCCCGGGGAGGAGTAGCCCCAGGCGCCAAGACAGGCTGGGGGCTGGCGGTCTGGAAAGCAGCCCTGCGGAGAAGGACCTGGGAGGCCTGGTGGACAGCAAGTGGAGCCTGAGCCAGCAATGTGCCCTTGGGGCCAGGAGGGCCCCTGGTATCCTGGGGTGCACGAGGCAGAGTGTTGCCAGCAGGTGGAGGCAGGTGATCTCATCCCCTCTCCTCAGCCCTGGGGAGGCCACAACTGGAGTGCTGTGTCCAGCGCTGGGCTCCCCAGGACAAGCGAGACGTGGCGCTACTGCAGAGAGTCCAGCAAAGCGTGACTAAGGTGGTGAAGGGACGGGAGCATCTCTCCTGTGAGGAGAAGCTGAGGGAGCTGGGCCTGTTCAGGCTGCAGAAGAGAAGACTGAGGGAGGATCTGATCAATGTATCCAAGTATCTGAAGGGAGGGTGTCAGGAGAATGGACCAAGACTCTTCTCTCTGTTGTCCAGCGTTAGGATGAGAGGCAACGGGCACAAACTGAAGCACAGGAATTTCCATCTGAATGTAAAGAAACCACAGAGACTGTGGAGTCTCCATGCTTCAACATAGTCAAAAGCCATCGTTTAGGGTCCTGTGCAACGTGATCTAAGTGAGCTGGTTTGAGCAGGGTGTTGGACTACATGTTCTCCAGAGGTCCCTTTCGAGCTCAGCTATTCTCTGATTCAGTATGTATGTGTGGTTTCCTCCACTGTAGTTCTGTTTTTACATTTCAGAGCTCAGGGGCTCTATCCCTGGTAGCTATCTTCCTCTCGCTGGCTAGATTTTGAGTCATGACAAACAACAGTCATGACAAACTATTGTTTGTATTATAACATTGATGCAGTCCTTCAAAATCAAATCCACCTCATAAGTGGGCAAAAATAGTTTAAAATTGAAAGATTAGCAGTAATTAGTTCTTGCAAGTTGCAGTTTAGAAGTTCTAGGGTTTTTTGCAAAAAAAAACCCTGAATTTTTTGAGTTTTTGGCCATACTGAAATTTTTATCTGGTTGGAGAAAAGCCTTGTAAAATGGAAAATATATTTGAATGAAAAATACATTTTTCATCTTTTCAGTTCAAATGTTTTTTATTTGCTGAAACATGATGTTTATGAAGTTTAGTTTTAGAACTTCAAAAAAATTATATGTTATTACTTTGAAAATGAGTATTTCCGATGTAAATGCCTACTGTGAAGGCTCAGTAATTTTTCACATGAAAAATTAAAATTAATTCTAATACGAACACAATGACCTTGGAAAGCAGTCACCATATCAGAAGGGAAGGACAGCCCTGTGATTAAAGCATTGGACCGAGACTTAGAGAAATAGGTTCAGCTCTCGAATCTGTTAGAGTCTTTCTTCTTAATTACACAGACTGGAGTTGTGCAGAATAACAAGGAGAAAACTATGGGGGAGCCAGGCATGCTTACAATTTTCAACTATGTAGAAATCCGCAATAGGAAGGAGGTGAATTATTTATTTACCATGGAATGAAGAAGTAGGTGGAAAGAAGTAGTAGTAACAGACTCAAGTATGAGAAAGAATCAGCTTAGATGTAGGGAAAATAGGAAGGATAACAGAAGACAGGAAAAAGTGCCCAAAGAAGTTGTAGAGTTTTCAGGAATACATTAAACATACTCTGTTTGAAATTACCTAGCTATAGCTGATCCTGCTCTAAAAGAATGAATGGCTTAGGCAATGTCTTGAGGTTTCCTTTACCACTCTGAGATCCTGGAGTCAGCTCTAGCTGTGTCTATAATAGGAAGTACTCTGGCAAAGTAGGAGTAGATCAGCAGATTGAGGCAGCTGGACCCTACGTCTACACTGTATGTGGTTTGTGAGGTTGAATATAGACTAAACTTAATATGAACCAAACATTCTCACCATGCCTGCGGATCAGATCTATCTCAAGTTACCAACTATTCCTTCAAACCTGTATAATCCCATTGTGATTTGGAGAGTATTTGATGAGTTGTTGAAGCTCAGCCTCTGCTATAATTTCCTTCAAAAGGAAACTAGTTGGAACATACCAAAACTGCTCTGTAAACTGAATTAATATGAAGTATGGGTGATTGGCTTTCTGACCTTGCTGCTACTCCAAATCAAAATGCTAACATATTTGCAGCCTCTGTTACCTGGAAGCAGATTATCTTGATCGTAAATTAGGCAGGTGCTGCCTTCCCTCAATACCCTGGGCAAGGCACAATGCCAGAGAGAGAGTGTTGCAAGGCACATGCTGCTCACATCATGTGAGCATCCTCACATGAGGGCTGGCTGTGCACAGAGCTCTTTAAGAGGCTTCTACAAAACCTCTTTATAATTTTTTCAAGGGTAAATATACTAAATGCTTATAGCATAATTTGCGTATGATTACTCCATGTTTTTGCCTTTATCTGAGCTATCTCCTCTTTTTTTTTTTACTGAAATAATTGAGAGTTCACTTCATCTGCCATCTGTAAAATGAAGATAACAATAATTCTCCTCTCTGACTAGTTAGAATATAAGCTCTTCAGATTTTCTTCTTATGTTTATGCATGCGCATCATGGTCCACATGGAGAACTTGACTGAGATTTCTGGGTACTCAAATGTACATAATAGACAACAATTTGTGGTGAGTTAAGATGCATCTTACCTAACTTTAGCTATATAAAATGCAGGTGTCTATGTGCAAAGTAGTCCTCTAGATTGTCTTTGCAGTCATTTGAGAACAACTTTGAAAGCATGATTCATTGCATCCTAAGGTAGCCATCTAAAATAGGTGGGATGAATGCAGAACATGTCAGTCCAGACATGGACAGAAGAAACCCAGATGATCAGCTTCAACTAAGATGACACATGTCCGGACAGTGGTGGAGTCAGCTCCAGGGAGATCTTTTGGGATGGTTAGATAGTCATGAGGTTCATAGGTGTGTATTTCTAGTATCATACTACTTAAAGCACCAATACATATTTTTATGTAAATAAAGTCAACTCCCAAGCATATATGCATGGTCAGTTATATCTGTAGAGAAATTATGACTGCTTTCTCTTTTCTCTTTACTTCTCCAGATTTACTATGACAACTGGAATTTTAATAATTTCCTAATATTCATTTTCACCTCCATTCCCCTTTAATATAATTTCAGGTTTTACTTAAAAATTGTCATTTTGCTTATAGCTTTCAGAATAACTAAATTGTCCAGCTCATGTAAATAATTCCTCTACATCATCTCCCTCAAGGACATTCTTTATCTCTCAGAGCAGTTACTATATAAATGATAAAATGACTACAATTACTACGTAACCTGAAAAATGTGCATAGAAATGGGATTGTTTTGATTTCTCTTTCACCAATTAACATTTAAACTTCTTATATTAGGCAACATACCATTCATTCACGAGTCAGAAAAATGTTCAGGTTAGATCCTGATATTCCCAGGAACTTGGTAGCTAAACGTACAGAGCTCAGAGCTGCATCATTTATAGAGCCCTTCCTGTTATTTGCTCAGTTAGGGACTCTGCCACCCTTGGAATTCAGGCATGTACCTCAGTATTTCACTATATGCCACAGATGTCACCTTTAGTGTCACCAGTGGTTCGTAGAAGGTATTTCTCCATTTCCTGACCCTTGTGATATTAGTTTTTCATCAGCTGCATGCAGTTCAACTCCTTTGCACCCATTCGGCACTCCTTGCTTGTTACAGCAGATAGTCTCTTGCCAATGTGTCCCAGAGCTTGACTTTACAGAATTGCCACACTATTAGGTGAGTATGGCCCTTTGTCTGGCTGATTTGAATTGTATCTAATTCCACATAGGTGAAGAAAACTAAAGGGTAAGCAATAATTAATAGTGTCCAAAATTGATAACACAGTTACTGATATTTAAAAGATGAAGAAATGAAACAAAAACAACAGTTAATCTGCTTATGCTAAGGTGACTGCAGAAAGACCTCTCTGTCTCTACACTTTTTTCTCCTGACTAGCTATCTCCGAACACACCGGTAGACAGGATTTGTGCTTTACGCTTACCTTAAACCTCAGGTTTCATCTGTCTGAAGACTTGTCACAGAACACACCAATAAGAAAGACTGCACTAGACAATGTTAATCAGAGAAGACCTCAGACAGAGTCAGCTGAGGTCTCACCTTACCTCTCCCTCTTACTCCTTCCGGCTAAGGGGCATTAGCTCTTTTAGCTAATCTCTCCTTTGAAACATTTCAAAGGATCCAGACAGGTATAATTTTTCAACCTGAAATTCATTCTGTTTCCTCTCTAATCTGAAGACAGTAGGACTTCTAAGTCCTCTTAAATCAGAATAAAAGTTGTTTCTTTTCTTTAAATATGTAAACCTTTAAATATGCAAGACCAGGAGTCATATCCTCTACTTTACTGGCTGCTAAGTAACTCTTTACTACATTGAGTAGCAAAAATCTCCCCTGCCACCTTTGATGGCTGCTTGGCATATTTCAGTTTATACTTTTCATTGAAATTTACAGCTATGTGAATATATACAGTAAAGACATGCAAGGAATCAACATCTGAGCAGCATAACTGTATGCTGTTCATTACTGGCTCCTGACTGACAATGCACATGACTGGTAATAACAATTTTGGGGTGACAGTAGACATGCATGACTGAGTGCCTACTCTTTTAAGTTTATTGTAGCAGTTTGAAGAAGAAATCATCCTAAGTAAATAAAAGTCACATGAGTGGCAATTGCTACTTAGATCTCCAGATATACCTCTGAGACATGATGAGTATTTTAAGGGCTTTCCAAGTAAGAACTTGAACCTAGTGAAGTGCTATCTCTTCATAGAATCAAACTTTTAGATTTATGTATATAAAAATACATATCTCATTTTTCTGATTTTTGTGTTTGTGCTTAAAAATGATTTCTGTGATAGTACTTAAAAAGGCCAAAGTTACATGTGTAAATGATCCAGAGGACTGTGCAATTGCAAGTTCAGTAGCCATTATTATGCCTACAGCTGTAATACGATGAATATATTTTAGGCACACATCTCTGTGCACAATTCGAGGTCATGATTCTTAAGATCTGAAGTAGAAAGTTATTATAAAACCTTTATGAAGGTTCAACATCTCTATTTGTATTGTGATAATTATTTATTTGCTGCATGTTTGCACACCTAGCTTGTTCTTTAAATGCTAGTTTAACCTAGTCAGTAGGTTCAAAAAAAGTAATCCCTGTATGATCACCAAAAATTATTTTCTAGCTCAGCTGTACAGGCCTATGCCTAGATTCCTATGGGAAATTTATAAGGAACTTTTTGTCCAATCAACACTAATTTAAAGAGGCAGTTTTGATAAATGATCTTCAGTAAGCGCCAGGCAAGTATTCACTTAGCCTTTGTATACACTATTGAATTAGAGGTGTTTTTGTCTTTCTTGTGAGATTTTATTTGCCAAGCCATGAAGTTAATAAACTCATCCTTAATAATTTGTGCAATTTCAAGATACTAAGAATCCTCTAAAGTGACAGTATCTAATGTAAAACTTGAAAAAACACTGCTCATTAATAGAGAAAAATCTTTTTTTTAAAGTAAGGCTAGAACTGTGATTAAGGTCAGTTCTTGTGGGTAATTCTCCAAAAACTCATGCTTTAATTCTATCAAATTACATTTTAAATTAAACCAATCAAGCTCTGACAGTCATATATCAGGAAAAATCCTGTTCATCAATGTATATGAACGGTCGAGCTGATCTAGATAAGATTACTTCCATGAGGAGCGTGAATGAAACGCACCCCTTCAGTTTCCATGACACAAAAATCAGTGTTACGTTTTACTGGATTTCTCCACAACAGTTTGGAGGCTGAAGGTTTTAGAAGTATTTAAAACAATATTTGGAAGATTTGGATACATTCTTGAGTGGAAATGTTAACTTCTTAGTTTTTATCTCCAGCCTATGTTTTCTTACAGTAATATCCCAATGCAAAGAGAGGTGTATACAAGCCAACATTTTCATTTAAGAGGAAACCTGGGTAATTTCAGAGGTGATTTTTGCTCTGAATGAATAACAAAGAATTTTCCCATTAAATAGTTGAAACATTTATTTTAGATAGATCAAAAACTTTCTTCCAATTCTCAAGTACTGTTTGTATTATTAAAAAAAAAAATCATTCCAAAACCAAAAATTAATAGATTACATTTCAAAAAATGTCAGAATGGAACCTGTGACACTATAAAAATATTCAATATTTTCCATAGGAAAATATAATCTAAATCAACGTATTTCTTTTTAACTTTCAAATTCAAAGATAAAACAATTTATTTTGGAAAACTGCAGGATAAAAGCCTTTAAAAGAATGAAAGCTCTCTTACACACAAAGAAAACTGGTTCAGGTCACATGACTTTATATTTTTTTTTCCTATGACATTCATTTTATTTGTTTTCTGAACTGCATAGAACAATAATTGTTGTCTATTAATGATTAGATTCTGCTGGTGACCGTTAGATGGTATTAAGCAGTTATGCACAGCGTAAAGGAGCCCTGGGGAAACTCCCTTCCCAGAGGATTCAATTCTCATGAAAAGTATGAGGGCTGTAATAAGACATTTCACGAAAAAGAACACCTCCTGATGCTCAGGGATGCCTACGTGATAATCACTGAGTTTCCAGAAAGGAATTCATGTTCCTGTTGCAGGGAGGATAGATGTGTTGAGAACCTAAATAACAGCCAGAGCATAGTGCACCGGGACTCTTAAGCTGTTAAAGAACAAGTATCAGGTGGAAAAGAGGCAGGTGTGTCATAAATTATGTCCCAGGCTTAAGCTGAGGGATCACCAGATCCTCAGAGCACATTTTTTGCTGCTGATGGTGACTAGGGCTTCCTCCCAAGGTGTGGGAACAATGCGTTCAGACCTATCCAGGACGATGTTGGGGTAAACCTCAGGTTTCCTACTAAGTGCTCTGAGCTCATGACCACTCTGTAAATAATTGCTTCATACCTGAGACATCTGAAGGACTTGAGCAGTCTGGGTGGGGTCTAGGTTTGGGCTCTCCCGATTCGGAGATGTTTTCTGAGTCCTAAAGAGCTTTTAAAAAAAGAGATGGTCACTTAGATCACCACCTCAGCGTTGCAAAGGTGTTAGTTTGGTCTACCTGAAACACAGTTAGTAGCAGATAGATGTTTTTCCTTAAAATCCTCAGTAGGCATGGCAAATTTAAGAGCCTATTTTGACTTGCTTTACTGCATTGTAGCTCTCAGAATGCACTGAACTCATCTATTATTCCTAATTGTTTTCTGATTCCTAAATGTTTTGTTCTTAATTGATCCTCTGGCTCTGGCAGTGTCTTGCAGGCACTGTAGCCACATGAGCTCCTGCTGGAGTAGGTGGGGAGTAATTATCCAGTTTCTAAGGGGAGTGGGAAAGGGAGGAAACTCCCTTCCCACACGAACCAAGTGTAGGCCTGAGTCAAAGCTCATTAAGTCATTTCACCTTTGGATTCAATAAACTCAATTATAACTATAAAGACAACAGTTTTCTAAAATGTGTAGTATTTGGAAGTGACCAGGTTATCAGAACTATGAACATTTTCCCATATCTTTGAGCTGAAATAGTGGAGTTAAAGGGGACAAGAAGGAGGAGAGGAGGAAAATCATAGCAAGGCACAGTATACGCCGAGTTATTGTCACTACTAAATGCTGTTGGTAATGCATTTGGCCAACTATGTGAGCCATGCACTTTGCCCAGTACAGAGTAGAGAGCATCACTCAGCCCCTATGACAAGAGAACTTTCAGTTACTTTATTTTTCTCTTTTAGGCACTTGTGGTGTAGATTTTCTGTGAGCGGGAGTTCAACGCCTACATCATCTTTGTCAGTCAGTCACTGTTAATTTAATTTCAGATGTGTTGAGATAGGCATTAAAATCACCAGGTCCTTCAGGAGAGCTAAGGGAAGGCACCAGCCTGCCAGCACTGTTCATTTCTTTCCAATATCAAAAGAATTGATATGCACCCTGCTTCCAGCAGGTGCATACAGCCAGGGGAGACAGCATGGAACATGGTTATGAAGGGTCCTCTTGCACCTCTCCTGGGAAGCCTGCATGCTTGACTGGCTCTCTGAAATGCCCGTACACCAATGCGTGCAGCATGGGGAATAAGCAGGAAGAGTTAGAGATCTGTGTGCGGTCGCAGGGCCATGATCTCGTTGCAGTGTGGTGGGATAGTTCACATGACTGGGATGCTGTCATGGATGGCTACGTGCTTTTTAGGAAAGACAGGCCAGGAAGGCGAGGTGGTGGAGTGGCCTTTTATGTGAGGGAGCAACTAGAATGTGTGGAGCTCTGCCTCGGGGTGGATGAAGAGCAAGTGGAGAGCCTGTGGGTAAGGATGAAAGGGCAGGCTAACATGGGTGACACTGTTGTGGGGGTCTACCACAGGCTACCTGATCAGGAGGAAGTCATCGATGAGGCTTTCTACCGACAGCTGGAAGTAGCCTCACGATCACAGGCCCTGGTTCTCATGGGAGACTTCCACCACCCTGACATCTGCTGGGAGGAGAGCACAGCTAGGCACAAAATGTCGAGGAGGTTCCTGCAGAGCATTGAGGATAACTTCTTGACCCAGGTGGTGGAGACGCCAACGAGGAGAGGTGCAATGCTAGACCTTGTACTAACAAACAACGAAGGTCTGGTTGGAGAGGTGAAGGTTGGGGGCAGCCTTGGCTGCAGTGACCATGGTGGAGTTCAGGATCCTGCGAGGAGGGAGCAGGGCAATGAGTAGGATTGCGACGCTGGACTTGAGGAGAGCTAACTTTGGCCTCTTCAGGGACCTACTTAGGGGAATCTCGTGGGATAGGGCCCTAGAAGGAAGAGGGGTCCAAGAAAGCTGGTTAATATTCAAGCATCACCTCCTCCAGGCTCAAGATGGGTGCATCCCCCTGAGGAAGAAGTCCAGCAAAGCGGGCAGGAGACCTGCATGGATGAGCAAGGAACTGCTGGCAAAACTCCAGCAGAAGAAGGAAGTGTACAGAATGTGGAAAAGGGGACAGGCCACTTGGGAGGAGTGCAGGGACGTTGTCAGAGCGTGCAGGGATGCGACAATGAAGGCTAAGGCCCATTTGGAATTAAATGTGGCAAGGGATGTCAAGGACAACAAGAAGGGTTTCTTCAAATACATCAGTAGTAAAAGGAAGACTAAGGAAAACGTGGGCCCACTGCTGAATGGGGCGGGTGCCCTGGTAACAAAGGATACAGAGAAGGCAGAGTTATTGAATGCTGCCTTTGCTTCAGCCTTTACTGCTAAGTCAAGTCCTCAGGAATTCCAGACCCTGGGGACAAGAGAGGAAGGCTGGAGAAAGGAAGACTCTCCCATGGTCGAGGAGTATTGGGTTAGAGATCTTTTGTCCAAACTTGACATCCACAAATCCGTGGGCCCCGATGGGATGCACCCACGAGTGCTGAGGCAGCTGGCGGATGTTGTTGCTAGGTCACTCTCCATCATGTTTGAAAGGTCCTGGAGATCAGGAGAGGTGCCCGAGGACTGGAAGAAAGCCAATGTCACGCCAGTCTTCCAAAAGGGCAAGAAGGAGGAGCCAGGAAACTCCAGGCCTGTCAGCCTCCTCTCCATCCCGGGAAAGCTGATGGAACAGCTCCTCTGGAGGTCCTCCCTAAGCATCTGGAGGACAAGAAGGTGATCAGGAGTAGTCAGCATGGATTCATCAGAGGGAAATCATGCTTGGCCAATCTGATAGCCTTTTCTGATTGGAATGCCTGGCTGGGTAGATGAGGGCAGAGCAGTGGATGTTGTCTCCCTGGACTTCAGCCAGGCTTTGGACACTGTCTCCCATCACATCCTCCTAGGTAAGCTCAGGAAGTGTGGGCTAGACGAGTGGACAGTGAGGTGGATTGAGAACTGGCTGGATGGCCGAGCTCCGAGGGTTGTGGTGAATGGCGCAGAGTCAAGTTGGAGGCCTGTAGTTAGCAGTGTCCCCCAGGGGTCAGTCCTGGGTCCAGTCTTGTTCAACGTATTCATCACTGACCTGGAGGAAGGGACAGAGTGCACCCTCAGCAAGTTTGCTGATGAGACTAACCTGGGGGGAGAGGCTGACACACCAGAAGACTGTGCTGCCATTCCGAGGGACGTGGACAGGCTGGAGAGCTGGGCGGAGAGGAACCTTGTGAAGTTCAACCAAGGCAAGTGCAGGGTCCTGCAGCTCGGGAGGAATAAACCCAGGCAGCAGTAGAGGCTGGGGGCGGACCTGCTGGCAAGTAGCTCTGCCGAGAAGGCCCTGGGAGTGCTGGTGGACAACAAGTGGAGCAGGAGGCAGCAGTGTGCCCTTGTGGCCAAGAAGGACAGTGGTCTCCTGGGGTGCATTAGGCAGAGTGTTGCCAGCAGGTCGAGGGAGGTGATCCTGCCCCTCTCCTCAGCCCTGGGGAGGCCTCACCTGGAGTACTGTGTCCAGCATGCTGGGCTCCCCACTACAAGAGAGACATGGCCCTACTGGATTGTCTAGTGGAGGGCTCCAAAGATGAAGAGGGGACGGGAGCATCTCTCCTCTGCAGAAAGGCTGCGAGAGCTGGGCCTGTTGAGCCTGGAGAAGAGAAGACTGAGAGGTGATCTGATCAACGTGTATAAGTATCTGAAGGGGGGGGTGTCGAGAGGGTGAGACCAATCTCCGTGGTGCCCAGCGACAGGACAAGAGGCAATGGGCAGAAACTGAAACACAGGCAGTTCTGTCTGAACCTGAGGAAAAACTTCTTTGCTGTGAGGGTGACAGAGCACTGGCACAGGTTGCCCAGAGAGGTAGTGGAGTCTCCTTCGCCGGAGATATTCAAAAGCTGTCTGGACGTGTTCCTGGGCAATATGCTCTAGAGGACGCTGCTTGAGCAAGGAGGTTGGACCAGATGATCTCCAGAGGTCTCTTCCAACTTAAATGATTCTGTGATTCTGCGATTCTGTGAAATAGCATGGCTATAGAAAAAGATTCAAGGTGTCCATGTTGAACATGGAGGAATGAGGCTCCAGCCCAAAAGTATCCCAGATAAAACCACTGGATACCGTTGTTATCATAGTTTACCATCTTACTTAACACACATGTTAGTGTATTGCCATTAAACTCTGCAACAGCCCCCCCCAAACCTGGGTGAGCTACAACTTAGTACATAAAACTTTGAACATACAGTGGCAACTTCAAGTAACTCTTAAGTTTCCTTACTGTTAAAAACATTCTGTAACCATATTCCTAGTATTAGTTTTGTTTTTGACTGCTAATCACTTGACATATTATACCTGTTTCACAGCTTTCATGTAGGAGTTCTTTGCTGTGATAACATGTGCTAATTATTGCCATATTCAATTAAAAAAATCTGAGGAGACTTTTGTTTCTATCTTCAGTATTCTTAATAAAATATTTACTTTCAAACATTTCCTAGTAATAATCTCATGTCCTAGTGGAATTCTACTGTGCACACAACAGCTGTCTGATACATGAAATGAGTAAAACCTTTTATAGTTGCTCAAAGTAAAGTTTAAGAAACTTCTCAAAGTGAAATAGTGTTAGTTTAATGGAAATAAGCCCTTCTGGAATATATTTCTTTGCGAAAAAATTCAATGTTTTCTACTTTTCTTCATGAATCAAAAGAAATAATATTTTTAAATCTCAGAATTTCCCTGACTATTTTTGGAGAATTGTAACTCCAGAGTGTTAGTTACCTGCGATTAGAGATAATATTTTCTCTTTCTTCATGTAATAATAGGTTAGGTTTACAGGGTAAATACTATTTTTCAAGTTCAAATTCTCTTGCATTTCATCTTTTCTTGTTCTTCAGAAAGCTGCCTATAAACATTTTTTCCCAGAAAACTTCTAAAAAAAGAAATAGAAAAGATGTATGAGAAAAGGGATGGAAAACAAACTTTTCTGTCCACATTGTATAAAATTCTGAAGTTGTTAGTAGATTAAAATTCAATTCTATTTTCTGATGGAACAATTAATTTTATATCCAGAGAAAAATATTTATCTTGCCAGAAGAATGTGCAAGAATAAAGCTTCCTCGGAATGTGGGAGACTGAGCCTTGGCCCCTGGCTCCAGTGCTCGTTTTTTGTCCAGTGGCCTTGATCCCAGTGGGAGCTTGAGAGAATACCTAAAGGCTTGGAAATTCAAGTGTTTATTTGGGGTTTTAGGACCTTCAGAGCAAGTTTCTGGTCTACAGAGCCCACTGGACTCTGACCTATTCCTTGCTGACATACAAATATACCTGAAATCGTAACTTTTTCAGCATGGAGTATGTATTTTTTTTCTTTTTCTTTCTTTTCCTTTTTTTTTTTTTAATTGTGGAAGCTTTACCAGGTGGGAAAGCTGCTTTGTAACTAGTTCTGGTATCATGTTTAAATGCTCAGAATAACTCTCAACACTGAGGTAACAATGGCTACACTGAATCTGCAGAAGTGTCTTTGCAGAATTAGTCCAGTACATTGTGACTTAACCAATAAATGACAGATCCTTGTCCAGTCTCTTCCTATTTTGATGCATTACACAATCGCTTTGCCCTACAGCAAGCACCATAGATTCTAGGAAGCAAATGTGCTCTGTGCTTAGCTATACCGGTCAAATGACAGATGGCCACATGCTGAGATGACCCCAAGATACATGATGCATGACCATTCCAATGTTTTGTGTTTCTAGTGCGGGTGGTTACTGTTCGTGAATTAGTGATCTCCACTGTGCAGTGTTTTTAGCCTCTGTCATCTCTCTTAAGATCTTAGTTCACAGTTCTAGGAAACTAAATTTTCAGACTACTAAGCAGTCCATGCAGGTATGTGCCAGTTGGAGATCTTCTTAGGGAGGGTGAATGAATCTAGGAAAGCAAATGCTTTTGTGGGGAGATATGGTGAAACTATGAGATGAAAAGCAGAAAGAGAAATAATGACTGAAAGACTCCAGCTGCAGGTGCAAAAGGTGCACTGCATCAAAACCACAAATGCAGCCAGTGTCTTGGAAGAACTGAAAACAGTGGCAATCAGGAAAGGAGGGCAGGAGGAACAGGTAGGGAAGAATAAAGTGATTCAGAGAAAAGAATAGTTGTGAAAAGAATAGACCTAGGTATTTTAGTCTTAGGAGAATGCAAGTAAAGGAGACAAACGCCTAAGTTTTGAAGTTAACCTCAGAGTATGCTTAGCCCATTTAAGGCAGCTGAGAAGTGCACATTTCAGAGCTAGCAGTGTTTGACAGGACCCCCGGGGTGCCAGAAAGCTAAGATGCCCTGAGCACTCCTGCTTCGGTACCCGCCTCTCTTCTCAGGCTGCTTTCGGCTGCAAAAAAACAAGAGGGAACCTGGTGCTGCTAAGGACCCTTTTAACTGTATTGGGTTTATACCAACAAAGAACAATGGAGAACACATCCCAACTCCCAGTGAAAATATAGCCCTGGGTATCATTATTATTTCAAGGTTCTCTGTCTTCTAGGGCTGAGAGGAACTTTCACATTTCACTTATCAGTACAAATTAATGGCATTAGATGTGTGAGTCAAACAACAATTCATAAATCTATTTGTATGCTGCTAAATGACATTGTAATTCATCAAATCAAGGGCAAATGGAAAATAGCCAGCCAAGGGTGAGACTGTTTCCTAAGGCTTCTAATATCTTCTATGTACAGATTTGTATTTAAGACAGCACCTTTTTGCTCTGGTACTATTGATGAGCGGGCTGTACAAAGTGAGGTTATCCTCTCATTTGAGCAAAACATTGGGATTTTAAAAATCAACGCAGAATGCACACTGTGGCTTTCGTGAATAGTGCTTGATTTCTCATCCTTCTAAAAAAAAAAGGACAAAAATGGATTAAGCCCTGGTGTAAGGCTGATACACAATCACCCCGGGGTATCTCTGAAGTGGATACTGCTCTGTAACGTACTGTAGATTGCTTTGAACAAAAAACGTAGTTGCTTGTACAATGGCATGTTGCTCGTAACTAAAGTGTCTTTGCAGCATATCTCCTGAATTGTTATATGACACTGGAGGCTTGACTACTTAAACAAAGTATCAGGAAGCAAATGAGGTTAGCTGGTGTAAGGTACACCGTGACAACTGGAAGCTCATATTTTAATAAACTGAGGAAAACTAATTAACATTTATGGTGGGGCAGAAGGGGGTACATATATGTGCTCATGGCAGAGTAGCTAGTATAGTGTTTGCCTGTACTCAAAGTTGCCTCTTTGTCACTGTAAATAATTTTTTTCCCCTTGCAATTACACTTAATTGTGATGGTGCTTTTCTATGTCATAGACAACTGATAATGGCCTTGCATAGCCCACTTGGAGGAAAGATACAGGCTTCCAAGGGGTATTTAGAGAAATTTTTGCCTCAATCTTCAAGGATCCTGTGATCTTTTTAAGAACTATGAGTCCTAGGATTTTTGATCTTGGACTTATTGCAGCCCTGTGGTCACTGATTACCTATAGCTATGACAGTTTTTATCTTTTAACAAGCCTTTAAATGCCTAAGGAATATGGAGCCCCTAAGATTTTTAAGAGCACTAAAAATATTGTACTTCACAGAAATCAAAGTTCACACTATTTTAAGTGGAAAGAAACACTTTCATATTCTTTTGCACTGCTGTAATTCCAGAGAGATTAAACTGAACTCAGTACAGCCACAAACAATTTACTCGTATGAAAATGATGGCTGAATTATATACTAGTAGCTATACTAGCAGAAAAGATGCCTTTATTTGCCTCCAGTATGAATGTGAGTCATTGAGAATGTATGTTGGTTAGTTTTTCAGTGTCCCTGTGGGATAAAATGAAATTGCATTTGTGAAACAGGAGCTTCTGGCAAACAATGCACAATCTTGAAAAAGAGGGGAAAAAATAGCATCAGAATATTACACTCCCAAAGGTGCACAGGATAAATATACCCAGTGCTCAGCGCTTGGAAAACTGATCAGAAAATGTTTCTTATAAAGAGGCTGATTTGTCAAAGTCACTGAGTTGCTATGTTAAAATAAACTTTTATTCCACCATTCAGGAGTGATAGATAAAGAAATTATACACCAAAAAGAACATGAAGACACGACAAAATTTTTATTAATCCAAATAGATCACAGATATGACCAGCCTGATTTTCTGAATTTTCCTTTACATGTTACAAATCACAAAACAAATGATATTTTACGGCAAAAATTCAGCCCAGAGGGAAAGTCCCTAAGTGTAGCTGCAAACTCAAGTGAGCTGTGTAACTATCAGTGCATCTGATGCACTGATACAATTTGGGTTGCTATTTTTGCCATTTTTTTTTTCTGAGCAGAAAATGAAAGGCATAAAATAGAAAAATATTGGATATCACTATGATTGGTTAACAGTGGTCAGATCTTTAAAGCTAAATGGTTTTTAAACTAAATTTACACGTATGTTCTCATACACATTCTATCTATATATCCCATAATTAGTCAAATATAGTATAGGGAGAAAGAAACATAATGATCAAGCTATAGTTTTATCCAGTAATTTCTATGTCTAGTGCGACAATAACTGATAGAACTGGGTGAGAACATAGTTTTTTGGAAAAAATGACACAGAGGTTGAGACTCTGTTATCTACCATGGTAAAAAAATGGGCTACTGCTAAATCAGTGTTTATCGATTTTAAATTCTAATTATTGGAACATAATGATAAATTGCTCATTTGTGGGATAATTCCTAATCATTCTTACATATATGGTTCTCCTTTGTAGTAGTAATCCTGCAGCTATTATCCTGAATAATTTTGATTTTTTTCCCAAGATTTTCACCTGGTGACTATAAGAATAGTTCATAATGTTGAAACCTGAGATTTTTTATTTAGTCATAGCATTTGGTATACTTTTCCATACAAACATCAGTGGTTCAAGGATCTCTTCAGTCCTTTGAATTGCTTTGTGAGAGCATAGTGACAATGGTTTCAAACTCACTTCCATTCCTCTCTACATTTTGCAGTACTAACATTTCTGTTAGCTGTTATTTCAGTTACATGAAACTGCAATTTCCATGTTCTTTAACTTTATCCAACAGCTACGTCTCCTTCTAAGACTTTTAGCGATCTGATCCTGATCACCTATTGTTTTTCGTAAGATCAAAACACCTTATGTAAATCTAAGTACCCTCTATATCGTTAAATTCTACATTAAATTCTCTGGAAAAGCAGAGAATTTAACCAAATATAATCCGCACATGAGTTTAAGGAAACGGTTTCCCAGAGGGGAGTTTGATGAGCACAGATAGAAGCTCTGTGCCGACGGCCATACTAGTAAAATCAGAAACACCTGGGGACATTCCTGGGCATTGCAAACTCTTTTACTAGTGCTAGCCTATGGCTAGAACAAGTTCCTAATCGCTCTTGGCTGGTGCGAACAACTGCTTTCCCAAACAGTTCCCAGGCATGGGTCCACACTCAGAGTGCTCCAGGGACCATTTCTAAACAGATTGTTTGGATGTGGTTAACTGTCTTTCAGAGGCAAAGCATGTGTCCTCAAACAGGTATGGGTCTTCAATGATGTCAGCTGTCCTGGGTGACCAGAAATGTTCCTGAGCAAATTTAGTTCGCTGGTGTAGCAGCAGACTGTTTTTGCAAGCATATTTGCTAGAACCCAACTGAGAGCTAGGGTGTATTTTGGGAGGAAAGGCGGATCATGTGTTCACAGAGACTTTTTAGTTTAATGAAACTTGTCTCTAAAGTCCCATTTTAGATTTTTCTTCTCATAGATGATTCAGAATAGGAACCTCCTCAAATCTTTTCCTGTGTGTCCTTCCCAGATGCTAGCCTCACTTGGCTTCAATTAGTCTTGCTGATGTCCCCATTTATAAAGCTCTTGCTGCTCTGATTCCCCGAGCAATGAGCATTTCCAGCTCCTCATCTTGCTTCTCAGCTTATGGTGGGAGGAACTTCTGTAGGACAGGACCTGTGGAGTAGCTGAACTCTTCCACTCTGGGCTTTCCCTTTTACCTGGAAGGCGTATTCAAATTCCCACTCAGTTTTTAGCCACTCGCCCGTACCGTGTGTGCTTTCTCTTCACAAGGTCAGGTCTTGATGTTTTTTAGTGTTTAGTTTTCATCTGTATTGCAAATTTATGTTTTTTTTCCAGTTAGCTAGTTCCTTCTTTCATCTTCTTTTTCCACTGGCCTTCATTCATTCTTGATACCTCTATTTCAGATATCATGTTTGCTTATATATCTTTACCTGACTGAAAATGATTAAAAATCCTGTTTGCCTCAGGTTGATGATCTGTTCATCATCTTTTGAATGATGCTTCCATTAAGAATTATCCAATCGAGAGGTGATGTTACCATCCTTTCCATCACTGCTGTGTACATTATTCTAGCTCCTGCAAAGTGGTATAATCCACTGGGTTCTTGTAGCTTTTTCCAGTGCCAGCAGTCATACTGAGTTGTGACACCTGATGTTGTTTCAACTGCTGTTGATTCCATTTGCCTTTCAGCCTCAAATCCTTCACAGTAAAGCTATGGATATTTCATAACATCCACGGCATCAGACAATTGCCTATCTCTTTTGAGAAATCACTGGCTGATTTCTCTGCTAGATAAATTCTAATTATTTTGTTAGGGGTGAATTCTGGGTCCTTAAATGGTGTGTTTTTGAATGTTCTTTCCAAAACTCAGTTATGACATTTCCTTTAAGAAGTTTGAGCTGAAATACAACTAGAGAATTCCAGTTAAAAAAAAAAAAAAAAGACAAATTGAGCCACTAAGCTGCTTCTCCCTTCATTACATGCTCTTTCCTCTAATGAATGTTATTTGATCTATTTTTGAAGACTCAGTTATTTGCTTCAACACTAACAATCATGATTGGACAAGGGCTCAGTAATCCTCCTAACCTGCAATACTGACAATATTAAAAGCATTTTAATACAAGATCTTTCAAAATCTCTTCTCCCTTACATTTTTTATTCTTTTTATAACAGAAAAGCAACCTTTCTGCACATAAGTGTCATATTCACTTGTAGACAATCACTGTTCAAATTTCTATAATACCATCTGAAAATTCTGAAATTCTTCTGAATTAACTGAAGAGAAGTTGAAAGCAAATGCATATTTCAGAAAGTTTCTTTTGCTCTTCTTGTTGGTAATTATTGTTTATAATTATGGAATGAAGTCCCCAGATTTAACTTTCACTCTTGTTCCTCACATTCTCAAAGAAGGAGGAGAACTGAATCACTGTAGTCTTAACTTGAATGTACTGGATTAGTTTACTCTACCCATAGCAACTTATGCTGTTCAGAAGGAGGTCAGTCAGAAAGTTTAGTTTTCATCTGTGTTTTTGTTTCTGCCTAACTCACGGCTATTGCACACTGTAAACTTCTTCATATCCTAATAGCTTCTTACAAGAAAGCTGTAAAGAAATGTCTTAAAGGAACAGTTCCTCAACTCCAAAGACTTTAAAAAGCCTCGAGAAATAGTGAGAAAAGAAAGGCAACAGGGATAATGATGACCTGAGAGGACTCAGTCCAAGCTCAGGCACCTTCCCAGGAGGCAGTCGGTTACGTCCATAAGGCTAACTTTCCTGCATATAAGCTGTGCCATGCGTCTAATCTCAAAACCAGAGAACGGTCTCTGTCCTGTTTCATTGAATAGTCAATATAGCTGGGAAACTGACTGCTGTTGTACAGTGCCTAACCTAAACAACTGGCTTCATAATTCCCATGGAAAACTCCAAATGACAATTTTTTTCATTGCCTCTGACAGAAAGTGAAAATGTTATTAAAAGCTGTTTAAAGACATGCTAAAGGGCATTGAGAGCTCTTTACATAAGTAACAGATTTAGGCCAAAAAACTATTTTGGAGCATAAAGTCCTCTGGGATGAGTGTGAAAACTCCTAATAACTGTTTAGATATTAACTTTTTTCCTAGTCGTGGTCTGCAAGTAACTCAAAGAATTTTAAAAATAATGATATTTTCTCCCGCAGGCTCTTCCTTTCTCTCTCCTTTTCTCTCTTTTGGTTCAAATTCTTAAGTTCTTACTGTTACTGTTATCTGGACACTCCCTATTCATTACTAAAAGATGGAACTGTCATTTGTCATATATGGGTTGTTCTTCTGATTCCCTTATTCACTTATGACTTTTGGAAACAAAAAATGTTGTTTAATACAAGTCAGATTATTTTGAACTGCTCAATTTCACTTAAAATAGACACCAGTAAGGTTTGTAGTGGCTTTTATATCCTGCAGGAAATCATTCTTAAGTTTTAGGCCAGTATTAGAGAGATTTCTCGTGTAGGGTCAAACTTTAATCCAGAAGGAAGAACTCAGGACATTGCTAATTCTTGCCTAGGGCTCCAGATTATGTATGTATCTTTTCCTCATTGTTTATTTCAATTTTAAGCTTCTTTTAGTTTTTTTAGTAGCTGACGTTTAGAGTGAATAGTGGTAGTGTATATATGGAGGAGGGTGTTGCTGAATGCCCAGCACTGTAGAATCGTTGTTCATAGATTAAATGCTTTTATGTGCTACCATTCTTAAATTGCTGCTACTACTACTACCAGCAAAACTTCAAACTGATATTTTTTGTTTATAATTCTGTTTACAGCTTTTGAGTGAGATTCCATCTCTTTTTATTTTATTACTTTATTCTCAAGTTTGCAGTTACTGGTGAAGTTCTTATATGTCTCAGAAAAAAAATCCCAAATGTACTTTTCCTGGTAAAAAGAAGGCCTTGTCCAACTAAATCAGCCCCTATTCATTTCTGACTTGGTGAATTCCAGAGGATAAGTGGTTTCATGAGATTTCTGGAAGAATCAATAAATGAAAGGAGTATGATTGAAATGACTTCTTCATTATCTATCTTCCCAATATGAAAGAGATGGGTTTGGTAATCAGATGGGTTTGGTCACATTTTAAATGAGGTATTTCACATAAAAACTTTTCAACACATTTAAGGCAGAAGAGTCCAACTGTTTTGAACTTCAGCACTTGAATTCTAAAGACTTCCAGCTCAGAAGGGATTTCTGTATATCAAAAAGCGGTAACAGAGCAATCTTATTCTTATCTTACTTAGTCTTCTCCATGTGTTTAAAATAGTCCTATAAGACATACAGGTTTCATACTGGAGGCCAAATGTGATTAACCATGGTACATTTGTGATTACAAATTTACTGATATTTGTGCTACAAAACATTTTTAGTTTCTGATGATGAACTGTTAGTTGTGAATTGAAATTCAGATGCGTGAAGTCCCTTCACTGATTTTATATGGGTTTTATCTTACTAAATTTGAGTTAATCAGTGTCTTCCATACCATAAATTTTGTTGTTCATTCATTCATTTACTAAGCCAGCACTCTCTGGACGTTATACCCACCAAAAACATTATTTATTTCTGTTTATTTATTGACATTGTCTAGTAGTTGCAAACCAGAATCCCACTTAATTGGCTACATTAAAACATGGTTTGAAAAGATGATTCCTACATCAAAGACTAGATAACTGGAAGAACTACGACATGGTGCTTGAAATCAATAAAGTTTGTAAGAAATCTCTCACATCAGGATTGTGACAATATGATTTTAAAATGACAGATGTAGTATATTTAATAAAAAGCGAGAAAAAGTGATTCAGTCATCTTTAATTGGTTTGTCCATATGATTTAAACTCTTATCACTTCCTGGCTGGATTTAACAATTTCACACTCCAAGCAGATTAAGGAATTTCCAGACTCCATCCTAATTCGTGCAGCTACATAGATTTTAGTTTTAGCTTTACTTCTGCTGAGCTATGCCTGTCTGCTCAAGTATGGGGATGGTAGAACGTGATGGCCAAAACATGCTGGTTGTTTAAGAGAGGAAAACCTCTAACTGTGATGATGTTTAGTGGAAATCAATTGTAGAAGATCAGTCAATGTCAAAGAAAAAACATTTGGAAACTTTTATTGGAGAACTCTTTCTTTAAGCACAAGTAAGACAGCGTGGATGTTGGCACTTCTTTGTGGGAAGTGTGTTGGCTGGGGACTTCGGCTGTTCAGGAAGATGGCTTTATTTTGGTAATAGAAAATCTGTTCTTTGCTGCTGAAGAGCAAATGGGAAAAAGGAAATTCTGTTGTGACATTGCCGATGATCTAAATATATAGAACAAGGCAGGTGATGACAAATGATAAGTAGTGGATAATAAGAAAACTAATATTCATTATCATGAAAAGTGTGGTCTAAATGCACTTGCAATCTTATTGTGGTCAAGGTTTTTGGAGGTATAGCAGAGATATTTAAAAGAATATACTGCATTATTTTTACAGGAAGTTAGAAGTTCCTTCTGAGTGTGGAGAATGCCATGACAAATATGGGAGGATTTCTTTGGAAATTCAACAAGCAGGGGATGTACATGTGAGAAGCACAAGGCAGATTCAATAAGAGCTAGTGAAAAGTTAATTGTATAATTACAAGTACAGCTTACACTGATGAGATGTAAAAACAGCATATGTTCTTATACTAAAAGTCACTAGGCCAAATTGTGAATTTATCCTAATTTCCTAGTTCTATGTTGATTAAGTGTCTGAAATATTTTAAGATATATTGAGAATAATGGCGAAACAATAAGAAAAATGCATGTATGGAGAAAACGTGTTGAATAGATCATTAGATAACCTTTTAAAAAGTATATTATTTTTGCTGACTATGAGTTTTATGAACATTATTCAGTCACAAGCGGGAGGTCACCGTTGTCAGCACAGGCCCCTCAGGTGGTCTAAAACTGGAAATTCTGTAAAGTTAGGTTTATTCCGTGGTGCAAGTTTCGCTCCTGACCTTAGATCTAGAGATTTTCTTGTGCAGAAGTGAACCACTATGTCTATATTGAGTCCTGAATATCCCGCTTGCGAAAAATCATAATGATGGTTGCATCTAAGTTAAAGTAGTTGGAAAACTCTCCTGATGAAAATAAAATCATATAGAAAACCAAAATCCAAACTGAAAAATGCTAGTTCTTTATTTGTTTCAGCATTGACTATATCTCAGAGCATTTGTCTCACCTTTTTGTTTTTGGAGAGGGCCATCCACTGGAAAAAAAAAAAAAAAGAATGAAATATCATGTGAGAGGCATGATGCCCACTTCTAATGTAGCAATACACGCTGGCTGTTTTCTGAGGTCCAGCTAAGCCTTTGCCATCTAGTACCAGGAAAGTGACGACCACAATAAAGATCCAAAGGCATGAAAGCAGAAATTCAATTTTTTTTATTTTCACTTTTGTTATAACAAAGTGACAACTTCACCTTTATTTTTTCTCTTATTTTTCAGCAGTGCATGTATGTTGGTTACAGGGACAGCACATTAAATAGCTTATTGTTTACTCTGAGGAAACTGTCTTCATGTCATTTAGTTGAATCTTCTGAGCTAAACTTATACTCAGGAATTGCTACGTGGTGAAACCTTTACACCTGTGTTAAGTCAGTGTAAAGATCTGTGTTATTAAGTGAAGAGGGCAAATAAGAACAACAAACTAACAGAGTATAATAACAATAAGATTTAAAGATGAAACATTTAAGTGGGTTCACTGTAGGTACTCAAATTGCTCTGCTTCCTGTACCTAAGTCAAGCTGTGATTATCACCTACTTGGGTGATTTAGCCTCACTAGCTAAACTGGCAAACTGCTTTGATGATTTGTGTTGTTCTGTGTTTCATTAGGCAAACAGAAGTACTAGAGTAATTTGGAGTGTGCTTGGCTAGGTACATATTTCATCATGCTTGTGTACATCTTCTTCCTCTTCATTTGAACTAAGGAAATGAGCTCTAAAGACACTAAGTTTTAATATTACACTAGAATGACCCCAATGCAGAATGTAAATCTCTGTTCATTAAGTGTGGCTGCCAGGAAGACCCCCTGCAGAGTTAGGTGTTAGAGAATGCAAATGAGATGCTTGGGAATTTAAACTGTGGTGCTTTGAAGAGTATGATTTTCTCACTCCTGTACAAATTTGCATAAATTGACAAAGGATTTTCTTAAGCATTTCTCATCATTTAAAAACGTTGAGATTTTTTCTATATAAACATGCTACACCCAGTGTATTTGCGTAATGAAGTTTTTCTTTTGGTAGATTTGTAGATTTATAGATTTAGCATACATTGTCCTCAGGGCATTCTGAGGAGGTTTGTCCAAGTTCACAGGTACCATTTTACACAATCTTTTTTGAAATTAAAGCTACACTTGTAATGACTCAAATTTCCACTTGTTGACAGGTTCTGAGCCCTGAAGTATAACAAGGTTTCCAGACACAGCAGAAAATTTTGGGGAAATGTGAGAAGTCAAGACTAAAGTGAGAGTGAAATGCTACTGCTGCTATAGACAGTGTAGAGTGTGTTACTTGCCTTTCAAGCAGTTTTTTTAAAAAGTGAGTGAACTTAATATGCTGGTTTAGATGACATTACAAACGGTGTTTCTGAAGCTGTACTGAACAAACATATTAGCCTACAGACCTGTAAAGTGAATAGGAAAGGTAAGCCTGGAAATATGAACACTGCACGGTCAGTTTCGGAATTTTTTTCCCCCCTAAGAACGTAGGAAGGATAGTGGAATATTGGAAACCTTATTTCTTATACGCCTGATTGCAAGAAAAGCATATATGCTAGGATTACAACAGCAACTTTTATGTAAGTAGTATTAAGAGGGCATTAGCCCTTGAGGAGAATGGAAAAAAGGCAAAATACTGATTTTGCAGCTCAATAGGTTTTTCATCTAGAAAAAGTACTGCCTGTATTCCTTATATCAAGTGTTTTGGTTTTCCAGGTCAGTTATATATACAAACAATAAATTATTAACAAGGGTAGTTGATTTGCTTTGAATGCAACATTAATTCCTTCAGACTGCTAATTTGTGTTCTAATTAACCAATTAGAGATGCAAACGTTAGCTTCTCTGCTCGGGAGCGGTGGGAGGCAGGGGGGGTTCCCTCTCCAGCCTGCCCTTCTCAGCTGGTTTTGGTGGGGGCTAAGACAGTCAAACTGCAGAGAAGCAGACAGTGTCAAGTAACGGTTCCTGCACCATTTTATTTAATAGTGTTAGTGTAGCCTTAGAGTGAGCAGACTATGTATGGGAATATACGGGATTATAGTTGAAAGGCACCCACTCTCAGGAGAAGGCCACACTGCGCAGTACAATGCAGTGTAGAGGTGCTTGAGCTAGCTGCAGAGTGTTTAACTTCATCTCTGGAAGCAGGATAGATGGCTTAAAGCTGGCTTACATAGTGCTACAATGCATGTCGTTATGCCATAAGCACCTACCGGTGTCATATTGAGGAGACAGTGACCTTTATAATTACCTGAATTACATGTCCGATGAGTTAACTTGTTAATTAACTATGCATTTGGTGAGTGAGGTCAGTTCGTAACCAATCACTGGAATGCTCACTAACATGGTGGTATATTAAGCTAATTTTTTGCAAGCTGTGTATTACAACTGATAAGTATTACACATGCTGTTCTATATAATTACCATTGTATATAGGATAAAGATTGCAAAATCATGTAACTTTAAGAGAGTACTCTGTCCATTGCCTTAGGGAGGAGCTGCAGATTCCCCTGAGGTTGGTACAGCCTTCTGCCAACCTCAGTAGGATATCATTTTGAGTCTGGAGAGCTACTTTCACCAAATGTTCTAGCTTTCTCTGGCTTTTCCAGATTTATTATATTTGTCCAAAACAGTGCCCGGAGTGATCTTGTCAGTGTTCGGATCTGCGCTTCAGTGTGTGCAGTAATAGGACTGAAGCATATGAAGTACGATGTTACAAGATGGGGTACCTTTTTAGTAGACAAGGCGATGGGGTTTCAGTTGCAGGTTTTGGAGGGGCTACATGGAGGCAATGAGCGTGGACTTGATGAAATCTGCAGAATCACTCTGAAAATCTCATTTCTGTCAAAGTGCACTTTCATCTGAAATAATAATGATAAATATATATACTCAAATGTTTCTATATAAGTTAGAGTGGGAGCGAGACATGGAAAGCACAGTTCCCTTCAGTCATTTCTATTTGTCTAGAATTTCCATAGTCATACACTGATGACTCGAGGTGAAACTCAAATGAGTCAGGAATGGTCCTTGCCCACTCGGAGAGGAGTAACAGACCGCACAGATGTCATTTGCTTCATAAGTTTCCAGAGCAGTATCTAAGCACAAAATAGAGTAGAAACCTCTATTCAAGAGTACTGTAAGAAACTTCAGTTCAGCACATACATATTTGGTTTAAGTCTTATACTAGATAGCAGCTGTGGTCCATGTCCGGCCTTTCCTACCCCTGTAACTTGAAATGACCATCTAAAAATTCTGCATGAAACTATGCTTCCTGATTGTGCTGTTCTTGAAATGGTGTGGAACTGCTTTGTAAAGTAATGCTGGGGCCTTGTTTTTGTTCCATTTCTCCAAAATTTAAGTAAATCATATTTGGTCTTTCTTACAAACATCTGATGCTTCAGGTATCCTTTGTTCAACATTTTATTGAGAAGATCTTAATCCTTTGTTCAACATTTTATTGAGAAGATCTTAAAATGGAGGATTAGGAAAACAGTCTCCAGAAGTGGGTAATAATCAGATGTTAGAGAAATATCTTGTGAGGATATTAAATGAAAAGGAAATGTAGCCACTTTCTTTTTTTTTTTTTAAGAAATAGAACAGAGTGAATCCAGCTTGTTTTTGTAATAATAGAATATCTTAATTTGGAAGAAACTTTAGAGGTCATTGGGCCCAAATCTCTTATGAGAGTAGAATCAACTTTGCAGTTAGATCCAGCTTCAGATTTGCTTAGGGCCTTGTGAAACTGAGTTTTGAACACCACTAAGCATAGAGATCCCTACAGAAATAGGTCATATAGCCCAGAGGAGACCCAGAGCCGAATGCTGTGTCTTGTGAGAGTGGCCACACCTTCTATTTGTATCTATTTCTTTTAAGTAGAAATAGAAGATGAAAGATGCAGAATTATATAGTAGTTCTTCCTCTTTTTTCCTCTAAAACAGTTGCTCCGGAAAAATCTAGAATGTTATACTGGATCACAATTAATTTCAGAGAAAAAAACTGTTGTATTTTGAAGTTTTGTACTTGGCAATATTCATTAGGTTTATTGCCATCCAGGTCAAGGCAGCTGCTGCCTGAATAGGGCTATTACAATATTCTAATACTATTTGACAGTGTTGCAGATCTTGTAATAGTTGTATTATAACCATGATAGCTGAAGAATATAGCCGTGGGAATCTTTTAGAGTTAGTATCTTCTATTAGACCAGCTGATACAGCTGGTGCATCTGGTGGAAACAAAACAAAAATAGACTCGGTTTTCAGGCACAAGACCTTGCTCCATCTTTGCTAACCTCAAAAGAAATTGCATTGACATGGGAAAATATGTCAGCCAATAACTTTGTTCTGGTAAAGTTTGAAAGCGTGGATCAATATCTTCAGTGTGAGAGTCTCATAACAAGTCGCAGTTAGCTAAAAGTAAGCCAAAAGAAAGTACAAACAAAACAATAAAACCAAGACCAATACCTTAAAGCCAGAAAAATGAGAGAACCTCATCATTAAGAAACTTCCATATTTAAAAGCATGGAAATTCTCCGAAACACCATTACTGACCTGCTAGAAATGCCCTTCAGAAACAAAGTCGTCTGAAGTGTAAATATTTCTTGGCACAGCAAAAATTATTGATCTAATTTGCATTTTCTGGTTTTGGATAGTTAAGGGCTGAATTTATGCTGCATGGAATAAATTGAATGATTCATCACTTGTGAAAATGCTGAAGTTCTGTAGACCTATAGGAAGGACTCAGTAGAGTCTAAATGACGAAGAACTAAATTATTACACACCTGTTCCATTCCAAATGACATTTTTTTTTTCCTAATATCTTCTACAGGCAAAATTAGAAAGCCTGACCTCATACAGTCTGTTGATTCAGCTAAAATTAATGTATTTCCATTTACCTATGAATATACTTACTACTTTATCTATTTCTAATAAATATTTTGAGCTTTATTCATCTTGATTGATAGTCTTTTACTATATAATAAGACAGTCTCAAATGGACAGTCCACTTGAAATCAAACCTAGCTAGTAGTTTTGATGATAACAGGAAAATGGGTATGTGCTTAACAGCCTAGACATTACAACAGAGACTGCTCTGTTAGGAGACTTGGATGTCACTGTTATCCTTCAGTTTTACCCAACCTAATCTTCAGTAACAAATTCAAGCTGGTACAATTAAGCTTGTAGAATGATGTGTTAATTTGCTGCTGATACAGACCTAAGAATATCCTTTCCTTTCACAGTTGGGAACTGTGCTTGAGGAGGGTTTCTTTTTCACTTCCTGCACTGGTGCAGTGCACAAAGCGTTTACTCAAGATTATGCCTATGAGCAGAATCTCCACACAGCTGTTAACCATTCACATTAAAGTTGGGAAAAAATTTAGTCAGTGGGCAGCCTGAGTAATTCTGCTGGCAATTATTTACATGATCCAGAATAAAAAGCCAGGAGTTCAGGCTTCTAATTTATGTATAACTCATAGGACAAAAGTTGGGAAGATAAACTTCCCCGAGACATGTACTTGCAAGACAGTTCATCACAATATTTAAGTTTGACGTCCAAAGTCGGTGATACAAATACCGATGAATAGCATGAGTATAGGTGACAGTATTTACTCTTAAATCAATAAATGTAGGTATGGACTTTTCAGAATCAGAGAATGGTTGTGATTGGAAGGGATCTTTAGAGATCAACAAGTCTAACCTCCCTGCTTAAGCAGGTTTATCTACATCAGCTGGCCCAGGATCTTGTCCAGATGGCTTTTGAATATCTCCATCGAAGGAGACTCCACAACCTCTCTGAGCAGCGTGTTCCAGTGCTCAGTCACCCTCACTGTAAAGACCTTTTTCCTCATGTTCAGATGGAAATTCCTGTGCTTCAGTTTGTGCCTGTTGCCTCTCATCCTAACGCTGGACAACAGAGAGAAGAGTCTTGGTCCATCCTCCTGACACCCTCCCTTCAGATACTTGGGTACATTGATCAGATCCTCCCTCAGTCTTCTCTTCTGCAGCCTGAACAGGCCCAGCTCCCTCAGCTTCTCCTCACAGGAGAGATGCTCCCGTCCCTTCACCACCTTAGTCACGCTTTGCTGGACTCTCTGCAGTAGCGCCACGTCTCGCTTGTCCTGGGGAGCCCAGCGCTGGACACAGCACTCCAGTTGTGGCCTCCCCAGGGCTGAGGAGAGGGGATGAGATCACCTGCCTCCACCTGCTGGCAACACTCTGCCTCGTGCACCCCAGGATACCAGGGGCCCTCCTGGCCCCAAGGGCACATTGCTGGCTCAGGCTCCACTTGCTGTCCACCAGGCCTCCCAGGTCCTTCTCCGCAGGGCTGCTTTCCAGACCGCCAGCCCCCAGCCTGTCTTGGCGCCTGGGGCTACTCCTCCCCGGGCACAGGACTCGGCATCGCCTTTCCTGGACTTCCCGAGGCTCCTCTCTGCCCGTCTCATCAGCCTGTTGAGGGCCCTCGGAATGGCAGCGCAGCCCTCTGGTGCTTCAGGCACTGCTCCCAGTTTTGTACCACCAGGAAACTTGCTGAGGAGGCGCTCTGTCCCATCCTCCAGGTCACTGACAAATAAGTTGCACAGGACTGGACCCAGTATTGACCCCTGGGGGACACTGTTAGTTACACGGCCTCCAACTCGACTTTGCGCCACTGACCACAACTCTCTGAGCTCTGCTGTCCAGCCAGTTTTCAGTCGACCTCACTGTCTGCTCCTCTAGCCTGGACTTCATCAACTTGCCTGTGAGGATGTGACGGGAGACAGTGCCAAAAGCCTTACTGCAGTCAAGATGCACAACCTCCACTGCTCTCCCCTTATCCACCCATGCAGTCATTCCATCGTAGAAGGCTCTGAGGTTGGTGAAGCATGATTTGCCCTTTGTGAATCCATGCTGACTACTCCCAATCACCTTCTTGTCCTTCATGCGGAAATGGTATCCAGGATGCACTGTTCCATCAGCATTCCAGGGATCAAGGTGAGGCTCTGACTTGAGTGACATTGTCTTTCTTCCATTCCTCGGGCATGTCTTGCAATCACCACGAACTTTCAGAGATGATTGAGAGTGGCCTTGCAATGACCTCAATAAGCTCCGTAGCTTTTGTGGGTGCATCCTATCAAGTCTATAGACTTAGGTATGTCCAGTTTGCTTAAATGATCCCTAACATGATCTTCCTTCACCAAAGGAAAGTTCTCCCTTTTCCAGGCTTTCTTCCTGATCTGTGGGTCCTCGGATTCCTAAAGGCCAGCCTTATCAGTAAAGACTGAAGTAAAGAAGGCATTCTGTACCTCAGGTCGTCTGCCCCTTTCAGCAGTGCAATGAGGGGAAAGAAACAGGAGAGATTTGTTTAATACTAATAAACTTACACATACATATGTTTGTTTTGCTTCCCCTGCACTTTCACCAATAGGAGTTGAAAAATTCATAAGCCTATTTTCACGTGTGTATAGATACTCAAACAATATCCCTATGCACATGCACATATTGAGGCATGTGTATGAATACTGAAAATTTGCACATAAATTGGAGTTACTATGTGTTATATTTTACTTAGGCATTTACCTGTTTTGTTTTTGGCTTTCCATCTGTTCTTGTTTTGCGGAATCAAAATTAATCTGGCTTCTTTCTTCTCATTTTCATTCAGTACCCGCTTCGTCCCTCTGACAGACCTTTCTGATAAATTATTATTTAACCCCAAAGTTATATTTGGATCCCAATGGATGAATTCAGGTTCATGTAATTGAAATGAGAACTGCCTTACCTTTCTATTATGTTAAAATTTTGCAGACATCTGAGTCACAAACAGTGCCAGTGATGGAAGATTTACTTACAAACCTTAGTATCTCGAAATGTGCAACATCCCATTTACATATGCATTATCATTAATAGGCCAAATCCTAAGTTGCTTACAGAGAGCTCTATCATTTCTTCTTTCAGAAATGACAACAGAAATGCAGGATGGAACTGTATGGATAAAAACTAAATTTTTCCCTTGAAACTTTCTTATGAGTTTTCCTCTTTATGTCTTTTCCCTTTCTGCCATACTATTGCCTAGCTTCTATTTCTCCACTATTTTCTATTAATTTCTATCTCTTCATGTGCTTTCTGCATTGCTCTTTTTTGTGCCCTTTCTGTTGTGATTAATTTTTCCTTTCTCTTTTCCTTTTCCTTTTCCTTTCCTTTTTTTCTCTTTCTTCTTTTTTTTAAACCACCACAATAGATGTTCATAAATGTCATAAAAATCCCTACAGAGAAAGTCTTAGATGTGGAAGAGAAGACATGAGGAAGATAAGAGATACTTTCATAAGGTATCTAGAGATTTGCATGGGAAGTTCTTATGCTGAAATGAATTTTACAGAAAGACATGAGCTGGACTAGTGCTGCTGGAGACTGATGTTTATAAGCTACAAGTCTCTTCAAAGAATCTTATGCTGGAAGGGAAAGGAAATTTTTCCTTTACTCACAGAGGTATAGCTATAGTTAAAAATAAGAGCCATATTCTCAATACTAAATGCAGCAGGGTGATCCACAGTAAGCTGCTAGCAGGTTACACTCCTAAGAATCTGAAGATACTTCTAGTTTTGCTAATAAAGTTAGTCAAATGCTTACAATTCCATTGTCAGCCAGTACTGCTGCCACATAGCCAAGTGTCTGCAGTGTCAAATCTCCCTTAAAGTCTGGGGAAGGTGGGAGGGGATCCTGGGTTTTCTGCTAGCCTGTATGCAATTTGGATTAAGAGGTCATTGGGTAAAACAAATTAGCAACATTAAAAACAGAGTCAAGATCTTTATGTTACTACTTTCCCATACATATTTATTTCTTTGTTCTAACCTGTTCTCTTCTTGGATTCACCCTATAGAGAATCTTATTTCTTCTCTCTGCCCCTACACTGGGGAAAATGAACAAGGAAATACTCCTTTGCAGTTTAATATCATTATTTTTTAATGTTAATGTCACAGTTATACAGAAAATCTCAATCTGCTTCAAGCTCATTGTGCTGAGCGATGCACAAGCAAATAAAAAGTTACAGATCATAATTCAAACAAATAAAGGTACTAATTGAAAAGAAGAAGCAGAAAAACTTTTCAGATAAGGCAGCCAGTCTGTGGGAAATATGGACTAAAACGAAATATCTCCCAAGTTCACTGCCTTACTAGAGTGCCACCTTTTTTGACTGCACTTCTTAAAACTTCTGTATAACTGAAAAAGATAATATACCTAAAAACAATCAATTATGCACTATAAATCTATTCTAGGATAGTGCAATTGAAAAACATGATGTTTTAAAATCATGGATTTTTATATTAAAAGATTTAATTTGGTGACATACTCATTAATTGTGCACCAAGTATAAATGCTATAATGGTAGAGATTCCAATATATTTATTTTTATATTTCATTCACAGCTGAAATAAATAAACAGAATACTTGTTAATGTGAGAGGAAAAAAAAACTCCTTAATTTAGAAATTCAGTAGTTTTGAAAGTAAATCTGGAAATCACGCATTTATTGTATCTTCACACTAAATATGTCCTAATGTTGTATGAAAATAAATAGTCTGGACTCACTAACAGCTTTGAAAATGTTAATTTAATTTCATGCAAAAAACCTGAATATGTAAGCTCTCTTCAGTCATTTCAAGGGATGCTTCCAAAGTCTGAGAGGACAATCTCCAGTGTTCTTTCACTTTTGGGAAGCTAGTCAGCTACTGTAGCACTAAGTAAGACACCGAAGTTTAGCTATTCACATTGTAGACATTTGCATTAAAGCTAGTTCCATTAGTCTCCAGGGGAGATATTCATCTGATCTGTTCCAGAAGTCTACCTTATGATGTGATGAACAGGCACTTTGAAGTGCCTGTTTCTTTTAAATGACTATAGAGTCAAGAAAATTAGTCTGCAAGTAGACCCCTACTTTGTAGAATCAGGTGGAACTTAAACTCAGCTTCACCTTCAAACTAGACTATAACTTGGAGTTATCTAAAGAGCAACAAAAGCACACAAGCCAGGATGACCCTGACGTCTAATGAAGTGGCAGTATGCAGCTGGAGAAACTAAACTGGCCCACGGTACGCACCCTTGCTGTTACCTAGTAGTAGCTCACCTACATAATGACAGATACATGGAAGAAAAGTGGCCACATGCTTTCTTCTGTTAAATAACTTTGCTCTCAGCAATCCAATAGTGTATTACCTTAAGCCTGCCAGCACTAGCAAGATATCAATGTTGTTTCTATTTAAAATCTTAACATCTTAAGAAATTACAGCTTAATGGAGTCGGTGGAGCAATGCCAATTTATTCCAGGTGAAGATTTGGCCATGAACTTGTGCATTAATACAGGACAGAGTAAATTCATCAAATAAGCATTATCTTTTCTTTTCCTATTGAAAAACTTTTTAGTTCATGAGAAAATCACCTTTTTTAAGGTATCAATAGACATGGAAATATTTCTTTAATTTGTATACAATTTGATGGAAAAAATACAATTTTTCCATACAACTCCTCAAATATTTAGAAAGGTATATATTTTGCTCTGGTATTATAGTGAGGTGTAAATAGTATGGGGCATCATAAAAACTAGCTACAATACTAACAGACTAATATATGCATTATATCTCTGATGGGGGAACGAAGCACTGAGGTAGAATCTAGATACGGCACACTAGATTTACAATTCAGAGAAGAAGAGTTTGAAAGGTAAACTAAATAAGGCAATGTAAAAGAAAGGTAGATTTTGGTAAATGTGAAGCAGTGCATACTTAGGGGGAAATGAAATCGTCTGCATTAGATATACACGTAACAGTTTAGAGAGAACGGCATCCCACTTCATTTCACTACTATAAATGAAAATATATACAAATCTAAGATAGTCATCCAGGTTCTTTTTTTAATGGATGAAAAGCAATAGACACTTCCACAGTGTTTCGTTCCATGCCAAGAGATGTCTAAGGTTGCAGAAGACCACAGGAGTGGTCATACTGGATCAGCCTAAGGGCATGCCTTAGGTAACTTAGTTACCTGCATATAGGCATCTAGTAGCATTTGAATCATTCTAGGTGATCCAAGACATCGGTATGAACCTAGGAGATACTATGCAGGTCATATAAGAAACTACTGCCTGATGTCTTGGAGTATGTCAAATGGCAATAGACTGTAGAACTGAGCCTTGAAAGTCCATCTACTATCCTGTCTCTAACTTTTTCCAGAAGTGAGAAAGAGCAGGGAAGAGCAAAAGAGCAAGGAAAACATATGACACTTCCTCCTCACTTTCTCCCAGGCTCTCATTTTCAGCTCAGGAAGTTCTGGAACTGGTCGTGGTTTCTCTAACTCAGTGAAGATGCATTCCTGAAAAGCATGACTGTTAATGATTTGATACATAGCAAAAAAATTTCTCCCATAAGAATTAATATAACTGAGAGTTGCTCTACGCAGGGATTTCAGAAATATGCTCAGTTTAAATACACAAAAGCTGTGTATGTGACATGGAAGATGAAGAGGCAAGAACAGGATCATCAGGATCACCAGCTACAGGAAAGCCTGGCTTTGGAAGCTGGAGTGCTGATTGCTTTTTAAAATAAAAATCAAGGCATGATTGCTTTCTGGCTTAAGATTTTGATTGGTAGATTATTTTGTCAGATAAGATGAAATCTTACAGTGTCCTAATAACCTCATCTGCTGTTTCTTGAAAGGGATTTCCATTTTGTTCCAGTCTCTTCAGGCATGGGATTGAACACCCAAAGGCAACATTTTTCTAGGAGTGTTCTCACAGCCTCTTTTTGAATGGCTAATTTTCCGCTACTGTCACAGTCTTCATCAGATGCCTGCTGCTCATCAGAGTCAATCAAAACAACTATGGAAAAAGGAAGGAAAAGTGGGGTAAGAGTGATGGCGATCAGAGCAGAGTATTAAAAGTCTGGCAATAGAAATCTGAAACAATGGCTGGAGATGCAATAGGGTGTTACTGTGTTTGGTAACCTTGACTTTTTTCCTCAAGTAGCTTGTCCAGACTCATCATTAGCAGAAACAAACCTTTAATACTCGCAACACCCATCGGCAAAGGGATCCACAGGTTAAATCACATGGTGGATGAAGAGTCCCACAGTTTTTTCTGTTTGAGCTCTCTCTTCTTCTGATTCATTTAAGACCCCTTGTTTCTGAAATGGAAGAGTGAGCATTCTCTCCATACTGCTCATGATTATATATCACCCTTCAATCATTCCTTTTCCAGGCTGAAGAGTCCTGCCTTTTTTTTTTTTTTTTTAAACAAAGAGGACATTATTTACCTTTCATTATCCTAGGTACTTTTTCTGAACTCCTCTCAGTTGTACTTTACCGTTTTAGAGGTGTGGCAGCCACAACTGCCCACTATATTCAAGGCACAGGCAAACTTTGGATTAAGCAGTGACATAATGAAGTTCTACTTTTTCTACTTTTTCTAGTAATTACTACTAATTACTTTTTTTACTGTTGTTGATAATGGAGATACTATGTCATGAAACTATCTAACTTACCTGTCATTTCAGAGCCTACCATTTTTTACATGAATTTGTTTTACATAGATTTGTTTTTTGTTTTGGGTTTTTTTCATATGTATCTTTATCTCTATTAAAGTTCATCGGCTGAATCATTTGGAGAGATTTGATACAGATCATTTCAGGAGGGATTATGTAGGATTAAAGGTGGCTCAGGGAAGGATGAAATTTTTGAGGACATGGAAGAAAACTCTAATGTGAAGCGATTGAAAAGGTTAGATTGTTTACACTAGAGTGGGGAGGACACACAAAGTCTATACAATAATATGTAATACAAATAAATTAGTTTTCCATTTCTCATGATTGAATGCAAAGAGGGCATTAAATGGCATTACAAATAGAAACATTCATCTAATTCACCACAAAGTGTGTAATGTGGTTGCAGGGCTCTTTGGCAAGGGAGTTCACTGTGGCCAAGGATTTAGTAAGCTCGGAAAAGGCTCCTACTGGTCCGTCATCTGAATCCTGTCTCTTTAAGGTCTATGGGTCTTCACCACCAGTTCATACATAAGCATATAGTTCCATTAGTGATACCTTTGGATGACTCCAGGTACCTCTTCCAAAAGGTTTTACTGAATCAAGCACTTTGAGTAAGGGTTTCATTTAATTAGCTAAGCGTACGTCTCCAACAGTATTTGTGATAGCATGGTCTACTCTGTCTTCAGCTCCCACCTAGGAAGCACATGAATTTCTTAAAGGTGCCTTGACATATCTGCCAGCCCTCCATGGATGATTTTGGTGTACATTCCAAGAGAGGTTATCTGAAAAGTGAGACAAGCACCACTTTTTCATAATGTTTAACTTTCTAAAGAGATGTTACTATAATATGTCTGCCTATGCACAGGTTCTATGGGTATCCCATTTGTTTTCTTTGGCTGTCCTGATAGTGTTTTATATATTGTTTACTGTGTTTAGTTGATTTTTCCTGTCCTTGTGTAGCTTGCAACAAAGTTTACTAAAAATACAAGTTTTACTAAAATAACATCTCACATTAATATTTCATTCTAGTCCATATAGAAGAAAAAACTTTTTATATATCAGTTTAGTAGTGTTTAGATCTGCCAATAAAGATTTACTAAGCACAAAACACTTTTCTGATTACTAGCTTTGACTCATCTGCTCTCTATTGATGGATGGGTAGCTGTATACCTGTCTGTATTATCACTGAAAGGACAGGATTAGCAAACTTGCTTTTTGCATAGAAAACAAGATATGCTGTCATCAGTAACCAAGCCAACATGGAACCTTTGCACATCCTAAAAACAGCATTTGTTTTACTAATTGCTCTGTAAAATGGTGTTGTCAACCTCTGCTATCATTTTAGACACTGCCAGTCAACACCTTTGTATTATATCCAAACAATTCCTTCAAAGCTGCCATAAACATACAGGGATTTCTCAGACATAGAGATATTTACAGAGCTGGAGCTGGCTGTAGACATAAAGCAGATATTTGCTTTAACATTGCTATTAACAGCCTGTTGTGATAAGGGATGCAAAAAAAAGTCATGGCTCTTCTGGACTCCTTGCTATGTAAAGCCCTGGGAAGCCTGGGTTGCTGTGCTGTGAGAGGGATGCAGGAGTCACAGGCAATAACCACCGCTATGGGTGCAAATGCCTTCTCAGATGCAGTAACCATTTCCGCTGCTTTCTCTATAAAAAGAGCCTAGCCTTCATCCTTGAGGCAGCAAAATACTATTTTCATGGCACAGCTGAGGAACCAGAGCTGGTTCAGGACTATTCCTCTAATAGAAAGTCAAGCAAAATAACTCCTTCTAGAGGGATTTTCTCTTAAGATAGCACACTTTTTCTGTACCCTCTCAGCTACCTCCTCTAAATGAATCAGTCTGCTCTGTGGGAAAGTGCAGAGTGGAAATAGGTATAAAGGAAGTAAGCATAGCAGTACCAAAATCCTAAATGAAGTGAAAACTTCTCCTCTGAGTGATATTTTTGTGTTCATTGTTTTTCCCTATCAAGAAATGAATTATTTTGTTGCTAAAGTCATTTTACCTCCTTAGTCAGAGAAACTAAAATTTTGAGATATATATTGTAATGATGCATTTTCCAATAAAAAATAGTATGGAAGCTTTTCTTAATTGTAGTTACAAGTTACGAACTGCTATTCCCAATAGTTACGTAAAAGTAGTCAAAGTCATCTATTACTGGCCCTGTATGAAAGATAAATGTATGATTTGTGATACACAGGAGGGTGAGAACAGACATTGAATGGCCCCTATCGGTGTTAAATCTTGTATGTGCGTGGTTTCACTTCACCTAATTTTAGCCAACAGGCATTTAGTGTAAGTTTTCTAAGCTCTGTCTACGGTAGAAAGAGAGAATCATCAGAAGATGATGCTTATGAGTAACCTTCTGGAAGTACCTATGTCTGTCTACTGACAATGAAGTCTAGTCAGACAGGGAGCAATTCAGACGTCTCAGCATACATATCTAGTGCCAATTTAAACGCTGCAGAATATATAAGACATCTTCACAGGGCTTGCAGATGTGATGCAGAACCTCAGAGAGCCTCATACTCCTCTGGAGAGGCAGCATACACGTATGTTCAGGTACTTTAACTTTAGGCTGTACACATCTAAGTATTTAGCAACTAAAATCAGATGTGACGAAACCAATCCATATGTCTGTTTGTCATGATTTATGATTTGAGCTTTTTTAGACTATGATTTTTTTCAATACTTATTAATTCCTCTTTTCAGCTTATGACGGATCTGACATATTATACGTTTGATATACTTCTCATGTACCAGTTTCAGGACTAATATTGCATGTTCCTGTATTTAAAGATAGATTCAATGTAAGATCTACAAAGAAAACTTAGATGCTTAACTATGGAGAAATGATAGCTTGCAAAGATACCAATTTTGGGGAAAAAAAAGTAATAAAAAAATCCATCTCAGCAGGCCGTTGGCAGAAAAGCCTGTAAAATGCTGGTTTCACAGTTCATTAGCTAGTCTTCAGAAAATCAATATTTTCACTCACTATCCACATGGAAACGAGCTATATTTAAATTGCAGAAAACAAATGAAATGAAATAAAAATGTTAGACCTCAAGAATGGGTAAGAGCACTGAAAATTAAAACGTGGTATAAAAAGTGCATTAAATGATGATAGATGGTTGAGTTGAAAAAAAAAACAAGCAAAAGAAAGGAGAACAGCTTTTAACATGTAATTTTTCTGAAACTGAGTTCAAACTACTGGTGTCATAAAAATGTTCATACCATATTGCATTGCTACAGGAACAGATCTTCATTTTTTTCCCATGCAACCAACTCACGAATTCAGTATGTAAGTGAAACTTTTCAGAAGTCAGGATAGATTTGTCTGTGGACAGCAACAGAAATATTTTAATGTTATTTTCTTACAATAATGCAGTCTCACTTATACAGGGTCTGCTAGTAGGAAGGAGCTGCAGAAATGGGCTATCAGTAACCCAATCTGCAGGACCACAGAAGGACTATGACTGTATTCACATCTGTGCTGCAGTCTGCCATGAGCAAATTAAACTTAAGTACAGTTTTGTAAGGGTACTTAACCATTTTGGAATTCGTATGAGCCAGCAACATGCCCCTGTGGCCAAGAAGGCCAATGGTCTCCTGGGGTGCATGAGGCAGAGTGTTGCCAGCAGGTGGAGGCAGGTGATCTCATCCCCTCTGCTCAGCCCTGGGGAGGCCTCACCTGGAGTACTGTGTCCAGCATGCTGGGCTCCCCACTACAAGAGAGACATGGCACTCCTGGAGAGAGTGCAGCGGAGGGCTCCAAAGATGATTAGAGGGGACAGGAGCATCTCTCCTCTGCAGAAAGGCTGTGAGAGCTGGGCCTGTTGAGCCTGGAGAAGAGAAGACTGAGAGGCGATCTGATCAATGTATCTGAAGGGAGGGTGTCAAGAGGATGAGGCCAGACTCTTCTCCGTGTGCCCAGCAACAGGACAAGAGGCAACGGGCGGAAACTGAAACACAGGCAGTTCCACCTAAACCTGAGGAAAAACTTCTTGACTGTGAGGGTGACAGATCACTGGCACAGGTTGCCCAGAGAGGTAGTGGAGTCTCCTTCTCTGGAGATATTCAAAAGCTGTCTGGATGTGATCCTGGGCAAAGTGTTCCAGATGACCCTGCTTGAGCAGGGGGTTTTAACTAGAAGATCTGCAGAGGTTCCCTTCCAACCTCAACCATTCTGTGATTCTGTGAACTTTTGTGAAATTGTAGGTAAGCAGTATTCAACACTGATTCTATGTCACTTGTTGATTTGCATTACGTGCAGAGGAATTATTTACCAAAGCCTCCTTGTTCTGCGACTTCTGAATATTATGTTAGTGGACCTCCCATTAAACAAAAATAACACTTGTCTTGCTTTAGGCATGGCAAAACTGATCTCAGATAAAGGGAGCTCTGGTAACATGCAGAAAACAGTGCTGGAACGTTGAGATTCATCTCACTTAAGATAAGCTTCCTAAAGGTTGCACATCTACTCTAAGCCCTTAGGTTTTTCTGTCATCAGAGGAAAGAGATAGGCGCTCCAGAGAATGATTCATCTCAGCTGTCCTAGACGTACGTTATGGTGAGATGAACTGCACTCTGAAGGTGCCTAATGCTCTCTTGTGACTATAAATGAATCACAAGATGATTAAACCAAACTTAAATACTTGGACTTAAAATTAATTTTGAGATGTCTAAATGAGAGTAGATGAATCCCACTTGAAGTGTCTTTTTGTTTCAATCTTCCTTTAAATGTAAAGAAAATAAATTATGTCAATATAGTTTCTTCCAAAAAACACAGCTATCATCAGTGAGGAGGAGCAACGACCATAGATGGAGCAATTTTTATACACCTTTACTGAAATCTTTGTCTTGAAAATTGATGTTTCTTTGTGATACAGCAGAAAGTGAATGCAAAGAGCATATCTTATAAGTAATTAATAGCTGCACTGCACACTTTCAGTATCATGTACCATAATTTATTCCCTGCTATTCTCATAATCAGATTCATCAAGCTTAACTTTAGCAGTCTAAAAGTCACCTATCTAAAGATTGGACACCTATAAATTAAGCAGTTAATTAAGCTATTTTTGCAGACCTCTGTGAGAGTCACTGAAGAGATAAAGGCACTTCCAGAAGATTTATCATGCCATCCTAAAGTACGTATCCTTAACAGGTGGAATAAATTGTCCTCTGTAAATTTTTTTTTTCCTAATGACAAGAATAAATAAATAAATATATTTGAATAAATAGATTTGAGTGGATGATCAAGAAGAGAAAGTAGCTAAAGGCTTCTTTAGGTAGCTGAAGAAAGCCTTACAATCACCAGCCTCGGTACTCATGGGCATCTTTAATCACCCCAGTCCTGTTGTAGGGGGGGATATGTCTGGGCACAAACAATGCAGAAGACAATCTGGAATATATTAAGATGATTTCTTCATGCAGGTGATCAGTGAACTGACTGGTGCAGATGCTCTGTTGCACCTGCTGCTCACAAACAAGAAAGCTGAAGATCTGAACATCAAGGGCAACCTTGGCTGCAACAGCTACGAGACTATGGAGCCTAAGATCCTAAGAGAAATGGGCAAAAAGCCAGCAGAATTATAACCTTGGACTTCAGAAAATCAGATTTTGACCTGTTCAGGGACCTGCTTGGCAGGATCCCATGGGAAGTTGCCCTGGAGGACAAAGGGGCCCAGGATATCTGGCTGGTTTCAAGGACGGTTTCTTCAAAGCTCAAGAGTATAGCAAGTTGAGCAAGCATGGCAGGAGGCCAGCATGGATGAACATGGAGATCCTGACTGAACTCAGCATAAAAAAAGAAGAATATAAAACATGGAAATAGGGACAAGCTACTTGGGAGGAATATAAAGACGTTTCTTGCACATGTAGGAGAGACCAGAATGCCAAACCTCATCTGGAGATGAAACTAACAAGGGAGATGAAGAGCAACAAGAAAAGTTTCTGTACGTACATTGCTAGAAAAACGAAGGCTAAAGGGAGCATGCGCCCATTGCTCAGTCAGGGCAGGGGAGTTAGTGACTAGCAATACGGAAAAGACTAAAGTACTCTGCTTTTTTGCCTCATTTGTAAGGCTTGACCTCAGGCATCCCAGGTTCCTGAGCCTCCTAGCAGAATCCATGGGAGTGAAGGAATACCCATAGCAGAGTAAGACAGAGTTAGCAATTGCTAAACCCTCTTGGACATGCACTAGTGTGCAGAACCTGATGGGATGCATCCCCAGTTGATGGAGCTGGTCAATGTCATTGTAAGATTACTCTCTATCATCTTCAAATGGTAACGACAGCTGGAAGAGGTTCCTGATGACTGGGTGTCATATCCACCTTCAGGCAGGAGAATCCGGGGAACTATGGGCTGGTCAGCCTCACCTCAGTTCCTGGAAAGGGGATGGAACAAGTCCTCTTAGAAGCCATTTCTGAAAATATGAAAGTCAAGTTTGGGAGCAGTCAGCATGGATGCAAAAAGCCTACTCAAACTGATTGCATTCTGTGACAGGGCTACTTGTGCTGTAGATGAGAGGGGAGCGGTGGATCTTTTATACCTTCACTTCAGCAAGGACTTTGACACGTTCTCCCGTAATCTCCTTATCACCAAATTGATGAGATAGGAGCTGATACAAAGCTGATACAAAGACAATAAGGCAGTTGGAAAATTGGCTGAACTGTCAGATTTTAAGAGTTGTGATCAGTAACACAAAGTCCAGCTGGTGGCCAGTAATTAGTCACATATTCTCAGAGATCAATTCTGTGACTAATGGCTTCCTGTAAAAGACATTAGTCCCAGTTAATGCCTTCATTAACTACCTGCATGATGGGATGCACTTTCAGTAAGTTTGTGGATAACACCAAATTGAGAGGAAATGTCAATATTCTGAAGTGCAGGACTGCTACTCAGAGGGACCTGGACAGGCAGGAGAAATGAGCTGATAAGAATCTCATGAAGCTCAATAAAAGTAAATACAAAGTCTTGTATCTGGGAGGAATAACGTCACAAATCCATGAAAGAGTACAGGTTGAGGGCTGACTGCTTGAGAAGCAGCTCTGCATAAAATGATAGGGAGTTATGGTGGACAATCAGCTGAATATAAGCCAATGGCACACCCTTGCAGCAAAGAAAGCCAACAGCCTCTTGGGCTGTATTAGCAAAAGTGCAGCCAGCAAGTCTAGGGAAGCAATCCTTTCCCTCTACTCAGCACTGGTGAGACAGCACCTGGCATACAATCTCCTCTTTTGGGTTCCTTATTTCAAGAAAGGTATTGAACTACTGCAGTGAGTCGATCACGGAGCCACGAAGATAGTCAGGGGCTGGAGCACAGGACATACAAGCAGAGGCTGAGAGATGGGTTTATTCATCCTAGAAAAGGCTCAGGGGAAACCTTCTTGCTGTCTGCAACTACCTGATCAAAGCATACAGAGAAGATAAACGTTTCCTGAAGGTGCATAGCGATAGAATGAGAGGCAATGGACAAAAGCTAGAATGTAGGAAATTCTGCTTAGATATACAGCAAAATATTTTTAACTTAAGGGTGCTTGATACTGGCACAGGCTTCCCAGAGAAGCTGAGGATCCTCCAGCCTTGGAAATGTTCACGACTTCACTGAATACGACCCTGAGCAACCTGGTCTAATTAAATCAGCTTTGAGGAAGTGCCTGGGCTAGGTGACCTGTGGAGCTCCCTTCCAACCTAAATTATTCTCTGCTTCTATGATTCTGTTCAATTTTCAGATGTCTAAATTCAGGTGAAATGAATTCCAGTCTTAGATTAGAGTCAATTTGAGAGTGATTTTGTTAAACTATGTGTGTACCTGTGTACCACATATCTACAGACCTTTTCTGTATTTAGGTTGGAATAAATCCCCTATCTGGGCATTTTGCCTGCTTTAGGAAAGCTGCCAGAATAAACCCAAAACGTAATTCAATCTCAGCCAAAACTTTTGTTAAACCTGACTTTACAACACTGCCATTTTGAACTGAGGTTTCAGGAAAGAATTGTTCAAGGTTAGTTCAAAGTTTAGAAAGGTTATAGACAACCTCAAGTGAACTGGAAGAGAATTTTAAATAACCTCAAACCAAATTGTTTTCACTGTGTCATTTTAAGTTTAGGTGCTATGGAAAGTTTTATTCCCTAAAATAACCTTTTTATAATGAGGTTCCTGCTTTTTAAGGTTCTAAACTTCTATACTTTTCTAACATGTGATCACATGTGATCTAGGTATAAGATGTCTTGTATAAGCTAACGTTTCAGAGAACGATTCGATAGTTTCTGGTCACGTATATCAGGGACTTATTATCCTCAGTTCTGACCCAGTTGTGATCAGTATCAGGAATTCAGCTTTTACTCATATATGATCTCTCTAGAATTATCAATTTTTTAAAAAATCTTTAGCCGTAACCATAGAAATCCTTCTTTAAAGAAAGACCTCATAAGAGCTACTGGGTCTTCATTTGTCATCCAGATTATTACTTTCTTTTATATGTGTTGAAGAGCTTTTAGAGAAGCCTGGCATTTCCTACCTATGCAGGTGTAAAATACTGTCCACTCCAGCTCCTCTCAGAAAGCAATAAAATTTAATTAAAGTGATATAGTAAATAAAGTAGTATATAATTTCATCAAGAGTATCCAGAAATACAACATTGGCATATAAAAGGGAAATAATCACAGAATTGCTGACATGCTCAGGTGGTTCCGGTCTCTTTCTAGCGATCCTTAATCCTCCTTGTCCCACGGTTACAATAGTCGAATCCCTGTTGTTGACATCGGTTGCACAACCAGGCCCAATTAATAACAATCATAATTCCAATTAATTTATAGGTTTTCCAAGTATTCTATCTTGTTAATGTGAGGATTGGGTTCCTTTACCAAGAAGAGACTTCACAGTAAAAAAAGGTATATAGATAAGGGTCTTTTATTCTAATAGATGTCACTTGACATTTACTGTGGAATATTTCTTGGAAATTCATATGACTCATACAGAGGTCAATGCTCTTCTAGTATAAAAATAAAAGAAAAAAATCCTTAAAAGTAAAACTAACAAACACATCCTTCCCCCTGGGCTTGTGAATGCTTTGCTTGCTATACCTTGTTAAATGTAAATTTAAAAAAAAGTGTGGTAGATACCTGCTGGGAAACATATAGCTTCACTGTCTAACTGGGTCATATCCAAATCTATCACAAAGGGCAGAACTGTCACGTAATCTAAAAATGATGTTCATAATCAGCCTTCTTTTTGCAAACAGACTGTTCCACTTCCTCTATTTCCTAGCACAACCCCATCGTAGGGCTTAGAAGACATGAAAAAGATTGAGCTCAAACTTTGTAAATGGAAGGGATTTATCTCTAATGATGGGATTTATCTCACCTGAATTTAAGTCTACGACTCCGCCTGCATGATTCAGTTGCTTGAGTTTCCGCAGATACCTAACCTGCTCAGGACTGTCTAACCAGAGGTACCTAATGCCCAAGGATGGCACTTTTAGCACAAGAAACACACAAGACCTGTGCCCTTCTGCAGTGGCAACCGGAAGCTGGGACTGCCCCATATGTTTCTCCTCTGAGTAGGAGGAGGGTAAGGAGAGTAGCTGGCTAATACATCTATCTGGCTAAAGTAAAAGCCTAAATTTGGTAGGGTGACTAGCTCCTAGAATATGGTTTCAATGATCACTTATTTTATTTCTCCCTCCCCCCATTCTCCTTTCTATAAGAAAAAGTAAGCACCTGCAGTGGTCTAGCTTTTCCTTGCCGCAAGGCAGAAAGTGCTCCTCAAAAAGCAGCCCTAATCAGATACCTGCAGCCTTGTCCTCACCCCCTTGTAAGTCTGCTCTTGCTGAGCATGCGTCAACTGATAAAGGCATAGCCCAGCTTTTCATTTGGTACTTATGGCTTTCAGGTACTGCAACTTTTGATCCATTGTTAAGGCTGTAAATTACTTTTTAGTGTATATCAATACTATCACTAAAAGTACATTGAAATATCTCCATTGCATAGATGTTGCCTTATGAAATTTATTGGATTTATACTGCATAGTGCATAAGAAACCAAACTACAGTTGTTAAAAATGCTCTACTTCAGCAATTCTTTATTGACAGACCTAAAAGGAATACTTATTGAATTCACAATCAAAAAAGACAATGTATCTATTCAAGTATGAAAACCACTGATATTATAATGACTTTACTCATGCAAAATTGTGATCAAGCAAAATATTTCTATTCCTCCAAGCAATGTGGAATTTCAGATAACTCTCATTCTTATAAAGGCTCACTAATTCCCATTGGCTACTTAAGTAAGCCTGACCATTCAGTATATGGAATTCTAATGATACCATTATTCAGATAATGAAACTGAGGTAGAAATTACATAATCTACCACAGCTGCAAGTGGAGTTACTTTACAACCAGAACAGAATTTTGGAACATCTGGATAAATAGCTACAGAGATGTGAAATTAGAGAAACTAATACATTTAGTAGTGAGCACATACCAAATGCTTATAATAAATTTCAATTTTGGTTAAAAAGTATTTTAACTACTTTGCTAAAGGGCTAAAAGTTTATTTTTGCAACTTGCAAAGTACTCAGGACACTTGTTTATTTATTTTGCTTTTACATTTTTTTTTCTAAATTCTATCAGTTCATGGAATTTTTTCCTTCATATTATGTTAATTGAGAATGAAGGACTAAGGTGACAAAGGGGATGACTATTTTTCGGGTGACTAATGTAGCCAAAATGATCAGGGCGACATAAACTTTTTCAGTGCTCTTTCCTGTGCCAAACAGAAAAACTATACTGTTCACAAAGACAGAATTGGTGGGCTGACCAGCCACACACATGCAGTGCTAAAACACGGTTTCCTTAAGTCCTGAAAAATGCATTTAATAAATCAACAATTTCGAGCATTCCACTGGAGCTCTTACTCCTACTCGTATGTTATATTTTGCATTCTCTTTCCTGTCTAGTGCACCACTCCAATCTGCTCCAAGGAAAAATAGACCTACTTTGAGCTGCTAAATAATAAATAAGAAATTAATCATCCAGCTTTTTTGATGGAACATTGCACAGCCTATGAGAGTTATCCTTCTTTCTCCATTTTAAGGTAACAATAGACTGGATTTAAGTAACTGGCAAGTGTGAACTTGCTTGAAATGTAAAACTGGTTCCAGATCAAATCTAGGAGAACTACTGTTAATATAAAAACAAAGGTCCCTGGCAACCTCAGCTGTGGCCACGCTCCCATGTTGCCAGGGCTGCTAGTTCTGTGGAGATGGCTTGACTTGTCTGGGATGTCTCAAATGGCACCGCATGCCTTTGTTAGACAGCTGCTTCCCACCCTTGCAGCTAGTTGGTTTAATCCCTCTCCAGATACCACTGTCTATGTTTATTCAATGCCAATAGATTGCACTGGAGGTTTAAGCACCTAGCTGGTGTAGACCACTTGATGTAGTTGTCCTTCTCTCAGGGTAAATACTTCTTCCTCCTCACTCACTGTTTATGACATGAAAAGATGAGAAATAGCGCTGGTGTAAGAGGTTATGCTTATTTGTACAAATCATGCAGAGGTGACTGACAGAGGTAGTGTGGCTGCTGAAGGTCTCTGAGAAGAGCTGCAGCGGAGCAGGGCTCAGCAATTTGCCACTGTCATAGGCAAATTGAGACAGCATGGCATCCTCACAGTCCCAATAAAAAGCATTTACCATAAAGACATGCTTCCTTTCAAACAAAAACACAGGTTAGAAACATAATTAGTAAAGGAAATATGGCTAGGTTGAAAGATATGGAAACTTGTTACCATCTATTTTCAAATAGCAGTGGGAAGGGGTTGAGGGATGCCTTCCTGACAGTTGATATCATGCAAGCATATTCCTCTGCATCTGGCAAACTATGCATGCAAATTCTGTCCCTGAAAAATGAGAAAATGGCAGCAAGTTAGAGAAAAGACATTTCTTTGTTTCACTGTTAGGTGTTCCTAGTGTAGCTGTTGCCAAAGTAGACCACAGTGACTTCCATTCATCTCCTTTGCAAATTTAATACGTTTAGATAATTTGATTTGCATTCTAGAAATATCTGCTATTAATGAGAAAGGAAAATGCTTATTTTCAAGTAGTAATTTAGGGGATATATACCAAGCATTTAAATTATAATTAGACTTCTTTTATGCTACAGCAGATAAAGGAAAATACTAAGTTGGCAGAATATTAAGAGTGTGAACAGGACATAGATCAGGTAAGACATCTTTACTATTCATTATGTTTTACTTGAATGCAAGCTTGTGCAATTTTCCTAACTTGTTGGTAATCCTGGCATTTTCTTACCATAAGACAACATAAGGAAGTAAATCACCCGTAGCAGCGTTCATCTTACTCTATGTTTGATTCCCTTATGTTGTTCATTACTGTATATGCTGAGCCCCAGCTATGCAGTCTAACTGAGATAATTTCTAATTTCATTTTGATTTCAAGTTTTCAACCTCTGTTGTTTTGCTCATAAATTCAATATTCTCGTATCCATGGTAACAAGAAGATGTGCACACTCTGTCTTAAATATGATCTCACCAAAAAGTCAAACACTTGAAATGGAAAGCACTTTACATGTCGGAACTTCACTGTATTTCAGATAGACAATTATGAATAAGAAATCAGATGTGTAGGGACTTTGCTGCTGGGTGTACTGTAATTACATCTCAGCTTCACAATGTATTTTTATGACTGAAAGTTCTTCCTTCAAAATGAAAATCAAAGTGCTGCATCTTTATTTACTAAATGCTAATGCATCCCTAACAGGAAGATTTAACTTTACAAATGTTTAACAATTATGCAGAATGCACTAAAGTGCTCTCAGCTTAATCAGTTTGTTTTCATCTTTTTTATTTTAATCTCTTCAGTGGAATTCAACCACAAGAGATTGGTCTGAACAAAAATACAGGGATGGGAATCAGCAAGTTTTACATAAATTGCAACTCACCTCTGAGTTTTAGTGATTAAAGGTCAGTACAGACAGTGGAGAAAAGCTGGTACTACTCCTTCAATGTGATCTTCCTACTGAAAATACATCTCTGTATTTGGGGACAAATCAGCTCGACAAAATCAGTTTTAGGAAACCATAAAATATTCTGAAATATCTCCAGTGACTATAAACAAATTAGGAACTTTATTTGTGAGTACTGACTTACCAAAACCCTAAAATGTGCTTGAGGCTGGTGCATAAAATAGAGAGATTAAAGTTGAGGTTGGAATCCAAAGAGCTACAACCTTCAGAATTGGTTGGAGAGGCCAGTTTTATGTTAGTTGCTAAATGTACAAATACCTTTAAGAAGAGATCGGTAATTGAAATTGTCCATGTTTGAAAATGCTGATATCTTTTTCCTTTATTACATAGCAATACTTCAGTAAAGAAAAATTCATCAAATGTGAATTAATATTAAAACCCAGAATTCTTTATAATAAAACAAAAATAAGCAGATTCTGAGATGAAGAAGAATTCAACTGAGTATCAAGGACGATCATAGCAAAGGCAGGCAGTTGCCTTCATTGTGTTTTTAAGGAAACGCAGGAAAACATGCAATAATTAGAGTTTGCATCGTGCCTTAAATACTGTTTTGAGAAGATACAATTCTTCACCATTGCTTCTATCTTATTGAACAAACTGCAAAATTTTAACAAACTTTTTGATTTTTTTTTCCTCGATGATGTACAGAGGTACATCTAGTATTCAGATAACTGTACCTTAGAGCCAACATATTGGTTTGCAGCTGCAGTTCCACAGCGCTTAATGAATTTGAGGTCCACAACTTCATACTGACCCTCCTCTGCCTTGCACCGAAAATGAACTGCATTGTTCAAACATGTGATTGCTCCTCAGTTTGAAGAAACGTCGTTTACTCTTTAACAAGGCTAGAAGGAACCCTTGGAGGAAACCTTTCATTCTGTACAACTGCAGGGGGAAGGAACAAGAGAGGCTGGCATTGCAATTTTTTTCCAAGTTTATAAGCTTTCCTAAGACGACAGCTCTTGGATGGAGAGAGACAGGATTATTTGGAACAGCTCATTGTTAATGAACTTTCTCTCTTATCAGGTGTTTCATTCCCTTTCCCCTCCCCCCCCTTTATTCTCATTTTTAATCTACTTCTCTTTTAGTTTTCTCTGTGGGTCTTTGTGTTCAACAGGGTTTTTATTTTTAACATTTGCATGCAAAGCACAAACTGAACACCAAGGCCAACAGTACCAAATGATATCTTGATAGGCTGTTCAATGTAATTTTCTCTTTATGCTTTATCTACAGATCAGTCCTGACTTTCATAAGTGCTGAGTACTCACAGCTTCCACTGGGTTCCATTAAAATCATTATGAACTCAGGTCTTAAAAATCTCCCCAAAATGCAATGTGTTTTGACTTTGGACGGAGACCTAAAAAAACACCAATAAGCTAAAACACAGAAAATGATTTTTACTACTTTCATCTTCTGACATTCAAACTGTAAAAATACACTTTCAGAAAAAAAATCATTCGTTTTTTAATCTTCTGAAAAAAGCTAATTTGGCTGAATCTGACTTTGGACAGTCACAGTTAGACAGTCAAGGTCACTAATTGCTTCTGAAAATCTTTGTTTCAGCTCACAAAAATGGAGACACTAGAAATCAAGGGCTGAAACTTTTCCATTCCCTCACAAAGACTAGGCGTGATTGTACCCTGCATCTTAAAATTGAAAATGTTGTTTTACATTCTGTTTGTGGTAACTTTCTGGAGAGGATCATCTTCATACAGTACATATGGGAGTTTGATCTATACTTAAGACTCTGAAGTGCTATGATACAATATATTCATAAGAAATACTTTCTACATGCTTACCTAGAATATAGTGTATTTCCAAACAGTTCCAGCTTCTTCTAATTATCCTATTATTTTTTTCTTCTTCTCATTAATTACACACTTTAAAAAATAGAGAATTTAACAGAAGAAAATTTCAATAGCAAACACTAGTCTGCTGTTCTTTAGCATAGTTTTGCTATGCTCATCTGAGAGACTGCCTATTTCTACAAGTAAGAAGAGTCAATATTTATAATTACGGAAACTAGTTCTTTGATTACCTCATGATGCTATTACAGAAAAAAAACCAAGTGTTACCTATGGGCAGTAATGCTTTTAAAAGCCGTGTGATATTCTCTTTCCCTTTCACCCTTCCCCCCTATTCTACTAATGTTCTCTTCCTTTAATGTTTTTTTTTCCCCCTTGTTTTTCTCCATTTAGAATATTTTATTGTCATCATCAGCCTATGGTTCTGGCAGTTTAATTGCAATTCTAAATAATCACAGTAGAAATTAGTGGAAATGATGGTGTTTCATATGTCTTCTTTTTTTGCCTAAGATAATTTTTACCAAAACTCAGTACTTCAATACATGGCAGCTTTGATACATTTACTGTCAATTAGCTGACTAGAGCACTGTGCCCATATTGACATAAGTTTTGTTTTGTGTTCTATCTGAAGTGAGACTCTCAAGACCTGATATCCCATAAGCAATTAGTTCCTCAGATTGCTTGCTTGATTCTTGGATTTGAATGAAGCACAGATTAAAATATTCTCCCTTGGTTCTCGCACTTTTAAAAATGATTATCCCACTAGAAGTTTAGATTGAAAAGAAAACTCATCCTATCCATTGTTAATTCCTTTTTCTAGCACCATTTGGAGTATCATTGTGGCTATTTTAGTCACTCCATAATCTCAAGCTCAAATTCTCCACATTTCTTCTAAATCAACTTGCTCATTCAGTTTTTCCATACAGTCCACATATTGCTGTCAAGACTTTTCTGAAATCCAAAATTCCTTTGCCTTTAAGAGCTTGCTGTCACAGCTTGAAGGTAACCCTTCCGGGGATCTTTCCAGTCCCCGAAACACACTTTTCTCAAGAGATAAGGCCATGGCTCCACTCCTTTCTGGGTATGATGTTTTGTCCCACCTTGTCTCTGAAGAGGGTAGACAATCTGCAAAAAGTGATATTACACTCAGTTTCAGTCTGAGAATGATGGAAGGCAACAAAAAAGGTGGGCAGCAAGAAGATAGCACTTGCAAAATTGCAAAACTGCTTTTCAGAATTTGTTCCTGCAGAAACTCTTCTATGTTTTGTTGTTTTGGGCTTTCTGCTTAGAAGCATTTCTCTTTTCTTCCCTCTATTTGTGAGGGGAGTACTCCTAGATTTTTTTTTAGAAGATATGTTTAGAACAACTTTTTAGTAGAATTAGGCTTATGTGACTTAACCAAGAGCTTATAGGTATGCAGGGAAAGATAAGAGAACAAAATTTCAGTGGGACTAGAGTATCTGAAACTGCTACTAGGTTGAAAAGCAAGATCAGGAGGAAAACAAGAAACCACCCATACAAACAAGTGATTTGGACACTTCTCCCTGCACCACTTTTTTTATTTTGCTCTAATGATCTCATATACATCTCATATACCCTAATGATGTTATATAACGCATATGCATTTCTAGGACAGGGATGTGAAAGTACCGTTCTGCGTCATCCTGGCATTATCTAAGTAACCAGGGTCAGAAATCTGAAGTGTAGGTAAGTCTGCATCTAATATCAACTACATCTAGGCCCATACTTTTAGCCTTGAGAAAAAAAAGTGCAAGTATGGCAGAGGCTGAGGTATTGGCTCTATTAGCTTTTCTACTGTGTCTGTTGGGATATTTCTTACCTAGGCTATTTTATTGCCTTTCCTGTCTTGTTTCACTAACATTCCTTAACTGATATATTTCTCAGCAAGGAAGCCATTAGAAATCCACCTTCACATTATACATATCTGCATTTTTATGGATGTTGTGCATTTAACTGCAAATAATAATTAAATGCAGACAGTTCTCAGTTCTCCGTGTCTGGGAATAAAAGGGAGTGCTTATTTCTTCACTTTTCCATGGTTCCCATTTCCATGAAATACGTTACGGATTTCTTTTTTTGTTGTTGTTGTTTGCTTGCTTGCTTTCTCCCACGCTCTTTCCTACTTCCCGCTTTGCAATGGCAGTATTCCCAGTTGTCTTCCGGAATATACGAATTTACTGAAGCCAAACATTAAAACTAAAGATCACTGTCTGAATGTGACTGATAGAAACAGGGTATTGCATTGTAATGCTGTTTTTCATTTCACTTTAGGATCTCACATATCCCTTCACAGTGGATTTGTAATGGTCTTTTTTTTCTTTCTTTTCTCTGCTGCGTAAACAAACTGAAAGAATTCTAAAAATCAGACTGAAATTTGGTTTAAGTGAGTGCAAAGATTCCTACTATTATGTGGATTAAAATGGCATTATTCTATTTTGCACCTGGCTTTACTGTTGTTTGTAACACAAAACATTTGCTTATAGATGTAAAAGTAAAGTGTTAGTTTTTGGTCATGGCACTGGTCAGCCTGATCTGGAATTTAATATCTGAGATGTCTGTTATGCCCAGGTTTATTTGGTTATAAAGATTCAGCCTTTCTCGTCCTGATTCAAAAGAAGTCTAGGAAATACCAAATATATTCTAGTTTCTAGAATACCTCAAGTTAAGTCTAAATTAAATACAAATAAACACAGATACTTCAATAATAATGATTATGAATAAGAAAAAAATGCTCCAAAAATGCTCCAGAGAAATAATACAGTTCTAGTGGTTACTGTTAATTAATCTCCCCCCACCCCAAAAGAGGAGGAAATGTAAGATGCTGATTATAAATAGAATCATAGCACAAACTGCACTGTACGGAGCCTTTGTCTCAACCCTTTTGCTCTAGCCAGGTATTTTTTTAATGGAATTTAGGGAAGGGGAAAAGCTTTGGTCGTAAAGTTAGGACTCACGTTAGGACTCATCCCTCACCATTTCAGCCATCTGAAATGTGAAGTTCAGGTCTAAGGTAGTCATCTAGACTCTTTGCAGTCCGTGAAAAGGGGCAAACACCTCCTCTGGACGTGTAATCTAGCCAATTTAAGCACTTATCTTGACTGAGCTGAAGTGTTCCCTTAGGAGCAATTCTGAGACCAGGTGCTTAACTTTAGGTTATCCCCTTATCAGAGTGTTCAAAAAAATTGTGATGACCTGAACATTCTCTACTTTTAGCGGATTTTCAAACTGCTCACTGCGCAGGGAAGTAACTCATGGAATCCATGGAGGTCTGACCTGGAATCTGTACTGTTCAACATTTTTATAAATATTTATATTGAGGGGACAAAACTTCCTTATGAGACTAGATTAATGGGGCCAATAAAGATGAGGCTCAATGGTGAACAGCTGCAGAAATCTGGGATATTGAATCACTGGGCAGCAGACGGAAGAAGAAGTTCAAATATTATATGTCACACAGGGAAAATAAAAGAACAAATTTTTCATATGCAGAAATAAGTTCTAAGTTAACTATTGCCACTCAGAAATGAGATATTTGAGTCACAAATCATTATTGCATGAAAATATCAGCTAAGTGATCAGCAACAATCAAGAAGCAAGTGAAACATTACGCATTTTTAGAAAAGGAATAGAGAGCATAGGAGAAAGCAGTGTGGTGTCATTGCAGAACTACATGGTGCACCTAGATCTTGATGACTCTGTTCAGGTATGTTCCCTACTGAGGGAAAAAAAAAAAATCTCGACTGGAAAGATGACAAGGAAGATTGAAGCTATGGATGGGCCTTTGAGCAATCATTGAATAGACTAGGAAGCTTCAGCTGGGAAGGGATCACCGAGAAGTCACTATACGTGAATGGATGAAAGAAGATGACTAAGAACTGATTATTCATTGTCCTTTCACAAGAAGTGGGATGTGTCAAAAGAAACTATCAGAAGAGATTCAAAGCAGAAGATGACCATTCTTCAGACAGGCATAGTGACGTTATAGAACTCCTTTCTCTGGATGTGCAGTTGTTAAAAGCTTAATATAAGTTCAAAAAACATTTTTGAAACCATGGCAGAAGAAGCCATCAGAGGGCATTAAATACATAGACAACAGCTGCGGTTTAGGCAGCCCTTGAGGCACAATCTGCTGCCAAATGAGAGGATGTTCTAGGAAGTCTCATGTTTTGTTTTCTTGATTATAATCCTTCTTGGCATTTGTGTTTGCCACTGTTAGGGACAAGATGTTTGTCTAGGTGGTCTGCTGATCTGACCTAGTATTCCGTTGTTCCTATATTCTTTTCTGCACATTCATTTTCCTTTCAGCATCAGCCAGAGTATGTTTTGAGTCTTGCCAAATTTCACAGAATTTCATTTAATATATCTTCTGAGGTTTCAGAAAAAGGACATTCAGTTGAAAAATTAATTGTCTTCTCAGGTTGTTAATTCTCTTTGCCATTTCACAAACATCAGAAGTTAAACCTTCATCTTGATATATGGGCTACAGAATCCTGAACTTAGGGGACAAAACAGTTATAACTTTACCGTTCAGGATTAAGGTAATGTGATTTAGTGTGGAATGAAGTTTGACTTTCTAAAGTTCTCCACGGGCACTGTTTGTGCAGGATTCTGTATACTAGTAAATTTATTGGGCTTTAAAAAGTTAACAAATGTACTTAACTATTTTTCAAATTAAATTTGGGCTATTAGGTGAAGTTTTTGTTGAAGGTACTAGTGAAAGAAAGTAAAATATTCCACACATTCACAATATATCATGTAATATTTTGGCTGGCACAAGCTTTTTTTGGTTTAGGTTTTATCAGTTTCTATAAGGTATGCCTATTGGCTCTGTAGTACTTGATTTGATTCTTCCTACAATTTCCTTGTTTTATGATGAATTAGAAAAACTTTATTTAGATTTTTTAAAAACTTGTATCTTGTGTATCATTAAATTCAGGAGCATGTGTGTGTTCAAATATCCTGTATTAGAGCTTTGTAGTAGGGAGATGTTAGAACAACATTCAAGAGGTAAATTGTTTGTTTCTTATATAGACCAAGTACTACATTCTGTGCCCTGCTTTTAAAATTACCATGCTCCTTTTTAAATGTTTGTCTGGTTTATTCCGTTTGCTGTATCCACAGATTTAATGAATAGATCTTAAGTAATTTAGGTCACATTCCCGTACAGTATTTGTAGCTGTATTAGTTCCATTCCTTGTCACCTGCTCAATCTGTAGTAGAGTAGTTTGTAAGTTTTATTTTGAAACTGAAAGTGAGCAGAGTAGCATGCTGGAACAACAGGAGTTTAATGATATTGTACCAACCATTCTTCCAATTTTCACCCCATAATGTCATTTTAAATTCAGTTTCACATTTCATTTCCACTTGTATTCAAGTGAACTAAGTCTGTAATTCTCATTGTCTGTCAATTCTGCTCAGTCATCATCCTTTATTGTAGAAAATAAATTAACTCCACAAATAATCCCTTGGGATCTCTGTGTTTCTAAAGGAATACGCTCTACTTCACTTGTTGTTCTCCCACCTGTTCGTTCAACCCTTTGTACACTATTAACAGTCACATTTACAGGAAACAAGTATGATGACTTCTGTGTTAACCATGTAATAGAAACTACACAGACACTTCCCTACTGAAGTGTATGGGGCCCTATTTAGAAGCCCTCTCAGGTTCTGAAGGAATCAATGGAGGAATTTTACTGCATTCACTTATGGGGAGCGCAGGGGCGAAATAAAGCTAATAAAGGCTTTCTGTCCTCAAATTGTCCACGTGCTCTCCCTGCTGTCTTATTGCCCTACCCACCAGGCTATGGTCATGATTCCTCCTTTGCTTTCTTTCTGTGCCATGACACTCACGGTCTTGGTTGCAGAGTTCCCCCTGGCTCAGCAAGAGGATCAAGAGTAACTCCCCTGTCCCTTCCACCAATATATAATAAGCTCTGAAGAATGAGTGAACAGAGATTTGAATTTCTTTTGACTGCAGATGTATTTGACCCATCCCTGGTAAGTGATGAAGGCCTTAAGCTCCTTCACAAGCAGCACTACTGCTCTCTATCTGTTTGAGCATATACTTTTAGAAGAGGATTCGGCGCTCTGAATCCTCAGTGAGAAGATAAACTGCTATGTGGCCGTTTTTGGCTCTCTCTTGAAAGGCATCAAGTGATCAGACACATTGCTGTATGTATCATTGGCCAGCTTTAAGCTTGATAATCAAAATCCAAGAGCATCAGCCTGAAACCAAAGTCTCTGCTGTGACTGCGCAGGGAACCTGAGTGTTCAGTTTAGGTACTCTATACTACCCTGTTGGCTCCAGACACCTATGTTTTACTCACTGCATCACCAAAGTTGGCCAGCTGAAGAATGCAGGCCGACTCTCTCCCGTAATCTGCTTGCTTATTGCACTGATTTCATAGACAAGCTAGAAAATGGCACTTTCACGTCCTAAAGTGTCCGATAGCTGAAAGGATCACAGAGTATTTAGCAAGCAGTTGAGCATCTGTGAAAGGAAAAACTGTTCATGTTCAGTGGCACCCTAGATTCACTGCTTTTCTAATATTTTCCCTTTGTGCAAAATTTCGTCTTCTTTATCGCATTTCTCTGCTGAATGTCAGTGAATCCTCAACTGACTTTCAAGCTTAAAGCACCCTAGAGGCTTCAGTTAATGTATGTAAACAGAAATAATTGCCTCATTGAACTACTTAATTTAGGTAACTTATTTTCAATATTTAGTTTTCAGAGTAAAAGCTACTTGGAACTAATGCATCGGGTTGTGGTCTTCTTTTGTAAAGCAATGGAAACAATTATATTCTCAGTAAAGAAGCAAGCAATTGTCTTTTATCATGGTCTTATTGTAATCACAGTCAGTATATTTCGTAAGTTGACAAAACAGAGATTCATTCATTATTTATGTTTGTAAATCGTCTAAATTTAGACAGTACAACAAACTGGTGGGGCTTCCACACTGTGAAATAACAACACAGCCTCATTTGTGGGCAAGAACTACTTTGTGTGCTGTGCCTTCAGAAAACTCATTGCAATGGTTCATTTAAGGTCTTGATGTGAATAACATGGACTTCAAAACTGCTCTATGCCTTCAGTGTATTCTTTCTGTCAAAAATGTTTAATCAATTCATTTAATGTCCTAATTTCTGTAATGTCTCTCGATACATTATTCATTAACAATTAACACCCCTAAATTGTGCTCTGAAAAGAATATCAGAAACATTTTCCAGATAAATATGAGGAGAATTTTACTGGGATTTAGAAACAAATGTCAAGAAAATTGCAGTCAAGAGAAAACGACTCTTACTGCATTGCAGATCCTAAGCAACTACTTCATGAAAAACAACAGACTGCAATGAGCAGCACAGAAACAGGCAGCATCCAAACATTAACCAGCGTACTGTTAAATTAGATTTCATAAATGATCCCTGCCTGCTATTTTCTGTGTATTCTACATACAGACCACTATACATCTTCATCTATTTTTGGATTACTGTGTGCAAATATTCCAAGAAGATCATAGAAAGAAGGCCAGTAGATGGTTGGCATAATAATTGAAGTAAATCAAATGAAGAAAGTAACAATGAGAGATGCTGTTGCCTGAAGGAAACATATCTGGTTGCTCAAACCAAAAAGAATGTTGTGTCCAAATGACACAATCAACAAGGAAATATTTTAAAGAAAATCATCCTTAAAATATGAGAAAGGATGTTTCCTTCTTATTAAAAAGGCTATACAGAAAGATGTTTGGGATATTTCACTGGAATTAGCTGGATGTTTATCTCTGTAATCTATTATTTAGTAAAAAATAAAATCAGCTCACGCTCCAAAATTATCTGAAATTGTGATATATAATTTCATAGAGAGACAGAAGAATTTCTCTTTCACTCATATTTCAAAAAAACACTTACATAAGTAGCCTTAGAGTGCATCCATTATTCAGTATAGGAGGGTTAAAGGAGGTTTTTTTTTTTTTTTTGTAAAATAGGCTTTTAAAATCATTAAGGATTAAATCATTAAGGATTAAAATCATTTAGGACTGTAAAATCATTAAACTCCTGTTTTGTAAAATACTCACCAATGACAAGTGATGCTATTAAAGTTACAACAAGATAAAAATACCTAATTCTGAGTGAATGAAATTTATTTTACAGATGTTTCTAAAACTGTCCATAACTCACTGCAGTGGGTCATATTCAACCCAGGAACTGTCTTGATTGCCTTAGGAGTTAGCACTGGAAGGCAGTTGGGGTGAATTAAGAAGCTGTAATGACAGATGTAGAAATCACACATGTATTATGTCATCCTGGCTTGAAAGGACACAAGTATTTTGTAGCTGGGGAAAGGATTCCCTGATGTGGAGAAGGGATCCACTGAGCCTGTCCATCCCAGCCACAGTCCCTGCTACTACATTCCCTCAGAGGATCCTGGTGCCATCCCTTATTTTCCCTGGGAATTAAACCTTTTTCAAGCCCAAAGCAGTGAGCTCAAGTTCCGCGTACTTGCTTCAGCAACTTAAGTACAATGCGTGGAGTGAAGAGGGAAATAAATATTTCACAGGAACTGTATATTGCAGAAAAACCCTTGAGATCTAACAGGTATTAATACTGAGGCCTGACATTTCTGCTTATTAAGAACTAGTTAGTTATATAGAATTTTTAGTTTCATTCTTCTATATTTTCTTATTCGTTCTGAGTAACTTTGGACATTGCTGTGAATTAGCTAAGGACTCAGCTGTACAAGGATAGAATATGTGAAACAGACCAGGGAAATCTAAACGTGATGAGGGGTGAAGGATACAAGCCAAATTTGTTTTAGTGCATAGAGCATCATAGGCCCATAACTGATAATAGGAAGAACTTTAGGAGCCAAAACATGGTTTATCACTATTTGAGATATTCTAGGATAGCTCCCTGCCATCCCAATGCATCTCCAGAAGGCAGATATCTCCTGTAAGTTCTGTATAAAGCACGATGGAAATGTCTCAGATAGCCTAGGTCATCTCAAAAAACATCGACTCCTGTGTTTAGGCAGCAAAATCACATTAAAGGTGGTATTCTCATTTCCTGTAATGGCTATGAACGTGATAGAAGTTTTTCCTACGTGGAAGGGGTGAGTAAGAAGCAAAACCTGAAACTGAGAGTCTAAGAGTTTGCCATACTTGCAGAATAAAGGTCAGATCTTAATGTTTCATCCCTCTAATTAAAATGTCAGAGGTACAAGATCCTTCACAGAAATGACATATCATATCTGGGAAAGAGAATTTGGTCTAATTTTTTGAATAACCACTGAACAATCTGAATAGGGACAAGTGTCAGGAGCTGGCAGCTGTGATAGGAAATGAAGTAGTCAGAGGGGTGACTTTTTTTTCCCCAATATAGTTGTTCCCTGTAAACTGTAGAAATTCACTTGCTTAGTTAAATAAAAAACGGATACAAATCACCAGGGCTTCACAGCTATAATTACCTTTGCTCTGATATGTTTAAGAGCTTCAGCAATGAGAAACAGAAAACAGTCGGTGAAAACAATTTTTATGGTTTTGCCAGTTTGCTAAAAGAAACCACGTCAATGAGTCTCCAAATGTTTTCCTGTCCCATTGGGAGAATTTAAAGCGTTATGCAGTCAGAGTTATCGATTATACACAAATCTTACACTTTCTGAGGAATAGCCACTGTCATCTCTTATTCAAATACTGCTTTTAGACCTTGGCCTTTTTGTGGATGCAACAGAAATATCTACAGCCATAAAATCTGGGGATACTATTGATCCAAACACAAGCCCAAATTGCTTATTGAAAGATTGTTACTCTTCTGGGATGAGTGTTTTGCTTATAACCAAGAACGTCACTTCCCCGAAGTGCTGACTCTGTGAAAGAGAACATCTCTGAGTTTTGACAGTTTAAGACTGATTGGTGTTGTAATATTAACCAGCAGTATTTTCTTACTGAAAGCAATATTTCTAGTAATTAGGTCCAATCATACTAAGCTACTAGTGAAACCCTGAAACAAGAAAATTCCTGCTGTCATGATTTTAAAGGGGATTCACAGCTGACTATCTGTTGATACAGGCCAGGTACCTTTCAGAAGCATTGATACGGCTAGTCAAAACCCCAAAGAGACTTTCAAATGCCCATGTTCATGAGTTTACGAGTTCATGATTGCCACGTACATTACTGGTGGTCAATCTGACTCAAACAAAGTAACTCATTTTGCTCACTCTAGATGTCTACAGCTCAGAGAGTTGTCTGAGCTCCCTTGATAATCCATACACAAGTATTTCATGTATCTGCTTATACTGACATAATGTATGCCCGTAGAAATGTCTATTCATGACTACAATAAGACAACTCAGAATAGCTTAGCTCTAGTGTAGGGATACAACTACAGCGTATACCGATGTATATTACAATTCAATGCCTCTAAAGTATAGCATAAATTTGGTTCTTTTGGTCCCACCAATGTTAGCCATTCAGACTACATTGAAAAAAAAACAAAAACAAAAATCCTCCAAGAGTTTGGGCTTATTCTAACGTAGAAATCTAGCATATGAGGGTTTTCTATGGGCATGTTCCAAAATTTAACTGTTCCCAGTAAATGTAAGTCTGAGTTTTTACTTGAAAGTAAAAGAATGGATGACAGATTAATCTGGTCTTGCATGCAGATGTAGGTCTGTCCTGAATTATTAACTATGCGCATAGACCAAACAAGTTCAGAATGCAGGTGTGATAGCTAATGTGTATATAATGATTATCATTTATCACAGAATCACAGAATGGTTGAGGTTGGAAGGGACCTCTGGAGATCTTCTAGTCCAACCTCCCTGCTCAAGCAGTGTCCTCTAGAGCATATTGCCCAGGATCGCATCCAGACAGCTTTTGAATATCTCCAGAGAAGGAGACTCCACTACCTCTCTGGGCAACCTGTGCCAGTGATCTGTCACCCTCACAGTCAAGAAGTTTTTCCTCAGGTTCAGACAGAACTGCCTGTGGTTCAGTTTGTGCCCGTTGCCTCTTGTCCTGTTGCTGGGCACACGGAGAAGAGTCTGGCCTCATCCTCTTGACACCCTCCCTTCAGATACATTGATCAGATCGCCTTTCAGTCTTCTCTTCTCCAGGCTCAACAGGCCCAGCTCTCACAGCCTTTCTGCAGAGGAGAGATGCTCCCGTCCCCTCTAATCATCTTTGGAGCCCTCCGCTGCACTCTCTCCAGGAGTGCCATGTCTCTCTTGTACTGGGGAGCCCAGCACGCTGGACACAGTACTCCAGGTGAGGCCTCCCCAGGGCTGAGCAGAGCGGCAGGATCACCCCCATCGACCTGCTGGCAACCCTCTGCTTAATGCAGCCCAGGATCCCATTGGCCTTCTTGGCCACAGGGGCATGTTGCTGGCTCCTGCTCCACTTGTTGTCCACCAGCACTCCCAGGGCCTTCTTGGCAGAGCTGCTTGCCAGAAGGTCAACCCCCCACTGGAGGGTCAGCTGGAATATGGGTCAACCCCCATATTCAGGCAATTAAGATTCCTTCATATGAACTTCAACAGAACAGGAACTTCTAACTTCCACAGTCAAGATCTGTCCTTATGCACAGAATTAGTCCTGTGATTTCTAAGAGGTGAAGATCCACTATGCAGGTGAAAGTTGGATATAAATGCTTCAAATATGCAAAACCAAAGGTCGGTTTGAAAGATAAAACTCTGATTATACTTACTTATTACCTACCCCATTTCAACAGTCAGACAGTAAGTCAGTCAGAGAGATAGAAGAGAGTAAAGCATAAAAAACATCCCAGATTTCGGTTCAGAACCTGAGTCTTTCCGAAGTTTTCCAGTATTTCAGATTTGAAGGATAATGTTGTTTCTCCTTGTAACAGAAAAATAACAAATTCTTTTTAAGAAAAAGAAAAGAAAAGAAAAATATTCGTAAAACTCCAGCAAGGGCCTGAGCAACACAAATCCAGCATCAAAGCCATAGACATGTTTGATGCTAGTAGCTTATCTTTCACACTAATTTATTAATTTTAAATGCTCTGCACGTTATACAATGAGCTGTTCTGTTGGGAAGCTATCAAAGCTTAGACAAAGAGATCAAAGAAAGCCTTTAATGTAAATGAGCATGAAGGGTGCGGTATTTCTCTTAATTTTTATGTCTGGCCTTCCAGTTCACAATGACATTAATATAAAGGACCCTTTAAGAGCACAAAAGGCATGTTTTCCTTATGTTGCCTCTTATGGCAATTGCCTTTTGTACCCTTTTTAAGACCTCATCTTCAAAGGAAAAGAAAAAAAGATTTTTTTATAGCAAAATGACTTCATGCATCTTTAAAACTAGAGTATCTGAACGTGATGTATTTCCTCTAATGCTGTATGTGTCAAACTAGCTTACCCTTTTAGACAAGATTTAAGAAGATTCATTACTATTACTTAATAGGTCTATTCTTATTGCTATCATATTCAACAGGAATTTTCTTCTGACCTCACTAGGAAAAGAATGGAAATTACTGTAAATCCCAGGAGTTTTGTCTTGACTTAATCACTCTTCCACCACCAAAGTCTTACAATAATTAATACACTGTTTTGTTTTTAAAAAGTCTAATTTCCTGGCCAAGAGAAAAAGCCATTTCATCGAAAAAAAAAAAAAATCTCGACTCTATTCTTCATCATCTATTACTTAAAATACTTATTTAAAATTAGCAAAATACTGATTTAAGAGCACTGTTTGATACTGCAGGATATCAAGCATAAGTCCTCCTGAGATTGGAGCTGTTATGACCACTGAGGATAGTGAATGATCTAACTCAGTCTAACATGTGGAAGAAAAGCACAGTTACTTTCAGTTCAGAGGGTGACATCCATGCCAGGGCTTTCTTTTCCCTCTTGAATCTCATTTTTGGCTCTAGTAGTAGAATTAAGCATCTAAATTAAGTCACTACAGGTTCTCATGTGAAAAAGCTGATGAAAAATAAATAAAATTTAAGTTATCCTGCTGAACATTTTGGATCTTTCACCTCTGCTTTAAACTCAGCTTGATTTAGTTTTCTGATATCTGTAATAGCATGCATCATTGCTGTGAGCTCTCTTCACCTCTGCAGCATGCTTGTGCTGTGGGAGAGCTGACAGGCATGCTGGATACAGAGAGACTCTGCCTATAAAAATCTTATGATAAAATGACTCATCATTTACTTTAGGATTCTCATATTTTTGACCAGAGTGAATGAACTAGCATTTGTCAATAAGAAATCCACAGATATTTCTATGTCTTTCTGTGCTTTTCTTGTCCATGTCTAACTTGCAGTCCTGCTTCCCAGGTTTAGTGTATATGGTGAATTTTTAATTATGCTAACATTTTCCATTGTCAAGGGGGGGTGTCAAGAGGATGAGGCCAGTCTCTTCTCCGTGGTGCCCAGCAACAGGACAAGAGGCAATAGGCACAAACTGAACCACAGGCAGTTCCACCTAAACCTGAGGAAAAACTTCTTGACTGTGAGGGTGACAGATCACTGGCACAGGTTGCCCAGAGAGGTAGTGGAGTCTCCTTCTCTGGAGATATTCAAAAGCTGTCTGGATGCGATCCTGGGCAATATGCTCTAGAGGACGCTGCTTGAGCAGGGAGGTTGGACTAGAAGATCTCCAGAGGTCCCTTCCAACCCCATGCATTCTGTGATTCTGTGATTTTGTGATTCTGTAAATACGGGTAGGAAGCTGTACAAGGAGGACCACAGTAATTTATACCCATTCTGAAATGAGGAAGGACTATTTAGTGAGGTGTTCAGCTTTAGTGATTTTGTTAAATTCAAACAACATTACAGAAAGGTTCGTCTTAAAATAGTCTCCTTATAGATCAAGCAAGATAAAGAAATATTATCTGCATCTTTACCTTTAACTTTTTATTTGCATGAATATTTGTAGTTTTTATTCATAGAGACGTAAGAAATATATTCTATCTCCATCATTTCTTTTGTTTATTTAATAACAGTGTAGGTTGCACAGAAAGATCCTCCTGTTCCATACCTCTTTGAGTAGGATTTTTCTCACCTAATTTTAGCCTTCTAGTCTCAACTGACCAGTAAAGCTCCCTTTACAGGCAATAGAAAGAGGTAGGACAAGCTGTAAAAAACATGTATCTGAAGCAACTGAGGTAAGTTACTCTCTGGAAGGGCATAATTCAGTTGTCCACTGATGGGTGTCCTGTGTGATCCGAGACATTGTAGGGTAACCCAGACATCTTCATGTGGCTGCAGCATGTTGGAAGCATTCATCTGGGTCAGCCCAGGCAAGATACCCTAAGACACTCAAGTGATATTAGATATTAGTATTTAAGGGACTGCACTGAGCTGTCTTTCTACCTAGTAACTGTGTAGATGGGGCCCAAACAGCAGACTTGGATCAGTCACTCAAACTGCTACAGTCAGGTGAAACTAATTTTATCTTTTATATTGGCCTTATCTGATTTTCCACATCCTCAGTCTCATAATAAGGCATTACACAACTTGGGATACTTCTGCTTGATATTAATAAGACATCCAAATTAATCTCTGCATGCTGAAGAACAAGTGCTGTTTCACAAGTACTATTTACCTGCTATGTGTAACTGAAAATCCATTTTAGTCACATTTAGCGAATGAATTGGCAGTTGTTATTAATGACGTGGGTAACATTCCTGTCTTTGGTATTCTCAGATCCACCCTTTTTCCCTTGAGGACCACGTATTTGACTACAAGATCTAGCAATATTTTAGTATTTAATATTGCTGGAAATTATTAAATATTGACTAAGTGGGAGGAAGATTTGACTCTCATCTCATAGTTTCCTCCAGAGTTCTAACTTCTTAAATAATGTTTTACTGCTGATCTCTGTATGGGACCGCCACTCATCTCTATAGCATGGAGTTCTTGCTGCAGGACAGCTTTAGCTTTTGAGCAAGTGGTAAAATACCCCAAATGGTAAATAAAAATTAATATTCCTTCACAATAATAATATGAGAAGGGGAAAATGATTTATCAGTTTTGCTCTAGGTGTGAATTCTGTGCTTAGCTGCCCTATGTATTTATTTAAATAGAAAAGATCTGAATGCATCTTCGAATGCGTTATAAACCAAAAATAGGAGAAAAGATACATATGCATAACACAAAAGTGTATCTGTATAAACTGCTATAATGAATAGCAAAGTAGCAAGTTTTAACGTGATTAAAGCTTACAATTTTACAGAACAGTCTATTCCTTTAGCTGTTTTTATACGATGCTGGTAATTACAAGTCAGCATTTGCCAACATTGACCAGCGCTGATGGGCTGATTTTGGCACTGTTAACCACAATTTGAATAAATGCATGGCCACTAAGCTTTCTCAAGGAGACCATGACCTTTCCGAAGGTTTAATATTTATAAAAACTGATCAGTTACTAAACCATAACTAATTTTATATACTGAAATGTGATGGGCGGGGTAATGGTTTTCACCATGGCTGAATTTACTATTTATAATTTAACAACCATCTAGAGCAGCAGTAAAATTAAAATTTTCAAAGTTAGAAGTTTATTTCTTACGTAAGACGAGAGAAGGTTCATTTATGAGAGACAAGAAATGTACTTTGTTGTCACTCAGCACTGGTACAAGCCAGTTGCAGCTGTGGGGGACCAGCCCAGCCCAGCCTTGGCTGTATGATGACTGTATGATGACTGATGACTGCCCTAGGGGCAGCTCCCAGCAGCCATAAAGCCACTTGGACAGTGTGTCATCCCTCAGAAGGGATGACTATTCGCTATGCTGTCCTTTAAAAGGGTGGAGTGTCCATTTGTTTTTCTAGGCCTCAGTTTCCCTTCTGCGAGGTAAGGGTAATACTTCGTATTTCTTCAGAGTGCTTGAAGATAAATCGATTGCTTTTTCTCATACAAAAGTGAGAGGTATGGGCCTAAATAAACTAATAAGCACTTTATACTGAAAATATTCTTCATCTCAGATAGTAAAGGGTTGTACTTTTGCTTCTCCATAGACTCACAATTCACGAAGCTTAGAAGAGCAAATGCACTCATTTTACATAGAAATTCATTAAGACTCACTGGCACGCAACTGGTCTTTCTAAATGATCTATCAAATATGCCATGAATATGCATCAGTGACAAATGATGGCATCGGTTTGTTTCAGCTAACTTCAGTCATCTAAAAATAAGGTATGTCATTAAGCTATCTACCTAAGCTCTTTCTGTAATTCAGGGAAGAGACGGGCACCTTCAGTGAATATTTCATCCCTCTAGCTTGAAAAGCTTGTCATCAGATGGTGACAATTGCCCTCCAAGGGATTTTGTCTATTCACTGGTACGGAACAGCTAAATGCCAAAGGCCTGAAACTGCTGACTGGGTGGAGGACACTTTTCCATACTGAAAATTGCCTGAGTGCTGCAATGTGCTGCTAGGAGTGTTGTGCTACCAACAAGATGGAGATACAGTCTGAGACTAGGTAGCTAGTAAAAATTCAATTGCACTTATGAAAGATCTGGAGGCTCTTGTCTGAATTCTGATTAAGACTAATGCAGTAGCTGCCATGACAAATTCTGTGTTGGCCTGCAGGTATCACATGTCTATTCTTGGCAAAAGATTGTGTGATTTAAAATATCATTGAGTGATGAATGTGGTTATAATCTGACCTTTCAAGATGACTGCCTTATATTATCCTAAGAAAAAGGCTTATAAAATGTTAGTAGAATCAAATATTTTATGTTCCTTCCTTTGAAAACTTTTCTTGTAGTGAAGTGATCTGGTAAACAGTTAGCTATGCTTAGAAAGACTGTTCATGAAGTTTCATGTAAAAAAAAAAGAGGCATTAAATTAAATCTATTGTTACATCTTTTGTTTTGTTTTCACTCTATTTAATCCTTTTAAAAATATTTTTTCTTCTTTTTCACTTAGGGTATTATAAAACGAAAAGTATCATCTCAAAATGATGAATAAGAGTTCAGATGTTGAAGTGAAACTGCTGACATTTTCAGCATTACTTCTCCTTTTATTTTTAATCTAAATTTATAAATAGGTTTTGTTTGTCTGAAATAATAATTTTCTAGGCGTTTAATGTCTGTTAAAAATGTTGATGGCTCCGATGTCCTTTGTGGACTTTTAAGGACTGCTGCATGACCTAGAAAAGTGTGTAAGAGCACATTAAGATAGATTGAAGACAGAAGGATCAATAGAAATGCAAAATATTGCAGTCATTACTATATATAATTCCCTTGGTTAATATAATTATCAGATAACCTTTAAGGGATAAATTAAGTGCTGAAATGAATGTTAAGATAAGTGGCAGAGTGTAAGTTAGTCAACGACAGAGCTGGTTAAATAGCACTCAATGAATAATATATATGATTTGAACACTCTTGAATGCATTATGCAGTGACTATTCTGTTGAATTATTTATCCTGTCAGAAAGCAGGTACACGTGCCAAATTTGCAGCAGTTCTCTGAAAAGAGTCAGACTCCTGGGGTACAAAGTGATTTGTCACCAGAGAATGACAGAGCGTCTGATCAAGAAGTTGATGTGCTGAGGCGATTTAGCAGTGAAAGTCTCAGATATTAAGCAGCACTAGATTTAAAATCTGAGAATAATTACCTGATAGATAATATTAGGCAAAACGTTATCCTATTACTAGAATGTGTACTGTGTTAGACATTATCAGTAATTGCGATAAAGCCCACATAAACCTGATACAGATGCCAAGTATCAAAGGAAAGCCTTCTACTTTAAGATCTGAAACATATATATAAACCTGAATTCCTCTTATAGAATAAAGACAAAGATATCAGCTAATATTCAGTAAATGAGCATATAAGCTTTGAATGTGTTTGAAAATGTTGGAGAAGTCCGTTGGACTTTAGGCAACCAAATTACTTTGAATTATGATGGGATTTGATGTTTCAGCCACTTAAAAATTTATCTCCAAATAAATATTAATCTCCATTAGGCACGATTCTTTAAAGTCCCAGCTCTATAGTGATTCCACCAGGCACAACTGAATGCTTGGTTAGTATTGTAGATGTCTAAAAGCCAAAGGTATTTGGGATCTCCTGTCCGGGCGATTTGAGAAATTTGGAAATTTGAGCACAATTTTAGTTTACTTTGTGGTGAACATGTACATCCTGCACAAGAAGATATGTGAGTAAGATGTATATGCTGCATATGAGTTTGTGAAGCTAAGCCCAAATCTGGTCCAGCAACTACGAAGCCAACATCTATATCACAGTACTGCAGAGAGTATCCACCAAATTAAATCAAAGGACTAGAAGGAATCACTGTTACTGGTGATTCCTGAAGTAAGAATCATCTTGCAAAGTAAATCACCTAATTCACAACCACTGTAGTGTTGGGAACATCATAAACACTTGTTTATTGTTGGCACTGTTCTTGGTATGCTTGCTAGAATTAACTTCAAAATCCACAATGAAAAATGTCTATACAATCTCTCTCGGAAAAGCCTGTTCATTTAGTTATGTTTTCTACCTCACTTTATCCTCCTAATGGTTGTAAAGAAGGTCAGTAAGCATCTAAGTAGCTCTGTTGCTCTTCCCAATTAGAATTACATTTCCAATAGTGAATACAATAATTCTTACTGATTTCCAGGTTTATTGGGATTTAGTTTTGCTACTTGAGGACTGTAGAAATGGGACAGAGTTTGCAAAGTGCTATATAATTTCTTGTATGACAGGTGTTTTACTTTTTCCTCTCATCTTTTATGGGGTGGTGTGTATAGTGAAAAAAAAAAAAAAAAAGTAAGAAATCGCTGATGCTTACTACCTACCTTGCACCTAATTTACGTGTTCCAGGATTTTTATAGCTTTCTAAGAAGTTTAAAACAATCTTCCATTCATATCCTATGACTGACAATAGGAAGCCTAAGGTTCAACATTTCACAGTCTATTGGAGAGTTTTATATCACTGCAAAGGGAAGGTTTGTGGCTTTCCAAGAGGGAAAAAAAAAAAAAAAAAGACCTTGTTGCTTCAGCTCTGTTTAGTGGGCTTGCTCAGAGCAACTTTGAGTTTTGCCTATAAAATGCAAACCATTTGCTTTATTCCTGGTGGTGCCTATTGCAACATAAACAAATGTATGTTGGAGCTTGAACTAGCCAAATGGCACCTGATTCCCCATAGAAGCCTGGAAAGCAACTGTCTTATTCAGTCCTTGTGAGATTGTTCTTTTTGGTGTATTTTCCTGAATATGGTGCAACAGTTTGAATTTATCCCACTTCTGACTGTAGCGAGAGGGAACTGACACACTAAAGTTCACTGAAGCCTTACATTAAAAGGATCCAGAGTGTATCTCTCTCTACTATCTGGTTTTAATGAGGTAAGGTAGGGTTGGGATTCATTGCATGTTCCTTTCTCTGCAGTAATTGGCTGCTTTAAGTAGTCAATAAATAAATGCAAGATTTACCTAATTTTTTCTAAAAGCTAAACTACCCTCCACTTGACATAGTTTAAGACAAAGAGTTTGAACTGGAAATCTACTTCCTCGATCACTTTGTGGTAACTTCTTCATATGGACATACACTTGGATGTGATACCATTCAGTAGTATAAGTCACTCCCTTTAGCAATTGATATACCCCAAAAGGTTAATTAACATAATCTAATACAGGCTAAAGACTGAAAAACACATAAGAAAGAAAAGAAATAAACATTTTAGGGCCTCATTTTTCTTAATTCCCCTAAAAGAGTTAGACACGCCATTCCGATTTTTCTGATTTCAAAGGAAGTTGAAAATATAATGCCTCTCCATACCATGAAATAGTCAGCCTAAAAGAGACCTCTGTGAATGTCTGGGAGCTGCATATATACGGCATTTTACACTCTGCAGGTGGCCCTATTTTTAGCTTGGCATCACAGAAACTTAAAATGTGAGCTAGGATTGGTGTGCGGGGTGATGGAATGATTTAATGGACAAAGCATATTACCTTATAGGAAACGATACTTAGCTCTGTTGATTATTGAACTGCCTGTTTATAACTTTATATTTTGATATCTTATAACTTATATTTTTATATTTTTATTATTAAGATAAAACATGGCTGTAATTAGAATATTGTAGTCATTCCTAAAACTAACTGTAAACTGTGTTTCTTTGTCACTGCTTAGAGCATAGAGGTTTCTGTTAGGATCCTGTATGACAAACTGGGATCAACTCCTAAGCCTGTTCCAGCAGTAACTTTTCCCACTGAAGTCACTGACTACATCTGCAGGAGCTGAAAGAGCAGCCTTCAAAATGAACGTGACTATATTGCGGTCCACCTGTCTGGTGGAGAATTCTCTATGGGCGGACAGCTCAAGCTTCAACCTGTGTTAATGAGTCAGTCCAGAAAGAAGGCATGCTTTCTACCTCCAGCTCGTGATAGCAAAGGAAGGCAAAGGCATAATGTCAATCTTTATAACTTGAGGAATCATCTTTTCTTTGACGTAAAAGACATATCCATGCCTCTTGGGTGTTGTTAAAGAGAGAGTTAATACAACACATTTTTCTTCCTTTTATTTTCCAAAGAAACCTAACATGCCTTCGGTAAACATTAAATTGAAAAGTTAGCTGAGTTGTGGTGGTTCCTCACTTTCGCTTTTTTCATTTTTAATTGTTTCACTACTGTTTAAATTGTAAAGAAAACTAAAGAGGAAAACATTTATAAATGATTCAAAGCTTTGGGATAAGTATATTTTCTAATTTCTTTTATTTCTTTCTTTCTTTATTTCTATGGAAGGTGTTCATTCTCCTGGCCCGTTTCTCTTGCTTACCAAACACAGCGGGTACGTCTACATTACCAACTAGTATGTCACTGAGAAAGGAGGAGGTGGTTTAGTTTACTGTGAACCATTATGATCTAGGATGTATTTTTACTAGAAGTGAAGTTTCTTCCAGTCCTCTTAGAAAGCTAACTTTTGAGGGGCCTTGCATTCACATTGCAAGTGGGGAGCTGTAGGCAGTAACTCAGTGGATGGTTTCAACTCTTGTCCCACCACATGAGAAACCGCATACCACAAGACCCTGAGTATGACGGTGGGCAAAATCACACCTAAAAACAACCCTTCCAGAGCATCAAATGAGTAGTGTAGACAGACCTAATATTTTTACTGAATTGGTTTGAAATGCTTTTTCATAATGTAAAAGCAATTGAGCATCCCATGGAAGTATTTAAAAAAGTGTCCAAAAGGCATACCGGGGTAAGTTAATTATGATCAAACTAGTATACACTGGGAAAGGTCTTCCTAGACCCTCCGATTTACAAATAGCTGATTCGTACCTAAGTCATTTTAACTTGCTGTCTATTTGCATATCAACCATTGTTGAACCATGAATTCAGTTAAGGAGCTGTTAGACAATTTTGTACAACGTTTTGAAAGACAGAATGTTCTTCTCAGGAGGAAAAGCTGGACCAGCACAAGTGGTGGCTTAATTTCCTCTAAATAAAACCTCTACTCTTTAAGAAGCTAGCATGCCTAGCAAGGCTGAAATGGGTTACTGGGGAACATGATGGTGTAGCGAAATTAAGTAGGCTGTTCAAAATAATGAGGCTTGTGAGAATGTGTATTTTTTTAACATTCATAAGGTGGAAGTTAAAAATAAAAAGATGATGGTCAATTATGTTAAAATACGAGATCATTAGTGTTCAGAGAGATGGATCAGATTCTTTCCAAATGAAAAGGGAGGTGAAAGTGATTCAAACTGAAAATGAATGCCTTTGGAAGAGAATTAAAAGGGTAAACATTTCTTACCTAGCTTTAGCAATTAAGTTAGAGATCGAGTGTAATTTAGCTATCTAGTTTCCTTCTATAATCTGTGGAGAGAGACAAGCATCTCCAGAAGATGATTCATTCCATCCTATCTTAATCATTTATTTAAGGTTGTGAGCATCTCTTTCTATGGTTAGGTGGTGGGACTTCTTTAAACATCAGGTTGCATCCCCAGAGAAAATGAAGAAAGATGCTTCCATACCTATCTGTAAAACTTCTGTAGTTTTATTCTTTCTCTCGTGGTTATGTTTCTTATTCACTGCTAGTGTTCTAGTTGGGAAATCCAGAAAGAGACTTTTCACATTCCACCTTCCCTTCCACAAGTTCACCATTGTCCCTGAGCTGCAGACCCAGGAAGGTTTTCTTGCTTTCTAAGTTGCTATCTTTAGGCATCAGAAGAGGTGAATTTGCTCCCTTGGGCTAATATCTGCCTTCTTACCTGCTCAAATTCATTTATTCTGTTAGACAGAATGATTGAATTTAGGCCTTCATGTAAGTAGGCCATTTTCAGGAAGCAGTCAAAATAGGTGGATAGCTACATTGAGAAGGTCTGTATAGATATGCATTGATAATAAATACCAGTTATTTCAGCAGGCCCTCAGAATAGGATAAGTGGGATGCAGGATTGGAGTAGATCCGTCTGACGAAACGCGGCCCCTCAATGGAGGGTTGCTATGCTCCTTATGTGCAGAATATTTTAGGTTGGTCTGTCTGTCATTCAGTCAATAAAATCTTTAAGGTATTGGAAGGATTTCTATTACATATAATCTAAATGGAAAATATAGAAGAAATTAAGCCAGGGAAGGGTAATACAGTCCCAAAAACTGTTTGTGCTGTCATGTAATGCTTGCACATACCTGTCTTGGGTTAATAATAGCACATTTTAAATAAATTGTGTGTTTTGGTAAGATAAAACAATATTGTCACTGTGAAAAGAAAGGTAAATACACAAAAATAGAACAGGATATGTAAATAAGCGTGGGGTACAGATTTCATTTTTAAAAAGGATCAGCATCTTTATTAAATGCTTCGTCACAGATTCCATTAACATTTGTACTCTCCATTTGCACGGTTTGATGTGAAGAGTAAAACACTGGTAATTCTAGGTTTTTACCCAGAGCTCAGATACATTTTTCTCCATTTGTGCTGCTGCCTTCTGTCATTATTTTGGCACACTGTACCTTAATGTCCTTTTCTCTTCCTATTCTGTCTTTGACAGCAGCTGCAGCAGAGTTAAACCTGGCAGCTGTTCATCCCAAAGGCTAAATTCTTGACTATATATCTCACTAGTAGTTTTTGTTTTTAAAACTGGCTTCACCTGTGGGTCAACTTCCCTGCAAAGTAGCTGTGGAGCTCAGGTTGACACCTATGAAACTGTCAAATTTTGCCTTTCAAGCAGTCACACTTGAAAATGGGTATTTTGTGACCACTCTCCGACATGTGTGAATTGCTTCACAGCACAGCAGCCATGAAAGTAAATATAGCTGTTTGTCAAGAAAAATGTGAAAGTTCACTTCGAGATTAATTTGTAATTTTAAAGAAGGGTTCAGAGATGGCAGAAGGGTTCAGAAATGTCAGTGAAAATGTTTAGAGTCCTCCCTATGAAAGAAATTTGGCTTGGTGAGTTTAGACAGAGTATAAATACAGATATAGATAAAGACAGACAATAGCATACAGCTAAACACAGCTCTGAAAATTGGCTTCATGATGCAAAGCAGAGTAAATGTTATTTGAATGCTATCTCACATTTTGTATTGAGAATGTGATTATGGCTGTAGCCTTCCGTAATAGATAAAAATTCAATATGATGGTAGTGTGATATAAAAACATTTAAATAATTGATTACGATGAAGTATGATCCAATACCTGTAATTATTACCCTCAAATCACAAATTGAGTTGGGCTAATGCTGTTCTCAGATGAGAATGATGCACTGCAGATAAGACCCTTTGACCCATACTTGAACTCATCTGAAATGGAAAAGAAAGGGAGGTTCAATATACTACTGGAACCTCATTCCTTTAGGAAAATTTCACATGATACCAAAATGTGAAACAGAAGTATTTGGGTATTTTTCTCACTAGGAAGGAGAGGACGAACACAAAGACTCTGATTGTGGAATCTGTGCAGACACATTTGGCAAAAGCTGCCCTATAAATAAAACCATTTTATCATAGTTTCATAGTTAACAACAATTTCTTTTTTTTTTTTTCTTTGAAACAGAGGAAAGATTTAGCTTTTTTTACTTAGATCATATACAGAAGCCACTTTTCTCTTCCCCGCTTGGATTATGATGCACCATGTTGTCTTTCAGGAGTCACTGGCTGAGTCCATACCTGTACCTTAAGCAGTGCCAGAGATCATTCTTTGGTCCTGGAACTAAATGGCAAATCTCATCATGTCTCTGCTTTCATAATCTTTCTCTAAACTTTCATAATCTCCAGAAGAAGGTAACTGCACCCAAGCTACTACTGTGAGTTACCCTTTGCTCATGTCAGCTGCTGAGCTGTGTCAGGAGCTGCTTGGGACAGTGTTTGTCAGACTCTGCTGACTGCACCAGGGATGGGGCTGAGAAGGCTCCTCGCCCCTGTTTAATTCACTAGAGGCCTGCCCACCTGCAACGGTGCACAGCATGCTATGATAATTCACCAGCAAGCACATTATCAGAAAGGACTGAAGCACAGACACTTGCCCACAAAATTATGGCTACTAATTTGCATAAAGAAGAGCTCAACAAGCTGCTAAAGGCCTCATGGGAGCCTGCCTCCTTAGGGGTTCAAAATCACGTAGAGAGAGCCTTTTTACAGGTAACTAGAAGTGCTGATTTTTATTGAATAGAATTTATATTGACAGACAAATAAAGTGACTAGCGTATACATAGATCTCTAAATATTGGTATAAAGACTGTTTAACTTGTTTTCTACCTTTTTTTAGAAAACATGTACATTTTATAAACAAAGTTTTACTCACTTGACATGTGAGATGCAATTCAAGTATGCATCGGATGTTGTAAGAAGCTGTGAGGTGGTCTACCCTGATTCCAAAGACAGCTTGGTTAAACTTTGTTATTTAATTAGCTAAATCCTATCCTCAGTTTTAGAAGAAAGTAACGAAACAAAAACCCTTTCTAGCTAAAAGTTGCATTTTGTTTGTGAAACCCAGCGTAAGAGGAAAGCTCATAAAGCCTTGATCTTATAAAAAAGTTATTCCAGATTATTTTTTTTGATTACTTTCTTCAAACAATTGACAATTCAGGGATCCTGAAGAAGAAAGAAGGTAAGATAAAAAAGAATTAAGGGGAATAATTCCCAGCTCTTTGAGAGGAAGGAAGCTGGATGAGTGACAGGATGGGTAGAGGCATCAATAGGAAAACTATGTTCACTGACATTACCACAAAGGTTTAGAAAATCCCTCGTGCAGAAGCTGAAAACAATGTGAGCACTGGAAAAGAAAATTGTTTCTGCTTTTTATTGTCCTGAAGAAATAAATGAAAAATGTTTGGAAAAGAGAAGAGTGACTTGACTTTCATACGTAGAGGACTGGAAGGAGTATTGCCAGCAGGTCTGGGGAAGTGATCTTTCCCCTCTATTCAGCACTGGTGAGACTGTACCTGGGGTACTATGTTCAGCTTTGGGTTACAGGAAAGATATTGATATTCTGGAGAAGTCCACAAAAGGGCCACCAGGATGGTCAGGGAGCAGGAGCATATGGCCTACAGGGAGAGTCTGAGAGAGATACGTCTGTTCAGCCTGGAGAAGGGAAGGCTCAGGGGAGACCTTACTGTTGTCTACAGCTAGCAGACTGGAGGACACAGAGAAGACAGAGACAGATTCTCCTCTGATTAGATAGAAGGAAAAATATCTAACACGAAGGTAGTCAAATACCGGAACTAGCTGCCTAGAGAGGACATGGAAGGAGCCATGCTTGGAGATGTTCAAGACTCTACCAGACATGTGATCACAGCCCTGCGTAAATCCAGATCTGATTAAACCTGTTTTGACCAGCTTGTTGGACTAGATGGTCTTCAGAGGTCCCTTCCAAATTATCCTATGATTGTATAGTAAGTAAAATCAAAGTGCTCTTGCTAGGAAAGCAAGATGGTATCCACAGTGCCAAGACAGATGAACACTACAATAAATGGGGGAAATAAAGTGGGGAGCATGTGATAACTGAGAGCTTCTGCCTAGCAAGGTGACAAGCTGCCCTGTGCAAAACAGTAGCTTCCTATTTACAGAACTCAGCAAGATTCAGAAGGGAGATGGGGCCAGTGCTCCCTGTGAAGGAGCAGCTCCCATCTTGTCCTGAGGGGCAGCCTGCCTGCCACAGAAGAAGCACCTTGCTCAAAAGCAGGGCAGCAGCTGCTGAGGTACGCGGCTGTGGGATGTAGGAGATGTCTCCCTTGGGGAAACCCATGTCTTCTCTATGAGGCAGCAGCTTTCACTGAGGAACACACCTCCGGGTCACCAGAAGCACGTTGCTTTGATAACAGGCAAAGATATGTATGTTATAAAGTGTCAATTGTCTTAGTATACAGAATCTCAAACACCTATGAAGTGGGACTCATGTAATCTTAGAAATCCATAAGGTAACCATCTACAGCTCAGTTATTCACTTGGATATCTTTTATATTTAGTGAGAAGAAATAGGCTCTTTTAGTGCATAATTCTCCTGACTGATTTGAATGAAACGTAATTGAATGAATTTCCCATTTACAATTAAAGGGTTTTCCCATTGCTGAGCTTATTTCTCTCCATGAATCTGGTGATTCAGTCAGCCTCTGCAGCGTAGCTGTCCACACGTGAACAGGTGAGTCTCACTTAATTAAAGGCAAGTAAGTGCCCACAGTTCTACTGGAATGGCTGGGAGCTACTGGTGTCCAGCATCCCTGAAAATCAAGGTTCAAAATGTCACAAGGCGACATCAAAAGAGAGTGGAGAATCTATGACAACTTGCACCAAAGCATATAAAGACCGTGTATTAGAATCAGAACGGGTACATCTCTTTGCATAAATACACAAGCGATAGCTGGATTCGGTATGCTGTGATTTCAGGTGTCTGACATCTCGCTGTCGCTGCCTTCTACGGAAGGAGAGCTAGCTGTTTTTGTCATAGGGGAAATTAGAGGGTTTTGTTTCAGTTTGAGTTAAATGATCTATTTTTATCCTACAGTAGCATAGCACGAAGAATTATGCTACTGGGGATCTAATGAGGTCTGCATTCTGCTACTATTGCTGTTGGCTTCATGGTGCTAAAACATCCTCTGTGGTTCTGATAGCTCTGCAGATTGGTGCAGTATTCTCCCTGGTCAGTATGTAAAACATTGCTGCAAAAAAGTCTCTGCAATAGGAAAGAATTCCTTTTAACAGTGGAAATGGAAAGCCATTCACACTAACTATTCTGCTCCTTCACTATTTTTGTTATGAGAAGGACATGTATCTTAGAGGCTATTTCAGCCTATAGAGTTCAAAAAGCTTTAAAACATACGTCCTTCAAAAGTCCTCAGCGTTATCTGTCTAATGGAAAACGTATCTTATGAAAACAGTTAGTGGTGTAGCACTTCTGCAAATAAAAATCAACCAGCAGTCTGAGCTAGCAAGGTGTGCTGAGTGTCTTTTGATCCCATTTAGTTTCTATAGGAACTGAAGGTACTCAGCACGTTGCAAGGTGTGCCCAACACCCTCAGGATAAGAGTGTATGTTTCCTAATTGAAAATTCTCACTTCTTCACAGCTGCTGCAAGTAGAAGGTGCCAGAAATGGTTTCTTTCCTTCCTCCTGAGCATGTAATCTCAAACAAGACCTCATATAAGATCATAAAAAGCTGGGTATTATTTTTGGGTCTACCTGTTTTTCTTACAACCCATAGTGGTTCCAGATTAAAGAGAAATTGTGAGAAGTCATGCTAGTGTTGATCGATGGGCTATGCACTTTCACCGAAGAACCTAATAATTAACCATTTGATTGTAAAAGAATCAAAATCTTTTGATCCATTTCAGCAAGATACGATAATATTTGTAAAAACAAACAAACAAACAAATAAACCAACAAACAAAAACTCAACCTGCTGTCATGAAATTATCCTGATTGATTGTCAGGAGGTATGCCAGTTACTACTCTGTAATGCACAATGGAGAACTTTCAGTAGCAAAAACAGAACTTTATTAGCAAGGGACAAACCAGCTGGCAGTGATAGCAGAAAACCGACCTTATTATCTTCCCCTCCTGGAAAGAAATCCTAACATGCAAACTTTGTCCTGCAAATTAAGCATGTTGGGTATCTGACTGGGAATGTCAGTATATTTATTAACATTTCGTGGCAATCCCCAAAACAGGATGATGTGCAATTCTCATAATTCAAAATGACAGTCCTTACTCATTTGAGCTTTAGGACACTCACTGTTGCTTGATTGCATTATAGAGCTTTTTGGCTGCTTCATTTCCTTCCAAAAGAAGAAAGCAGCACGTGTCTCTGTGCACATATTCTCTCTCTTATATACGTGCATATCGTATTCAGACAAACCGACATTTTTTGTTCCACACAGTTTTTTTTCTTGGAAAATTCTATTCAGTGGAATCATGAGATCCTTTTAGTTGGTTTTTCCCCCAGTATCATCTCACTGCAGTGTCATTCTGAAAAGTAATATATAAGAAATCTCAGAATAACTTCCATTACTTTTTCAGAAAGGATCAAATTGTTTTGAAATAGCTTTTTTGGAGGAAAAAATACTTTGTTATATATTAAAGAATTACCATGCCTTTAATAACAAAGAATATATTTTGAAACGATTAAATGACCCATTATCACAAGAATTGCATTACTGTGGGTTTTTTTTGGCCAACAGTTCATATTCAAAGTTGAATTTTTATTCAAAATTTAAATGAGAAAAAAAAAAGGAGGAAATGGGATAGAGTAGGATAGAAATCCAAACAATAAGTAAGTCTCCTATCCACCACTACGTGATTCTTATTCAAATAAAGCTTGTTATGTCACTATTTCTTGTCAGAAACTAAAAATTTGACAAAAAATATCAATTCTCTTCCCAAACATCCTGAAGTGCATCAGAAATCACCCAGGAACAAATGGTCTTTATGCTAATCTTTATCTTAAAAGATTTAGTGTGAAAGTTAATGTTCAATTTTCAGTCAATGTTCAAACTGGCTTTAGTTTAACTATTCCTCAGTGAGCATTTTCCAGAATTTTGCATCCAAAACTTGCTGCTTTGTGAGGAACTCACTAGAAATGGCAGGACAGACAGTAGCTATTAGTCAGGTATGGAAATTCAATTCCTTGGAGTGTGATCCTCTGGCTTAAATTGGTTAATTGCAGACATTGTGAAGCTACAGAAAAGGCAATTTTCAGATATGCCCTTTTCTGCAGAGTGAGCTGCCAAATAATTTCAAAAGGGAATTACAATAGCTGCAAGAATTAACTGCAGAGTCATGCAGACTGTTAAGCGGGGTGCAGTAGGCTGAGAAGGAAGCAAACTCTTACATAATTTAGATGCAGCAAGGGAGTGAGAAATAGCAGAAGACAAAGCTTTCCCCACGTTATCATCACACTGCTGGTGTTTTCTCCTTATCAAAACTGCCTAAGCAACACAAATCAGGAACTAAAATACATTTTTCTATTAAAAGGAGTCTGTTTAAAGTATCTATCTCCTGGCGGCAGCTAAATTATTCTTACAAAGGGGTCAGGGGGTAGGGATGAAACAGCAAACCAAACAACCTAAAACAGATATGAAAGCATCTGTAGTAGTTGTTAGTAATAAAAATCAAAACAAATGTTAAATGAGGGTGCCTTGAACATGTTTACTAGATTTTGAGACAGGGGAATTATTTTAAGGGGCAGAGGGAAGGTTCACTGGTGCACAAGCCTTGTAGTCAGCTGAGAAATGCTTGACTGAAGGACCCCATAGCCACTCTTCCTAGCGTATCAGAGCAGGGCACAGCACCAGGGTCTTGAGGAGGGAAAGAGGAGTACTCTATGTTAAGGCAAACAAGGGTGTTCGGTGCTGTTAGCCGCTCCCATGGGAAGAAAATAACAGGGGTGTAGCCAAATCACATACCTCAGCCACCCTGAAATGTGGATGCTGCCCCTTGATGAGTGGCAGATATTTTTCACCTTGTCGAAGTGGCTGGAGGAGGAAAAGAGAAGCTGTCTTTTAACTGCGCTCCTGAGTGTCACAACTGTATCAAATTCCTGAAAACTGGATGTGACACACACATGGGTTCCTGTAGGAAGCTGTAACCTGAATATAAAATCTGAAGTTTTCCTCAGGGACAGCCATAAATAATTAGAGGACAAGAGCCATCTTCAGATGCCCTACAACCTGGAAGAGTGACAAATTATTTCTGCAAAATACAGTCTCCATAATGGGTATGGCCACTGCCCTTAAGAGTTTCATTAATCCCTCTCTTCTAGGTTGCATGGCAAGTCCACTTGTTTTGAAAAGTATCCCTGTCTCTTTATCAGATTCTGGACCTCAATTTAAACAAAGGGGAGAGAGCAGCAGCTTTCAGAAGTATATGGGTGAAGCTCTGTCTCCCCATATCATGATGTTTCCCTCTGTAATTTTATATATAAATTTTATATATAAATTGAATGAGAAAACATGAAGGAGCCTGTATACAAGAATCTCTGAGCAGTGCAAGCAACAGTTTAATATTACTCTCTGTAAAACCATGGACCTCATTGGAAGGGAGAACGGACAAAAATCTACCAAGAGTCTTTTTCTGGAGCCAATCGTTTTCTGCTTATGAAACACGTTTGCACAAAAGATAGATAAAAACATTTGCTGCAAAGCTGCTGGCATGAAATTTCTGCTCTCTTCATGTTCTGTTCAGAAAGAGATTTATATGACATTTTTTGTAAGTTAAGGTTAGGGTGTCCATGTTCTCTATCTTCTGAGGACATACACAGTGCAAACATCATCAATATGACCCTTCTTTTTAAGTGGCCTCTTTACAGGTATCACTTACCAACTAACAACCGCACTAATAGCATTCTCCCACTGCAAAAAGGGAAGGTGGCAGCCATAAAGGACAATGACCCACCCACAAGCTTATCTTCTCAAGAGCAGATGAAAATCAAACTGCTACTTTCATCACCACTTTTCAGTTCCCTGCTTCTTGATGCAGAATTTCTAGTGTAGAGATGTAAATGTTGCTGCTGCCTGCTTTTCTCCTACTACTTCCTCAGCAATATGCTGCATGATATTTTTAGGTGGATGCGAATGAACTGTATCCATCCCACTCTGAATATCAGCATATGTTCTAGCTGCCTTTCACTAGGCACAAGCTGACTTTTGTGTCATACTGCAATTTCTCTGCTCCCTGCATTTTGTCTTTTTAAGAAGAGCCATTTTCATACATCGTCCATTAGCTAATTCACTAGGCAGAAGTGGGACTGTGGTTTGTTTTCACATGATCCTTTTTAGGAAGTCTCCTATCTAGATGAAGGGTTATATCTTATCACTGAATCTGTATATAGTCTCCTCTCTGCGCGTTCCAGCTTCTTAAGAGTGAAAGGAAGTCAAGTGACAGAGAACCTGCACAATAAATGCAGTTTCCAAATCCTGTAGATTTCTAAGCACAAGTCCACATCCTTTAATGCTGGTAGAAATTTTGTATGGGGCTTTTAGGTATCATTCAATAGAGGAAAAGAGGGGATACTTCATTCCTGCTTACATATCCCTTTCTCATAAGGGATAATTCCTGGTGTGTGGAGGATCTTGAGGAATAGCGTGCGACATGATCTGCCCTATTTCAAAATCCAATCATCTTCAGGTCAGTGAAGGAGTGGGCCTATATTTTTACATGTTATGGATACTTTCCACTGAGATTTTCTTTCTTCTATTAGATTTTCCTTGAAATTTGTTTTTTTTTTTTGGTAAATTAGGCACATTCTTTCATCTCTGTTACGACAAGCAGTCTACACAGCTAATGGCCAAGAGTTACAATGACAAAACTCCTGTGCTGAAGTCTTTGAAAAATAGCTTTGGAAATAGTCCAGCTCCTAATTAATAGGAATCCATGTAAGGAGAATCAAGCCCACTAATGACCATGGTGCTTATCAGTCTTAGCATATAATGCAAGGATATGAAACATGAACATCTCCTGAAGGCTGTAAATGGCTTACTGATGGAGGGCAGACACACTCTGAAGAACCAGCATGGCACGAAGCTTCAACAATGTTCATTGCTGTAATAGAAAACAGGACAGAGGAGCCAGCCAAAACTATTTTTAAGAACTCACAGTTTGATTCTGCTTGGTGCTGTTTCTAAAATTTTAATAGGATCAAATTGTTTCAAAAATAAATGATTTTCTAAGACAAATAGTTGATGTGCATGTTAATTATGGGTTGGATTTGTAATTCTTTATGAATCTATCATAGAGTGTGTACATATATATATACATATATATATATATTTAATATTCATTAATTGCATGTACTCCTAAGTGATGGAAAAGGCATTTAGAACATTTTGGCAGAAGCATTTTGGAGATTTTGATAACTTATTAAGAAGGACTTTAATTTATTTTACTTCACATTATAGGCAATATTTTTTTCATCCTAAAAATAGGGGGGAGGGAAAATCCTAATTTTTATTTAATTTCCTAAAAGTCAGAAGAAAAGGTTGCATTTGTGAAGACGAACCTTTCAGAGAGGAAAAAATGAAAGAGAAGTAGAAGAGGATATGGCTTGTCTTTGCTTTACTAATCATTTTGTAATTTATCTATTCTGTTTTTCAGTAAGAGACTGTTGTCCTTTTAAGATATTGGCAGCTTTGGAAATAGACATCAGTTATCCACAAAAAAGTAGATGACAGCAGAGCAAGCTTTTCCACGACATGGTGATGCATGTTCTATATGATCCTTCAAATTGCTGTTTTCACAGAATCACAGAATCGTTTAGGTTGGAAGGGACCTCTGGAGATCGTCTAGTCCAACCTCCCTGCTCAAGCAGGGTCACCTAGAGCATATTGCCCAGGATCACATCCAGGCGGCTTTTGAATATCTCCAGCGAAGGAGACTCCACTACCTCTCTGGGCAACCTGTTCCAATGCTCTGTCACCCTCACAGTGAAGAAGTTTTTTCTCAGGTTCAGATGGAACTGCCTGTGGCTCAGTTTCTGCCCGTTGCCTCTTGTCCTGTTGCTGGGCACACGGAGAAGAGGCTGGCCTCATCCTCTTGACAGTCCCCCCTTCAGATACTTGTTTTCTTTATTAGTTTCCTGCCTTCCGTGCTGAATGTGTAAATCCTAAAAAGAATCCTGAGAAGAAGAGAAGGAGATGGCCAAAGCTGTAATTCTGTAGTATGTTTTATGTGTTTCACTTCTGTAATGCATAAGTGAACCTATTTTCTTAATGCTGTTTTCCCAAGGCTCATCTTTGCTCCATCTAAGAAACTGTAGTATGAGTATTTGGTTTGCAAAGTCTTTAGTTCAATCTCAGAAATATTAGTAGAGCTACAATGCTATTTTTAGATGTACTTTAATGGTTTTGCTGAGGGAAAGGTTGTTTGTATTCACTGATATTATTGCTGTAGCCACAACTATTTTGTTCATTAAGAGATGATTTCAATTATAGTGACCTCAAAGCATTTTAAAGTAAAGTGGAACAAACCTTTACTCTGTAGTGCATTATGAAAGGCAAGGAAAATTGTCATTATTTTTCATAACTCAGTTATGATTTGGGGCCAGTTTGTAATACTATTGTTTATCTTAGCAAATACATCACTTCACAAATGTTCCTGTTGTATTTGGTACCACTATTCGAGACGAAGAAATTATTATAAGCAAAAGTTTGTATTAAATCATTCTAAAAATTCAGATCAGCTAACCTTCAAAAGGAGTATAATGTAGTTTACACTAAAAAGGTCACAATTTCGTCTCACATGACAAGAAACCACATCAGTCTGCTGAAACCTCCTTTGTAACCAACAGCAGCTAAAAGAATTGTCCAATAGCTTTTTCATGTTAAATGCTCTGTCGACAAAAGAGCACTTCTGTAGAGCATGGAAATCTTTGCTGGCATCTCCCATTATGTTCTTAAACTTATTATTATTATTATTATTATTATTATTATTATTATTATTATTATTATTATTATTCCAGGTGGATCCTTAGCTTTCTTGGACAATGTGACTGTTATTACAAACTGCAGAGGGTTAATTAAACTTCATTCATTAGATTGGGCTGTGTGAGATGAGTTTCACTCTCACCTGCATTTTGAACACATCAAAGTGATAATACCTCAATTTTGCAATGAGCTTATATACACACTAACCGCATAAATACTAAGGCACAGCCACATAGGAAAGAACTGAAAGAAAAAAGCCAATTATGCAGAGTTCTTGCCGCAGCACTAGGGCTACTCACTTAGGAATAAATTATATTGAAATCAAAAACCAGTCCCACCGTTATTCAACTCCTCCATTATCTTTGTACAAATTTCTTAACGAGAGTAAAGTTATACCTGAAAGGAAGGAATAACCATAACTGGTTCAGAAGAAGAGGTCAAGAAACAAAAAGGGAGTAGGGGGCAGATTACTCATGATGTAACAAGGCAATATACTATGAACAATAAAAAGAAATGAAAATTTTACCTATTTCATTTTAACTTGTGGAACTCACTGCCACAAGATCCTGGGAAGAAAAACCTTCCAGGCTTCCTAAAGATATAGCAGCAGATGCAACTTTAAGTATTAGGAAATTACACACTACCAGACACCATTAAGAACAATAAGGTTAGAAATGAGATATCCCAAAATGTTCACCTATCCTTCCTGTACTGCATCCCTCCATCATACATGTGGCTGCTGTTCAGTGCATTATCTTCAGGTGTCCTAAAGTGATGTTACTAGACCAAATTAGTCATGCAGAAACTCCATACGGTCAGTTAGGAAACAGTAATCTTCAGAGGGCAATTTATTCTGAAGATAACTGAAGTAGTGGATAAGTCACTTGTTAGACGTGCCTCTCTCTGCCCTTTGATTTTAGATGGAGACAAAAAAGATTAGCTAAGAACTTTACCAGCTAAGAACTTACCAGCTATACAGATAAAATTATGTGAAATTAGTTCTGGAATACTTGTAATATCTTCCAAACTCGTTGCTTACATAATCCTTCATGGTTTTTCACCTGAATATCCCTCTTTTCTGGGCACTGATGCTGTTCTACTCTTTTCAGCTCGTCTCTCCTTTTGTCAGCCTTTTTTTTTTCACTTTTCTTCTTATATTCTGCATCATCCTATCAATACTAAATAAATCAAAAATAAATGGCACAAGTAAAGAAGGTCAATTAGATACACTTTACTTTGGACAATGTAGGCTTCTCCAGTACCTAATTCCAGGGGATTTTGATTTGTGACAGCTGTCTGTACCCCACAATACAATTGTATTTCAAGAAATAGCTAATACATATGTGAAGGCTTTCCATACCCTTCTCAAACGCATTTAGCCTGGGAACAGTATCTCAGTTTGTAAAAGGAATAATTACAGAGAGAGGTCTGTCAGTTCTATTAATTCCTTATAGTTGTGCTGGGATAGCACTTTTCCGTGGTCCTCCTTTACTTTCCTTTACTGGCCCCCAAAGGAGAGTTGTGTGCAGACAAATTATGCTGCACACTCTCAAGGTTTTAATATTAGATATACTGGTATGCTATCCAAATCTACCCTCAAGAGAAGATACACTCCTCACTTATGTTATCCTTCTGTATTTCACTTGTCATAAACAACTATAAACAACCCACAAGTATATTTTTGAGCTCAATATATATGTATAAAGTTCACCCTCCAGGTCAGCTTCACTTAGTCTGACAGAGTTGAATCAAAGGATATTGGGACCTTCTCTGTCCATTTAAAGATTAAAACAATGTCAAATGGTAAAATTATATTTAGGAGCTGGAAGCTGCAAAATCATACCTCATTTTCAAAAGCTCCTCCCTCCTTCAGGTGATGAAAGTTACCAGTGAGATATTTAAAGTAGCCCGCAGAATTTAGGTGCAAGTAATCTCATTGACCTCACTGAGATTTGTGCTTCTCTTTCCCTTAGCTTTTTGGCTAATGTCCAGTTGAAGGCACTTTCTCAGTGCTACAGATATGGTGCATTTCCTGTTTCTAATCTCATCACCATTTGACTTTCCATCCTAACAAAAATCCTGTTTAAGGCTGATGATGTCATGGCCAGATTCAGCTGTGGTCTGGAAAAGAGAGAAGGAAATTCATTGCTATGGCACGTGACCTGGAGAATATATTCCACGAGATAAGCAGGCGACAGCCCCCACTACTCTCTCCAGGGAAAAATGGGCCTGCCAACACCTTGGATGCATTGCCTTGAGGCTTTCCCTTCTTCTCACTTACCTTTCTCATTATCATGAAGAAATGTCTCTACTTCAAGCTCATTTAAACATCTTTTCTTCATTATCATGGAAACAAATCTTCTTGCCATGAAGAATGCTTCACTTGATAACTAAAATCAGTTACAGATCTTATCACCAGAGTTTCAATTTATTTGTTTAAGAAACTCAGAAGACTATATGTGAAAACCTTCAGTTAAATATTTCTGCAAAACCAGTCACAAAATGTTTCTGGTCTAGCTTTAGTCCCTGACACATTAATTAGACTATAAATTGGGAGGATCTTTAATGAAATTTTTTGCTAGGTTGATCCTGGTGTAAGTTCCTTTTTAATTCTATTAAAACTGCTGTTGACTTGTGATAATTATGATGTAATTGACTCTGGCACTGTATTACTGCTTGTTGTTACTCTGGATACATTAAAAGGGATATCTTGAATCTATTTGAGGTTAGTATGTCCAAAAGGGTTCTCAAGACACTGTTCTAGATCCATACTATTTTATCTCCTGCAAGTATTGAGGGGTCTATTTGCCAGTGCCATTTTGAGTGAGAAAATTTCAGTAACTTTATTTTTTATAAAGAAGAAATGGATTCATTTTAAGGATGTGCAAAATTGCTTGATCCGTGCTTGAGCATGCTTTAACACTTGCGGCAGTTTCATTTCTGTTCAGGAAAGTTAACTTACCCTTAGTTTTCTTTTCCATTTGCAGAAACACATAGGATAAAATCTGTAAAGATATGCTTCTTGGGAAACGTAAATGGGCAAGTGGGTTAACAGAAAGTCAAGTGCATGCCTCTTGTGCTCATGGAGTTATGTTGAAATCCAGCCTGACTTCTCCCGTAAGACTGAATTACTTTTCTCTCTGTAGCTGTGATAAGGTCCTAGAGGGTTGAGGGAGGTCTGCCTGCATCTTTTCCTTAAAGAGAGCCCACTGAAGGTGATTTAAAAAAGGCTTTTAAACTCTAAAGCTATATTCTGTAACAAGAAACCTATAAAATGGAGAAAACTCAGATTTTGGGGGTGAGAGAATACATCTGAGATTAAAAAGCATCCCATAGTCCCCCACCAGCTGTATCCTCTAAGGGTACCTCCATCTTTCTCTGATCTTACCAATTTAAATAGCCACAAACTTTACATATTTCTTTCTGAATCCCTAGGAAAATCTTTGCCTATCTACAAATTCAGCTCGGATTTGCTTGTCAGATCCGGTCATCTCAAGCATCTCCCAGTCTCTTCTCATGCTCCAGTTTCCCTGCTTACTCTTCTCTTGGCACCATAGCAGCTCCCTTGCCTCCCCTTTCCCCAGGTTTCTTGTCTGGAAAAAGCAATGTCCCCCTCACTCCAGAGGCTGCTGCATGGCTCTGAAGCAGCCAGACCAAGGCATCTCCTTATTGTCTGGTCAACACCTTTCTGCGGGATACAATGCAGAGTAGCCTTCAGCACACGGTGAACTCACCGACGACGCAGGCTACAGCCACAGCAACTGTAAACACCCCCATAGCAATCCAGGACAAGTTTTAAGGAAGAAACCTTACTAAGAATTTTACTATGAGCCTAGTAAGAAGAACTAGACATTCATTCTACAATGTCCTCTTTTCAGACGACCTGCACATTGGCCATAAGATGGATTTTTCTGTTTTCTTAGTGTTTCCTGTTGTTTTCTTGTTTCGTTCTTTCCAGGCTAAAGCATTTCACTATATGAGATTGCCTAAGTAATATCTTTCTCCTCTTCCTGTTTGATGAACTTGCTGAGGTCTGTCAGCCACGTGGTGGGTTAGTTTCCTGGAATATATTGATATTTTGATGAACGAATTTATCCAAAACATTCCTGAGTAAGCAGTGCTGTTTTAGAGTATCCCTGAGAAAAAAAAGTGGAATTTCTTTCTTGTTTATTTTTTAACTTTCCATCTCTTAGTAGAAATCCCTAATATAACACCAGGATTCGGATTCACAGTCCATTACAATGAGAATTTTCTGCTTCTTTAACAACTTTTTATTTTTTGCTTTTTCAATGAAGTCTCATCCATACAGCTGAATAGTCTTGGTAGAAGAGTATTTCACACCTTATGCTAATCAAAGAATATCCTATCTACTAGAATGCAAAAAGCTTAGTATGAAACACTGATACTTCCCTTAAAAGTAATACAAAGAAATGAAAAAAAATCTAATTCTGTCTTAGAACAGAGCTATTACCACACTGAGCATGAGATCCTTGTCGCCTAACTTCAGTCATTTAAAAACCTGGCATCTGATCTAAGACCTTCAGTAAACTGCTGCTATTGTTAATGGAGACACACAGACAGATATCTCTACCTATTTTCAACATCTGTTGTGGGATGGTCGAGATTACCTTTTCTCTTCACAGCTAACAGGAACTTGGAAACAGAGCTAGCAGGAACGTAGACAAAAATCTTGAACTAAATACTTTCAAATTTTGTGAAGAGAATTACAAGCATGGCAGGTCCTTCGGACTAGTATTGTGTCTTGGATATTGGCTGGTGGCAAAAATGGCAAAATGCAGTACAAAATGCTTAGAAATAATGGCACACACTTCCCAGACTTAACAGATTGGTCTGTGATAGAGTTACACATTAGTTAATACTTCCAAAAATATTTACTTTGACTCTATATGTGTTATTTGGAATTCTACTCATTTCAGCTGCAAATGTCTTTGCTCTCATACACCTTGCCTTAGCCTCTTGAAAGAGATGCATATTCCATACATTTCCTTGTCACATGGCAGATTCACTGTGCATATGATTTCAAAAATGGTGGTGTAGGTCTGTGACTTTCACTAGTACTGTGAGCTTAATATATGTATAAGACAGCGCTCCAGTCCAAGCCTTGTGCATCCAGTGTTCCCAAGAAGTGGTTTTACTGTGCCTGTTCAGCATCCAACTACTGCAGAGAAAATCTGGTCCTCAGAAGAAGTGATAGATTTCCTGTCTACAGCCAGGAAGATCCATCCTTCTCATGCATATGTAGGGATGCAGCAGGAGAAGGCCCCCAAGGAGGATGATGACATAAGAGAGATGCTGTTCTTAAGGCACCTCTTCTGGAATACAGTTCACGGTCACTTCTGAGTTGCCTCCGGAAAGAAAGTGGCCAAGACAGCACAGCAGATGACATGTACTGTTCCAGTCGATTGTGTGCAGGTGTTGGGCCACAGGCTGAAAATCTGTCCTAAAGTATGAGATAAAAAATCACCTGAAGTGATTAGAACGTCTTCATTTTTTTCCCCTGTTATTTTTGGAGAAAACTTGATGGAAATGTCTCATTAATAATAGTGCCAGATGCAACAACAGAAGCTGGGATAACAGTCCATCTTTTTCTCTTGAAGAAAATTCCATGTGTTCTCAAAAGAATACGAAAAAGTACCTTATTGCAGTAATAACTGAGAGGTACCACCATACCCACAACCCTGACAAGCAGTCATTCTACATTACATCCAGTGAAGTTCCATCCTACAGCAGCTTTCTATTCAGATAAAAACAGAACCATAAAAATGACTACAGAGGTAGGAAGAAAATACCATAAGACAGATAGGTTTCTGGGAGTTCCCTAATAGTCCTTCAAACTGGTATAAATACCACTAATCAGCATAACCCAATCCATTATTGGTCATATTTAACTGGGCAAGGGCACAGAACTCTTCTTCACTGTCAAGTTTGTCATACTAATGTACTTCACTGAAGCTTGGAGATTGGATGTTGTATGCCAGACAAAATTTTTGATTTCCATTTTTTCAATTGCATTACTCTGTAATGCTTGCTGAGACTGTCCCTTCTCTATTATTGCCTAACCATTTCCTTCATGATGATGTCTGTGTGTAAAAATAAAGTTGGGTGGTCTCTCTGACTTTAAGATTACAATACAAACTGCTGCACTGTTCAAAGAAAGTCTTAACATTGTAAGCCATAGTCATAATTTCATATTTACAATGGTACAGTAAATTCATTGAGTAGTACGACAAAAACCAACTGATGTGAAGGAATGTTGAAAAGATTTCACCAAAATACTTTCAATAGAAAGTTATTTTTGAACGTAAATGAAACAAAATGCCCTAAACATTTTTGTTTTAAAAGCCTTAATAAAAATTTTAAGTAAAAAATCTGTTTTTGTTGGGTTTTATTGAAAAAAATCCAGTGTTGGTTGAATTTTGTAAGCTCAACATTTTGGACCCAGAAAAATATTTTTTGGACAAATGGTTAAGATTCTTTTTCACTTTATTAGATTTTTGAAAAACGTTAATGCATCTTTCACTGATCTTTAACAAAATTTTAAAATAGCTTTGTGGGAAGTTTAGGAATAAATAAAAAACTGTTAGAACCCTTCTTTAAAATTGAACTGAAGTCCCAGCTAGTTCTATTATACAAACTACTATAAATTACCTACAGATAATAAGTCGTCTGTGCTGAAAAAATAGAAGAAAATGAGAAATACAAAATGAAACTTTGTGGCAATAAGTAATCACTCTTCTCAAAGTAAACTATAGTGCTCATGTGCCTCCTTATTTGGTTATTGCTGAGAGAGAGAGAGAGAGAGAGAGAGAAATAGAAGGAGAAAGAGAAAGGGAGGACTAATGAATTTGTAAAGTATTTGATTGCACAATGAGATCGTATCACACTGAACTCCCTTAGAAACGCCATTCTATATATCTGTATCCCTGTGTTCATTTCCGACCAGCTGGTTGTTGGCATTCTTCTACTGAAATCTGTAGCATCAAGCCTGAGCTGGAGGGAAGTCATCAGTGGCATAACTTTCTTCATAGATTCCTAGATTATGGGCCAGAGGGGAATATTGTGATCTTCTAATTTTTCGTCTTGTATTGTACAGGCTATAGGTCTCATTCAAATTTAATCCTTTTTCAAGCTACAACACACTGTTAGGCATTGCCAAATCTGGCAGCCGCATAGAGGAGAGGTAGCTCCCATGTCCAACCAGAAGCGAGGCTAAGCGTGTATTCCCAACAAGCACACACACAAACACACATATATGGCAGATGTATACACACACACTCCAAAGGCCACACAGATGAACACAAACAGAAACTCTCGCAAACACAGATGGCACCCATGGCTTTATCCTGTTCCCCTCTCAGGATGATCACGATGAAAGTCCGTTGGTGGGAAATATATACCCATACACCAAGCTCAGACACAGCCCACCCGGCAGCTATCCTGATTGCTGGCTGCTGGCCGTAAGAGGCCCCAAGGCCTGCAGCCCTGCTCCAGTTGCTGATATTCAGGCCTACACATCCACCCACACTGTGGATCCCACCAGTAACTGACGTTAGACATCCAGGCTACCCAGTAATTGGCCCCTGGACCACCTGGTCTCCCTTTGCCTCATGCCTAGGTGCGCACATCTACAGGTGGATCTCACAGTTGTCCTCAGATCACAGTGTCCCCAGTAGCTGGCTTAGACCTTCTTATCCTTTCCGTAGACAATTTCCAGACCCTGTGGTCTCACCATTCTCCAGCTCAGACATAGGGCTGCTTGATCCCTGGCTCCCAAGCCTCTTATCCCGCTCACCAGTTAGTTCAGCTTAATATTCACTGGTGCTCACACACTGACATGCATACCCACACCTTCTGCACACACTCTGGTCTCTCCAGCTGCCGGCACCACAAACACAAGGGTTACTATGACCCCTGGACTTCCAAACACACACATGTGCACAAAATAGAGAGCCCCACATCCAGGAAAGTGATCTAAAATGGAGTTTAGTGAGGAGATGTCTGGTTAGTCATGAACCTTCCATCCAGTCTTCTCCATCATGGATAAATCTCCACAATAATGAACTGAAAAAGAAACTTTTGCTAACCACAGCTGATCAGCATAGCAGGGCTAAAACTTAAGATTTTATGTTTTGAGAACCAGGCAATACTAATTTTTCAATTTCAATACTTCTTCTGATAGCCTTCTACGATGGAATGATCGGTTGGGTAGATGAGGGGAGAGCAGTGGATGTTGTCTTTCTGGACTTCTGCAAGGCTTTGGACACTGGCTCCCATCACATCCTTCTAGGTAAGCTCAGGAAGTGTGGGCTAGATGAGTGGACAGTGAGGTGGATTGAGGCTGGCTGGATGGCCGAGCTCCGAGGGTTGTTGTCAGTGGTGCGAAGTCTAGTTGGAGGCCTGTAGCTAGTGTAGTCGCCCAGGGGTCATTCCTGGGTCCAGTCTTGTTCAATGTATTCATCAATGACCTGGAGGAAGGGACAGAGGGCACCCTCAGCAAGTTTGCTGGTGAGACTAAGCTGGGAGGAGTGTCTGACTCACCAGAAGGCTGTGCTGCCGTTCTGAGGGACGTGGACAGGCTGGAGAGGTGGGCGGAGAGGGACCTCCTGAAGTTCAACCAAGGCAAGTGCAAGGTCCTGCACCTGGGGAAGGAATAACCCCATGCAGCAGTAGAGGCTGGGGGCTGACCTGCTGACAAGCAGCTCTGCCGAGAAGGACCTGGGAGTGCTGGTGGACAGCAAGTGGAGCAGGAGCCAGCAACATGCCCCTGTGGCCAAGAAGGCCAATGGGATCCTGGGCTGCATGAGGCAGAGGGTTGCCAGCAGGTGGAGGCAGGTGGTCCTCCCCTCTCCTCAGCCCTGGGGAGGCCTCACCTGGAGTACTGTGTCCAGCGTGCTGGGCTCCCCACTACAAGAGAGACGTGGCACTCCTGGAGAGAGTGCAGCGGAGGGCTCCAAAGATGAAGAGGGGACGGGAGCATCTCTCCTCTGCAGAAAGGCTGTGAGAGCTGGGCCTGTTGAGCCTGGAGAAGAGAAGACTGAGAAAGTGACTCAGAGGTGATCTCATCAATGTCTAGAAGTACCTGAAACGAGGGTGTCAAGAGGATGGGGCCAGCCTCTTCTCCGTGGTGCCCAGCAACAGGACAAGAGGCAACGGGCACAAACTGAACCACAGGCAGTTCCACCTAAACCTGAGGAAAAACTTCTTGACTGTGAGGGTGACAGAGCACTGGCACAAATTGCCCAGAGAGGTAGTGGAGTCTCCTTCGCTGGAGATATTCAAAAGCTGTCTGGATGCGATCCTGGGCAATATGCTCTAGAGGACGCTGCTTGAGCAGGGAGGTTGGACTAGAAGATCTCCAGAGGTCCCTTCCAACCTAAACCCTTCTATGTTTCTATGATTCAATATTACATTAATTGTTTACATATGAGAGATTTTTTAACTATAAGTTATGAAGAGATGTCTGTAGCTGTAAATCTGCATACCTGGCTCAGAGAGGAATTCCCTGCAGAGCTGTACGAGATAGTAGAGGCCTTCCATCTGTGGGGTGAGATTCTGCAAGAGTCATGAAGCTTGGCACTCTTTTGATAGAAGTTCCTGAGTTCCATAAGGTTCTGATTCCTTTGTGCTGAGTGTATTATTTGAAGCTAGTAGCAATCTGACAGTGGCTTTTTTTTTCATTTAAAAATGTCTTTGATTCACTAGTAAAATCCTAACATGATATTAAGAAAAGATTTTTTTAAATTGTTTGCCATTTTTGTGATTTTGTGTGTGTGTGTACAACTTTTTTTTCTTTAAGGATCGATAACACAAGAACCTGCAAAACTACTTGACATCAGGAACATGAGATGTTGCTCAGTTACAGATGGTCCATGATCATATAGGGTATCTCCTGCTCCTTTGTTGGATATATCTCCCCAACATCACTTCTTACTGAAGTCAATCTGAAGATGGATCTACCTTTTATTCAGAAGCCATGTTAAAGGCTCCATTCAGGTTTAGAAAGAAATGGAAGGTTAAGAGAATCAAGGGATTTTCCACTGTTCCTTTCCTGGGTCTGGTGAGATTTAGTCAGCGTGAAAAAAATTTCACTAGGTACAGATTTACTCAATATTTAGCTTTCTTTATAGCATTTAAGAAATTAATTACACAAGTGCTCTAAGAGAGCAGAGAGTTCCTGCTTAGTGCATTTAATTAAATCTCTCTCAGGATTTTACTGGAGGAACTTTGGGAGCATAGTCCCTTGGTATGATAATAATCTCTTATCCATATAAAATGTGTCATTGTTACTTGGTTTCTATTAGCATCTAGGAAGATAAAACAAATACTGGTGAAGATTGAATGAAAAAAAAAAAAAAGAGAATTCATTAAACTCTCATAGGAGTTATTTAGTTGACTTTAGTTTTCATCCAAATGTATTCCTCATATATAACAAGTGTTAAGTATGGATACTAAAGGAAGGGCTGAGATTTCAAAACATAAGCACAGAAATATTCATTTGGCTTTCTGCCGTGTTGAGCGAAAATAAAATTAATTTTACCTAATTTCAGTGATCTAAAAGTTAGACATACAGTGTAAGCAACTGATCTAGTAAATCAGTGAAGAGTGATAAGCACGTTCAAAAGCAACTCACCCCGCTATAAGATAGTAACTAGGACAGATATGATGAATCTGAGGTGCCCTTTTTTCTCCACTGACTGTAGTGGCATCTGGATGGCTAATTGGACACTTATCTTGGCTTAAATTAGGTAAGGTGAATTCCATTCCAATTCAATGAACAGTTGTGATGAAGATTTATATTTTAAACCTGTGGTATGCGCCTGAAAATAAATTAAATCTATATTGAGGAGATATGAACTTTTTGCAGCTCTGGAAATCCATGCCTACTGTGCTGCAGAACTTATAACTGACAGACTAAGATGAGGGAAATAAGACGTTATTCTCAGCTCCTATCATTTTCCCTATGGACATCCAGCTTTACCAGAGATGTGACTATGAAATGCAGGAACTAGAAATCTTGTACATTTAGGCTTCTTCAATTACTTGATGAGAACCAAAGGGTTTTAGAGAGGATGTGCTAACTAACAGCACATCTCATTTGTCCATTTTTATCAAGCTGAAAAGTCCACGTCTGACTCTGGATATTAGGTGGGACCACACTGTCTCTGATAGTGTCAATCTTCTTTCATTATTTATTCATATTATGGATCACTGAACACTGGTTTTGGCATGACTATATTAACACCAGGAGATTATCTAGGCTGAAATAGGAGAGGAGAAATCATGGTGATACTGCTACATTCAGTGAAGGTATGAAGGAAGGTGAGGCTAAATACACATCGACATAGGACAGATGGTGAATTTTTATTACATGGAAAGTAACACTTTCCTCATCCATTTACACCTGTACTTTCCTTTCAAGTCTCTGAAAATTCTGTAAGTCTGAAGAAGATGGTATACATGGACAATAGAACTCAGTAACAACAGGTAGCAATTTTATCGTAGAGTAAGAGCAAAGTAGTTTCAGAAAATTCAAAGAAACCACATCTTTAGACAGAGACTAATTCAAGCTCCTGGTTTAGTTGGAGAAGTTTGCAAGGTTGTTACCTTTACTATTGATAATTAAAACAGCTTTATCTTCATCTCACCTACTCAGTGGATGCTAACTTCATAAGAAAGCTTTTTAAAAGTTGCAATAAATAGATACATAGAAGGAAACTCATAAGGGTTCTGTATATATTTTACAAAATAATAGATATATCTTTTTCCCTTGGTTAATAAGGCCATTCTTATTTGCATAAAATAAAGGTAATTTTCCAGAATAATAATGATAAAACTAGACAGTAGATGGCTTGATCCTACAAAGGTTGGCATTTTGCATTAAACTGTGTGAAAGAAGAAACTGGCAGCAGAATAGATGCAGACTATGGCATTTCCAAGTACTAACACACTCAAAATCTCCCTTCTGCTCAGTTAATCAATCATATTCTGCTAGATGAACATATCATCCTTCCAAGGAAAGAATGCAAAGAACAGATGCCAAGGAGAAGGCTGAAATGCTTAATAAGATATTTTTCTATGATTCTCTTTCTCTCTCACTCTCTCTGTCTCTACAGACACACTTGCTAAAATATCAGCAGAACACTTTGTATAACTTCCTATCAAAGCTGAAGGGAGAAGGATCTGACCATAATAAAAGAAGGTGAAAGCAAAGCATAGACATAAGTGTATCATCATGAACAATATCTGATGAAGTATATTGAAGTTATGAGTTATTTGCCTTTATTGTCTAAATTCTGTGAGAAGCTGCTGCAATGTAGGAAGGAACTGTCTAAAGTAGTTCATAAACTGTTAGCTAATTTCAAAATACATGTGGCAAGACAGAGGACTGGGAAGAAGCCAATATTCAGTAGCTACTTTTAAGAAAAGGAAATAGAGAAATAATGGCGTTATCAAAGTCTCATTGGCTTCACTAGGAATTACAGAGTCCATACAATTAGGGCCAAGATAATTATAAGGTAATGCGTTTAAATCCAATACCTGCTAATAGAGCAGACAGCTTTTGCACTTGTTAAGTAAAATAAGGAGTTAGTAATACACAAACCATATTTGAAATTACTATAACTCATTCAAAGTCGGCCCAATTTTGATTAAAAACATTGGTCTTTCCATTTTTATGTACTAAAAATTCTTTAAAAAAGAATAAGAACTGTGAGTTCACAAAAAATATAGGACTGGTCTTGACTGATTTGTTTCTATGTAAAAGCTAATGCAATTTGGATGCTAAATTAGATCAAAATCCTGAGAATGAAATTATTTTGATTCTTAATTAATAACAAATACTTCGAAGTCTAATCCTTTAAAAATAAGTACTAAAGCTTTATTCCCATTTTTCAGTAATTGTATTGATAAGAACTGTGTGATCCGATACGAAGTCAGAGACAAAAAAACTTATCAGAATACAGTCTTGTAAATCTCAATCCACAGAATAAATGGCTGTAAAATGAGAGGCAATGAAAACAAAGTGTTTTACACAAGGAACAGTTCTACTCAGCTGTTTTTTTTCACATCAGCCTCATTTCTCTACACAGAAACTCAGATTTCATTCCTAGTCATAATTTTGGGTAGATATATTTTTTTAAGGATGAACAGTTTTGCAAAAATTTGCAAGCATTTTGTAAAATAGATTTGACAGCATAGATGTGGATCAAAAATTCATGAAGCTGAGGCATAAAACTATACTTCCACAGTCTAAGATTTCTTCAAGTATTTACTCAGAGCTTTAGGACGCCTCACTAATCGATATCCTAATCAAAGCCCTATAATTTTCCACAATTTCCTGAGCTTTTGCTTTTACATCTAGAATATAAAATCAGATCATATTTTTCTCACATTGTCATTATGTAATTGCATATCTCTGCGGACATTTCAGTTTGCTTAGATTCTTATCTGAATTATTTAACTGTTTGCTGATCCTATTTACCACATCATTTTATGTTGAACAATGTACGTAAGTATCAGCAATGGACATGGTTATCCACAGCAGGGTGGATAGCCTCCAGAGCTGTTGCTAGTTTGAGAACTTGGGAGCTAAATCTATGATGATGCTGGCCAGGATACTTATCTAATCTATTATATTCGATGGAGAGAGGCTTGCAACAGCAGTGTCGTGCGGGTGATCTGGGAAACTGCTGAATTTTCTTGTCCCGATATCCCACTCATTACAACCTTTCCTAGGGCATCCAGTGAGTTCTGTTTCTCCCACTCACTGTTAAAAGCCACCACCATTAATCAGCCATTGACGTGTGTACACAAACAAAAACAGAAAGGACAGTCAGCTCCCAAGAATAGCTTCTTGGGAAACTATGCATCTCAATGGATCCCCTGAATAAAACAATGAAATGACTGTTCTAATTAGTCAGTGCTCATTACTAGGGCTAAAATTCAGTTCTACATGAATGCAAAAGAGAGGAGGAATATACAGCTATGATAGATGTACAGTTAACCAATAGTTACAGTCACACGTATAATTTTTTTGTGCTTTTACATTTTACATTTGAGAACTTTCCTCTAGCAAATTTTTATACTGTTTCTCAATATGCCTCGTTTATGTAGGTCTTTAATTTTAATGTCAGGATTGTAGTTTCATCTTATATATTAGAATAAAAATGATAAAACAAAGTGTCTATATGTTTCCTACCACCCTCCTTCCAGATCTTCAGCCTGCCTTCATATCACATCGCCTTCCACAAGAGGCTTTTGCAAATGTTAGTGTCGAATACCTGACCATATGGAATAGAGAAGAGGCATCACTAGAATGTCTCCATAATGAAGTAAATGCTGGTGTTTATTACCCTGCTAAAGGCAGAAAATTAACATTTTCAGTGATGATTACTTTTGTCTCATCCCCTCTGGCATTTGCCTTTCTATTACTGGCTGTGGACAACTTATTAACAGAGTCGTCGTTAATTTCCTGTCTTTTTGCCTAATCAGTCAGGCACAACATTTAAGAAGGTAGGAATTAAAATTTTTGGCAAGCCACACCAAAATGCAAGCCATTTTTCAGATAAAGTAGGAATGGTTTAGTATTCCAATCGTTCTGGTATGCATTTGTCTGCTTATTACACTTATGAGGTGTACTCTTGGGTGTAACTGGTCAGCACAGGGAAAGTCTGTAGAAGCATAATGTAACTGTGAAAAAGATGAAAATGTTAATAATGAGGAGGAATGATTTACTAAGTCTGTATTTCTCACAAAAAATAAAAAATAAAAAAATAGGCTCACATAACTAGAATTCATTTCTACAAAACAAGAATTAATTAGGTTTGGCTCTAGCTTGCTGGACTGAGTCCCACAAAATGAAGTAAGAGATTTTCCTTGACATCTTTGGTAGAATAACTTTTACCATTTTGACTTGCCAACAAATGTTCATGAAATATGAATGTGACATCCTCACTCATCTCTGCCGCACAGACTAGGAGTCATCAAGATTTACTAGATCAGCGATTCAGAAGACTTCAAAGGATAATAAATGTTCAGATTTTTCCAGAATTACTTCCAAATGAGGCTAAATTTCAGGAAGAATTGATGGTCTTTCATTACTGCAATCCTGGTGTTTAGGAGGGATTACATAGGAACCCTGCAAATTCTTCTGACAGACGTGCAGCCTTCCTAAAGACCAGCTATGATATGACACTTATACTTATGTTCTGCATCATAGCCGTGTTCAGTATAAAACAAATTCATAAAAGTAGTGATACTGTCCCACAGGGATTTTTCTAGTATGCCGCTCCTGGTCTTCATATAATTACAATGAATAAGGACAGCACTTTGAAAGGAAGAGTTAAAAAAAAAAAACATCCTACACATCTAGATGTGAAGGTGGTGCGATTCACAGTAAGTTTGCAGGGTTAACCCCACTCAGTTTCCGCAGAGGCTCTGAAAAGCTACAGGAAGAGGTAAAAACTTAACTGGGGAAACTGTATCACTTATTTTTTCGGATCATCATGCTACAAAAATAATATCACTCTATAAGAAATTGCATTGCTTCTTTTAAATTTTTTTCTGGGATAGTAAACAAAAAACTTCATATACTTTCATCTGTCATCGGACCTTACCTTGAGAGTAGGTCAGATTGAATTTCTTTTCTCTATAGCTGCATTTTTGCCGGAGGGTTCTGTTTAGCAAACTCACTTTATTTATCTCTTGCAACCTAGACTTTTATGCAGCTGTACCTGCCAAAAAGATTGGTTAAAAAACTTCAACTTGTGCAAATATGTCTATAGCAAGGGTATTATGATATGCAAAGAATATTTTACCTCTTTCCTTTCAACATTTTGATTTCTTACCTATTAAAAAGAAAGGCTAATTTTTCAAATCCTTTGCTGCAATATGAGGCCTTTCCTACCCTAATGGGCTAATACGTATTTTTCAATGAGATTTTAAAAGTCCATTGATGTGTTTTGACAAATTCTTCAGTGACCACACTGGTAATATATCACTTGACTCCTTCCTTTCACAGATTTTTTTAACAATTTATTATGCTACCTCAAAAATGTTTTCTGCTGAGTCATGATAGTGATATGCAGCAGTGTGACAAACAGATTTAAACTGGTTAATCTGTCTATTCATATTACTAAAACAGAATTAATCGTCTTCTGTTTTAGAATTCAAAATGCTTTCTGTTTTTATTGCCGATAGAGGCCACTGAAGCCAAACTATAGCTTTTTTTTGGCTTCAGTCAGCACATTTTTGAAGTAAAATGGAAATTGAAGATGCTCTGAAGCTTACTATCACAGGAAAGTGCTCCTCTTTGGTAAATTATGATCATTGACAGGGCAAGTGAAAGTAATGCAACTTTCTTACCACAGGTTCAGTTTTCTTTTCAGACTGAGTAATGAGAAAATTAAAAAAATCTTATAAATACAACATCTGATAATATTTTCAGTCCAAAGAACTAAGATAAATGCAGTAAAAGCTATTAAATAGTAAAAGCTATTAAATTGGAAGGCATGCTTCTTGAGCCTTGAGGTGAACTATAAATACAAAAAGAGCTGCAAACAGTTGCATCAGCAACTGAGTACCATCCTGTGAGCCTTTATGAACAACATAGTTATTTTTTCAAAGTATTTTTCCAAGTACTTTTTTTTTTCTTATAGATGGTTGAAAATTAAGATATTCAACAAGAACTTAATGCATGGAGTAACTGTGCTATATGTATGTGAAGAAAATATAAAGACAGGAGTAAATTCCAGTAACAAACACCTGAGAGTATTTTAAAGAAAGATAAAGTATGTTTAGATCTATCAAGAATACCTATGGTTTTGCTGCTTGAAAATCTCTAAAGGTTATAAACCATATTTTTGCAGAATAGAGTTCTAGAGTATTTTACATGGGGCTCAAAATAATCATCCCCAAAGAGAACTTAATGAATAATTTCCTGTTGTGAGAGTTCTTCACTTTCCTGGGTGTAAATGTTGAGTGACCAGATTCAGTATTATAGTTCATTTGTTTCATTTGATTTCATGCCTATTTGCCAGTCACTGATGTTTCTAGAATCTCATATCTAGTATTGCACAAATGATTTTGCATATCACATACACAATATCATATCAGCAACATTAACATATTAATATAGCATGTTAGCTGCAGCATCTTTACTGGACATTAGATCCCTTACCCTCATGTCTCTCATATATCCTTGCTATGGCTCTTTCCCTTCTACCATGTTGCAGTGTATTCTCCTCATCTACCATGGGAAAGCTTGGGCAAAGCAATCTTGTATCATTTTCTGAAAATCCTCTTGCTCACTCTTTTTTTCCTTTCATAGGTCTGTGCACAGATATGTTTGTATCTATGAATGCCTGCTAGCCATATATGATTACCTCAGACACCCTGGGGGAGTTCAAGTTGTTCTAGCTGCCTATGAAATGGGTTTTAGATGGCTAAAGTACAACATGATAAGACACTGAATGATTAATAGACATTCCAAGTGAACAGTTTGTAATCACCAATCAGCTGAAAATTAATCAATGAGACTCATAGTCCATGACAGTCACGATAAGACACAGAAGAAATTGTGCAAAGACTGAACAAATATGGGAAGGGTACTTATTTTAGATAGGTTGGGATAAAAAAAAGTAAATTGGAACTACCGAAAATTTGAATTATTAGATTTTATATTAACTTATTTTTATAATGAAAGAACAAATGGAGACTTAATAACATTTACAGGAATATCTAAAGTTAATATAAGAATATATCTTCCTAACAGTGCCCAATCAACTAGTGGCACTCATTACAATTAATGCTAATGAGACTAAGATTATAGCAGGATTATAAGAAAATATAAGGATTTGAATAAATAATGAGGATATCCACATTTAAACTAGAAAGAATTAAGAGAGGATCAAAAGAAGAATGCTGAAGGGATGTAACTGTTGATGCTCCATGTTTGTTTCCAAGGATAAGGGGACAATGTGAGAGTATGTATCTTCATGCTAGCCTCCTACAAAATTTCTTATAGTTGTCTTTGAAGAAGTTTACACTGGTCTCAATATGAGAAAGGCTAATATCCCTGTCAATAGTCTGGTTTACTCTGACTTTTTCTGTGTTCCTAATTGCTTGGTGAATATTTAAAAAATTCATTTGCAGTTATCAGAATTGAGTTTCAAATCCTTCACCAGGCTGATAACCTAGGAAATAAAATTGTTCTTTAATCCATCTGATGCTGTTATGAGTGTGAGACTTTGGAAAAGCAGCTCTGGAAAAGGAATTTGGCAGAATACTGTCACTAGTGGCAATAGGAACCCGCTTCACACAGTGAAGACAAAGTATGGTTAAACAGGATCACAGGAGATAGTTTTCGTTCATTCAGGATCAAATCGTTTCTGGGAGGTATTTCGCTGATCTGTTCCCTTCTAGCCTGTTTCAACATATCACTACTCTTCCTGTATCTGATGACAGTATCCCCCATAGTGACCTAATATCTAAGCTAATTTCCTGATCGCTAATTTCCTAATCACTATATTTCCAACCTAATCGTTAGGTTGGAAGGGACCTCTGGAGATCATCTAGTCCAACCTCCTGTTCAAGCAGGGTCACCTAGAGCATATTGCCCAGGATCACATCCAGACGGCTTTTGAATATCTCCAGCGAAGGAGACTCCACCACCTCTCTGGGCAACCTGTTCCAATGCTCTGTCACAGTCAAGAAGTTTTTTCTCAGGTTCAGACAGAACTGCCTGTGGTTCAGTTTGTGCCCATTGCCTCTTGTCCTGTTGCTGGGCACCACGGAGAAGAGGCTGGCCTCATCCTCTTGACACTCCCCCTTCAGATACTTGTACACGTTGATGAGATCCCCTCTCAGTCTTCTCTTCTCCAGGCTCAACAGGCCCAGCTCTTGCAGTCTTTCTTCATAGGAGAGATGCTCCAGCCCTCTAACCATCTTGGGAGCCCTCCGCTGGACTCTCTCCAGGAGTGCCATGTCTCTCTTGTACTGGGGAGCCCAGAACTGGACACAGTACTCCAGGTGAGGCCTCCCCAGGGCTGAGCAGAGGGGCAGGACCACCTGCCTCCACCTGCTGGCAACACTCTGCCTAATGCACCCCAGGAGACCATTGGCCTTCTTGGCCACAGGGGCATGTTGCTGGCTCCTGCTCCACTTGTTGTCCACCAGCACTCCCAGGTCCTTCTCTGCAGAGCTGCTTGTCAGCAGGCCAACCCCCAGCCTCTACTGGTGCATGGGATTATTCCTGCCTAGGTGCAGGACCTTGCACTTGCCTTTGTTGAACTTCATGAGGTTCCTCTCCGCCCACCTCTCCAGCATGTCCAGGTCCCTCTGAAGGGCAGCACAGTCTTCTGGTGTGTTAGCCTCTCCGCCCAGTTTAGTCTCATCAGCAAACTTGCTGAGGGTGCCCTCTGTCCCTTCCTCCAGGTCATTGAGGAATATATTGAACAAGACTGGGCCCAGGACTGACCCCTGGGGGACACCACTAGCCACAGGCCTCCAACTTGACTCTGCGCCATTCACCACAACCCTCTGAGCTCGGCCATCCAGCCAGTTCTCAAGCCACCTCACCGTCCACTCATCTAGCCCACACTTCCTGAGCTTACCCAGGAGCATGTGATGGGAGACAGTGTCCAAAGCCTTGCTGAAGTCCAGAAAGACAACATCCACTGCTCTGCCCTCATCTACCCAGCCACTCATTCCGTCATAGAAGGCTATCTGATTGGTCAAGCATGATTTCCCTTTGGTGAAGCCATGCTGACTACTCCTGATCACCTTCTTGTCCTCCACATGCTTAGTGATGACCTCCAGGATGAGCTGTTCCATCACCTTTCCAGGGATGGAGGGGAGGCTGACAGGCCTGGAGTTTCCTGGCTCCTCCTTCTTGCCCTTTTGGAAGACTGGCGTGACATTGGCTTTCTTCCAGTCCTCAGGCACCTCTCCTGATCTCCAGGACCTTTCCAAGAGGATGGAGAGTGGCCTAGCGATAACATCCGCCAGCTGCCTCAGCACTCGTGGGTGCATCCCATCGGGGCCCATGGATTTGTGGATGTCAAGTTTGGACAAAAGATCTTCTGTCTTCTATCTAACTTGTATCTAACAGTTTTATGTATTACAATAAAGTTATCTTAAGGTGCTCTTTTATATTCTAAAAAGACTAGTTCCTTCAATAGTTTCTCAAGAATCATGTCTTCTACATCTGCTATTCTTGTTGTGCACCTCTGAAATCATCCTGATTTGTCTGCGTTTTATTTAAACATATACTGCCCAAACTGAACAGGTTATTCCAGATGAGGCCTCTACCAGGGCAAAGCACAGTGGAAGAATGATCTCTTATATCAGATACTTACTAATATTCCAAATTCGGCCAGATTAAGATAAGTTTATTCTCTACAATTTACTCTCTTGACAGATCAGGGTTAGAGTCCACGAAGGACACAGTTCAATTCACAGTGCAGTTTTCACACATCAGGTAATCATTTTTAACCTATATTTTTAAGGGTGCCACCTTACCTCATTGTATCTGTCAGCAGCTCTCACTTTCAAGGCTGTTAACTTTGTGTGTCTGAATAAGCCTAACTTGTTTGACTTTCAGAACATGATAAAACAAAAAAACCCACAAAATTGTTTATATCACCAGATTTTTGCCTGAAGGGTCTAATTAGAGAAAGATATTATTTATTTATATACTAAAATTACATATCGATGAGAAGAAAAATTGTTTAAGGCTTCCTAAATTGCCAAGATTTGTTTACATTTAAACAATTGATTTAAATTATTTAAATTAGTTAAAAATATGCATCCAAAGACGACCTCTTTGTAAACTGAACAACAAAAAAAGATGAATAAAGAGAAGCAAATTTTTCAACACTTTTCTGAAAACAGAACAGTGGCTGAGGTGTCCTGATCAGTACAAATCTGTCTTTCTCTTGCACTTTCTACTGTCTCACAGGGCTCAGATGTGGGAATAGGTGAAGTTTGTGGCCTACGGTGATGATCTGTTATTATTTAGGTTACAGATCTTTCCTCTGATGCTCACGTCAGTGGAAAGAGCAGTTGTAGTAAATTCCAACAGTCAAAAATTTGTCAGGAAAACTATATATATGAATTTATGCAGCAGGCTCATCATAGAATAGATGGCAAGTACATGGATACCTGTGAAAATATCAGAGGATGCTGTTTTTCAGGCATAACGAAATCATGAATCAGTTTTCTGCCCTCCTGCAGATTCAAGTCATAGTAGGAACATTTCTATACAGATATCTTCTGGCAAGATCACCAGCAGCCTATACAAAAGAGAACTGAAATTATTCTATTGTTTGCTGTAACAATTAGCCCATTCTGTTTATTTGTATTCTGAGGTGGATTTTCTCAAGAAAGTAAAGTTTATATGATCATGTCAAATGTGTATAGGTTTGCATTCTAAACAATTTCTAAAACAATTAGTATCAAAAAACCTTAACACAGTTTTGGGGATAGTTTATTTCATACAAGTTCTGTGAAGTGGATAGCTGGGAAGAAAAGAGAGACCTCACAAATATCATCCATGACAAAAAAGGTACAGCGTGACCCAAGAATCCACAGCAAAGATTATTCACAGATTAAATTATTTAAGTAATAAAAGATTTCCAACAGTGTGCCTTTTCTAGCTCTTAAGCCTAGCTCTGGGTCTGAAGTTAATATGTGTGGCAGAACGAGGGAAAGAGAGACAAACTTGTCCATGTCTAATGACGTGGATCTCTTTTACCGCTCTGTAGCATCATAAATGCATTTTGGTAAAGATTAGTCTAACAGGCATTTATAACTTGATGAGGACATACCCCTGCACAGCCAGACCCTGGTGTTTTTTCAGAAGATATAGATCATTTCTCATGGAGAGGGTTCCTGATGGCCTCATATCCTACTGTGCTAGTTAATGGATTATCTACTACACTACATAGGAGAGCAGTGATCCCCTGCTATCAATCTACAGTAAATTAGATGGTAATTAGCTTTCTAAGGCATATGCTGAATGAGTGATATGAAGCAATATAGAGAAAATACTATACATCTTAAAGGGTTTATCCATTGTTCTTAGCTTTAATATCCTTATCCTGAACGCAATTTTTGTCAATTTTTTTTAATTATCTCATTTTAACTTTTCTTTTCATTGAAGTTGTCTGTCATGTTTTCCATTTTCGCTGAGACCATATCCTAAATAATTGAAAAGATAAAAGATAAGACATCATGACAGATGATGAAAAAGTAATGGTCTTATTAAAAATCGAGACAGGGCCTTATCTTTTCTGCAATATGCTATATTGTTGCTTGTTTGGAAATGTCCTGGTCTTTGACGTATCAGCTATTAAGATTAAAATGTTATTGGTATCAATCATTGCAGGAGAGACTCTTCTACTTCAGCAACAATAGTCTAATGTATATTTTTCAGAAGAAAGCATACAGTGCTTGCAGTCTTCAGGATGCTATACTAGAAGCTGAAAGGCCAGTAGAAATACCTAGATAATTCTGAAGGTGTTTGAGATATTAAATGAAACCTGGCCATAGATGTGGAACATTATAAAGCATACCTGAAAGATACAGCATTATCTGAGGAAGGAAACAGATCTTGAAGGAATGGGGAAGGTGTTTACAGAGGCGCTACTCTGGCTTGTGTAACAAGGTGAATACACTAATTAATTTCTCAGCACATCCAATTGGTACTTCTCTGTTCTGTATTATCTGTTAGATAAGAGATATACAATACTTAACAGATAATACTTAACATGTGTGACAATTCTGGGAACCAAGGTAATATTTTATATTGGGGAAACAGTACACAAATTAAACTACTTATCTTAATATAAGTCAGTGATACAAATGAGAACAAACAAACAGAAAGATAATTCCTGACTCCAGCTCCCAGGCAATGATTACCAGGCAAAAAGAATTCTCAGCATTATAAAACCTTGATGAAATCATGTGGCATCTTGTAACCAAAGTGTATCACTATCCATATTTCCATAATGAAACTTCAAACCTCAGAAACCTCCGAATTTGTGAGTTTGTTCTGTCTCATCTTTGATCATCTTTGTTATGCATGCTATGTTTTTGCATTATTTCCAAATACAGGAAGGGACCTTTCCATATGAAACGGCAACATTCCTAATTAGCAAAAGAGATACCATAGCAACAAAAAAGAGCATGAAGTGCATTTAATTGGGAAAAAGCAACAGAAAGCATGAGCAAATAAGCAAAATTAGGCATGTAGTATGTATTTTTGCATTCATTATTTATGCACTTATATATTGGATAGGAAGATCCAATGCAAGTTCTGCATTGCTTCTCATGAAAATGTAATGTATGTATTGTGACAGCACAATACAAAGCTGTAACATAGTGTTCTTTCTCCTGCAAGACATAAAAAAATCATACATGTCCCAAACAACTACAAATCAAAAGAAACAGTCACTTTGGAGGAATCTTACATGGGACTTTTTTTTAGTTTCTAAATGCTTTGAGTTAACATAACAAGTTATTTTCTTTTGGGGAGGTGTTAGTGTTAGGCTTAATCTGACTCCACTTTTCCTGTTTTTCCTTTTCCTTTCCTTTTCCTTTTCCTTTTCCTTTTTCCTTTGATCTTGATCTTACTCACTTTCTCATTTTGAATTGCACTTTTTTCTTTTCTTTAGCGAGGGGAAAAATGTTTTAAATCCTTACATGTACATAGGATAGAAAAATAGTTTTAAATATTCCCTCCATGAAGATGCTATATAGTTTTCTCCTTCCTCCTGGGTCATCACAGTAGGTTAGTGGTAATGCAGTACCACTTTTCTTTTACTTTTTGAGTCTCCTTATAAGGAATAATGCATTAGAATGCAGGTACCAAAAGCAGCTCTAGCCAGCTATCTCATTTTCTCAGTAAGTTATTCAGACAAGGTGGATGGACATACTCATACTGCTAATAAGACTTGATCCAGTTCTGAGCATCAATTGATAGGTAGCCTATCAGACTGTATATTACTACCTCGTTACTCACAGAAATGTTTTTTCTCCACTTCCTCAAATATTACTGCTGAATTTAATTGAATGCAGTTTGATTTAAATTAATTGAACACAGTCTGATATCACTAATTTTTTTTTTCCTGCAGCTACAGTTATGACAGTAAACGTGTAGACATGACGTGAAAGTCCCTATGAATCTCTGTTTACCAGTGTGTATGTTAAATATCTTTGACATGGTCAGATGCCCCTGTGATCTGTTCTGAGAGTCTACTATAGTCATTTAATCAGCCAGCAATGTTTCCCTTTTTTCATGATTAAAATTATGAGAATCATTCATAAATGCAATATCTTCTTACAATTACAATTTTTTATAAATTCTGCTTCTTTAAGGTTTTAAAAGTCATTTATTTCAAAAGCCTAATTGCTTTGAATAGATTAAAAATAAATGGCAAATGGCAACAGAACTCATTTCTCAACTGTGCCAGCTATTTTAATTATTTAAACATCTCCTCTCTGAAGCTTTTCCTTCACCAGTGTCCTGGATTTTTATAGCCAGCTCTCTCTGTTCTATGACTTATGAAAGACAGAATTCTGTATATTATGTGTCTCAGACAGATTTCATCCTGGCACAGTCAATAAAAATAAAATAAATAAAAACTACCTCGGATATATCTATTTCAGGATCTCTATTTTCCTTTCCTCAGCATTATGACAGTAGCACCAGTTGTAATGCAAATACTATTCCTGCTTCTCCTTCTACTTCTTGTGCTTCTGCTGGTTTTATAGCAATTTACATTGTTCTAGCCATTGTGAAATAAGCACAGTATCTCTCTGCTGGACAGGGATAGGGCTAAGGGTACAAAGACGTTTTCCTCTCTGTTCCCCTACACTCAGTTAGAAACAAATTCAATAGCCCTGAAACTTGAATTCAATATTTGTAGAAAAAAGGCTTACTTGTGAGGAGTTCCCGCATGACGCCCTGGGCATTGCAGAGCACGTGTAGCAGACTCCTCCCCTGTGCAAAAATCCCCTTCGCACAAATAAAGCAGGAAGCAGGGCCTATCTTCCAGCTGCAGAGAAGAAGCAGATCTGGAGAAGTTTCACTGTACCCCCATCACTGACCAATGGCTTCTCCTGGTCCATTTTCCATTTGTGTGTTAAGCCTGAAGAGGCTCTAAGGGCCTCCCGCTGGCAGGGTGGGGAAGTCTTCAAAAATAATCTTCCAACAGCTTTTCTTTTTTGATATTGACTGAAACTTATAGTTTTATTACCCCTCGTGGGTCCATGTCTTTACCTATGGGAATAAAGATGGCTTGACTTCGAGCTAAGCCCAGTGTGAAAATCTTCACTGGAATCAGGTTATCCTGTGTAGTCACGAGAACTATAGGATTAATGCTTGGAATATGGTGACACTAGTCAAGATGCTGAATTTCTGAAATGAAAATTTCTGAATCAGCAGCCGAACAAAGAATAAAGGTTACAGGAAAATCTCTTGCAGCATTTTTCAAGGGAATCCTTGCAATTCAGTATAAATTTAAAAGACACCCATTGAAATACCAGGATCAACACTGTCTCACATAGATGGTCAGAGTCTCAAACTTGGGAGGAAAACTTCTGCTTGTCACTAGTGACCCTGAGTGTATGGGAAATGATGGATCTGTTTTGAGTCTTTGTAACTTCTTGGTGCTATAGATTCATCCTTTTGTCCATGACACATTGGGAAATCCCTCATTTCCAGTTTCTGTTCATCATATTTTCAGAAATGAGCCAAAGCAAAATTTGGGGATAGGAGTGTGGCGGTCATGTGTTGTGGTCTTGCTTTCTTTTTCATAGGACATCATAGAAAAAAAGGAAAGGACAAAGGAAGTATGGGTTTCCAGCTCACACTGAGGCTCTATGTGTCACCTATAGATGATTTTATACCAGTACTTGAAAGTCTATGTATGTATTTATTTCTCAACTTTAGCTAAGATAGATATGAAAAACTTCCTTTGTTAAAATCAGTAGTAGAACACTTTGATTTGAGTAACAGCAGGCATTCATTCATTCACTGAGTCTGAAAATAAATACATTTCATGGAGGGACTTTGGTTAAACAGAGCATTAGAGGTGGAAGGGAGCGGTTAATTTATTTTGGATATAGTATTTTCTGAAATTTTCCATACAGATCACCGAAACCTTGCTTGACAGAGGTTCTTTCATGATTTTCAGCTTCCAGTTCCTTTATATTTCTCTTGAAAAGGTGCAAGTCACTGTGAGCTACTATGAATGTAGGCTTCAGGCTTGATTTACTTTTTATTTTGTAAATTAGCAGTAACATATATTTTTAATTTGTGTAATATTTTCTGAAGATTTCAGTGACTTGTGCAGATTAACTGACACTTAAGTAAAGCTTCATTTTGACATGGATGCAATTACACTTGAGTAAATGGAGATAGATAGACAGTGCTTGCCAAATTCAGAGAGAAAACTGGTAAGAGACACGGGAAGCTTAGAGTCTAAACTTTTACTCTCCCTCCTAATGCATAGTAGTGTCTTCCAAGTGCAATAGAAAACTGTTCACAGGATAGCAATTGCATTCCACTGCGGAAATGACCCTTGAGATTTTCTATGGGGAGAACAGCAATCCCCACTTTCCACATATAAGTCCTAGATTGATCCTACCTGACATTATTTATTGTAAGCAATTAATGTAAATAATTGAAAATGTCATTTAGAACTTACTCATCCTGACTTCTCAGGTAAGTTTTATGGATATTCATCATTAACTTTGCTGGGATCATGTTTTGACACATTCAATCTATCTAAAGATAGTTCAGCTGGAACATTGCAGTATAGCATACATATATTCCTTGAATATTAGTATATTTTTCCTCATCTTTCATGTAGAGTCTTGTCCAATTCGTAAGACATTACCGAGATAATGTTCTGTACATGAACCTGTAAAGGCTTCAGCTACCTGAGCTCAAGAGGGTAATATAACTTTTTGGAATACAGCAACGCAAATCTAAGCACAAAGATGTGTTATATAGTTAAAACATTTTAGGGATTTTTATTTGTTTCCTTTGGTCAAAACTTGAAATAATGAAAATTTTTAAATAGCCATTCTCTTAACTATTTCTCTTGCCACAAAATGGACACCTGTTCTGACTATTGATAGAGTATTTGATTGCAGGCAAATTTGTATCTCACTGTATATACCCGCTCCTGACATAGGCAAATAAATTCTTCTGGATATGAAACAAATATGCTTTCTCTCAGTCCTCAGGTACTTAACTTTTTTTTACATACTGTGCATTTGATGACTAAGTTCTGAAAGCCGTGCAAACAGATTGCATAATTTGTTTGGTTAAGTTGTTTTTTTTTTTTTTAAGCAGAAAGGTTTGCAGGAGTTTAAAATGTAGAAAGTGAACAGAAACATTGTTTCAGCCACAATAAATGTTTGGGTGCCTGTTACAATTTTTACATTCAGTTTATTTCACTATACTTTAGTAGATCTTGCAAATGAATATTGAATACAAATTCAGAATGAGTGAAAACAGTATTAAGAATCCCACGTTTTAAATTAATATTTTAAATATTTTAAATTAATTTCTCATAGGCACAATTAAACATGACACATCTAGCTAAACCCCAAAATGTGAACTACTTATTCTGACAGGTAGGAATGTAGACAGGTAAATGTAACAGGGTCATAACAACAATGCAGTTCTCAGTATAACTTTATAACATTTTTTTCTATTCTAGAATTATAGAAGGGGTCTAAAACTCAACATCTAGCCAAACGTATCACCTATCTCTATCCTTTTCTTCCCCTCCCTCCTGCCCCCAAATCTGTGAACTATACCATTTTATTTTCCCCCAGGGAAATATGAATTAATATCTACAACCAGCAGGAAACCCTCACTTCAGGAATGGATCCACAAAGATTCAGAAAATGGAACTTAAATTCTGAGTTTAATCAAATCCCTTTGCATATAGGAGGGATATGTATAGGAGGGATTGCATATGTATTTCCTCCCCAGGAAGCTTTGGTTTTGCTCTGGCTTCTGTCATTGGTCTATTTTATGGCCTTGAACTTATCTGAGCCTCTTCACTTCTACACGCTGATTGTTTTGGCAATTTTAAAACACATGGTCCTAGCAATTGAAATTCTCTTTCTCATGGTACTTGACACTGTTCATGCATATGATAATGCTCAGGAAAGGAATTACATTTTTTCTACCATTTGTAAACTATTTCACCTCTCTGTCTTGCTTTAGTTGTGTGGATTAAATGATATTTAGAAAAAGTAAGCTAGTGCCACAAAAAATGATAAAAAAATTAGGAGAAAAAAACTTATCTGAAGTTAGTCCCTTGAAAAATACATGTAGTGGGAAGAGAATCCCAAGAGTGAATGATTTTACTTTTTAAAAGACATCTTACCTTTGCTGTACCTCAAACCCAAGTCTTCTCTCAAAGTTAAAGAATGATTTGGAAGAACCAGACAAGCTGGTAACAACACACGCATCCTCAATTGCAATTTCCCACCCTCCTTTCAAAGAGAGATTGTGTGTTTCTTTCTCTCTCCTTTAAGATCAATATCATCAATCACACAACATGGAAATAGATTCAGAAAGTCAAGCACTTGCACTGTCTCTCAGAGAATATCCAGCATTTTGGTAAACTGATCAGAAGTGATTTGGCAGAAATTACCTATTAACTTTGGGAAAGTGAAAGAGCAGGAGCTTTATTAAGTATTAATTAATTCCAACTCCTTTTGGAATGGTTGAGCACAAAAACCTGTCTAAAATAAAGGTGTAATACTAAAAAAAAATGTACTTCCAAAGCCTGGAAAGAACCTTGCACTTTATATATGCCGATGCTCAGGCTATTTGTAAATCCATAGGAATGATCATCTTCACTTTGTGATTTAAATATTATGATTATTTGTTAATCTCCCTTGATTGTTGTATTGGTAGTTCAAAACCTAGTTTTCGTGACCGTAAAAATTATATATCATTTCTTTTCTATAAACGAAATAACAGGAAGTTCTTGACAGAGGATGAAAGAGGTGCTGCGCAAGTTGAAATAAGCTGACTGGAAAATTCCAGTGAATCTATGTGAAAAGTCTGCTTGTTTTCTACAGACTGTCTCACTGTATGAGAGGGATTTATTTTGCTGAACTATAGGTCTGTTGTCCAGGTGTGAGTTAAATAGCCCAATCTCCATGCTGAAGTTAGTGCAGAAAAAAGAGGGACCTATTTTGGATACCTCTCTCGACAGGAATCCCCCCCTTCCCCCAAAAGATTATAGAGAGAGCTAACAGTGCTTATTCTGATCAGTCAGTGGCCTTCGAGGTAAATCTTGTTCCGGGTATACATTGCAATTTACAGCAGCATCACACAGCACTCCTGGCCAAGGCCAAAATGAAAACAGGGCTTTTCCAATTTCTATCGTTTTCTGCACTCTGCCAAAAACAGCCATGGTCAGACACAAGGAGCCCAGGGAGGTTTATTGACTTGACGCTTAACAAAACACCAGCTAAGAATTCAGGACTTCATAGAAGTTTGCTTTGAGATGACACTTGATTTGGCAGAAATTGCCTATTGTGTAAAGGCAATTATATGTTCATACAATACCTGAGCCACATGGAGAAGAGCAGTAAGGATACTGCGAGAATACAGAATATATAAAATGTAGAAATCTCACACTACAATGGCTAATATCCACGAATAATGGCTATTATATCCAGTAATTCTAATGAACATTTTGTCAAACACCTAAGCTAAATTCATGAAGGAGTTCATAATAGTTTGGGGAGATTACAGGATAGTTGGCTGCACATTTTCTGGGCTAGATGACTAAGACCAAAATATCTTTTATAATTGCTCATATTATATGACTGTAATGAAATCTGTTAAAAGTTGTTTTGCAAAATAAAGTAATTTATTCTTGTTACCTGATACACTGGATAGAATTGAAGACACTATAAACGTTTTTGGGCAGGGGAGGGTATCACAATAGTTTTGACCATGTCTTTCTAAGGTAAAAAAGTCTGCAAAACAAGATTACAAAAATTATAATCTTTGTGAGAAGGCTGGCTCAGACTTTTAGAGGAAAACTAATGCATATTTTCACTTGATTTCATTTGTATTTTAACTTGGAAGTCTTAACACTTTCAGAAGGATAGGCCTTTTGGATTTACTCTGAAAAATAAATGTAGAAGTAAAGTGAAAAATATTCTCAAATTTCAAAATATATAATTAGAGGTGATTGCCTAAAATCTTGGTGATCATCTGAGAAAATATACTGAGGTGGCAGATGGAAACCTCAATTTGTTTCCATAGTTGTTTTTGAGTAACCTTTTTATTTACATCTTTGACACAACCGAGACGGTTTTTAGGAAGTAGTTAATTCACTTCCGTGGTCAAATTTATTTAAGTCAGAAAGCTGAAGGCACAAAAAATGAGAAAAAAATTCTATTTGTTTTTCTGAAACTTGCATTCCTCACAGGAATAGATTAATGTGTTGGTAAACACATTATTTTGATGAACAGATTAATACATTGTGAGAGACTGTGTATAGTAAATCTCCTAATCTGTTCTCTGAATTTCCCATTTGTGAGGCAGTAAATAGTCCAGAGGTTAGGGCTTTTCTTATCCTGTGATGCTTATTTTGTTTCCACTTATAACTAATATAAAGAAGGCAAAAAAAAAAAAATCCTAGATTTTGCGTGCACTTGTGACTATTTTAAGACTGTAGGAATATATATTATATGTTTCTAATCCAAACTTCATTGAAATGAATTCAATCATTTTGCTCTGAATCAAAATGGCTGGGGCAGAACAGGGTATTCTGTAATTATAGTCAGTGATCACCCGTAAAGCATGTGTTAGAAGCAACAGCAGCTCTTACAGGTGCATTTCAACTAGCTTATCCAGGTTCACTAGCTTTAAAGAAAGCATACAGAGGTAGTGACAGACCTGAATGGAGTTGCTAACTCAAGGCATAAGACATCCATATCTGTTCTTTAACTAGATCTAATCTAATTACTTTTTTGGCCTTGCAACCCATTAGACTGGTGCACCCAATTAACCTCTGCTCAGGACTTCCAGAGCGCTACGAAGCATAGCGGCAGTGCTGGGTGTTTATGGTGATAGTTAGTGAAAAAGTGCCTAATTTCTGTGTTCCATATCCACAGTCAGCTGCAGCTGTCCAGCCAGAATACTCAAGAATTATAGGGTCAGGAATCAAAGCGTGCACAGAGTATTGGGTTCTTCTGCTTCTACTCTGACTGGTGCCAAAAACAATGATTGGAGGTCTAAAGAATCGCCCTGCTAGTGGAAAGTTGCCTTCATGATCTATATGAGATGATACACAGAAAACGAATGCTACTGCCAGATGGATCAGGCTTTGTGGCTTTTATTTCCTTGGGTAATACTGGCTCTCCGGTCCGGTTGACTTGACTTTCCCAGCTTATTAAGTTCAGGGGACAGATGCTGTTGTGATGACTTGCAAATATTATGGGAACCAAGTAGGCGGGGGCGTGGAGGCAGACAAGCTCCTCTATCCCTGCTCAGAACGGACATGCAGATGCTACCATAAAGTTATTTAATAAATTGGTATGACCATTGGAGATGAGATGTTTAGGCACTGAATCAGTGACTCATATGTGCATGCCTAGCTTTAAGCATATTAATAACATCCAGGAGTCATTCCCGTATGCAATAAGCTGTTGAAATTATTCTATTTCATATCAGCATATATAAATCCTGATGTTCACTAAAAAAAAAAAAAACAACAACAAAAAACCCCAAAAACCTTTATCTCTTTTCAGGCTGCTAGAGGTTTGTTATATTACGTTACCAGTCTTATGGACAAATTTCCTTGTCTTGTTACTATAGGAACCTAATTGCATTAATTTCTTAGATTTCAGAGCTGCGACAATGCTCATCATCTTTCACTCCACTGTTCCCTCTTGAGAATCATAGAATGGTTGAGGTTGGAAGGGACCTCTGGAGATCTTCTAGTCCAATCCCTGCTCAAGCAGGGTCACCTAGAGCATATTGCCCAGGATCGCATCCAGACAGCTTTTGAATATCTCCAGCGAAGGAGACTCTACTACCTCTCTGGGCAACCTGTGCCAGTGCTCTGTCACCCTCACAGTCAAGAAGTTTTTCCTCAGGTTCAGGTGGAGCTTCCTGTGTTTCAGTTTGTGCCCATTGCCTCTTGTCCTGTTGCTGGGCACCGCGGAGAAGAGACTGGCCTCATCCTTTCAACACTCCCCCCCCTCAGATGCTTATACACGTTGACCAGATCACCTCTCAATCTTCTCTTCTCCAGGCTCAACAGTCCCAGCCCTTGCAGCCTTTCTTCAGAGGAGAGATGCTCCCGCTCCATCTTCATCTTTGGAGCCCTCCACTAGACTCCCTCCAGTAGGGCCATGTCTCTCTTGTACTGGGGAGCCCAGCACGCTGGACACAGTACTCCAGGTGAGGCCTCACCAGGGCTGAGCAGAGGGGCAGGATCACCTGCCTCCACCTGCTGGCAACACTCTGCCTCATGCACCCCAGGAGACTATTGGCCTTCTTGGCCACAGGGGCACATTGCTGGCTCCTGCTCCACTTGCTGTCCACCAGCACTCCCAGGTCCTTCTCGGCAGAGCTGCTTGCCAGCCTCTACTGCTGCATGGGGTTATTCCTTCCCCAGGTGCAGGTCCCTGCACTTGCCTTGGTTGAACTTCATGAGGTCCCTCTCTGCCCAGCTCTCCAGCCTGTCCTGGTCCCTCGGAATGGCAGCACAGCCTTCTGGTGTGTCAGCCACTCCTCCCAGTTTAGTCTCGTCAGCAAACTTGCTGAGGGTGCCCTCTGTGCCTTCCTCCAGGTCACTGATGAATAAATTGAACAAGACTGGACCCAGGAATGACCCCTGGGGGACACCGCTAGCTACAGGCCTTCAACTAGACCCTCAGAGCTCTGCCATCCAGCCAGCTCTCAATCCACCTCACTGTCCACTCGTCTAGCCCACACTTCCTGAGCTTACCTAGGAGGATGTGATGGGAGACAGAAATAATAAGACTAAGACTGAAACAATATTTCTATCTCTTACACTAAGTGGTTAAAACAGCACCAAATCTCCAATTTAATAAAAAGACTGTGAAGGGTTTTGTCAAGACCTCCTTTTGTATCTGTCATCTGGAATGTAACCTGATTATTAGTCTCTTATTTGAGCAGTTGTTTCAGGAAGTTCACTATAAATGATAGCTGCTTGTATGCCTGTTCTGCTTATAAACATAAATACATGAATCTCATATAAACCATGTAACTCAGTTTATCATCAAGGCAACATTAAGATTTATGAGATTTGAAAAGATATCCCACCAGACTGAAATTTAGTCTGCAAAATGTAACAAAAAATTTTATTTTTCTTCATTTAATTGTTGACCCATGAGACAAATTCAAAGTGTTTTCTTTTTAAAGTCAATAACGGTATGGAAAAATGACTTGAAGATGAAGAATCCTTCCCCTCATCCTTTTTAAGTTTTATTCACCTTATATATTGTGTTGACTATTGTAATCCCTCCTTTTGAAGATGTTATATCACCCTATTTTAAATCTGTAAAAGTAATAACTTACAAAATTATATTTTTCTCCAAAATAAGAAAATTTCCAAAACTTTACAGGAAACCGTACAATAAAAGTTTTTTTCTTCATATCTGTTTATGCCTCTTTTATTTTTATTTGTCAAATGCAAAACAGTAAAAGCAAATCACTATGTGAATGAAGAAGAAAATAAGGAGTATAAATTGAATATTTTTTTCTGCGATCCTCTGATCTATTATCACTGAGGAAGAAAGAAGAATATTTTCTTTCTACAAAATAGAAATAGTGATTCTTCATATTTTTTGAATGAAAAACTTTTAGGCATTGATAATTATAAACACTGTTGTCAAGGGATGTTGTTCCTTTATTTTCTCTTTAATGCCATTATTTTTTGACAGAGAGAGAGAAAGAAAGAGACAGAGCATATACACACATAGTGTGATAGCATAGACTTAATCTATTTTTAGTACTGAATTTATTACTAGTGCTTACATGATTACACTAACCACTGAGCTGCCCTTAACAGACTACTATTTGTTTCATGAATAGATTAAAAAATTAATTAATCCTTTTACCCTGATGATCTAATATTTTTTCCTTTCTTATTACATCTCTTTTTAGTTAGCATTTATGCATGCTGCATTGTCCTGCAGCAACACCAAAAAAAAGGGACTATAAATCTCTTCCTTTCATGTAACCTGAAGTATCTGAATTTTCATATGTGCTAAATTTCAGTAAACTGGAAACCTGTTTGTCCTTGTGATACAGCTATTTTTGAATGACGCTACAGACTTCAGTTTATAAAAAGAGCTTTGTCACACTTCAGGAATGAGATCCTGCACCACTCCATATGATCTATACTAAACCACCTTCCCTGGAAAGGAGCAACCAAGGTCACTTTCAAGTATCTTTTTAGGCCTGTGTCTCCTGGGACTTTCCTAACCTTTGTTAATTCTCCCAATACTCAGAGCCATATGGCTCCGTCCAAAATAACAGGGTGCTTTATGAGGTACTTGGAAATTCTACAATAGTCTGCTCCTGCAACCTACCTGACCCCAATCAACAGGCTCCCTCTTCCAGGGGCTGTGAGTTAACCTTAAGAATCAGCCTTATCTCCTGCAGTGTTTACTGAGAAGAGGTCTTGCACCAAGGGCTTCAAAGATGAGGCTCTTAAAATGCTTCTTTAAAAAAAAAAGTTTATTGAAACAGATGATGAAAAGAGCAAATGAACAATGCACTGCAAACAAGACATAAGGAATATATACATGAAATTCTGGTGGTCATTAAAAGATGCATTCTTTTAAGCAGCATCTCTTCTGAAAACTAATGGTTGATCAAATCTACCAGAAGAGAAGTCTTTCCTAATTTAAAGGTTAGTAGCTCACTTCAGCTTCCCTAACACAGATATACTGCAGAGTACCCTGCCTGGCAGCCTATTGCTGCTCTGGAATTGCTCAGGTCTTCACCAGATCCCGTATTAAATCTCTCAGCAGCATGTAGATACCTTGGGTATCTCAAATCATCTAGATGCCTGTATGTGGGCAGCTGAATCGAGCCCTGTGCATGGGATTCAACTCTGGATAAAGAAGTTTAAATGAAAGTGTCCAGCTGGAGGCGTATAAACTGCAGTACAGGCAGTGCAGGCCTAGGTAGCAGTCTGTTGGCAGCAAAGTCTAGGCAGCTGACCTGCTGCTAGAGGCTTGGTTCAGTTGCCTAAATGTAGGTCTTCGTTGCCATTTGTTATGCTCTTGCATATCGGAAAACTTTACACAGGGCTGATAAGTGTGACACAGGACCCAAAACAGGCCGGTATCCTTTCAGGATTGTATCTGGAGGCCAAGAAAAATATCCCTGGCTGTTTCATAAGGCAACAGCTGAGCTGAGCCCTGTGTGTCCACAGAGAGTTGAATTCTTCTCTACTTTCCATTTACTGTATTGATTTAATTGACTGTAATAAGAAATTATAGACCCAGATCACATGTAGGCACCTAAACATTTCTTATCCTAGGCCATAATCCCACCCCACACATTCTGTTAAGGTCTTCTGTTTTTTGCAGAGGGAAATATGAACATAAACTTAGTCAAGGCTAATGTCATCTTGCCATTGTTTTAATACTTTATTTCACCATTTTTTGTCTTTTTTTATAGGAAGGAAGTTTATTTTCTACTCTCTGTTTCTGGAATGTCTCAGTTCACTTCTTGTTCCTGATATCTAACAGTTGCACAGGTCTTTTCCCACTGTCCTACTTCTTGCTAGTTTGACTTTGTCCACCTAATAAGACGTCTATGTGGACTACAACTCTATTCTTTATATATTTTTTTATATAAAATTTACAGAACATCTTCCTTAGGGTGCTGTTAGGATAGGTCAAAACTTAAAGGGGTTAGGTGTATAAAAAAAGGGAAAATTTAGAGACTAACCTGAAATTTGTAAAGTACAGGTCTTTCAAAAGGAAGAATAAGATGAATTATTTATGACAATTCAAAGATGTCATGCCCTGGAGCATCCTCTGAAGAGAATATTTATAACAAAATATAACCTTTGGTGACTTCACAACATAAGGCTACCCATAGCTTAATTCTACTTCACAGATTCTTCTAAACCCTGAAAAAGGTCTAAAGACAGGTGCACTGTGAAAGATGATTAGAAGATGAAGAAATTGTTGGCTTTCCTAATCAGACTTAATGTGGGGATCGTTTCACGCAAAATGCTAGGGTGTAATACCTTTGAGCATACTATCATTACATTCATGGGTAAAACTCTAGCATCTGTACCATGTGCCCCGCTCAGATTCATCAGAGGTAAGATCTCAATAATAGACAAATACAGAATAAAACTTTCTCCTTGCATAAATCTTCCTAGAATCAAGGACTAAGTGCAGCCATTTAAGTGTCTTTTCAGTGGATCCACCCAGAATATGTATTTATTAGAAATATAATTGACATTTTTCAGATATATGTTTCACTTTCTTTTTTTTTTTAACTGACTGCAACAGTTCACTGGACATTGTCTTAAATTACATAACAAGAAGGAACTGCCATGGCATAGTGATATACTCCATTCTATAGTCTACTATTTTATAAGTTCAATAGGAAAAGCTGACTAATGGCTTTGAAAGGCCTGAGAGACAACTACACATAACAGAAGCAAATTTTTGTGCTAACAAGGTGAAAACTGATAGAAAAAATACGGCTATGCAACGTATGAGCGTGACTCACGAGGTAGTAGTTGCACAGCGGTGTCTCTTTCAGCCAGCTGCCTGCTGAGGCTATGCATCTTGTACTTCTCAGGGTTTGAAGAATCTTGTTTCAGGAGATGTAGGAACATTTCTTTTCTATTTTGCCTCGGTCTTCCTTATAAGAACAGGAAAGACTAATGAGAAAAGGTACTGGTATACTGACAGTGTACTGGAGCACACAAGAGAGAGCTTGTTCCCCCCCCCCCCCCCCCCCCCACTGTCAATTGCAGAGCACTTTGTTGCCCTAGTTTCAATTCTGGCTCCTTTAATTCCTTATAATAGGGTGAAATTTTTTTTCCCCTTTTCAAAGTTCCTATAAACATACAGTACACTTATAATACCCATATAAGTACACTATTTTCAGAACGATCTACTATTCCCTTACTGTCTGATAGACAAATAGGAAGTTTGCCTATTTTGCCTGTTTGTGTCATATAACTGAATGAATGTAACACTTTGTTTTTGTTCTTAATCACCTACAGCATTAACAACGTTACCTTTTCATTATGGCACTGAAATATTACCAAAAATATTTCACAATACGGCAAATCCTTCCCAGTTAGTCTTAAAGTTAAATACTGAGTGTTCTGGAGGAGATCCAGGCTTGCAAGACATCCTTTCTGCTTTCATCAGTGCTAAAGAGAAGAGCGGGGTGGCACTGGACCAGTTTGGGAAATAAAGCACTGGATTTACCTAGAGAAAAGTATAGGGCTGCTGCCTGAGCCTGGTGGTGTTCAAAGTAACCAGATACCAAAAATGACACTCAAGCAGTTTCTAAAGCAAAAGGTAAAGGCAAGAGCAGTCTGATGAACGGTGCCGAAAGCTGTGTTCAAGAATGTTCTCTCAGATAAAAATAGTCCCGAATGTTCCTGTTGATAAGATTATTATAGTGTGTTTTCAATTACCAGCACTGAAAATATTTTAAGGAGCTGAGTTTCATTATCAGTGAGTATTTCCTTGCGAAAGTTTGTGTGATTGTGTTAAATTTCTTCCTGGAAATCTTTTTTTGCCATTTCAGATTATCTTTCACAGCCATGGAAAAATTCATTTTCTCGTATAGCTGGCATTTCTGCATTCAGGTAGGTAACTTTAAGGTATTTGTGTGACTGATACACCAAATACGCACTTAGGGGAATGAGTGACAGAGAAAGAAAAAGGGCCGGAAATTTCTAAGAAAAGATACCCCAAAAGTCAGAATATGAATCAGTGAGCCTCAAAAGCAACAGGAAGTAAGTTTTTTCATTTTTGGATTATCTCCATGAAACCAGCATTCATTTATAGGTTTGATGCAGCTGTTAGTGCTTGAAAAGCCATTTTGAAAGTTAAGAAAATCTTTCCTCTTGATCCTTATTTGTGGGGATTCTCAGATCACTGTGTATCATGTACTTGGATTGCCTTCCTCCTGATAGCAGGTGAAAATTATAAGCATATCAAAACCATCTATATTTTGGACAAAAAAAGGAATCAGGAAGGAGTGGCGTGCTGTAAATAAGAAAGAAAAATGTAAAAAAAGTATATTTTGTGTGCTGCGAAAATAATTCTGAGGAGGTGATTAATTAGCCCAAACAATCACTGGATGAATGGTTGACAGGATAACACTACTGTCCACTGTGAAAATGGTAAGTAAAATTTTGAACAGAAGATAGAGGTGGGAGCCTCTAAACCCTGAGCTGCGAATAATAATCTTACTTCTGTCCTTTTGTTTGTCATAAGAAGAATGTAACTTGCAATGCTGCAGGTTTAAAAGATTTTGCTTTGTTGGATGGACAGCTGGAGAATTTGAGTTCCTTTCTTCCATAACTTTTATAAGTAATTTACTGTAAAGACCAAATGGACTTAAATAGTGGATAGAGACTCAGGGTTTGACTCCTGGATCTGCCTGTGGTATGCTGGAAGCCTCAGACAAATTCATTTCTCATTGTTTTTCTCTGGGTCTTGGAGTTTCCATGCTGTAAATAGAATTTTTGGAATTATCTTTACTGTCTCCTTTTACATGATACTTCTGGAGTTAGCTGATGAAAACATACTGCCTTGGAAATTTTAATACTAAGAAATGACAGAAGTTGGAATAAGTTGATATAACAAGAATAGCTGAAGCACTGGTATATACTTGCACAAATTAAATTTAAGTTCACATTTGAAGTGCTGAGCATGAAACAGCAAAGCCAAATGGCCTCTCTGCAATTAATAATAGATAACAAGCATCTTTTAAAGAACAGGTAACTTTTTTAATGGCAAGAAATATTTTCCTTCTATCTCTTCATTCCGTTGATTCACTTTAATTTTTCTACTTTATTTCCATTTCCTCTGCCCCTCCTTCTCCAAGTTTTCATTTGCTCTTGTATTATGAACACAGAATAAGGAGTTCACTCTTGACTTGAGTTTGCAAATCTACATTATGAAGTAGATTCCAAATTAGGCAGTACAAATATGCCAAACCCTCCTTTAAGTGATCTTATTTTAGAAGTGAGGAACATTTCTCTAAGAATATGGATTTATTCTTATCTTCCTATTCTCTTCACCCTGGCAGACAATCACTGGTCAACACTTGCAAAGAATGACTTCTTCCCTTTACCTAGTGTATGATGATTATGCCCCCAAATTTTATTTTAAAGCTCACTGGAAAAGACACTATAATGTTAGTGTTTCACAAACCTGCTTTGGATCGGGTTCTGATTTGCAGATGTTCTGAAGAGCTGACCTGCAAAACCCCCCGCTGAGAATTGCTGCTTTCTGAAAGAAGTACACTTTGCAGTTGTCAGATCTGATTAAGTTCATCTTACCCATTAGATAAGTCTGAAATAAAAACAGCATGTTAACACAATGAACGGTTAAGTTCTTCATTGCAAAGTAGGATACTGCTAAAAGAAAAGCACAAGCATGTGCACACAGACACGCATGCATGCACACATGCCCGCACACACATGCACACATACAAGACTGCATATTTCAATATATCTGAACCAATTCTACACAACCCGCCACTTAGGCTTTCTCTTATGAGATGGAGACTCTCATAGCTGTCTTACTCTCAATTACCATTATTCTAATTATTGTGGAGGTTTATTGGAGTGCGACTGTATACTAGTTAATTCTCAAGGAATTTCCTAGGCTTTCCAGTTTTCCTCTCTTCCTTACTAAATCCAGTTAGCAAAACTTGTAGTGTTGGTAGTTCAGACTTACAGTCCAGTGAAAAAGAAAAAAAAAATCTACTGAAATATACAAGTTAATTGAGCAGAAATATGCACTTAGCATCTTTCATAAGTTGATTTCTTACATTAAAATTCTCCTCGTAGCAGGGAAAGCCAACACAATTGAAATTTTATGACTGTTCCCTTTCCAGTCAGTTTCTCTTAGCCTGCAAACCTGCTTAAGGCTTTCTTGTACCCAGGAATTGTAATATTATAATATTAACTCTACACCATTTCTTTGCTTTCATAATATAAAATGTTTGAATTTCTAGAGAGATTCTGTGACATATAATGATACAAATTACAAATTACTCCCAGCCAAAGTTCCTCACTTTCCTTCATTTGTGGTTTGGAGAAATCATGGCTCTCACACGTTCCCTCTGATCTGTCATGGCAGGTTAGCCACAGGCTATTCCATAAGGTCTTGATTTGCTTTCAAGTGCACTGTAAGTTCTTGACACAATATCCTTCTGCAGTCCAAAATTTTGATGCCTTATTTTTCACTTTGTAAACCCTGCCCGAGCAAGTTTGAATTTATTCTTTAGCCTTATGAAAACATTTCAGAAGAGATTCTTTTTAAAGAAGTAAAATTTCTACTGCCTGGCCCTCAGAAGAGCGTGATGTCACCATTATGTGACAGAAACTGTTGTTTGCAACGTAAAAGGGAAAAAAAAATAAAGAATATAAAACCTAATCCAATTTCTTCTTTTCTTCTTCTGTTTGGAATAATGCTTTCTAAACCTAGTATTTGATGCTATACCTGGTCAGATTTGAACAGGTTTATTTCACCTGATCACTTTCTTCAGCATGCTTATTTCCTGGGTATGTTTTTATGCAGAACTCCCTATTTATACAATGACAGTTACAATGTCACAGAAACCTGGAGTCATAGCATGACAATCCCGTTAAGGACATTCTAGTCCTAGGTACTGGCTAGCCAATATTGGCATTACCTGTAGGAGAGCATATTGCATTCCTCAGTTCTTCCTGTCCAACTATATTCTTAAGTAAGCCACTTAACCTGCTCCTGGATGATATTCGGATGCTTTGTCAATTAAACTCACTTCTCTTAACTTTTCTATAATAAAATTTCCACAGGTGTGATCTTGCCAGATGCTGCTGAAAACAGAAATATTGCTGATGTTGGAAGGACAGAACAAGAGTCTACACTGATTTGATAAGTCTGTAGAAGCTCTTTCCTTCATTAATTAGTCAAAATTGGAAATTTCAAATTGAACTGGAAAAAGTTCCATACTGGTCTTGCCTTTTCCTCTGTACTGCTATGCAAGGGGATTTGGCAGTATCCCTTGCTCAAATCCAAACATTTGCAATACATTAGTTAGAGCACATGGCCTATCCTGGACATGTGATTTGCCTCAGTCAGAATGAACTGTCAAGCTTCCTGAAGTCTGTGCAGGTTGTAGGCTTCAACTCCCATTCTTACTGTTAATATCTTTACTTAAGGAACAGAGCAATAAGGGAAATCTGAGTGCTTCTGGATGCTGCAATGACACCTGATCCCAGGTTTCTCCATTTATCTAATGATCTTCTCTCACATTTTAGCAGTGACTTGATATATCTATCAGCCACTAGTTGGTAAAAATTAGTAAAAATTCTACAGTTTTAACTAACAGTAAACAGTTGTTAACAATTGTTTAAACAATTTCATTGACCTGGGTAGGGTTACTTAACAATACAGTAGAGCCACAACTTCTGAATTGTCAGTGGAATTAGACTTTTGCTGCATACTTGTGTTTTCAAACACATGTGAAGGAAGGGAAAAAAAATCTTGACCTTCAGTGCAAAACTCTACCAGTATGGAAACTTGGTGATTTCTCTTTCCAAGGAATACCAAACACCAGCGAATCTCTTGTGAAATCATCTTGTGAACATGAGTTCATCCAGTCCATATCCTTGGTTTACAGGAATAGCTTTGCTGCATGGCATTTTGTATATTGTAAATATTCTTGTTGTAAATGTCTTCACACAACCTTGAAGGATTTTACAGGAGTCTTGTATTCAGTGCTGTTCTCTTAGGACTAAGTCTAGTACCTACAGATAGATAAAGCTGGATGGGTTAAATATTTTCCAGCAATTGGGCTGCTGTGGGGCTGATGCAATACCTCTGTATGCTGTATTGATTTGCTGTAGAATAGTTAGAAGATGAGACTTACATTTTAGAGCTTCACAGTAACATCCATATTGCAAAAAGCTTTATCTACACAATTATGATAGTTTCAGTATCCAAGATCTGTGGCTATTTCTCTATAAAATAGCTTGCACTGTGTATATCAATGCAGACTTGAAGCCTGGGGTATCCCAGATTTCTCTTTTCTATATGCCTGGTTGTCCCTCATTAAACCCATGCTCCCTAGCACTACCCTGTATAATTTGCACTCTAGAGCACTTGTATCTTTTTGTTCATTTAGTGGTCCTCTACTTTCTTAATCTGTTGCTTCTCTTAACCTTTTTGAGTTTAAGGAGAGACTAGGAGAGGTAAGGATGTCTAATTTAGATCTCAATTACATCTGACTTCCTTCAATTCCTGCAGAGTACTGTTTTCTCCTCATTAATCTCTCTTTCATCTTGACCTTTGTTCCTCCCGTAGGTGTTGACCTGGAGAAGGGATTTTTGGGCAGAAATGCTTAGGTTTATGTGAATTGTGAATATTGTTCCAGTGAGGCTCAGAGAAGCTGTAGCTGGAGCACTGCAATGCGCACAGGCACAAAAATTAAGGAGGTATTTTCTTGCAGAGTATAAATGTTGGTGAGAAAATTAATTTGTTATCATTACACGAAATCTTCTTTAAAGTGATTTTTGTCATTAGTGGCCATAGTTTTTTTTTTTTTTTTAATAAAGTCTTAGAAATTCAGTTATGTATTGTAGAAATCAAGTATTATCTGTCATGGAAATCATTCTATATCATATAGACAGCATTTGATTTCTGTATCATCTGAACAGTAAAAATATATAGAATTGCTTCTGCCATGAAATAAAGATTGTTGGACCAGCTTCGGTCAGGGCACTCTTCTGAAAACGTTCATCATCATTGACTCAGACTAGTGAGATAGTGAGCAATGTCTCAGTAGTTTGGATTACAGAATCACAGAATCACAGAGTGGTTGAGGTTGGAAGGGATCTCTGGAGATCTTCTAGTCCAACCCCCCTGCTCTAGAGCATATTGCCCAGGATTGCATCCAGACGGGTTTTGAATATCTCCAGTGAAGGAGACTCCACTACCTCTCTGGGCAACCTTGTGCCAGTGCTCTGTCACCCTCACAGTGAAGAAGTTTTTTCTCAGGTTCAGACGGAACTGCCTGTGGTTCAGTTTGTGCCCGTTGCCTCTTGTCCTGTTGCTGGGCACCATGGAGAAGAGGCTGGCCTCACCCTCTCAAGACTCCCCCTGCAGATACTTGTACACGTTGATGAGATCGCCTCTCAGTCTTCTCTTCTCCAGGCTCAACAGGCCCAGCTCTCGCAGCCTTTCTGCAGAGGAGAGATGCTCCCGCTCCCTCTTCATCTTTGGAGCCCTCCGCTGGACTCTCTCCAGTAGCGCCACATCTCTCTTGTAGTGGGGAGCCCAGCACGCTGGACACAGTACTCCAGGTGAGGCCTCCCCAGGGCTGAGGAGAGGGGCAGGATCACCCCCCTCCACCTGCTGGCAACACTCTGCTTAATGCACCCCAGGAGACCATTGGCTTTCTTGGCCACAAGGGCACATTGCTGGCTCCTGCTCCACTTGCTGTCCACCAGCACTCCCAGGTCCTTCTCGGCAGAGCTGCTTGTCAGCAGGTCAGCCCCCAGCCTCTACTGCTGCATGGGGTTATTCCTTCCCCAGGTGCAGGTCCCTGCACTTGCCTTGGTTGAACTTCATGAGGTTCCTCTCTGCCCAACCCTCCAGCCTGTCCACGTCCCTCTGAACGGCACCACAGCCTTCTGGTGTGTATTTAGCATTGGAAGCAGGTATTGAAAGAAGTGTAGCATATTTCAGCTTAAATCAGATGCACTTTAGAAAACACTAAACTTCCTAGATACACTGAAATAACTGTGGATGTCTGAAACCTTTGTAATATGATTTGGCACCAGATGATTCTTCATAAAAAAGAATTAAAAATTGTTGACCTATCCCCAAACTTTGCATGTTCACTTTTTGACAAAATAGCAATATTATTTTGGAAACCAGATAGACTTATCTCGCAGAAAACAAATGTTTTCTCAGCAAATTCCATTTACAGTGATACTCAACTTTTGACAAGTCATTACCAGGAATAATATATGAATTAAAAGCGTAGTAAAATCACGGTAGTAGTGTATACTGATGGCTTTGAACTATTTCTTATCTGAAACTCACATTATGTCTTTAAAATATTTACCCTGATGAGAGGGAAGAAATCTATCCGGTAGTGTGCAGCAGATGATGATGTACATTTAATGTTACTGATTAAATACATTTAATTATTTTGACATTTAATTGCTAATGTCAAAGGTATGACACCCAAGCTATGAAACTAATGCAGGACAACACAGAGGAGCTTAAACTGGATTTGAACAATGACATTTTATAAATAATGCCGTTCTAGAACTAAAAATCATTATACGGTGAGATTGTACTGTTATAATATACACAAATAATATTCTTTATATTATGTTTTCAGGATACGATTAATGACACTAGCTGACAAATGCTAAGCAACAAAAAAGATGATCAAAGAATGGATATAGAAGACAGATTGTAATGAATGTGATACATTTTTCAAATTTTGTTTCGTATTCCATACTTTATTTCAATTTATTCGTCTTACTCAGAATTAGGGAATTTTATTACCCTGATCCCTCAGCTTCAGACGACAGGCTTTACTTGGTAGAAATAAACAATTTTTTCAGTTTACAGTGTCTTCTTAATCATTTTCAGGGAATATTGCTAAGACTAGCAGTGTCTAGTTTCATCATCTGAGTCTGGAGTTAAGATTACAAAACTGTATTCTCGGAAGCAGTAGAATCAAATTCTTTCCTAAAGCTTTTATTTATGAGGATAGGAAAAAAGATACTATCCACTGCCACCGAAACATTATTTGTTACATTTTCTTAATTAGGTGGAAGTGATCTTTACAAAGACAACTCCTCGCACAGAAGCGGTGAAGCAGTGTAGTTCAACACACTACACTACAAGGTTAGGATTTCTAGCTTGAAAAGAAGTCTTCACCCACATAAGGAAATGGACATATAAGATTTATCCTAACCTAGAAAGGTACACAACATCCTGCTATCCTCAGGAAAAGCAAAACTACTCAGTAACAACATTATATTGGTTTCAAATAGCTTCAAGTACAATCTGGGTGATAATTTCCTCTTCATGTCATCATTTAGCACATTATATGTTCAGGTACATCTAGAACGTATTTTATAATAATTTCAACAAACTCATCTGGAAATCTTTAGTTGTTGCATAAATCTAAAAAAAAAGGCATGTGATAAGGATCTCTGCCCAAGGTATTTCTGCTTTATATAACCTTTACCTCAGCATTTGTTAAAACGTTTCAGCAGCATAGCACTGAGAGCACTGCAGCACCCATTTGCAAAACTGTTCTCTTGAGCAGGGACCCTGGGGTAAAGACTCCCTCAAAGTAATTTTAAATGATATCTTATCTTTCCACAAGCTTTTTTTTTTTACTATATCAAATCCAGTGCTACTATGGAGTAGCACCACTGCTCAGTATGGGTTTGATTCAGATGTCTAAATTCAGACTTTGCTTCTCATGACATTTAAGGTTTCCTGGTGTATCCAAGACACCCACAAGAGCTTGCAAAGATGACACAGGGACTGTGGGAGACCTGTGCCTTTCTGAAATGGCAGCTGAGCCCGTGTGGGATATTCTAAGGAATTCCAGCAAATTTATGTTTTCATTTTCATATATGCCCGTACCTTGGACATATACATAATTCAGCCTTTTCAGTAACTGTCTGAATAACAGACCTATCTTCTTCCTAAGGTTTGTGATAGAAAAGTTTGATTTCCAAAGCACAGTTTTAGAAAGCCTTACATCGACACTGACAGGCTTTGAAAAATGCCCAAATTTGTTTTTGCTTTAATCTTAGGAAAAATTCAAGGACTACATGCCTCTGCACAAAACCTAAATAGATGGTAAACGTAGGATCTGTATTAGTTGCAAGAACAATAACATAAAGATATTAAATATGTTAGGAATCCCAATAAGAATCTCTATTCATTTCTTTTTCATTCAGTGTTTCAGGTAGTATTGGCAACAACAACAAACTACTGACTCTGATTTTTAAAAGAGGTACTAAACTAACAAGCATAAATATCATAAAATGTCTTAAAACTAGTAGTAGAATGAACACATTCAAAAGAAGGAAACAATTTTCTTTATCTCTTCGTCACAACGTGAAAAATTTTTTGACCGTGACCATTGTACACTGTTTAAATATGGGTAGTTTCGTGAATAAACCAGACTGAAACTGAAGGATTTAATCAGTAATGCGTTTGTTCTAGTTTTCTTGATGCCTACATTATTGTCTAGCAGTAACAAATGTTCCTCTATACATTGGTGGGCTTTGTAGCATCATTAAGAAAATTGATGTCCGCCAATTTTATGCTGGCAGTACATAATTTCAGAAGGATATTCAATTGGTTAAAAAAAGTATTTTTGCGTGTGTATCCGAATGTCTTAAAACTTCCAAAGAAGCTATATTGAGAGCTCTTCTTTTTTGTGAAAATTTTGTTACTCTTTTCCTGAGGGATTCAAAATACTCTGAAATGGACCACTCTATATTATCTTGCTACTTGAAAATGAAGCTTCATGTTTAACCAATTAATACCTACTGAAAAAAAAAAAGTTTATGACAGAAGTTATGACTATGTGAATGACTTCAATCAAAAGTCAAGAGGAAAAACTGAAGAGTGACAAACAAGGGCTTATCATTCCCTTTTGCTTGACTGCGTACCAGCCACTGCTACAGCTCATTTTTTCATGGCCCCTGTAATTGCTTTTAAACATCTGCTTATCAGAGTTTTGAAGAAAAATGTCTTGAAATAAAATTATTTGAAATTATCTAAGGTCAAATAGTTGCACTGTTCGTTAGCTGGAAACCTGTACATGCAATGTTGCTTAATTGTTGAAAGACGTGTTTCAAAAATGATTTGAAGTAAAAATATAAATAGTCTTTCATTAAACTGGAAAATATAATTACTTAACTTAATGTTACGCACCTGAAGAGCGTTTACTTTGGGTTTCTGCCAATGACTGTCGCAATAAAGATGTTAAAGAAGAGACAGAAGCAGTCCCTTGCTTATACTAACATAAAGTTCTTCTTTCACTTTATATTTATTGAAGAGATTATGAGAAAGCAGAAAAAGTATATTTAGGACATGGTTTAAATGCTTCATTTCACTAGGCTCAGCAACTAATAGGAGTAACATTATTTTAACACCGAATACACAGAGAATACATATAGTCCACAGAGAATACATATAGTCACGTATCCCTTATTTGCATACACCCACACTACCTGCATGCTGTGACAACTGTAATTTGATATATAGAAAAACAAAATAAACTATTCTAACAGCCACTCTTCAAATGGCACTGACATATGCATCCCTTGGTTTATATGGATCACTAGGGCATTTGGTTGCAAGGATTAGTCTGAAAATAAATTATCTACAGTAGAGAGGGAAATTAGCTTGTTTTAGGAGTATCATTAATTGATTTATCATTGCTACTAGCACAGATAGTTGTAGCTTGATTGGCTTTGCAATCAGTGAGCAATACAGTCTGAATTCATCAGGAGGAGATGCATTTAACCAGGTCTGACTTAACAGTCCAGTGTTAGCAGTTTTGTGTAAGGAGACTATCCAGACAAAACTTTGAAAAGAAATATATAACCAAGTAATTGAATACCACAAGCACAGTTACTGCACGTTTCTGTGAACATCTATTCATATGCAAGAACAGTTGTTTGTTGCCTTTTTGGGCAAAACACAGTTCAGTGTATGAGACAAAACCTGGTCATCCTTTAGAAAGTATAACTGCAGTATTTGGATTACCTTAGTTTAGAGAGTGGATAGCTGTGAAGCTACGATTCCCTGGACCTCTTGATCAAAGAGCTCATACTCAGAGGAGCTCAGTGGGAAGGATTATCTCCATGCCAGCAGTTAACCTGGGGGCTGATTGTGATAAAAATTAAACTCCAGTGTAATAAATAGATTTATGCCACAGATGAACTTAGCATTCTGAGATTTCTTGTAAAATTCATATAAGCGTAAGTGCTTAGATTCACTCCTAGAATGGCACAGCCCCTTTGCAATTCATGGTAAATATGAATGAATCTGCTTGGGTGTGAATCATCTCATTAAGCTTCTCTGTAAGGCCTTTATTATTAACTGCTATGCTTGAGTATTCATATTTTTATATCCTTAAAATTAAGATTTTCTTTTTCTTACATCTAATTTTTCCGTCAGAAACACATATGTGCATGTATGCATTTATTTGAGCTGCAGACAGAAAATATATCATTCAGGAATGGAAAAATGCTGAATTAGGTGATCTATTAATTGATACGCATATCTAGCCTTCTGTCCTCTACATATCTTAATTCAGGATTTTATAAAATCCTGTAGTCACAAAATCTTCCTGTGTCTCACTGCCAGGGAGCCTACTACCTCGCTGCTGGGGGGCTGCATATTCTCATATCTAATGGGCCAAAGTGATCTACAGCAGTATTCCCTCAACTCGCAGCCTGAGAAACGGCACACCTGCTCTGCTGGAGAACTGCCAGTGAACAGATGCAGCACAATGTATTTCAGTGACACTGAGCACTGTCGAATGGCACATATAGTCTGTTCCAACAAGTTAAACAGGTGTTATCTACAAGTTTAGTCACCATCATCAGCAGATCTGAACTGGCATAAATGTCGTGACTTTTATTATCACTGATCAAAACAAGCCCTGTTCTTGATTTGTTATGATGGTTAAGGGCTCACACAGCATTCACTGGCAGTCAGCCTGTCTCTACAATTTTGAGAGAGATAGGCGGATATGCAAGAAAAACAATATTAGTGCAGAAATAAGTAACTTAATTACAGGGCTGAACTCTGCAGGACTGACTTTAAGCAAAGTTCCCACTGTGTGAGAAGTTGTTATTAACTGTAATAAATTATTATTTTACAATCCAAGACATAAGAAGACAAGATCTGAGCCCTGAAACTAAGATCTCAGAGCTTTTTTCACACTGCCCACCAGATGTGCTCAATTTCAGCAGTGTGCTTTTTATGGCATCTGCATCCAAAAGAGCCTTGGGTGATTCAAGCTGCATGCTTCCCAGCGCTCCCAGACGCTGAGGCTCAAGACTTCAAGCACTGGGAGAGAAAAGAGATGTCTAGTCCATGCAGACATTCGAGTGGTTAAGCATAGGGAGTAGCTACTTGCTTGGTAGGCACCTGCCTGGCACAGGCAGGCCCTGCGGCAGAAGAGATGGCACGCTGTCAGCGTAGCGCTGACCTACGACTATGGCACTCACTAGCACAGAAAACATTGTCCTGGACGTAGCTTTTTTCAATGTATGTGTCCTCACGGTGCTATCCTGTGGAGGTAAGATTACCCTGTCCCACTCTGGAGATGTGCATATATGGCTCATGGGCAAATCCTCCTCCAGCCTTCCCTAGCACCTCCATTACTAGCTGCTGATCTGTGCCTTGCCTGAGGATCTTAGGAAGACAAGGCAAATGGGGACCTTAAATGGGTCATGCGTGGTCCATCCCAGTAGGCTGTGGTACTGGGTACAAGAAGGATCTTATTAAGGTTGAAGCAATGATTAGTGCAAAACTGGAAGGGGAACAAATCCCTTCTGGAGTTGAATGGAATTAGAACACTTTAGAGTTGCCTCCCAGGTCAACACTAGGGATCAAAGTGGGGTGCTTCGGTATGGCTAGTCCTTCCCCACCGTGCAGCATAGATGTTGTCAGCACTGTCCTATTCTAAGTAACTTCAGTTGTACAAAGGCGACTGAAATTTTACTCACTTTAATTTATTTTCAGCTTTTTACAGGGAAGCAGCCCACTCATTTCTCTGTCGGGGGAGTTTGATAGTGTAAAATGGCATTTTGGCCTGAATTAAGAAAACAAAATATGCAATATTTTATCCTGATTAATCATGCAAAAAAATAGGATTATATTTCTCTCCTTTTAAAAAACAAAGTTGTTTAACTTCAAGAGTATAAACCCCCTTAATTTACAATTCCTCACGTCTAAGAGCTTCTATGACAATTCTGAGTTTTTAAAAGTTACAAAGTTACTGATAAAAGTGTACATTAAAAACATTAAGAGCTAACTATAGATTCATTCTGAATAATTTTAAAGTTTCTGACCTGTGTGATTAGTGATTAGCAAGGCTTTATTTTTTTATCAAATATGAAAAAAAGATTACCTAGCTCAAAGCTGTAAAATTTCATTCAGTACAGAAGGCTGAAAACTCTAATAAAAAAAAAGTGATTTAAAATGGATTATAGTGAGCAGACAAATCAAGAGGGACACAAAGAGCTTCTCAATAGATAGAAGGAAAAATATTATTTGAGAAGGAATAATGCAACACTGAGAAAGGAATTAATGAATAAGACAAGCATATACATGCCTAGAAAGAGCTATTAATACTACAGAATTAGGCACTACTCAGTCATTAACATCACGTTGCACCTGGCAGTTTAACAGGCAGATTTTAGTTCTTTGAGAAAAGAAATTAAGGGCTCAATTATGGAACTGAGCCGTGCTGAGAAGGAAGAAAGATAAATACCATTTGTGGTGTGCTCAGAAGTGATATGCCTTTGGAAGGCACAAAAAAGTGATCTGTCACTGAACCTGTAACAGACGCAACTGTCCTAATGGACCAACCGCTTCGTGGAAAAATATATTCTCTAGAGAAATTCATCAAATACAGATATAAAGAAACTTTTCTTTCTCCTCTTTTGATGACTTTTTCAGAGACGATTGCGTTCTTCAAGGCATAACAGTAGTTCAAAGCAAGGTTTGAGCATAAAATACATGAGATTAGGAAATGAAAATGAAGGTAGGCTTTCCTGGATCCATAAGAGGCAGATATAGACCTGTTTTCAGTCAGCTGGTCTATAGACTGGACTTTTGAAGGCATTGATTTGCCTGAAAGGAGTGATTGCAAAAAGGCAGCCTTGGTGATTTTGTTACATTGCATGACTCTATCACCTCCAGATACATCTTCTTAGACTGGTTACACAGAAATTATGTCCCTGATTGCAGTGATCATGGCTACATTATATTCTGTATCTGAGCTTTGCACTGATATATCTCAATACGATTTCTGGAGCCCCAGTCACGTGAGCTGCAAGCACTTCCCAAGACACCTTTGTAGATCATATAATAAAGGGTCAATCTTCTGGCAAACGTCTCTTCTTTCTCATTGCACAGAACCCATAATAGAACATGACTTCCCAAAACATTTATAAATATTTAAATAATATTTCATATATTTGCAAAAGATAGAGCTATTTTATAGTTTAGAATTTTCCACCTCAGAATATCTTGAGAAAGTGATTGGGACATTCACACTTCTTAACATTAAGCACCATCTAAACTACCTAAATTGAGAAAGTGACTGAAACAGAAAGATTTCTTTTTTAGCTTAAACACTATTTTTTCATCTCTTATATTTAATAATACGTGCCCTTAACTTCCTTCCTTCCTGTGAATGTATTTGTCTGATCCACTGACGATCTACCCTGCTTTTATCCTTGATATAGCTAAATCATTTCCTCCTATGGGCCCTATCAGTTTTCTCAACAGATTTTTCAAGAGTACTTTTCTTATTCCTAAATTACTCTTCTACAGATCTTAACTTTTGTTTTACCAAACTTATTTTTCTATTTATTTATTATAAATAGTTATGTTGATACCATCATTTCAATTCTTAATAATCAAAATGCTTTTTCTTTAGGGATATTATTCATGCAATGAAGCGCTATTTAAGCAATTCCTTACTATCTTTGTTTTTTTTTCTCCAACTCACTTCTGTTCACATTTCCACCTTTCGGAAATAGTCTTTTCTGAAGTACGAAGAACACATATAATGAACTAAATACCTTACTTTTGCTCATAATGAATGAAATTTTATCATGCTCACATAGACTCACAGAATTATTATTATTAGAGTGACTAATTGTTTTTACCTCTTGGAAATATTTCTGCAAGTCAAGGATGTTTTAGTAGTGGTGACAAATGACATCAGAATTAATTTTTCATTTTACGGTCTGTAAGGAGCTGCCCCTATTGTTCTTTGCTTGTGACTGGTCCATATTAGTCACCTACCTGTAACTTGTCAGTCAGGAAATCAATCCTTAAACATACAATTTTCTAGCTTTCTGAAATGTCAATAAATCGGAAAAGAAGCTATGGTATTTTTCATGTAGAGTACAGCCTCCCCTTATTATACTATATTTCCAAAGTAAGGAATGTCTGCAGCATAACAATTTGGTGAGTGATCCTGCCAAATTATGTCTAATATCTTAACATAATTATGTTTTCTGGTAAATAAAGGACATAGCAAATCCCTGAGCTAGGTCAAAACTCTGACTTTCATATTTATTTCAGAATTACAGATAGGCTGGAAATGCACTTCTTAGGCATATATTAGAATTTCAGTTTCATAATATACAAATCCTTTCTACCATCAAGCTCTGCATAGTCTTAATTCTGACATTATAGTGATACTCAGTTGTGCTTCGATGTGTTGTTTCTGAATGAGTACCTTTTCCCATGTAAAAAGAAGAAGATACAAACGTGATCCCCCCAGAATGCTCAGACTTTCACACGAGTTTGTCAGCTCCTACAGATGTCTAAGCCCAAAATTTACATCCTCTAAACCCCAGCTCAGGAGTCACGTAACTCCAAATATTCAAAAAAAAAAAAGAAAAAGTAAAGAAAGAGCTCTAAACTTTCAATATTTGCTTCTTGGCATGCTGAAAACTGCTCAGATCTTGACAGTATTTAGTAGCAAGCTATGCCAGAAGGCATAAACTCAGCAAAGCATGTGAGGAGCACCAGGTCCTCACCTGGCAGCCTTCCTCAGGCACACTTAACCAGGTCAGCACCTCTGCAGGGAAGAGCTGTATCCACACAGCTTCTCTAATCCAGAAACTCAATGTTTTGAGCATTCATTTTAGGATAGGAAGACCCAAATTCCTCCCCTGTCTTTCAAAAGACAAGCTCCTCCTCTTACTTCACACATGAATGTTACTCAACAAATGGCAGGCTATTTGGGGGTTTCATGAAGTCTAGGTTTTGAATTCTTGAGCTTCCTTTTAAAACTGTTCAATTGTTATGAAAAATACTTGTATACTCTTGAGCTAAGGGAAGATGGAGATGAGATATTCTACAACCTAACTGCTATTGCACTTCACCCAGAATAGCCACATTCCACTTTCTGTTGTCAACAGATACTTACATCTGGATCTCCTATATGAGCAGTTTGTGCTGTGCTGCAGGTTAAGATGAAGATGTTATCCTCATTTCTTCTGCTTTCTGAGAAAAAAAGACTTGGACATTTTGCTGCAGAAGAAGATTCAAGATGATGAATACTGATTGGAAATAAGGTACTTAATAGATTTCCAGAGAAAGATGCTGAAGTCCCAGTGATGGGTACAAAGTCTCAGGCTTTGCCTCAGTATTTCCTGTTAGCTAGCTTCTACGGGACTATGCTTGTTGCAGTGACTTTTTGTCTATACATTCTCTATCGAGTGAAAAACAGCACCATTTTAGAAATAATCAGGTACCTCCAGGTGACAGGGCGTAAAATCTAAGAAAGGTGCTAGCACAAGTTCTGCCAAAGCTGTGTCGCCATTCCACATGGCGTTGCATTCAGGCAGTCCAACCGTACTTATAGTGCTTTTCAGTGTAGAGCTTGCACAGCATTGCACTGCACATATCATTCACAGAAGGCAGGAACCTAATGAGGCCTAAAAATGCATCAGGCAAAAAAGTATCTAAAAATTCTGCATTATCATTCTGAGAGATTAAGGAACTTCCATCCTTCCTTCCATCCTTCTACATATCACCTTAAGCTGTCTTAAGAGTGGCAGGTTTGAAACATAATTAAGATGAATGGGACGCTGGACAAAGCAGGCTGTTCTCTCACAGAGTTCAAAATACAGTCCCAGAGATCAGACTAAACTCTAGGGATCACAATTTGCAAATCCTTGTGGGGAGGGGAGGGAGAAATCTGTCTTTGTGAGAATTTGAGTATCAAGTATTTAACAGATATACGACTCAAAAGCTTCACTGGGGTTTGAAAATTGTAACTGAAGTCAGTTAGAGTCACTTCAGTTAATGAGGATTTTAGTCCCAAGTAGCAATGCATCTGATAATAGTGCCTATTTTGGGTTACTTGATAGATTATTTTTTGATAAATTGTTATAAAGTCAGTTAAATAAAATAAGTGAATTTATAGTCTACAGGGGATGGATATTGTTTTAAATTCATGTATTAGGAAATATCTGAAGAGTTAGAGAGACAGTGGTTCAAATAGCTCCATGCCATTAAGAATTAACAATTACCATTAATGCAATTAACTTGTTAAGAGAATATCACATTTCTCAATGGTAATAGAATACTTTAGATAGGGCCCATCTCTCCAGTCTTCTTTGTTTATAAAAAATGATTATTTAGGCTAAACTAGTTGCCCTTTTTTCTTCTCTAGTGAATGGAGAGAGAACGAGTCAGCTCTTTAGAGCGATTTATCTTTTCCTAAAATAACTATTCCAGGAAGGTGCATCATCTCCTATAGGATGCATATTTTTCTTCATTGACTATAGGACACGGAGGTGTGAGATCTAAGAGAGAAGCTTTAGTCATAGATTTGTCCTCAGTATTTTGTAGTTAAAATAGCTGCATATAGAACATATTTGAGGGCTTTTTTAGTCATCTCTCTACTCTGTCGTTTTCCTTCCCTTTCTAATCCTTCCCATGCACAATCTTACACAATCACAGAATGACTGAGGTTGGAAGGAACTTCTGGAGATCACCTAATGCAACCCCCTTGCTCAGGCAGGATCAGCTAAGTTAGATTACCCAGAACCCTGTCCAGATGGCATTTCAGTACCTCCGGGGAAGGAAACGGCACAACCTCTCTGAGCAACCTGTTCCAGTGCTCAGTCACACTCACCATAAAGACGTTTTCCCTCATGTTCAGACAGAACTTCCTCTGTTTCAGTTTGCGCTTGTTGTCTCTTGTCTTATTGGTGGGCACCACTGACAAGAGTATGGCCCCTTCCTGTTGACACCCTCCCTTCAGATACTTATACACACTAATAAGATCCCCCCTGAGCCTTCTCTTCTCCAGGCTATAGTGGGTGCATTTCTACCCTGGGGAAACATGGCCAAGAGTTGCGTATTGCAACATCTAACTTTTTAGGGTCTAAGTCTAGCAGATCTAGGCTTAAGTGGTAAGCATGATTCTTGAAAGATAGTATTTCACTAGGCATAATAGCATTTCAATTGCCTGCACATTTTCTGTGAAAATTAGGTGATTTATCCTATGTCACCTTTACCATTCGCTTAAAGGTAACTGAATCCCTGCCATGAAAGCATAAGGTAATTATTCATAGTTACAGCATCCCTTAGCTACTGAAGCATAACATTAGTTATAAACACACATGACTGGACCGATCCAATCCTAGCCCACATGTCATGAATGGGAAAATCAATAACACTATGAATAAATCTTCCACTGATACGATCAGCAAACTCATGACGGAGATGACAAAAGACCTCTAAATACCTGTTCTGACTAGTGCAGCTTTATTTTCTGAGCCTCATTTGAGCCAAAATTAAGTAGACTTAAATTCACTACCCTCAACTGTAAGGTAAATTAATCCATTTATTTGGAAAGTGATCTCATTCCATGGTTAAAAATGTTTCCTCTGTGACAGAATTAAAGAAATGTAAAATACTAAAACCAGTATGGAATGTAGAGGACACAGACAATTTTCAAGCTAATTGTGATTCCAATCTTGTAAGCAGCTACACATGGGCACAACTCCGTACAGATACAGCCATATGAATAAATTTCTGGTATTAGCTGGACGAGGAGAGACATCAGTTTTGAGGTTGATCTAGGGGAAAAAAAAATCCACAGATTTCAAATATCCTTTGATATGCTACCTATCTTTTTATTCCATGGCATTATCCATTTCTTTCTGACCTGCCTTGGCTGGGGTTGCTTGCAGCTGGTGAGCCTTTGCATGGACGTGTGTCAGCATCTTGAGTGTGCCCCCTTCACCAGGTTTGGCTGCTGGGGCTCAGCCCAACAGTGATAGTGCAGTTGTGTGGCCTCAAACCATAGGAGCCTGCAAGGAGCCTTGGCTGAAGCCACCCCTTCTGCGCTCGAGAGCTCACTCATGCTCAAACTAGTGCCCAAACTAGTGCAGACTGAAGCTGCAGGGAACGGGCTGACGTTCATCAAGTCAGAACGATTCCAATAGCATTTGACAACCTGGGCTTTAAAAAAGTTTTTAGGCATGGGTTTCAAAACTGCTGTGGATTATTTTGTTCATGTGACTCAGTCAAATGATTGATCGTAGTGACTCTATGGTATCTGTTATAGTTTACCAAATCAATGATATGCAAACAATATCAGATGAGCATGTCACAAGGTTGTTATTGGTATTTATATTTAGCCATGACCTAGTATCAAACCCAGAACATGGAAAATGGTATGCTTTTCTACCTAACCTGATCCGTTCTCTTATCTTAACCTTTGCTTGGGAACAAGCTTGCAAACAAGTTACTGTTCAATACCCGTGGATGAAATTCAGATTCTTTGTGGTAACTACCTGCGTGTGTACTTCATTAAATGTGTGATAACTCATTCCTTAGTAAAAAGGGATAAATTATTTCATGGTCATTAAGGAACAAGTGTTTGAACACAGGAGTTACTGGGGGGAATCAGCTTACCGAAAACTTTTACCTCAGTTTATAGCACATTAGCCTGGCTGTAGGACTGGTTCTTGAGCAACAATAAAAATAATAGCAAACAATTCACCTCCCTTCTTCTTTCCTGGCAGATTTCCCTTCGTGTTCTACTTTGACATTTGCTTATTCATAGAATCAGTACTGTCCTGCTCTCTTTACTTTTGATCTTTTTTTGATCTTCAGCAGGATTATAAGGGCATTCAATTCCAGTTGCTCAAGTTCAAGAAAAGGGAATTCAGGATTCAAACAGATGCAAGAGGATCTGCAAGGAGAAATTATTTTCTTCTTTCTTTTTTCCCATGATATATTTACAAAAGAACATCAAGTGGAGCCTATTTTTTATTGTTATTTATCTACCATCTCAATGTTTTGGATTATGCAGCCAGCAGATAGGAGCCCTTTATTTAAAACCTTTTTCTCTGTTTGAGGGCACTCGAGGTAGCATATTGTCAGCAAAGTGTTATCCACAAAGCTAAGAAAAGATATACTGAGGTGGCTTTTTCCCAGGATTCCTCTTTCCAGGCTCCAACTCACTTGCCTTGCTTGAGGAAAAAAAAGGAGCTTGAATATGCCTTCAGTTGATCTAGCCAGACTTAACAGTAACAAAACGAGTAAAGATCAACCCAGATCTTCTGCAGTTACTTTCAGCCTTATTTATCTTCCTTCTCTGAGAAAGGGACTGAGAGAAAAGGCTGTGTTACTTCTTCCTCAGCTCTATTCTGTTCAAATGACCCAGCATCTTTTACTCAAGCTGTTTCCAGATCGCTCATCCTTTAGGGAGGAAAATGTTCATCCTAGGGTTTTATTCCTTATCCTTCCTTTTACAGACTGTTTTCCACATTATTTCATAGTTTTCTGAGATTCCACATGTCTTCAGTCCATAATGAGACACTGTTAATGGAAGAAAATGCAAAGTCACTCTAAGGTCTCTGTGTCTTCTTTTATGTTTCATTTGATTTCACTACTCAAGACTTTTCCTGCTAAAATATACTTCTGCTATGAAAGAAATATGATAGTGCTTCTACTACGGAGTCCTTGGTTATTACCACAACCCACCTGGTATTCTATTCAAATTCTTCAGCTACGAGAATTTGCTACTGCAAATATACCTCACTCAAAATCTCTCAGAAAGAAAATTAGCCTTCTCATTTGCCATCCTTGACTCTTTGTACTTCAGCATGTTCACTGTAAAGCTGCTGGCTTTTGTGACCATCTCTGCTTCCTTTCTTTTGTTATTAGCAGTTGCCTTCTGCTTCAGGCTTTCATCCTGGGCACAACAGTGAACTGGAAAAAGCATCCTGCAAAATAGCTCCACTCCCATAGCTAGGAAGAAATAGCACCAAGAAGATCGGCTAAGCAGCTGACAGGTTTTGACAGTTGCCTTTTATACTGTTTATGAATTATCCCTCATGGTCTGCTCTGTATCTGATACCTAGTCACTGTTTTTGTGCACTTAGTGTCAAGTCTTGAGGTCAGAGACCACTTTTCATTAAGTAAGACTATGCCCAGCACAAAGGAGTATGAGTGAGCTTCTGCACTGCGAGTAAACAGCACCGTGGTGGGAATGCAGACAAAGGTGCATTAGTTCCTCCTGCTATGGAAGCTGCTGCCGTGGTCTCCATTTACACATAGGCAGATCACACGCTGCTTGCTTTGGAAGCAGTCCACTCCGAAGTGTTTGCTTTGTTTAACGGCAGAGATCTAGGGCTGAACTCTGTGCAGCAAAGAACCATTTTATTACCCCATTTATTGCCTTTAAAAGGCCAGGACAGAAGGATAAGTACCATTTATGCTCTCTTTTCACAGGAAAAAAGAGCTCACCTGTTCTGAAAAATGGGGCCCCAACATTTTGCTTTGGTTTCTGGCAAAACCTTTCAGCTTAGCAGACACAGGATGCTCTCGGCAGGAGCTGCCAGTTTGCAGACCCTGAAAGGCTTCTCTCCTAGATTTATTGGCTGAGAGAGCTGTGTGCAGCATTTTCTATAAAATTGGAAAAGTCTTGTTTTCTTGCACATTTATGGGAAGATGAAATCCAATCTACATTTCACACTTCTGTTGATCGTGAGATCTTGTATAGCTACTTGTTAGTGGATCCATTTAATATCATATATCGTAATGGCCTAAAGATTTTCAAGTAAAATTTATCATACAAATATAAGACTCTTCTACATACAGTAGACTGATAAATATATATATTATAAAGGAAAATAATCGGTTTAGGACTATAAAATTAAACAATGAGCAAATTGATTATTTGGGGTTTTTTTTTGAAGAAATAGTAAGTTTGAAGGCTCAAAGAAATATAAGTGTGTAATAATACATTAAGTCTGTTATCACCTGATGTTTTAAAATTCTTTAATACGGCTGTAAATGTCAGGCAATTTCAAAGTTAACAGATTCAAAAAAAGAATTATGGCTATAGGGAGCAACAGAACAATAAAATATCCCCACAAAATATTATCTTTACCCATTTTGTCTAAGTTTTAGTATATATTAGAGCAAGACTTACATCGTTATATTTATCAGCACTTCCTTTTCCATCTCCTTTCACAAATACATGAATTAGTAATACATCATAATTTCTGTCTTGCTTTTCTCTTCAAAAGCATGAACAGACCACATAGCTGAGAGGAAAAGGAAACTGTTGAAAGAATGATTGGGGAGCACTTAGCATTGACTGTAAGATATGTATGAATATATTCTATATTGCTACTTTAGCTCCTCAGAAAAGCAGAATTCTGTGATAGCAAGGAATCAATCTAAAAGAATTTCTGTATTTCTAGGAACAGAAATACAGGGCATTTTCCTTCTTAAAAATCAATCCATACTCCCTCACAAAAAATATTAATGTTAAAATAGAATTGAATATTCAAAATTGTAATACTCTCTTCTCTCCTACCAGAAGTTTCACTGGCATGGGTTCTGCCTTTCAGAGTGCACCATGACTTGCATTTTAATTATCAGCATTATATCCAGTTTAATTTTAACCACTTATTTTCATAGCTTTTTGGTATTTTTCCTTAGATATGTGTTGCTACTACTTTTTTTTTTTTTTTTAACCTTTTCACCTCATTTGCCAGTGTTCCTACCTATGTTCTCACTGTATTTACTACAGTGTTAAATATCGCCTTTATTGCTGCTAGTGCTCTCCAGGGTCCTGCTGTGCAAATTGACACTTTAAGTGGAGGCACTTCATGTAAGTGACTAACAGCCACCCCTGGTGAGATACTTAGAGAAACAATTGCTCGAAACTGTACCTCTTGCTTTAAAGGAAATTGGATAGAAGGGAAAGGACTCCAGCTAACAGGAGATTAAAGTTCAAGTTTTGTAGAAAGCATGAAACTATGTAAAGCCTTCAGGACCTGTAAAACTACAAGAGGTTTTTTTACAACCAAAGGAAAAGATTAAATCTTTATTTGGGAACTGGAGCTCAAAGTCAGTGAAGCCCCACAGAGTTATTAAAATTTTAAGACTCCTAAGACATCCACCTTGTCATTTTTAAAGTTATTCTGTACTCACTGGATTATTATCCTGTTCTATCTTGCCTGGATTAATTATCTAATCATTAAGTCTATTTAATTTTTGAATTTTGGTGCCTTTATCCCCCAGGATGGACAATAAAAGTTATGTTTCAAATTCTGTATTGTTCATTGGTGTCTGGGAACTTTTTTGACAAAAATGTTTTGCACTGGCAAAGATCAATTTATCAAACTTCATATTGATGTTTACTCGGGAAGATTTTTAATTTCATTTTCATTAGGAAATGGCTTTTGATGCCACTTTGTTTTTTCGGGTCAAAATGAGGAAGTAACCAGTAATTTGGTGAATGGGGTCATTGCCTGCATTGTTTAGTGGCTGAAGATCAAATGCATAATCTGAAAATAACACTGGATTGATGGTTAAATTGTGAAGGTCTAGTGCCTGGTTCTGTTTGTTTCTTTTAATTACCTTCCTATTTTTCTGTACAGCCTTAACTTTTCTCTCCTCTAAAATTAGCCAATGTTCTTTGTATATAGCTCATTAATTAGAGCTCTTAACTAACCTTATTCCATTCACCTATTTTATCGCAAATGGAAAATGCATACATAGTCTCTACAGCAAAGTATGGACTGACTCCCAGGGAAGAAAGTTAGGTATTTGTTTGCTTCTCACTTCCCAGGACTGCTGTCTAAGCTAAAGGAAGCTTTCTTTTTCTTCCTGGATGTTGTTAAACGCCTCATCTTCTTCTTTCCCCTCTTACTTGGTATTCTGAATCCGTAGTCAACGGAGGCATAGACTCTGTCACTTGAGATATTTACTTAAAGTAGGCAGTGTATGGCCATTGTTTCCTTTAGTTTTCATAAGTAAGCACAGGATAGATATTTCTTATTAAGTATTCTAATTTAAATACATTAAGAATCCAGCTGTAATACTATTGAACTGTCAAGTTCTTATCGTCGAAGTTAACTCACTTATCTAATTAAAGTCATCAATCAAGAAGAAACTGAGGTATACCTCCTCTGAGGTAAAATCCTAGTTCCATGGAAATCCATGGAAAAAGCTTTTACAGACTTCAGCATTGCAATGATTTCACAGCTAATTAGAAAGTTCTATTTTAAAACCATATATTAGGTTTTGTCTGGAAAAGTGTAGAAACTCTCCCTGAACAGAATCACTATGCAGTAGCCAAATTAGAAAAGTGGAGAAAAAGTTATTTTCTCCTGTTTATATTATGCTTTTTACATAATATCATAGATAAAATATGTAACACGAAAATAAAATTTATTTTTCACCCCACATTTTTCAAAGCAATGGAACAAATATTTTTCCCTACAGCTTTATATGCCTAACAAATCATCCGTTGCTACTCTGTTTGTAATGTCTTCTGCCAATATGAATGTTTAATTCATATTTTTTGCATTATGTTCCTAGGATAAATAATGAGCAAAAAAAAGCAATTAAAAAAATATGTGAGTTAGAGAAGAGATTATAAAAGAGTCATCCATACTAATTATGAGTAATTTGTTTGCAATATAGCAAATAGTCTCTGACTTACGTGACTGAAGCCAAAGTACACTTTCAATATGCCTTATAGTGTTATGAGGATGATGAATGATCTGTTTTGCTGTTGCAGTTTTAGTAATTGCACAGAACTAGAGTAAACTGTATTCCTCTGACTCACTCTGGAGATAAAGGTAGGAATAACTACGGGTATTTTGACATCACAGAAGAAGAGCTGTTGTATCCATTGTCTAAAAAGAGGAAGCCAAACCCATTTTTGTCCAAAGTGGCTGGTGTCTAGCTACAGCAGCCCAAGATTCTAAACAACTTCCAGACTTTACGTCTGAGTAGCGCATCACAGGCAAACCACAACCCATGAGGAAAACAGCCAGTCTGCTTATTTTTATTTTATTGGTCTGACAAGAATAGTAATACCTGACTATAACCTTGGAAGTGGCCTTTCAGAGGAGGGAAGTAGAGAACCATTGGAGTAAGGATTTATTTAAGCCCTATTATTTTATGCTGGTCTGCTTGCTTATTTCTAAGGTTTGTTGATCTGAAGTAACATTTAAAAATCTTAGAATAAGAAGATGCTGTCAATATGTTTTAATAAAAATATATTTATTAAACAATAACACAATCAGAAATGAAGACATTAAGAATTGTGAGTTATCTTGTAGTATTTGACTGACATAAATGAAGCTCAGGGGAAAAAAGTGCATAACTGCAGAGCATACAAACAAAAGAGAAGCATATCACGACGATCTGCGATAATGCCATTAACAAAATAATAAGGAAGCACTTATTATTTCAAGTGTTGTTGAAATGTTCTGTTAAAAATTGTAACCTTTGGCTTTATAAAAATGATAAAAGATGTTCTAGTGTAGATAATACAAGTACCAACATTCACCAAAAACATTGCTTCCTAAATTCGTTCTCAGAAATAGATCAATGAAAGTGAATAAAAGTAAATCAAAAAAAGCATGTGACCCAAGCTAACGTAACACATTGTTTATATGACGTTATTTCAAACTTTTTGGTGCTATGATGCCAAAAAACATAGGTATTGGATCACAGATGATGTCAGGGGGGTAGAATGGGGGAACACTGAGCACCAACACGAAGTGAGCATTGTTGATTATAGGTAGGACGTGCTGGCAGCCAGCTCCATCAGCTGGCCTCTGTACTGTTAATGATGTGCACTATGTATGCAGCTCATAAATATTTATTATATTTGGAGAATCAAGGGCAAATTGCTCACTTCCTTCCACAATTCATAAAGACTCCAGATATGTGGATTTGATTTTCCTCACAGAGGAGGTGTTTAAACAGTGCCATTTCTAATTACAGGTATTCTTAAAGTTTTCTGTCTCCTTAGCATATTATTTTGTATCTTAGAAGTAGCCAATATGACATAAATTGTTAGAATCAGTTCATCTTTGGTATAGAATTGAATGAGTCATAGGCATCCTTGTAAGGTGTAAGGCTTCACTGACAAATGCTGGGCTTGTTAGAAAGAAAAGTGGAATTATTATGCATTAATCGTGTCAAATAGCTTCCTGAAAACTTTGGCAAATGTCGGGAACCACTGGTGTGCTATTAATTCACAAAGCTGTCTTTTATTTCATTAGACTCCTGGAGACTTGACCAATGTCGTAGGGTAGTCCAAGGAGCAGGGCCTCTGTTCTGCATGTGCTACAGATGTGACTAGTGACGCTCTGGAGTAATCCTGCTGGCATGGAGGGGGCTGTCTCGTTAGGCCAAAGATCCAGAGCTAAAAATAGATGTGTTATCCTCTGACTGCTGCTGAAATCAGTGAAATCCCTTCTCAAGTGAGGTGCGACGGTGAACGGGAGAAGAGGTGAGAACAACACAGAATTTAGGCTGTGTGCCTGCAGCTTGTGTAGGCAAAGGATTTTGTGAATATGAGTTTTAGTGAGTGTGAGTACTGCAGCACCTTGTTGAAATTGTTCTTATGGGTTTCGGATTACGCCCTAAGCTTGAGATAATGTGACAATACTGATTTAACAAAGTTGTTGTCATTTAAAAGAGAACTTTTTGCAATATAAATATGCCATAGATCTCTTGTCCTTGTTGCTGCAATGAGCTTGGATGACTAGTTATTCCAGCCACTTCCAGAATCAAGTAACTCAAAGAGAATCAAGCTGCTTACTCTGATTTCTACTACTTTTCTTTGTAAATCTCAGTTTCTTCCAAAAAATAGCATCTGAACAGTTCCATTAGCCTAAATAACATGGATGCTTACAGGATAAATTGCAGATGAAGACAGAATGAAAAGCAGTGACTTTCAGCAGGAGAAAGAATCAGCAAAGGAATACAGTGATGGAAGCTCCCAGATAGATCTAATATAAAAGGAAGAAAAGACGTCATTTTCTTCTCAAAGCAGGAATCAAATGCAGCTGAGCTAAATTGATTCTGCAGTTTTAGAGCTTTTTTGTTTTTGTTTTTGTTTTTTGTTTTGTTTGTTTGTCTTTAATCACAACTGTGCACTTATTTATTTATTTATTGCTATATTTTCTGTTGCAAACAGTACAAGCCAGAATAGCCAGGGGCCCTTCAGCTGAAACTACGGTGGCTGCAGTCCTTTGCTTAGGACTGCCTGCTGCGCTGGATTAAAACTGAAGATGCTTCAGATTTGGTTTCTGGACCAAATCTTAATTTACTATTCGCTGAGGATTGTATATTCAAATAGCAGTTGTCAGCTACAACTCAAAAGGATGAAAACATCTTTAAGAAAGGCCTCAGTGTGAGCCTAAACTCCCAGGAGGAAATATATACCTAAAAATGACATAATCAACAGAAGTAGTTAATGTCAGAAGTCTCCTAAAACAATCAATTGAAATGATAGTAAAAAGGTGTGATAAGTCATTTGCAAAAGGACTTTTTCCCATAAAGATTCATGGCTGAACCCTCTCCTCCATTTTAGGTGCTATGGCCCCTTCCTTTCAAAACCTTATTATTTCCAGTTAATGGGAAAAGGAGGTAAAGGTGATTGTCACTTTGGTGGCTCAGGAGTTACAAAGTTCGTAGAGTTAAAATACATTTTCAAATACAAGTGTAAAGTTAATACTGAAACGTCCAGTGGAGCCAGCTCAGGAATTGAAGATTTTCTGTGTGCCATTACCAGTTATGATCAAAACGGTTGATCATTGTCTCTCTCTCTGTCTATGTTTAAATAGACAAGAGGTCTTCAAAAGTTCCTGTATTGTATAAGCATTTTAAGTATTTACTTTAAGGACACTCTTACATTAAGATTCTAAAATTTAAGTACACACTGGGTTCCCAAAAATTTTTGGTTTCTCCAAAATAGAGAAGAATACTACTACAAAGTAGTAGCTGACCAGTTTTTACAAGAGTAACTGTTTTGACCCTAAGCTCCTGAAGCGTGAATAAAAAAAGAAAGGTAGTTTTGCACTGCCTTGTATAAATGGATACATCTGACATTTTTAGCAGTTATTTCAAAGACCTATTTGAAATCTTGCTCTCCATGTGAGTTACAGACATAACTGAGAGGAACTTAACAGATCTAGAAATGATTTCAGTGATGACAATTGCCTTACAATCAAAGCAGTTTGCCTTCACTTACTTAAATGCCTGTTCCAATATTAAATTTCTACAGGAATTGGAACAGATCCTAGGTTCATACAGTGGTTTCTAGTCTAGAACCCTCTTTTTTGATTATTTCTTTTCTATAGTAAGTAGTAACACTTTTTACTTTTTGCCCTTGCGCTATGCCCTTCTCCCAATCTGTCAGAAATTTATAGCAAGTTTCTCAGATGCTGACTTTGAATTACAGAACAGGCTATGTCAATGGGCTTTACGTGAGCTTATCCCTGTCCAAGGACCACAAATGTACCATTAACAGAAGGTTCCCCAAAGCAGTAATTTTGCAGTATATAGTATCCATGAATATGAGAATATAGAAATGATTCTAAGGATAAGAAAAATAATTCTTTTTCTCACTCTAAAACTTTCCAAAGTAAAAGATTTCAAAAAGAAAATTTGATAAAAATATCTCGGAATAGGGTCTCAGAAGAAGGATGTTACTTTTACAGCCATGAGTTCTCCACACTGTATCATTCCGAAATGACTCGCACAGCATCTGCTGTCCTGGCACAGACTGTGAATCAGATGCTTTCAGTCAAGCATATGTTGTTAGAAAAACTCACACCTGCAAGAAGACTCTCATGCTTGCGTTAGGTTAGCCACAGGGACTCTGAAAGGAGTGTCGAATTCTAGCTAGGTATTAACAAAGACTTTGTAATGACATCGCCTAGAGTAGGAGTAATGCTTTACTCTTAGAAGTGCAGCTTGAGAAATTTCCTTTTACTATGTCTAATTTTAGGACTGCAATAGGAGCTTCTCATTTCCAGCTAAGAAAGCAAAATTAAAAAAAAAAAAAAAATTGAATAGTAAAGTCTTTTTTTACTAATGAAAACAAGGGATTATTTTCATCTGAAGACCTAATCTAACCGGCTTCCATGTGCAAGAGTAGGATGGAGATTCAACAGCTCAGAAAGTTTTCTATTTTGTCAACCTTGAAACAAATTAAAGAAAATTGAAGCAAAAGAATCTTCCTGGGGAAAAAAAAAAAAAAAGAAAAAGAAAAAGGTCCCAGAATCACTGTAATATCTAAGTAGATTTAGCAGTCCATGAATGTAATGTGAGGATTTGAATCAGCATGTCCTGGAGTGATTAAGGTTTCTGCCTTTTATTCGTGTTGAGCGCTTCACAATTCCACTTTTCTAAACATTTACTTTTTTGCATGTATAGTTTGCACGGTGCCTTTTATGGCATATACATTCAAATGTCACTTTTTGCAAAGAATCATTCATGGTCATATACTCTATCCTTGTTATAGTTTTAAATGCTTGTGTTTACACACAGCTCCCTACTATGCACCAGCACAACACGCTAAACTGTGCGAAGATATTTTTTTTAGCAGGGAGTTGATGCCCAGTGTTTTAAATTAATTTTCCATCCTTTCAGGTCATTCTTTAAATTAAGACTTTGCTGTTAAAGTCCTAGCTTTTTATTTAGCGTATAACTCTAGTATTAAAAACTCTGCCTGCACTGGCCTGTATTTTGACTCTCTCCAGCTGCCTACATGAGGATGTGAGGAGAAAATTCTTTAAACTTTTTTCAATCACCACTTAAACTTTGGTATGCAGGACTACAGGTGCTGTATGCTCTTTTGCTCTCTGCCTTCCTTGCATAGCAGAAGAATGAAAATTGGCCACCTTGTGCATACTGATGGAAATGAGCTGAGCGTGGAGTAGCTCAGCAGCAAATCATTAACCTTTTGGAGCAAAAGGGTGTTGGAGTAACTTTCTTTTCAGGAAATGGCTGTGACCCTGAAATATCATCCTTAATGCTCTATCCTTTCCTATTGCAGGCTCTATTAGACAGTCTGTATTTGCAAGGATTACCAGCAGGCTGAGTTTCTTCTTGCTACCCTTTTCCTCATCGATCTTACGTTTGGTTCAAACTCAGTGACGGCAGGGAATACTGATACAATGAAATGCTTTCCCACCCCAACCATTCATTCCCAGCAATAACACAGTACTACAGCAACATTTAATATCCTGAATTTTCTGACAGAGATAGCTGCTTAAAATAGAACATCAAACTTCAAAAATGATGTAACTGAGAAATGACTTATGTTCATAATCCATTTTATATGTCATTAAAGTATGTTTGGACAGCAGGCACACAAGAGTGGTGAGCAGTACGAAACCAAAATGGGAGGAGACTGTACAGCTTGGTAAAGAGGGAACTGCAAGAAAATGTCTATTGACAAGGCATTGTCAGACTAATTCTTACAGCCTTCCCATTGACACCAGTGACCTGGTTGACAGTACCCAATAACAAAAACAACTATTAATACAGAGGGGGAGTGGACCGCCCGCATTTATTTTGTGGTACCACAGTGGTGACAGTAAAGTTAAGACTTCAAATATAAATTGGTAACACTTTAATTCAAATTAGCTACATTATTTAGCCCTTCTCCACTAAGAAAGAAAATAGATATTTGTCAGAAATGCTGAGGTGTTGTGGGGAAGGTAAGAGGAAAGACAGTTTTGGTTTTTTTGTTTTTTTTTTTTTTAAGGGGAAAATGTTCTAGGTCACTTGTTGTGCAGAGAAAGGAGTCCTGGATCAGTCAAAAGGATGGAGAAATGTGATGGCTCCCATTCTCTTCAGGGTGAGAAACACGGTGGAGGAAAGGAAAGAAGAAGAAGTATTCAGCACATTTTCTGAGCAAAACTAACCAACTTTCCTTTCTGAATGAGGTAAAGTCCTGGAACTAGGAAGTGCATATATGACCTTGGGTAGGTCTTACCGCTTTGGGAGCTTGAGCCACTTCTTTTTCAAACAAAGGTGGCAAAGCTTGCAAACCTATTGAGTCACCTAAACATTTAGCTTGAGTTCATGGTGACAGGTGATGTGGAATGCGATGGTAAATCAGACAAACTGACACTTCTTCCCACCCTTACTGGTCTATATGAAGCACACATTTTCTCTATTTAAAGTGCCTGACAGCTACCCAATGTTACCATGTGTTTCCAAACGCATTTTCCAAATGATTCTTCAGGAATTTTTTTGTAAAAATGTGTTACAAATTAAAACAACAAATGGTAAAAATAAAGAAAAGTCTACTCTCAGGGTCACAAGAGGACTAATTTTCCAGGGAAGGATCATTTATTGCAAGCCTTTCAGTACAGTCCTTTATAATCCTGGATCTTTCAGAGGTCTCTTAATAGTCTTATCAGAATCAGCATGCACTTTCCTTTGGGAAGTGATGTTATAAGGGTGCTAGCATTTGCATTTACCCGGCCCAAATATCAGCACAAGACAACCCTCTTAGAGTTGACTAGCTACTCTTAAAATAAGCATGAGATGAGTTCTTCTTAAAGAGCTAATATGTGTCACTTCTTATCACACAAAAACGCACATTATATGTATACCTGAAAATTATAATGCAATTTTTAAGAGAAAAAACAAAGAATGAGAGATAATAAATTATTTAAGAAGCAGCACGATATTTACTTCTAAAATGGAAACAATAACCGAAGATAACGTAGTTAAGGATGTGCTCTCATATGTATTAGAAAACTCCTACTGTTCCCCTTCTTGAGGAAGAAGATAAGAGTATAGAAGAGGCAGTGCAACTTCTGTCTCATATCTCAGCACTCGTGGGTGCATCCCATCAAGGTCCATGGACCTGTGTATGTTCAGTTTGTGTAAGCGTTCCCTAACCCAGTCCTCCTCCACCAACACTAAGTCTTCATTGCTCCAGACTCCCTCTCTGGTTTCAGGAGCCTAGGACTTCTGAGGGCTTATCTTACCAGAAAAGACTGAGAGGAAGAAGGCAGTCAGTACCTTTGACCTTTTGGTGTCCTTTGTAACCAGGACCCCTGCCTCATTTACTAGTGAGCCCACATTTTCCCTAGGTTTCCTTTTGCTACTTACGAACTTATAGTAGCCTTTCTCATTGCCTCCACGTGGGCTTTACCTCTCCTAACCCTATTCCTGCATGCTTTAATAGCTTCTCAATATTCCTGCTAGGTCACCTGTCCCTGATGCCACCTCTTGTACACTTCCTTTTTACGTCAGAGCTTTGTCAGGAGCTCCTTGTTCATCCATGCAGGCCTTCTGCCACCTTTGCTAGATTTTCTTCCTGTTGGGATGGACCGCTGGAGCTTTGAGGACACGATCCCTGAATATCAATCAGCTCTCCTGAATCTCTCTTCCCTCCAGGGATGTATCCTATGGGATTCTTCCAAGCAGGTCCCTGAACAGGCCCAAATCTTCTCTCTTGAAATCCAGGGTCGTGAAACCGCTTTTTGCAGAATCCCGAACACAATCATCTCATGGTTGCTGCAGCCAAGGCTGCCCTCAACTTCCACATCTCCAGCCAGTTCTTCCATGTTTGTAAGTATGAGGTCCAGCAAAGCACCTCTCCTCATCACCTCCTCGATCACCCTTGTTAGGAATTTGTCGCTGATGCACCCCAGAAACCTCCTGGATTGCTTATTCCCCACTGTGTTGTCCCTTTAGCAGATATTAGGGTGGTTAAATTCCCCCACAAGGACCAGGGCCTGTGGACATTAAGCTTCTCACAATTGTCTGAAGAAGGTCTAATCTGCTTCTTTTCTCTGATCAGGTGATCTGCAGCAGACACCCTCTACAGTGCCACCCTTGTTGGGCTGCCCACTAATCCTGACCCATGAGCAATCAACTAACCCCTCACCCATCCCCGAGTGGAGCTTCATGTGTTCCTCCTCCTTTCTCACATAAAGTGCAACCCTCCCCCCCACCTTCCTAGTCTGTCCTTCCCAAAGACCGTATCCATGGCAGCTCTGCAGTCATTTGAGCTATCCCACCATGTCTCCGTGATCCCAATGAGATCGTGGCCTATAATTGCACACAGACGTCTAATTCTTCCTGTTTGTTTCCCATGCTGCGTATATTAGTATGGGGGCCCTTCAGCGAGGCCCATTTATACTATCGTAGGTACCAACTCCTATTTGCCAATTTCAGGGCAGCTGATACTATATTTTTGCATTGTTATTATTTTTACATTTTCATGAGAAGAAGGTACCCAGTTCTAATTCAAATAACTTCATAAGAAGATCTCTTCATAAAGTCTTGGTGAAATAGACTCAATAAGTTTACCTTCATTAAAAAGCAGGCCCAGCAACAGGACAAGAGGCAATGGGCACAAACTGAAACACAGAAAGTTCCACCTGAACCTGAGGAAAAACTTCACTGTGAGGGTGACAGAGCATTGGAACCCAGAGAGGTAGTGGAGTCTCCTTCGCTGGAGCTATTCAAAACCCGCCTGGAGGCGGTCCTGGGCAATATGCTCTAGAGGACCCTGCTTGAGCAGGGAGGTTGGACTAGATGATCTCCAGAGGTCCCTTCCAACCTAAACCATTCTGTGATTCTGTGATTCTGTGATTAATTTAGCATGGTCTATCTTTGGTAATGCCATAATGCATCTTATCTCATTTACCTTCATCCCTTGATCCTTCCTTTCAAGATAAATTCCAAAGTTTAGTTGCATACAAAGGAAAACTACCTTCGTGACTTTTTTTTCTCCTTCTTTCATAAAAGTATTCCAGCTTTGTATTCCGTCTGAATGTCTATGATCTTAGAGCTTTTGATACAGGCTTATTTGTGTTATGTCCTTTGGTAAGTAAAATTACAAAACAAAAGAAAATAAAAGCCCCAATTAATCATGCTCACTTTAAAGGCATTCAATTTAATTGATACTATTTGGTTCTCACAAGAATAAATGTCTTAGCTTTTTGGGGCATGAAATAAATCTGAGTGAGAAATGAATTTCTTTGGGAAAACCCTATTTGGATTACTCAGCTGCAAGGCTCACAATCATACTAAAATTCTTTAAATAGGTAACCATGATTCTATACATACATTTCCTCTGATCTGATCAGTTTCGTTTGAATACCTTATTTTAAAACTAATGTTTGGAGAAAGACAAGCAATCTGGCACTCAACCCTAGCACATTAGATTTAATACTTGCAGAATAATTCAAGTTTTCAGAAGACTTGATGAAGTTATTTCAGCCAATATGACTGGGCACATACACCAACTGTTTGTGACAAACTCAATATAAAATAAAAAGCATTACAAAGATTTGACTGACATCACATTAAACTGCAGTAATTCAACAGGCTTTTTGTTATTCCCTTAGGGCATTGCACCGGGATGTAAAAATGCATGCAAATTGCTATATCTTGACTCATTTCTCTCTTAAGTTACTGGGTAGCCAAGAGCACTATTTACATTTTTTACCAGTCTAAAAAGTTATTTGAATTAGAACTGGGTACCTTCTTCTCATGAAAATGTAAAAATAATAACAATGCAAAAATATAGTATCAGCTGCCCTGAAATTGGCAACAACTTTATGCCAAGCTGCTTTTGAGACTATATTCCTGAAACTGTAGAAAAAGCAGGAGTTTGCCTTTCATATGGTAACCACCGCTTTTGAATGCTTATGCTATGTTCTGGTTTGCTTCATCTAAGAAGACATGAATTCACTTTTGCCACTCTTCACAGCTATGCTTTATTAGCGTAACTACCATTTGAACTCATTTTATGAGCAAAGATCTGAATCGATGCCTCCTACCCATGGAGTGAATCATCTAGCTACCACAGAATAGGTTATATCGAGGTTTGTGTCTTCAGCTGCATTTCCTTCAAATCTCTTGCCGTATCTGTTTCATATTCCATCATATTCTCCCATTTCAGCAGTTAAGATTCTAACCTTATAGTGGAAACATCTACGTTTCAGTTCCTGCTCTAGACAATGAGACAAAATTTATGGAAAACAGAAGAAAAGCAAAATAAGATGAATTTCACTAGAGCATTAGCTGCTTGGTAGGAGACCTTGGTTCATGTTTCCTCAGGCAGAGAGAGAAATTTAGGTAGGACTCCTAAACCATACATTATTGCTTTATCCACTAAGCTTTGTCAGCTCTATCCCCGTGTGAAGCTAGCCCCTTCATTTCCTGTCTCCTGTTTAGCTGTGAGTTAACAAACACTTTCCATTCACACAATGATATTTTGGAGTTTCATTTCATAAATGGCACTAACAGGAAAAAGATCTGCACTGGGGTGGCACAGGACAGAAGGGGTGACTGGAGGCCACGTGGGTACTCACTCAGTTATCGTGAGATGCCTATGTGCAAGCAACCAAACAAACTCTGTATTGTTTAAGTTTAAAATCAGAATCCAGCTTTGTCTTCCTGTGACACGTCAGTCACTTTCTAATTAGTCAATTTGCCTGTTTCCATTAACCTATCCCTTCCTTATCCACTCTGTATTTCACAGAATCACAGAATCACAGAATTGTGCCTCTCTGGGCAACCTGTTCCAGTGCTCTGTCACCCTCACAGTCAAGAAGTTTTTCCTCAGGTTCAGACAGAACTGCCTGTGGTTCAGTTTCTGCCCGTTGCCTCTTGTCCTGTTGCTGGGCACCACGGAGAAGAGTCTGGCCTCATCCTCTTGACACTCCCCCTGCAGATACTTGTACACGTTGATGAGATCCCCTCTCAGTCTTCTCTTCTCCAGGCTCAACAGGCCCAGCTCTCGCAGTCTTTCTTCCTAGGAGAGGTGCTCCAGCCCTCTAATCATCTTGGTAGCCCTCCGCTGGACTCTCTCCAGGAGTGCCATGTCTCTCTTGTAGTGGGGAGCCCAGCACGCTGGACACAGTACTCCAGGTGAGGCCTCCCCAGGGCTGAGCAGAGGGGATGAGATCACCTGCCTCCACCTGCTGGCAACACTCTGCCTAATGCACCCCAGGAGACCATTGGCCTTCTTGGCCACCAGGGCACACTGCTGGCTCATGTTTAACTTGTTGTCCACCAGCACTCCCAGGTCCTTCTTGGCAGAGCTACTTTCCAACAGGTCAGTCCCCAGCCTGTACTGGTGCATGGGATTATTCCTGCCTAGGTGCAGGACCTTGCACTTGCCTTGGTTGAACTTCATGAGGTTCCTCTCTGCCCACCTCTCCAGCCTGTCCAGGTCCCTCTGAATGGCAGCACAGCCTTCTGGTGTGTTAGCCTCTCCGCCCAGTTTAGTCTCATCAGCAAACTTGCTGAGGGTGCCCTCTGTGCCTTCCTCCAGGTCATTGATGAATTCCCTATATCATTTTCTCAGTATGTCCCACAAGCAACCCTTCTTCTCCCTCTACCAACTACCTACAGAGTTCTACTGTACTTAATCAGTGGATTTTTTTGTTTTTAGGGTTTTTTTGGGGGGGGTGTTTTTTCACCTCCGTGTCTTATGCTAGTACAATTTCATTTGTAAATAAAAATATCTGTTATCACTGATACCAATAACTCACAACTGTCACTCAAAACTATTTAACTGTCTTTCTGCTCAAATTCAAATCATAATGTCTTTGATACTTTCTTACCATTTTGTAACCAGGACCTCACATTCAACAAGCCTAAAACAAATTTAATTTGTGACTAAGCTTTCTCCTTGCTTATTTTCTTGAAACTATACTATTCACTATGCTATTTACTCAGGCCTGTAATTTAGGTATCCTATTCAATTAGTTCTGAATTTATTATTTTTAGATGGCAACTATACTTGAATGTTGCATATTTTCTACACATAAAAAGTCTTAGGTACAGTCTTTCATATCCATCTGTGCACACACCTATGCATACTCTCACACTCAGTTATTAAACAGTTCTTTTCCTAGTCTTAGCAAGTGCAATTTTATCCCGGCCAGTGCTACACTGTGGCTAAAAATGTCCTCCTAGTATCTAGCTCATTTCAGCTTGTTATCCCTTTCTTCAAATCCCTCTCACATTTGCAGTTTCAGAAGCTGCTTTTTCAAGGCCTCCCTGTCATACCCATCATCTCTCAATCACAATTAAAAAGCAGACTGTCGCCTCTGCTAGGTGTGTGCTGTCAGTCTCCCCTGCCTATGCATTACATTCAGAGAAGTGTCATCAGGCTTTTTATCACCTTCACAGCCAGGAGGATATCTCTGCAAACATCAACAGAGCTAGCTACCTTCAAAGATCTTCTTAAAAAACATCTGTTAGTGTAATGCCTACCAAAAAAATACAACAGTGATAGGCTGCTGCAGTGCTGCTACCAGGGCTGACTACGCCGACCGATGTTTTCTCATGGTTTCTTTGCACTCATCCACTTGCATCTGCACTTTTTTAGACTGTAAGCTCTTGACAGTAGGCACTTTTTCTTTGCATTCTGCAGCAACTCGAGTCTTATTCCATGGTACCTCTATGGTTATACAAATAATAATTATAAGTCAATCTATGTATCTTAGAGACAACCCAAAGCCTCCTCATGCTGAACTGTAGCAGACTGTAATGTGTTTCCCTACTGCCAGGTAGCAGAGGTTGTGCTGGTACATCAGTAGAATACTATTTGGTACATCTCTGTTTCACCCAAGGATCTAGCAATGGAATGTTATCCAGGTAATTATTTTAACTGGAGATAATCACTTAGGAAATGGATGGATGAATTAATCAATTCCAGTTAATTGGGACAATGACATTATTTATGCTGGTCACCTTCTTTCCCACCATCTGTAGGAAGCTTTCCAATGCAGGGCCAAATTCGTCCATAATATACATCCACTGAGGCTGCTACAATTAAAGCAAGAATGAATCTGGTGCATTTTATGTTTAGAATAAATTGCCTCACTTGTTTATTTTTGGAGAAACCATGTGTGCAGCTGACCTGGGAATACCACAAATTACTCTCTTTATTCCACTGTTGCTATCCTGTTATTAGTAGTGTTGCAACCGGAGGTGTTCTTGGCACTTGTTCTAACGGAAATGTGTAACTTTTGTTTTGTTTGCATACTTATGCCACTCATTACTATGTGAAAAACAATCTGCAGCTTAGCATTTGTTAATGGGATGCAGAACAAGGAAACAGCAGATGGAGTATTGGGATACTGAATACATAATAAGTTTGATCCTGAAAGTCCTGGTGTGATTTTCAGCATAAGATGGTTGTTAAATTCCATTGCAAAACATTTTTGCACCGAGCAGAAACAATACCTGTGTTCAAGCAGTGAAGGCAAAGTCCTCCGCATTAAATAGACTCAAGGGCCAAGTACTATCTGCACCTATTCACCTATTCACAAGATTTTGCTTTGTGATTAATTCTTTGGTTTCTTTAACTGTTCCAGAGCAGAGCTTTGAAAATTGGATGGCACATTCTCCTTCAAGTGATTGGAGATAACCTTTGCTGTGATATTGTCCTATCTTTTTATGTCTTCATACAAAGACCAATAGAGTCCTGAATGTCATCCTCTGCTCACCTGTATGCTTAATGCTATCTGATACCCACAGGTTTCAACAATCTGAGGACAAATACACCGGACTATAACCAATCCGTACTAAGATGCGTAGTCACTGAATGTGCTATAGAACATTTTTCATCTCTCAGAATAAAAGCTTGGGAAAATGTTTTCTTTAAAATCTGTCTATCCATCCTCACTTCCTTCATCTCTTGCCAGATGAGTGGTCCTTCAAGTCTGATGCTATAGCCCAAAATCTTTTCTCTTGCAAAGACAAAGATCAAATTATTCTGTGACACTCACTGCTGGATCAGAATACGTCAAGCTGCGGGTATATCTGTGGTTTCTTTAGGGTTAGATAGCTCAGATTTTAAGAGCACCTACATGGCAGCAGAATGAATCTCAGAGTCATCTCCAACTTCCCTCTTCCACCTTCTTCCTCAAAACTAGGTATCTAGCCTGTAGTAGTATCTACTCTGGCTACTCTAGAACCTCAGTCCTCTCGTTTCCAGAATGGCCAATAAGTGACAGACCAGAGGGAACTCAGAGCACCCACCTGAAGTTTGACACCTCTGCAGCCTCTGTAAGAATGGCATTGTAAACGTGGCTGTAATAGTGCAGGGCTGTAGTGAGGCCTTTGGAGTGCCTTTGGAGACAAACCCATTTATGAGGCGTTGTTCGTCTTCCCCAAAGACACCATGAAGCAGCAACAAACTTCTGTAAGAAAGTGGCATTTTGCTAGGAGCAAAGAGGGGAGATGTACAGTCCTTCAGCTTCTGCTCCGCTGGGAGTTCCCCAGTGTGCTGACAGGACTCAGCCTAGGATATCGCTCAGCCAAGAGGTTGATTTTGGGGACAAGTGATCTGAGTTACCATAATTTTCATATGGTAATATGATATCACAGTACAATTGATCTCCACAAAAAAAGAGGATTTAAAGAGAACTTTCCGTTTGATTCTAGAGTTTACAGCCATATTGTTAAGGCATGGGTATATTTAATTTGTTTTTTAAAAATAGATATTACATTAAAATTTCTACACTTCCCTTACTGTATTAGTATATCATAACCTTTCAGACAGATAGAAAGAGGCAAGCTATGACAAACATAGGAGCTCACAGCCTTAACATCATGACAATTTAATCCTGAGTAACTGTTATATAGTCTATTGCAAATGTTACATGAGAACATTGAGTCTGAAACATGACAAATGAGTTTAGCAACAAATGATAACATTCATATTTTCAACAGCAAGTTAGGATACCTCTCTAACCAAGTGTGATTTTGGGAAAAAATTAGGAAATGTGGGAGGGGCACAAAGCTTGGCATTTTTGTCAGGCTGCTGTTCTCTCCTCAAGCGAGCCACCCTGAATTCAGGCATGGCATGCTGCATGATTGCAAGAGGGAAAGCATCTTCCTGAAAAGCTGGAGATTTCGGATTTTGTTCAGTTTTTGCATCAGGCCAAATTATATTCCTCTCCTTCCCTCTGAGACTGTCTTTCAGCAAAGGCAACATCTGCGACCCACGGCATGCACAGCTCTGAAGGGAGATAGTGTTTTCAGCTAAAAGGGACCCAAGTGGCTCCTGTGTGTGCGACTGGTTTGTTTTCATAAGCATATTGATCCTCTTTGCAGCAGGGTGTAGGACACTGCAAGGGGCCACCAGAGTGGCTGTGTGCAGGCCTTGACCTCTTTTTCAGTTTTAGTTCTCTTGTCTTCAGTGCTGGTGGCTAGAAAAGTATGAATCATTTCAAATTAAGGTTTATCAATATATTCTGTAGCAGTACTAATAATTTCCTGTTTTTGCTACAAATACCTTAAAAGAAGCCAAGATATAGTTTTAACACTGAGTTTAAGGAGGTCAGGATTTCACTCCCATGTTTATTAAATCCTTTTTTGTTTTTTTAACCTCCCTGCACATGACGCACATTTTAATACCAAAGCCTTTCATCTAGGATGTACCTTGCCCAAACAAGTGTTGTGGAACAACAAGTATGGTTTGGATACCATGACCAAACAGAAAAATGGATACCTTCATTTTAAAATAAAATACATTTCCTTTAGCATTTCCTCCAGCATTTCCTCCTCCCAGCCCATTAAGACCGATGGGGCAAGCATGTACATTCTAAAGAGGAAAGTAACTCCTGAAAAATTGAATCCAAATTAAACATGCAAAAACTTTCAGTAGCAATCATACATTTCAAACGCCATTCTGGGACTGACAAGTTAATTCACAAGTAAAAATGCTCATATAAACCAGTCACATTCAGATATTCTGCAAAGTATCATTTCTATTCAGAGTGCTGAGGAGTTAATGAGTTAAAATCAGCTCATGTTATAGAAGACAGTATTTGTTTGGTCTTACATCTAGCAAGAAAGAAATTGGACCTACAAATAAATTCTACACTCAACAAGCATGATCTTGATTGTACAGAGCTTATAAGTTTCCCCAAGCGTTGCAAGAATATAATGAAATTCATGTGAAATGCTTATATGTTTCTGCTTGTTTGCTTGCTTATTTGTTTCTCCCTTTGGGTAGTTTACAGAGCTTTACATTTTCTTTAGGAAATAGCCATTTAATCGCCAATAAAACAAGATTCCTAAAGAAAGTAGATACCTAAGCTGGGCACGACGTTAACTGCACAAGTGAAAACATGATTCACCAAAGGGCTGTAATGCATATCTCCTTTGCCAGGGCTGTGGGCTTTCAGCTGCTTCACCCAGCTAGGTCCTGTCTCCATGGAAACATTTCAGCGAACGCTGAATCTACCGGCTACGGAGCAAAGATTTTCCTATTGCTTTGCAGAAGAGGCAAAATGTATGCTGCATTGAGTACGGCATCTTTCCCTGACCCTAGATCTGCAAGCTCTGGTGGGCCAGAGGCTTAACGCTTTTCATTTTTCTCTCTCGAAAAGCAGGCAGCAGTTAGGGAGGAAAAGGGAACGTCAGTTTTTTTAACAATCGTATTTTTGCAGCAGTATGCAAAATCTCTAAGTCTAAGTCAAAATTACAGCTCTTCCTTTAGCGAAGGAAAGAAAAGCCACCAAATCAGTAAAGCACAGAGTCCAGAGTAGAGTGCTTTACAGAGCAACGGCGTGCTTGTTGAAGCTAATTCAGAGAAAGAAATAAAAATGGTGAATATACCATTGTATGAAAGGATAACCTTCAGCTCCACTTTCAGTTAAGCAACTTGGAGCTCAAGAATTATACAGTCGAGGAAAAGTCTTTTTCCAATGTTAAAATGTCGGGAGTGGTTAGTGCTTTTGAATGGCATGTTCCATTTGAAATAGCGTAGATCTGCATTAAAAGAGTAAGAAAATAATTTAATTTATTTGTATCAGATTATGAAAAATATAGGAAGAAAGAGGCTAACCAAAATATTTTCACCTTTTTTTTTCCGAGTTATAAAGCAACGAAGTCAGGCTTAAAGCATTCTTAACCTAGCATTTGGGATAATTCCTTTAGGGACTCCGTTAAGGATGAGCTTTGTAAGTCTGAATGAGATGAAACTCGTTAATTACTGGGATTTTCTGCAAATTCCTTTCAAAGTCACGCGGTAGTGACATGTGATGGTGCATTAACTCCCTGTTTCTTTTTCCTACATCTTCTATTCATGCATGCAAAGTATGCACAGTTACAGGAGGAATTCAAAAGTCACATCCATAAATGAGACATAGAGCCCAGCATATCTGCTTTCTTTTCAGTCTGAGTACCATTTGAGTGAGGAAAGGAGGATGAGGCAAAATTTCCTCAGTTCCCCCCTCCTTCAGGGAAATAGAATTTGAATTTTATCGGGACCGTGATATAACTGTTAGTAGTATGTTTGCTGTGCTGCTTTTCTGTTTTCACTAGGACAAAATAAACCTTGCAAAGTGACAAGGAAAAATCATTACTTTGATTACCACTAACAGTCTGCAACTTCTGCATATATATAAAAAAAACCCTGCAATTACATTTATCAAGCATGACAGAACCTGTTGTATTTGCTTTTTTAAAATAATTATCAAACTGATAGTGTTAGCTTTGTTTACCACCACACTGGTGTCTGAGCAATTGGTAATGATTATACTTTCTTCTAATTATAATTGAGGTTTTATTCAAAGTTCTCTGCTCAATTTATTCAGAGTAAAAGCTGAGGTAGGTTGTGTTAATTATCATCCACAGAGATAAAACAACAGTGCTACTACTCTTTCTAAGGAACCCACAATTGCTTTTTTGTGTGTTTTTTTTTTGTTTTGTTTTTGTTTTTTAAGTAGTCCAGAACAACTTCAGACTTCCCAGAACTAAATGATAATAATGGCAAATAAATAAATAAATAAATAGCCAGGACTTCTTAACCCGAATATTTCAGGGGACACCTGCCTGCAGAAGATCGTGTAGATACAGCCTAGTAGAACAGCACAGCTGGATGCTCTGTGACTCCACCGTATGCAGGAAGAGGAAACCTTTCAAAATTCAAAGTCAGAGTACGTTTTCCTAATATACCTCGCCATACCTAGGATCTTGATGAGAATGAAAACAGACCCCTAGCATTTGGCCTAGGAGAATTGGTGATAATATTTAGTTTTTTATGTAAATACTACATACAGTTAGTCAGATTCAAACCTCTCATAAAGCTGTGTTTAGCTACATTTCTGTTTGGAAGGCATTTCCTTCTGGAATGACTGTCTGTGGGGCTTCCTGAATGGTGACAGGTTTTTTACAGCCTTCCAGGCTGTAAAACCCAGGACCTGTGGCCTGGGTTTCCTGTGACCAGGAAAACACATTGTATTTATTCCCTTTCTCAAATAGAATGGTCTAGGTTTTCCATCTTCAACAGTCCAGGAAAGTGAGAAACGAGGAAGAAAACCTACTGCTAAAAATAATCTTACAAATGATGACGGTGGAGTATAATATTAATTTCTAAGGGTAGGATAAGTGTCTTTATTAAAATTGCCTTAAAATTTCCTTTTTGTACCTACAAGTTATCAATTATTTGTTTCTTTGTCATCTTCCCCCACGTTAGGCTTACTTCTTCAAAATGCTATATCTGTTTTTAGAGCCATATACAGAAATTTGTATATTTTGCTACAATCCAATGAAGACAAAGTGAGAAAAAAAGGATTCTCTCTCCCCGCCTCCCACCCCTTTGCAACTATAAATGAGAAACAGAAAATTCATATTTTCAACTTTCTAAACAGGAAAGTTATCTTCAGGGAATTTTGAAACAATTTCAAAAGGGCAATATATTTTCAAAATATGAATTTAAAACAAAAAGAAATAAAAGAATTTCTACTACCACTATTAATTTTGAAATTTGACAAGTTATTTCTTTGGAGATCCCACATAGTTTATGCCAGACCTAAGAAACCATTTCTTTTGAAAATTATACATACTTTATCAACTATAAATTTCCATTTCAATTAACAATAATATTTTTAACAATTCAGACTTCCTTTATTTCTTTGTTGCTTTGGGGAAAAAAGTGAATATGTACTGATGTATTTTGATTTTGATTTTTTTCTTCTTTTTTACATTGAAAAAGAAAAAGTAGGGAAAAATACCTGGGAAGACAAGTGGAAAAAATTTAAGATAAAGCTGAATTATAAATTAAAATAACACAAAATTTAAGCTTATTCTTTTGAAATGGCTGTATTTTATGGAATTTTGCCCATGAAAGAAATAGACAAAATAAAAATTAATATTTTATTTCCAGAATTGTTGATTTTGATAGAAATATCTCTTTATGGAAATTTTTATCATCAAAATTCTGCGACCATTTCTAATTCTACTGGAATCTGTCACATCCTTATACAAGGAGAAAAACTCAATTTAAGTAGAATTATAAGCCACTGAGCAACCTTTTCATAATAAGAAACTCTTCCTAATGTCTGTTCAAGATGTTTTTTTTCGCCTGAACTCAACAATTATTTAACCACTAAAGGAAAAATATCTTTTCTATAGATTGTAGAAGGTGCTCATCCGTTCTATTTCCCATAAGGCTAGTTAACTAATTTCTCTTCGCTGTCCATATTTTTTTTAATTTCATTATTTATTTAACCTTAAAACTATACAGTCTTCATGATAGTCGAGTAGTTATTAAGAGTACAGAGAGAAGATTAAAAAATATGTGTTTCTATGCAAAGACCGGTCACTGAAATAAACTACTTATATATTTAATTACTTTTTTATTTAAAGAAAAATCTTTTAAATAAGAAGTTACCTTAATGCACGTGCTGTTTCGCAGGTCAAGCAATAAGAAATAGGGCCCTAAACTTCCAGCAGGACACAGATTTTTTTAAAAGTCTGCATTTAAACCTTCCAGTGGAAAGATGGAAAAGCTATCTTCACGTTCACAGGTTGTTTCAAACAATGAGCTTGTGTCTTTTTCCATGTGTACGCATCAAAGTAGGGACAAAAGTCATGCAATATAAATTTCCTAAGTTTTCTTAAAAAGCTCAGTACAAAATAGCTACATCTAGGCTTCTCTCTGTGCTACGGAAAGAATGCTAGTTTTTCATTTCCCTTCTTTCTTATCTTGTTTTGCCAACAGCTAGAACAATTGCTATGTTCCCACTTATGGACTATAATTTCCAGTCTTCATCTATGTGCTCATCTCTTTCCTTCATGCACGTCCTCTTTTCCCTCCTGACTGAATTCTTTGGGAGTCTTGTGAAGTCTTTGGCCTGAGGGCAAGGTAAGATTCTTAAATTTTGAGTCCTATTCCCAAGTTATTTAAAAAATAGAGACAAAAAAACCTATTCTTCACAACATCAAAGCCATTTTTATTTAACTTAGTTCAAGCTAATTGCTTCTGAATTTATAGTATTCGTAGTGTATTTCTGCTCCAGACAGAAGAAAAGTTTGAGGATAGAGCTAAGGGGATACGTTCGTTAAAAGGTTTTCATAGGATTCAGTTTCTGGGAAAATGCTATGGTATGTGTGGTACTGGTCCCAGATCAGAAAGTGAATGTTCATCTTCACGTACAATGTATTGAGGATTTATTAATTTGGATATTTATACATAACAAGGTTAAAAATACAATGTCCTATATTTATTTGAGAGGAGAAGATGTGAAAGATCTGAAGGTCTTCAGCAAGGCGGAGAAAACTGCCTTGTAGCCCCTTACAGTAGATGAAATTAGGATTTTGTTTCTCCTGAAAATCTCTTTAGCCACCTACCATGAACACTGCTATTATTTACTGATTTGACTTTACTGTTAATGACAAATCCTTTCTCATATTCAAACATTCTATGCATACAATTTTAAATTTTCAGTTATAGTATTGTTGTTGATTTAAGGGCTATTACGATGGAACTGTGAGAAAGATGATCTGAAGATGTAGATGGCAATATTGAATGATACGATACAAGTCAGGAGACATCTAAATACTGCGTATGATATTCTAAACTATTTTCAAACACTTAATGTAGGTTTAAGACTTTTTTAAAAATATGCTTCAACCAGATGAGGGTTAATTGTTGTAGTAGGTACTAAAGAGGCTGTATCTTTGAGGTTTGAGACAAGTGCTAATCTAGATTCAGGTAAACTGGTAGAACTCCACTGACCTCAAGAACACCTTGACTAGATATCTTAGGGTTCAATTTGACTTTGAATATTTATCTTCTACAGTGGAAAAGTCTTGTATTTCCTAAGTCATTCTTTGCCAAAGAGGTTTCAGAACATCAGAGAATGTTCAAAAGATATTTGTTAATAAAGATGGAAGCTTTTTTTATTCCCTGGTAGATGCTTCTACATTGGGATTTGAATCATATATTTCACCTCTTTTATTTTTTTATCTATGGAACAAATATAATCACATTCCATGGTTTTCAAAGTTTTGGATACTATATTTCTTCATTTCTGAAACACATCAAAATTTAATTTCCTCTTCCATTTCCTATTTAGGATTTCTTTTGAAATGAAGCTTGGTACGTTTTATCTTTTCATCTGCAGCATGAGCTATAGTAATTTGAGGTAGAGTGGAACACCATCCTAAAATAAACAAATATTATTCTTACAGTCTCTTTTTCACTCTACATATTTCACTCAACCTGAAAACAATCATACGTGAATGAGATAGTCTGGCAAGCCTATGCTTTTTAATACTCAGAAGAAAGAAAAAAAATACTAGTTAAGACTAATCAGAACTGAGATTAAGACATACATTATAGGCAAGCAAGGGCTATTCAGTCATTTTGTGTAGCGTCTTTACACTGTTGAATAATTTCAAGAATACTTTGGTTAAGTTACAAAACTGTTTTATGGAAATTGTTTCATGACATTATTCATATCGATTATTGGAACAGTTATTGCTGGTTTTTCCTCTTCTGACCGATCTCTCTAAAAAGATTTGCAACTGAGCTGATCCTAGATTGTCTAGCTTAACCTTTATCAAATGGAGCCACCTTCAGGAGGACCTACAGATATTTGTGCATATTTGTTATTCAGCATGTGCAGAAAAGTATTGTGGCATGTTTAGCTGTGAGATACTTCAGGAAATTAAGATAAAAACAAACAATGAGTCACAGTTGCTAGTGGATATTTGAGCTTTATGCATACCATAATTCTGTGTATTTTATGGATTGCAGGACTTTTAAATTGAGACTCCACGTGCTTTGCTATCCCTTATGATCCAGGCTTAGTTGTTCAAGTATATACACAAATTTTTGAAGGAAATAGAGTATAAGACTGGACTTGCAAAAATGCAGATTAGCCCATATTTTTAAGTGATGTGTAAGGCTATCAAGGTCTTTTATGTTTTCACTAGCAGTAATAATGCAATGGCATCTTCATCTACAGAAAACATGCTAGTGGAAGCAAAAGTATTAATTATTTAATAAATGAGTATCTTAATACAATCCTGCTGTTCATGTGTTTCATAGAGCAATCTCAATATTTAGGTTGACGCTCACTAGAAGAATAGTTGTCACCAGTGCTTCCTTAATGGTGAGCTGTGAATGACTTGTAACGAAACTCAGGATTTCATTGGATAAGTAAGAGCTATTTATCATTTAAAAACTTTTACTGATCACAGATGGTTTCTTTAGAATCAATGTCTCCTTCATGAAAAACGTTCATACTTCTATTTCCAAATAAACATAACTTAAAAAAATTGTTCATCCAGGAAGCAATGGAGAGGTGGGATAATATACGATACCCTTCCTTAGCTTCAAAAATTTCTTTCCTTCTAGGTAGATAAAAAACTAGAATAACTTATTTCTTATTTTTACTCAAACAGAGAGACCGTGGCTACCTTCCTGTAACTCTAAATAAATAAATAATTAAATAAAACCTATAGGTCTTTTGATTGCGTTAATTTTGTATGTGACGGCTGCACGATGCAAGTTTGTGCAACCTGGCACAATGTAAGGAAGATCTAATAAAGAGAAAGAAAGAAGGAACAAGAATTGGAAGAGAATAATATCTAAGCATAGGCATGTAAAAACAGTATCTCATTCATTGTATATGTGGCAAATAATAGGATTAGTGGTAGATGAATAATAAGCAATGCTGTAAATTAGAGGAACAAAGACAATTCACATACAAAAGAATATTTGACTTTAAACCAAAATATACAGTGTGACGGTTAGCATAGAATGGAAAGGCAGGGAATATGCATCAAAGTAGGCCTGCGATCACCAACTTCTGGGCAATAGTTTTAACTGGTGTTAAACTCAGAGTGTTAAATAAAATAAATATTATATTAAAAAAAACCCTACAAGTCCGAATATGGAACCCTTCCTAGGTTTTCTTTTCCAAGCTGAATTACATGAACAGTAAATTACAGAAACAGTGAACAGAACCGTGATCTAGCCAGGCTGTGGGTCACCCGTTCCTCCACAGTCTGGGCACATAATCTCTGCAGAGCTGTACCACGTGAAATCTGGTGTCTGGAACTGCAGCATACCTCTCCAAAGGAAGGATCATAATTCCCAGTCTGCTAATTTCAGCTCTGAATCGCGACAACTAAAGACAATTAAAAGGGAGAATTTCTGAAAATCTGTCTTCAATAGATCAAAGAACAGCAGATAAGTCTAAAGGATGTTATACCTTATAGAGGCAAGAGGCTAAGAAATCAAAAAAACTAAACATACGTGAACATGTTTGCCAAAGTGACAGAAGTATAAACAAAATATTTCATGAGTCTTTTGGTATTTTAGACTGAAATTATGATTTCATTATATGTTATAAATTCTATATTATAAAGTGTTATTAGACTGAAATGTTTAATAGTGCCAGTTCAAGAGCTAAATATTATATCCGAATCAACTATACACATAAACACAGATTTTATACTGTGATTGATTTAATCTGATCTTCGTATGAAATTTGATCACAAGTTTGATGTCATCTCTTTGTCATTCAGTACAAAAAAATATTAGAAGGGATTATGGGATAAGGAACAATAAAAGTCTCATCAGTCTTTAAAAGTGTTACTGTTGCTACACTTCCTTCCATGCTAGGTATTTTCATTTCATTATTGTTGCATGTTTCACACAGATAGAACTCTTGAAATGTTTATGAGATGTATTACGGGTTTTAATGACTCATTTCCATATCTGCTTCTGAGAAAAGATGTAGTAGTAAGTGTTTCATAGCAGTTCCACCAAAACCACAAACATTTCAGCAGAGGACACAGTGATAAAGCAATACTGGATTCAATCCAGGTAAAAAAAGTAAGAAAAATAAATTCATAACATTAAGTGCCTCAAATAACAGTCTGAAATGAGCAGCCAGTTTGTCTTACATGTCTGTTGTGCTTTGTTAAGTATTTAACTTTATATGCCTTTGCTTTTTAGTTTTCTTCCTGAGATAGGCTATCAAAATATTTTCTTTTGCTCTCAGAAAAACATGATTTTCTCCTGTTATTTTCACTTGAATTGTACTAATACCCTAATTAATCTCTTGCTAAATAGAGATATTTTTCTTTCTTGATCAAGACTTCATTTGTCTTCTATCCACAAAAGAAAAAGGAAAATTCTAAATTTAAAAATGGATAGTCTGATTATTGCTCTCAAAAAAGAGAAATATTAAAATGATAGGCATTTACTAAGTTCAGACTAATTTATATGCTGCCTTCTTTTAATCTTCTAATGTGCTATTGAAGGATACTGTGATGTCTTATAATACAATTAACCAGTAGTAATCTGGTATATCACATTGTTGCATAACACATAATAATGCTATAGTTATTCTGATGATTGCATTTGAGCAAGTTTCTTGCCCATGGATGGTGACTCACTGAAATGAAAGCACAGCCAGATGAAAACAAAGCAGTATCTAGTATATGAATGAGCAACGAATTGAACAGAATTCTTCCAAGAAAGGTCTTTAGGAAAAGCAGCACACAGCATGCCATAACTTATGTCGCACATTATATACCAAGAGAACATGCCACTCATTATTGCAGTGTGAACTGTAATACATAAAAGAAAGAATTCCCATCACTCTTTTCTCAAATGGAAAGTAAATCTGTGCGCACATCTCACTGGCTAGAGATTTAAGGCTGTTTTATTAGCAGAATTCTATCAACCTGCCTTACCAAGTATTGGCTGAGAGATTAAGGTCTTTTTGTGCCATATGATGTCAAGAATACTTTTCCATATTACTGGACTGAGATCATAGGGTTGGATCTATTCAGTACATGTGAAAGAAACCTCTGAAGTTTCATAGGTTCTTTAAAATATTACAGGTCTTCCACATCACTCTCAAAGATAACTCTAGCAGAGCACTTTGTTCAAAAGGGCATGAGCAAGAGCAAACTAACCCGCTTAACACATCCTGTATTGTGCCCTAGTGAATGCAAATACATTTGCCAGTGTCTGCTACCAAGATCTGTGGAACTGTTTCTTGTAAGGACTCAGTACTTCTCAACATACAATATTTTGCAGATGAGATCAGCACATATTTAGAGGACGGATCTGCTAAATTTTCTTCTCCCTCTTTACCCCAACATCTTTTGTCCAGGCCTCAGAGCATCACAATGTGTCGTGATACGTACAGCAGTCTAGAAGAGGATCTTGTGGTGTCCTCATTTTGGCTTAGATATCTGCATTCTGGCCAGGATGCAGTTCAGCACCAAAATGCTTTTGTGAATCTGGCCCATGTGTACTTTTTGATAGAGCTGTTACTGCTTCTGTTGTAAGGTAGCTGGAATTTTGAGATGACTAATGATATGAAAAAATGAATTTCACATCTTACTACAATTCAGCAATTTTCTGAAAATATAGAAACATATAATTTTCAAGGTATCACTTGCAGATACATACGAAATGTGGAACTTAAGGAAAGTTAAAACTACCCAGCTGAAAAATTGCGTAAACAATGCCAAATGTTGGATGCATAAAGTTAGCTCTGCTGTTTCCAAAATAAAGGTAATTGCTCACCTTGACTGAGTAGCCTATAACTAATATTTAGTAAGAGTAATAGCTAGTAAGAGAGAAAGGTAAAGAATTGGCTTAAGACAACAAGCAAAAGAAGTAGCATGCTCCTCAGGAGGAGATGGAAATTACTTATCTGGCTGAGAGCAGGGAAAACCTGCCTCCTACTTCCACACCTCTCTGCCCTTGTTGCTGCTGAGGGACTTAAGGAAAGGTAAAGGTGTATGGATTTATCAGGTGTCTCATTTAGGCAGAATAGATCCCATCCTTAGACAGCAAGTGAAATTTAGAGATAATTCCTGGCAGCTCATTAAATAATAAGACCAAATAGCTTATGTTATTAGTCAAATTCCCCAGGGAGATATCATGGGAATTCTGAAGTTTTGGTCTTTTAATAACAAAAGCTTAGAAATAAAGTGTTATATAGTTGTCACAGAATTGTTATTTCGGATAGGTTATCTTTCCTATTTTCTTCACAGTACTAGTCATGTTCCCTGATTTTTTTCATTTGAGACCTTTGTAAAATGTGATATCGTCTCCTACACTCTTAAATCTGCAGTTTCCCATTCTTAGACACACCTCATCTGTTGTTTTTTCTCTGCATGTATATTCACTCTGTAATATTCAGTGAAATAATCTGATCATATCACCTTGCATAAGACCCCAGAATTTGAGTATAAAAGGCAATCAGAAAAGCTCAGTAGACAAAATAAGCAGGTATGTTTTTCTCTTTCTGAAAAACAATTTAGCTAGCCTGACCTTTATTAGAATTAAACGATCATAACAGCTAGAGGAATTCTGAACAAATATTAGAAGAAACATCAGCTAAAGCATGTAAAAAAGTAGTCAGCGAACACCTTTCCTGCTGAAGTCGTTGGCATTACCGAAAACTTTCTTTTTTCTTTGTAAACAAGCTGAAATTAAGATGTGCATAAAAAAGAACTATTCAGCAGATGACAAATGATTAAAACGATCCGGAAAGGTCAGCTTTCTCTGGCTCAGTATATTATACATTATGACAAGGATGAGGTCTGTTTTAGTAGCTAAAATGTTATTGCTAACATTTATTACACACAATCCTGAGTCCAAAACCAAGAATATATCTTCATGTATACCCAATATAGTCTTTCCTGCGTGTGTGTATGTGTGTGGCAGGGGGGGATTTGGGGGATGATTCTGAATCAGACACTACAGGAACCTGAAAAATGTGTTAATATTCATTTAAAAATACACTTTGCGGAAAATAATGAATTATGTAGAACTTCATATATTTTTCTAATTATTTTATTTCATGCAAAATGGAGTTGCTATCCACAGGCTGACCATTATGTACTGTTGTGTTTGATATAAGGATAGATAGGTTTATTAGAATAGCTTTATTTCCCTTGCTGCTTCAGTTTGAGCTGTTTTAGGGAAGAAGAAGTTGATAAAAGGAAATGGTGCATCCTTGCAAATGAAAGCAGGAGATGCAGTATAGGTTTCATAGAGAAAATATCGGCCATATAGACAGATGAGCAAAGTGATAAAGCTTTAACAATTTGTAATCTTTCTGGAAGTAGGGAGTTTTTCCAAAATATAGGTGTCATTTAAGCTATGTTTAACCACTGAGTTAATTGCAGATGCAATTAAATGATGAATGATTAACTTTTTTCACATGAGTGACCACATTAGATTGTCATAGTTGTCTGTTTCTTCTAGTTCACATGCTATAAAGGACAAATTTTCTCTTAGAAAATGGATCAACGTTTTTAACTAAGTCGAAGGCATTCTTACTTTCTACTGAAGATTTCTCTGAGTAGTTTCTCTGAGGGGAGAATGGGTGAAGGAGATGAGAAAATCAAATGGTAAATATAGCAAAATAGATTTCCTTTCTCATCATCTCGTAAGGGCTGGAAGCAAGGTTCATCACCACTAACCGTGGAGCAGGTGAATTACATATCCTAAAGATAATTTGTTGAAGTTATGCGGCCAGAACAGAGATGGTGTCCATCAAGAGTAGGATTTCTCATTCTTTTTCTTTCCCAATAAAGGGAATGAAGGTCCAATAATGTAGGATGCCTAAGGAACAATCAGAAGATTGTTTATAGTTAGGAAAAGACTGTGTACTTATAGTAAAACTGATTGATTGTTTTCTAGCTACCAAAGACCATAGTTCTGTTAGTTTTGAAAAGAACAGAAATACTACAAGCATACTTTGTTACTATTGTCACTTTTAGTTAGTTTTATCGCCGTAAAGAAAAATGTTTCCAAGTTTCAGAAAGCCAAATTTTCAACAGATAAACAAAAAAATAATATTTTCGTATTTAGTAAAGTTCTATATGATTAACTGGGAAAAGTATTTTGCTTGTTTGTATATATGAAAACAAATCAAACCCTACAAGACCACAGAAAATCATGCATCATGTGTGTGGTCCAGGCCAATAAACAGGGAAAGGAAAGTGGGGGATAATTTAAAGTCAGGAGAGGTGACTTGCAGACATTTGTCCATGAAAATGTGAAAGGACTTACATTATTAGAGCAGTATCTCCCAGGCAACCAGTCCGTAGGCAGAAATGACAAGAAAAGCAAGATCATGTTGCTGTCTATAGGGTGTTGATAACATGGTATTTCTTAATTCATTTGCTTGGCAAAAACATACGTTCCTGCTGAAAATTGAAATATAGTTTATAATTGCTCAGTATTTAATTATCTAGGTATTGGATCACGAATGGACCTCAACTAACAGTATACAATTTTCATTTTTGTATTATAATCCTCCTGAAAGCTACTGTCCATTCCAAAAGGCACATGGGAGAAAAGTGAAGTGGTTATATATACATACAGATAGATAGACAGATGACGTAAACGTATGTGTGCATATCTATTTCTACCTGAGGTATAGATACATCTGAGAAATAGGTTTAACTTAAGTACATGCTCCTTTATATTAATCGTGTGTGTACACATACGGATATAAATATACATACATACGTACATACATATGCCCTGATTTATCCTATTCTTGACAGAAAAAAATGGCTTGACTTCAGAAATCTTCCATGAAATCATCCACGAAATAGTATGTGGCATTTTTGTCTTCTTAAGATGTGGAATTGTTCAGTATGCGCTTGCTGCTTTCAAAGGGGCGGTTCTTATACATAGCATAAGGTATACATACAGCATTTTATTTCACTGAATTTTTACTCAGTGAAAGATGGCTATACGAAGATTAACAGCAGCTTTAAAATTCAATTTAAATAGAATAGACTAAATATCCGTTAGAGAATGGAAATCTAAAGGGAATAGTATGTAACCATCAAATTTTCAACCTTGTTGAAACCTGGAACTCAGCCCAGATTTACAGTGATTAATTCTCTGAATAAAAAAGTATCTAAGTTTCACTCTAACCAAAATTTAGAATTTAGATTCTCAGTGGCACTTAGGAGCTTATATTCAGGTTAAACTAAACCTAAATGGGACTGACGAGCTTAAGTGACTTTGTGAACTTGTGTGTAGGTGTCTAACTCAGAGATTGAGAAAGTGAAAACCCCGCCTAACTGTTTAAACGGCTCAGAGTCAAAGATGCTATATTTGCACTAGAAAACTTAGGAGCCTGATGTTCTTCTGTTAATACACCTTCTTGACTTTTATGGTTTTAACAAATGAAGATCAGTCATCCATTCTTCTAACTAAATATAATGGCCACGATGTAGACATCTATAAGTTAACTACCACGGACCCTATTTAAATTAATAGAGAGAAAGAAGCACTTCCAGGCTGAAAAGTTCCACTCACCAGTAGCAGATACCTAAAATACATCAGAGGTATTTGAACACTGAAGTCTCTACTTCATTCTGTGGAGCCAGCTATGGTTATGGCAAGTATAGATATGGCTATCTAAGGTTTTTACAGTCAGGTGAGATTAAACATATGCTTTATTTCTGTTTGCAGTATTATAAATTATTCACAAAATGATCAGTCAGGTTTCACATCAGCCATTATTTTCAAGTGACCTTACAGAGTTTGCCCCATGGAGAGTACATCATGAAGACCACAGAATCTGGGCTGGTTGCAGTACAACCCATACCAGAAACAGTGCCCAGAGGTGTGTAACAAAATTGACTAAATTAAATGGAAGAAGTAAATTTACATACTTTTTTCCCACTTTTAGCTGAGAATTATGTAATATGGAGATTTCCCACAGGATGAATATGCTGGATTTTGTCTATTCTGACATACAGCTTACATCAGGACTCATGGTAACAGATCAAGCTGAAGTAAACTAGGTAATCAGAGAGAAAGTATCAGCATAAAATCCCACTAGGCCACACACTGCACATTACTACACACAAGTGTTGAAGCTAAATGAGTTCAAGCATCACAGACTGTTGCTCATATTTGGCCAAAGCCCTGTATTCCTTGGTGACCTTGTGTACAATACGTATTTGACAGGAGACAACAGACTAGATTTCTAGCCATCATCATTATTATCTTCTTGCAGCCATGGGCAGGGGAAAAAGAGTCTCTTGAGTGATTTTGTCTTTTCAAGATACAAGGATAGGAGGAAAAAAAAAAAAAAAATCAGAGGGATGTCCCAGTACAGATCCTTGCAGGTGAAAATGTGAAATGAATTGAGGGGACCTCAGAAATAGTCTTTTTAGTCAGTTATTAAATAAGGTGTAGGTGTTTCAATATTTAAAATATATGAAACACTCATAGTAAGTTATAGGAAAAAAATCCCACAGGTGTAGCAGCAGTAGCCAAAGTAACAACAGCAAAACAGCAGCACACCGCTGGAGACGGCAGAGGGAAGATGGTTCCCAGGGTCTGCTCCGCCCATGCCGGAGTCCTGGAAAGCAAGGTCCCACCCGGTACCATAAAGGGACAGCATGGGCCAGTGGCTACTTTTGAACTTTAGTCTATCCAGAACCAGAATTTGCCTTTTACCCCTTTCTTTTCTGCAACGTTAAGCCATGGGTCTTCCTTTGGCTCTGCCTCTCTCCCTCCACCTAAAAGGATGCTCAGGCTCTTGCTCTTTACCCTTGGGACAGTAAAATTCAACGTGGTCTGCAGTGCTAAGAAGCTTAAAGTGCTGATGAGCACTCTATTTCTTTTTCTTTTGAGTTTTACATTTTTCTTATTCATTCCAGAAAACTTTTCTTTTATTTTGTCTTAAAATTTAGCAGTCTTGACAGAGACACAATATTCCTAAGTGTTTAAAAGTGCTCATAACAGACTTCCCTTGGGAACTGCCAAGTTTTGTTCTTATTAGTCACTTAATGCCTTTAAAAATTCAGTATCTTTTCATCAAAAGGGAATCTGTGAGGTAATGGATAAAAAGATTTCTCTCCAACTCTCCTTGCAGCTCACTTCAATTCATCCAGACACCTTTCCAGCTTTTCAGTTCCAGATGTTTGAAACTGATTTTTCTCTACCTTTGGAAATAACAAACATGACTGATACTACTAAACTTCACTAATATGATCAAGGGTTTATGATCAAGGACCTTTATATTTAAAGAATCAAGTTCAGGAGACTTTTAGAATTGCAGAATTTAGAATTGCAAACTGTTAGAATCACTTCAAGAAACAATTTTAAGATCAAAGAAAAAATTAGGTTAGATGTCCTCTAGAGGTGAAATAGTCCGACCTCTCGCTCAAAGTATAGCTCGCTTCAAAGTTAGATGAAGTTGGGCCTTGTCTAGATGGGCACAGAAAAATCTCTGAGAATGGAGATTCCACAGCTTTCTGGGAACCGGTTCCAGCACTCACCCATTCTCACCATGAAATGCTTCTTCCTTCTGTTCGGTTGGAATTTCCCTTGTTGTAACCTGTGTCCTTTTGCTGTGCACTCTGAGAACAGTCCAGCTCTGTCTCCTCTGTTATGTTATTAGGGAGCTTATTAGGGAGGGGAACACTGCATTGAGATTCCTCCTTTCGTTCTCTCTTCTTCAGGCTAAACAAATTCATTTCCTTCAGCTTCTCCTCATGTGCCATATGCATCTACCCTCTGACCATTTTAGTGGCCCTTCGCTGGAGTGTCTGCAGTTTCTCAATATCTCTTTTTGTACTCAGAGGGGAGGAGATAAAGCTGGGATAAATTCAGGGCAGAAGGTGCTGTTTGTCAGTAACGCCAGGTGTCGTGTAATCGCGTAGTTAATGAGTGGATTCATAAAATAAGTCTTTTTTGTTTGTGATTTGCCATTTACTGCTTTTGTAAAATTCAGAAATAGGGACTGTTAAGAGTAGCCAAATGCATTGGCTACCTTAAAACTTGCAGGTACCCCACCCTACCTGGCCTGCTAGATGTGAGGCAGCTGCTTCTCCCCATCTCCAGGTCTAGCCAGTAGTGAGGCTGAACACATATTTCAAAGATGCAAATACACATAAACATTGTACAAACATAGCCACATGCTGGGATCTGATCCAATAGCACTGTAAATCAGAGTACTTCCAGTGTTGCCAGGGACACCGTACCGATTTAGAAAAAGACCACTTGCCAGAGCATTTTTCTTTATTGAATGCACAAGTTCAAATTCTACACTTAAGTCTGAGTGGGGAAAGGTGAACGGCGTTGTGAACGGAAAAAAATGCCATCTTTGTTAAACTCTTCAGTTTGTGATCTAAAAAAAAAAAAAAACAAACCACACACAGAAGCCTCCAATTCTATTAATAACCTCTGATTCTTTCAAGTTACACTATGGATCAGTATAAAGATTATATAACAAGTTTGTAAAAGACGAATAGATAATTGCAGCAGTAGCTGATGAATCTACAGGCTGTTTTACACTCCTATAGATCAGCAGGTTCCTTTGTTGAAGGACTCATCTCTGTGCACCTCCTGGGGCACCTCAGTGCAGAGATTTGTAGAACAAGCTGGCACGTTGGCAGAACAAGTGCAGCTCTGTGCCTACAGTCCTATGAGCATTATCTTGCCAGGAAGGGCAAGTAAGTGTAGGTGCACTGCTGAGATAGCTGTTGCTATTTCTACAGCTGTGGATACCCATAGCTAGCTAAAGGATTCTTACATCGTACTATGTTGTGACATAGCCTCCTATGTTATCTGTTTATAACTAATTGAACTATCAAGCATCCACTTCTGCAGCATGTTTTTGGGTCATTTTTTTAACTATTAACCCTTATAAGCCTACTGTTTAAAATACTTGAATGTGAAGTGTCCTACTGAAATTAAATGGGTCATCTTTATACTTCAAGTAATTTCTGTGAAAACAGTGACACCAGGGATTAACTTTAGTCAGGATCTGTGTTGCTCTTTGAAGTAAAAGAAATATTCTTCCATCTAGAGGTGTCATTGGAATGACATATCATACCAGCTATAAATGCTATTAAATGTATTTAGGGGGGGTCACTTCTCGTCTTTGTAATAGAGTTGTACTATTTAGGTCATCTAAGGAGTATGCAGACTATGAAGAGTATGTGGAGTTTAAAAAATTAAAATCTTGGAGCATCATTAAGTATTTATTCTACAGTTTTATAATCCATTCAATAATTCCCTTTTTGTAATTCTAATTTCTCGAACTGTCACTTTATTGTGAAAGAAATGTTGTGATGCAGAGAAGTAAACCGTTAACTACAGTAACATCAATTATTATTGTTATTATCTTAAAAATTTAGAAATTAACATGGATTCATATCAGCAAGAGTATTGCCTCTACTTTTACTGGAGCACCAGGCCCCAAAATGAACAGCTCAGGCAAAATTACAAATGCTCAATAGAAATAATTGATTGCGGGTTATAGGGAAATGTTTTCGCCATTACGCTGAAGTTAGTAGAAAGCAATTGACACAGTTCGGTGACAACTTTATTTCTTGCTAGAATAGCAACAGGAAGAATGATGTGCCTTTGACACAGGAGAAGTCTTTTTTGTTGCTGTTAATTAGTTAATTAACAGGCATAAAGGTACCGTGATGTGTTAATCTGTAGCACTGCTGACTTTGCTCAGAGGAAAATGAAGAGGATTTTGACATTGACTGATGAGCAAGTCTCAATAGAGCATATACAAATGGCTTGTGTTGATGTCAAACATATTCAGTTATGCCACTGTGTCCCTAAAAGGTTTTGATAAAATATTCATAACGTTATTGTGATTGTCTTGATATTTTAAATGTTGTAGCAATGAAAAGGTGAAAGAATTGAAGTTTAAAAACATAAAATGTAGGCAAATTCTATTGCATCACATGTAATCGTACACAAACTGAATGAGTGCATGCTTGGATATCTTGGATTATCAGAAGAAATTTTGACAAATGGTTCTTTGAAACTTTTAACAGATACTTTTTTGCAATACTTACTTTTAACATCTGTTGGTCATTTAATTTTGCCACATTAAAGAAGTCATGAAACAGATAACAAACTGTTAGAAAGGTTTTTTACGAGCATTTCCTTAATCAAGTAGTGAGAATATTTATTTTTGCCACCTAATTTCAGTGAAATTAATCCTGCAGTTGGGACTCATGAATACTATTCTCAGTAACCAAAGGTAAAAAAAGTAATGGGACTCATGAAGCATGGCAAAATTCAGAAAATGCTTTTGTTTCATTAGGTTATTTCTGTTCATATTGATAAATTATTGATATTTTACTTGGATTTTCTGGCCAAAACTCCTAGTTCTTTAACAATAGACTCCAAAGAGGAATGAATCAGAGAACTGGCTAATTAAAACCATTAACAACTCACCAATATTCAGATAATAAACAAAGGGGCTTGCACTTATAAAAGGAAATTTACCATGACATCTTAATGCAACTTTTAACAATGATGCACAGATTTCTGCCTAATTCTAGTTCTTCAGGGCCTGTACCTGAAGAAGCACCCTGACAGTTAGCAACCTGTTTAGAGCTATGTTTTTAGGAATTATACAGGATGAAGTGCAATCAGCTATTTCACCTGTAGTATCACTTAGTAAAACACAGGTTTATCTCAAGCTCACTTTTTGCGGTAAAGCTTGTCAGTTGCCTTAGATTATAGCACTCTTGAGAATGCCAAACAGAACTTTGAATATGCCTGAGGCATGTCACTTGCTAAAAGGTTTCCATCATGAACCTTTCATAATAGCTGCTTTTTTTCTTTGAATAAAATTTAGCTATTACTTTAAGACTTCACAATGCCCTTTTTAATCCTGAAATTACAGACATTCAGCTGTGCCTTTGTTGCACCTTTCTTTCCCCCATCTGAGGATTAAAGCGACCAAATTGTGAACTAATTACCTATTCCTATGAAAATACTCTATATTTCTTAATTTGCAGTGCAAGCATCAGTTTGCATTGTCACTGCAGATTATGTCACATTCATTGACTCATTACAATCTGATGAACTGCGGTATACTGTATACACCATCTGCGAAGCTATTGCACTTATTTAAATTGCTGTCTGCTCTACTCTTTAATCCAGGAAATATATTTCTTCTATTGTTAGTACATCTTGACAGTTGTACAAATTAGTCAGATGAGTTTTGGGAACTTTTTACTCAACCACTTTGCTTTTGCAGAATCTTCACAAGCTCTTGGAAATCCAGATTTTAGGAGCCAAAACCTCTCAGCTAGACTTGCAGGAAGAAATCTTTGCTATTATCACAGCCTGCTGGAATTTCCATATTCTCATACACTCAAGACTAGGCTGCAGGTGGTTATATCCAGTTCAGCAGAGCCAAGAGAGTTAAAAACAGCTCCCAAAGCATATGGTGAAAACTACTGAGCAATGTGCACTTCCTGCCAGTGCTGCCGCTTCTAGGAATTGTGTCACCAAGCTTGGCGTGTGCTCCTCCAGGATCACTGATGGCCTCCCCCGAGCCCAGTCCTTCAGATCTGGTTGTTGTCAGTTTTTCAGAATGCTCCAACAGTGACTCAGCCCAAAACTGGAACAAGAAGATCTTTCTTTTCGTGTAAATGTCAGAATAAGACACAGAATTTTGACATTATAATTTAACAAAATGCATAAGCACATACTTCAGTATATAATAGATCCCAGTAGCTTCAATCTAGCTTCGTAAAAGCGAATGATATCTCCTAATTCTTTGGCCCTCTTTCTCGCTTAAATCATTGCTTTCTAGTAGCTGGCAAGTCTATTAATGAATTACAATAAGCATATAAACATCAACTATTGATCTATTATTCTGATGAGTAGCTATTACTGCTATCAAGGGCATCACATACTTGAATTTTAAATCAAAATTACTTGTCAATTCAACAATTCCAACAGAGTAAAAGGAAACAAAATGAAGAAAATGAAGATTGTGGGCTGCAACATGTAAGACTTTCTCATTAATGTTTAGGTTGCTGAATTAACTCTGAGAACAGACCATTACATGACTCCCTACAAGCCTTCATTAATCTCATTTTACAGGTGGAGAGACTGAGGCACAAAGAACATTTAATGACCCCAAATTTCACAACCAAGTGTGACAGAAGAACCCTACTTCAGCAAGTTCCTAGTCAGGGCAGTATCCATTAATCACTCATCTATATAAATGGCTACTAAAACTGTTCTTTAATTTTTTTCACTATGTTGCCTCTTCTTGTTGTCCTTGATTCTCCTTGCATTTCTCAACTCCATCTGAGCCTGGCTTTCCTAATATGAGCTCTACCATCCTGTTCAAACTGTAGAAGACGCAGCTTTGGGACAACAAGCAGCCTTCCAATACCTATGAGGACGTTATCAAGAAGATGGAGCCAGACTCTTCACAGTGGAGCATAGTGGGAGGATGAGAAACAATGAGCACAAATTGAAACGAGAGGGTCAGACTGGATATAGGAAAAACCTTCTGCACTGAGAGGACAGTCAACAGTGGAACAGGTGACCCAGAGAGACTGCACAGCCTCCATCAGTGGAGGATAAACACATGACCAATCTGGATAAACACTGGAGCAACCTGGTCTGATCTCATACTTAACCCTGCTTCGAGCAGGCGGTTGGACGAAAGACCTCCCGAGGTCCCTTCCAGCCTGAAAAGGATGATAGAATATGGGAACAATTTAGATTTCTGTCCTTTCTTTATGCATGCAGGACAATCCTGGAGGTGTAATTTTTCCGCTCCAGGGCATAGTAGCAGACTTCCAAATAACTTGAATTAAACTTTTTTCTATCCCACGTATACATGTAGGACTATATTATACCCCTGAAATCTTGAAATCAAATCCTTCTTTCCATACCAGGTCTCACATGTCTCATATGACCCAGAAGACAGTTCTTACATGAATTTTTGATTCTCCTAAAGAAATACTATACCTACTCTGCCCCTCCCTCCAGGCATTTTTCCTCTACTAAGAGAATACATATTGGAGGAAGCATACACTGAAAAGAAACAGAATCATTTCACTCCTGAACATTAAACTAGTAAAAAGAAATTTGGCCGTTAGATTTACTCCCAATCAGAGAAATGCTTATAATTCTTCAAAGAGCATGTATTCAATTTGATCTTTCAGGGGAGAAGTATTATGACAAGAAAATCTACGTTGTTGACAATGTTCGTCAATTTTCTTAATATCTTGTTTAAATTCTCTTTCCTGGGTAGCCAGAAAACAGCCAGTGAGCATTCTGACCTGCACATAAATGAGGCAGCAGCTAATAACCAGGAAAGAGGAAATACTGAAATTGGTGTGCACTGTCTCTGGCAGCTTCAGGTTCATTGCCAGATAAGTACGGACAAAATTTTCTCTGAGCCTAAAAAGACCTTTCTAGTGAGAGTCATTTGATATATCTTCACAACATTTAGCCAGTTTATTTACCTTTCAAATATACAAATAAACTGTAATGCTCCCCTAATCCATGGAACAGCATTCCTCCCTTTCCTAGTGCAATACTAAAACTGTTTATCACAGTACTTCTTTACTATACTGTCCTGTAGCTTTCTTTTTCTTCATCTTTCATGTCATTGCACTGAATAGCATGAAATCTAGTCTTTATTTTCATGCATCACAGCATGAAAATTTATCCTTATTTTCCTTATAATTTTCATTCAGCATGAATATATTTTAGTTACATTTATTCTATGATGTTTTATTTGTGGGGGAAAGCATTTGTCTTTAAACTGAAGTGCTTGCTGATCACACGTCTGATGCTTTTCATGGAGTTAACAGCTTAAGGATTAGCCATTCCTTTGGGTAGGAAAGTTAAATTTGCAGTCAGTTTGAATGAAATGAGGGAAAAGTGCGTTTCTGTGAATGGTAAAGCCATGGCATGATATCTGCATATTTAGCAGGGTTTTTTTTTTCCCAGGAACAGAAAAGAAAGATTAAGAAATAGGTGATATCATGTGCCTTGAGTGAAAGTTATCCAGAAAACAGTTTGGATTTGTGATGATTCTTTCAGTTTCACAGAGTTGCCCAAGCTGAGGGTACCTATACATAAAAATAAATATTAGCATTTATTTTTCTATTGGTAGGAATGAAAAAAATTAGAACACTTTCAACACTTACTGTGCTTTAAGACTTCATTATCTCAGCAAGATCGTTAAGTAAGCTAATAGATCAAAAATATGGATCAGTAATGTAAAGGGCTCTGCTTTTATGTTGTTCTTCTCAGGTAAGAACTGCATATTTATTTCTTAATACTTCCCCATGTTTAATATTAAATACTATCAGATCATGGTGTTTTAGTCTTCCCTCCGCATTGCTTTACCATTTAAAATTGTAAAGCCAACGTGATTCAGGAAAGAAATTAGATGTCTCAGAAAGATCTCGATGGATTTCATGCACTTCTGCTCTTCTCTCCACCCATCCTTTACGTAAATAAGACTGGCATCTGAGCTCCTTTGATGCCTTTTTGCACCTAGGCACCAGAGGTGGAATTCCTGACTCAAGCTTATCACCTTGACATCTCATCATGCAGAAAATAAGCACTTTGAAGATGTTATTCTTCACAAATTTGTAACTACATCCTGAACTGGATTTGTGATACAAGTGACATGAGTCCTCTTCTTGTCCCTATTTGTCTACATTGACTATAGAAAGTATCCAGATGACTTAAAGTAGATGCTTATTTTTAGCATTAAAGTTGGTTGCAATAAATCCAACCCTTGCAGTTTTATGTTTATCCTATCCTTATCTAAGAGCCAAGACATTCTTGCCTAACTTGAATCCCACTGTCATCTACAAACTAGATAGAGCACTGAGATTTTTTTTAAACGTCTTAAGATCCCTGGAGGAAAGGCGCTACTGAAGTTCAAAGCTATTATCATCCTTGACTATACATCTGCAGCTGCTTATAACTTATTTACTGTACCATTATTTCTGATATCATTGCCCTTTAAGTCTCAGATGACGTCTTTGATGTTAACATATTTTATTTCCTAATGTTCTTTTATTTAATACCTACATATCTGTTCCACCTTTTAAAAAGCAGCTGACTGATACGCTTTTTTGTACAGTAGTCTTTTGGCAATAGTTAAATTATTAAATTTCTCTCTCAAAGTTATTGTTTTTGCTAAAAGTAGTTAGTTTTCTGAATTCCTTCTGCATGCCTGTCTGTGTTGACCTATTAAGACAATCTATATTACCATCAAAGCATATTCAGAAAACTGTCATGACTTCAGGCTAGATAGTGGCAGGAGTTGCAGTGAGTAGAAATAGTCTTATTTCAACTAAATCTTTAGACATGTTTTAAAACTGAATTTATGACAGCTAGGAAAAAGGGCTGAACCTTTTGAAAAACTTTCAGTACACAAAGAACACTTTCTAAGGAAAGAGCGCGCAGAGCTCCCCATCGCCAGGGAGATGGCAACAGTGCTAACACAGCAATGAGATAAGAGACTGCTGCCTTCCCAGCTTGAGAAGATCCAAGCCTGTATCCTCTGTTTCCTTGCAGGATGTCCTAAATGGCAGGGTGCAGCAAGGGCAGCAGGCTGGGAAAGGGATGCCTCACCCGGATTGTCATGACTTTGAGTCAGCAGAAAGCCAAGCCTGGAAAAGCCATGACACCAGAAAAGCAAATACAAATCAGGGACTCCACAGCTCAGGTGTGAGGCTACACTTCTGTCAGAGGTCACTGGTAGAAGTGAATCAAACGGGATGGATGGGAAAGGGGTTTTGATTCCTCCAACCACCCCCCAGCAGTTTGCCAAATATTATTAATTAAACCGGAGTCCAAAATAATACTCTGAAACGCAGAATTATGTAGATATCGCAGGAACCTCCCCACACTTTTGGTGTACGGTACCCATTATCATGCTTGACCAATCTGATAGCCTTCTATGATGGAATCCGTGGCTGGGTAGATGAGGGGAGAGCAGTGGATGTTGTCTTTCTGGACTTCAGCAAGGCTTTGGACACTGTCTCCCATCACATCCTCCTAGGTAAGCTCAGGAAGTGTGGGCTGTATGAGTGGACGGTGAGGTGGCTTGAGAACTGTCTAGATGGCCGAGCTCCAAGGGTTGTGGTGAATGGCGCAGAGTCAAGTTGGAGGCCTGTGGCTAGTGGTGTCGCCCAGGGCTCAGTCCTGGGTCCAGTCTTGTTCAACGTATTCATCACTGACCTGGAGGAAGGGACAGAGTGCACCCTCAGCAAGTTTGCTGATGATACTAAACTGGGGGGAGAAGCTAACACACCAGAAGACTGTGCTGCCATTCCGAGGGACGTGGACAGGCTGGAGAGGTGGGCGGAGAGGAACCTCGTGAAGTTCAACCAAGGCAAGTGCAAGGTCCTGCACCTAGGCAGGAATAATCCCATGCACCAGTCCAGGCTGGGGGTTGGCCTGCTGACAAGCAGCTCTGCAGAGAAGGACCTGGGAGTGCTGGTGGACAACAAGTGGAGCAGGAGCCAGCAACATGCCCCTGTGGCCAAGAAGGCCAATGGTCTCCTGGGGTGCATTAGGCAGAGTGTTGCCAGCAGGTGGAGGCAGGTGGTCCTGCCCCTCTGCTCAGCCCTGGGGAGGCCTCACCTGGAGTACTGTGTCCAGCGTGCTGGGCTCCCCAGTACAAGAGAGACATGGCACTCCTGGAGAGAGTCCAGCGGAGGGCTACCAAGATGGTTAGAGGGCTGGAGCACCTCTCCTATGAAGAAAGACTGCAAGAGCTGGGCCTGTTGAGCCTGGAGAAGAGAAGATTGAGAGGGGATCTCATCAACGTGTACAAGTATCTGCAGGGGGAGTGTCAAGAGGATGAGGCCAGCCTCTTCTCCGTGGTGCCCAGCAACAGGACAAGAGGCAATGGGCACAAACTGAACCACAGGAAGTGCCACCTAAACCTGAGGAAAAACTTCCTGACTGTGAGGGTGACAGAGCACTGGAACAGGTTGCCCAATGAAATTGTGGAGTCTCCTTCGCTGGAGATATTCAAAAGCCATCTGGATGTGATCCTGGGCAATACGCTCTAGGTGACCCTGCTTGAACAGGGAGGTTGGACTAGATGATCTCCAGAGGTCCCTTCCAACCTAAACGATTCTGTGATTCTGTGATTTTTCAATGCTCTAAAACCACGGAGTGCTGAGTTAAGAGGAACTGCAGATTGGCAAAACTAGCCAGGATAGTGCCCTATATTTGATTTGTATCTCCTTCAGTTCAGAAATAAAGTGCATCTAACAGTGGTAAATGATGACAATATATCAAGATTCGACTTATTCTAGAATTGTCTTTGTTCTGTAATATATAGTGAAAAAAATTCAGTTATGTAGGTTTTAGACTGTGCCTGCAGTGAACTGCCTTTTTGAATATTAATGAGAACACACACACAAAGTAGAGACTCAGGTAGAAATTGCAATTGTGCTAAAATTAAGAAAATGTGTTCTTTTGGCACAAAGAATGAACAAGCTGACCTTCTTCCACAGTTTATGATAAATAAACCAAATAAGCAAAAACAATAGGACGGCTAATTTGAAGAATATCACTTAGAAATAAGTAGAAACCCCAGGTAAACAAGTTTATAATGCAAAGTGATATGACTCTCCTACTAGCAAAATGAAGCAAAAGAAACAGTTCACTGCAAAAATCAGCTTCATATACTAATCGGCATCATGACATTGAATCAGGAGACAGTGCAGTGATAGCATGTTGCCATAGCTGCCGACCTGCTGATGGCAATGTCACAGGTTAGGGCAGCTGTATCAGCAAAACCACTTTATACAGTCTCTTTGCTTTTTCTGTAGCTATAGGGACTGGGATTCCAAGTGGCTGGTTGGTGCAACTAGAAAGAATATTAATTTCATAGGGCAGCTGCAGAGAGCCCTGGGACCACATTTCATTTCAGAGGAGCTGGAATTTCTTCTCTGTGAAAATTTCATAAATTTTTATTTTGATCTGTTTTGCACTGAGCTGACAATCCTTCTTTCTGGCCATGGCTTTGGAATATATTGATATTCTCTTTGGTTTTTGCCAGTACGGCTAACATATGGTTTTGAAGGATATGAAGAGTAATGTAGGTTTAAGAGATTATTCCCATAAGAATTTATTGGATTATATCCTTCAAAAAGGTTTGCCTTATTATAGAAATACTGTGCAATCTTTTTAATTTGTTTTGCTTGTAATGTTTTGCTAATCCTTGGCTACCCTGGGTGAATATCTAAGGTGGTTTGGGCATCTGTATTTCAGTGTTGACATGACTGTATGTGACTGCGATGAATGAAGTCAAGGGAAAAATGTTGTTGATATTAAATAAAAGAGAAATTTGTCTAGCAACATCTGGTATAAAGTGAAGATTGCATAACTTAGAGCTGCCCACAGTCGCATTGAATTTTCATTCTGTCTGCTAAAAAGTACTTGATCGCCCTGTAGTGAAGTTTGTGAATCCTGCTGGGCTCTGTAGTGTCATATAAAAATATTCAGATGTTTGTCAGCATGCCTCAAGGAGCCTGAGTTCCAAGTCCAACAGAGACCCCCCCCCCCAATGATTACCATGTTCTGCAACTCAGGGCAATACGGACAACCAGATATCTTTTGTTAGTTCATGCTACATTAATTATGCTAATATGGTTTTACATGGTATATCTCTGCAGAAGTGGAGAGCTGCACTGAAAGCGGACTTGCTAGAGCACATTGATTTATATTTTGCCATATTAAAATGTATTTCCCTGCTTTGGGTCAATAAACTGTGTTTTTGTAGGGAGAATATAATTTTCCTACATTTTCCCGTATTTGAACCATTTTATGAAAGTATACAGTATACAGTAAAACTTTTTTCACTCTTTCTGGAAATAGTTCTGTACAATGAAATGAAAAGAAAGTAAAAAGTATCATGGAGGGAAAAATAAATATTTAGTATGCTGAAAACACGCAAAATTCTAAATAAAGATGCTTTGGTTCCAAAATAGTTGAAAATAAACCTTATACAACCCCTTCGCGGTGTAAAGCCAGACACTTTACCGTTGCTATTAACATTTTCATGCAAGTCTTTTGATTGAAGAGCTAATTTGCTCCTTTTTAGGGGACAGAGAGTGGTGGGGTGGAAGGAAGGACGGAGATGCACAAAATTCAGTGACTTGGAGCATGCTGTGTATAATGCTTTATATTGTAGTGGGTTATGTGGGTTGTTAATCATCTGTGATATCGCAGTGAAATTGAATACTTCATTAGACCCTGGGGAAAGGTTACTCATTTTAGATACTTTAGGAAAATGTTTTATTAAAAAAAAAAAAAAAGGAAAAACAAAAACAGATGTGCTCCAACGGCCCCTGAAGTTAATCGTGAGAACTGTATGGACAGTCAGTCCTCTAGTTAGTTTGCTCTAGACTTCTGTAATCTTGCTTTTGTAACCTCGCTGTGTCTGTGTCAGGAAAAGCAGATCAGTCCCACTCCTGCATGGGCCCTGCAGGGTCTGTGAAGGAGAGAACCTGATGCTGCTGTTCTTCCCCTCACTTCGATGAAGACAGACGGGGAGCCTTTGAGCTGGCTAAAGGCACAGAGGGAAGCCAGATTTGCAGGTGAGGAAAGGCAGGAGTTCCAGGAGGGCTGCTAGGTGATTTTTCTTGCTAGGTGGTTTTAGTTGCTCTAACAGGAAACTGAGGCAATCACTGGAGAATTTTCTGCAAAGCAGGTTTGTAGCGACATAGCAAGAGAAACTAACTGAATTGTACTCAGTGACATAACATTTTCCTTGTTGGCACCGTTCTCTCCATATCTCTCATAAACTACGTTGACATTCACTTTGATGATGTGAAAATCTCAAAACTGTTGAATTCTATTTATCTATCTGAAAGCTAGCGCTAAGAAATGTCCAATAACTAACGGTTAGGGATCAGCTAACAAGCAAGTTCCCTAATAACTTGTTATCTCCGTGCCTGATATCTTCAGCAGTCACTCAGGGCCAAGGTGTCTATTTTGTGCAATATCTCCTCAGTATTAAGCAGATGTAAGTTTTCTGCATTACACAGGAACCAATAACTCAACTGTCTTAAATGCACAGTATTCTGAAATATTCTTCTGGTGGCCAAAAAAATGACAACTACAAGCAGGAATGACGTTACACTTTTTAGCTGGGAAGAAGGTGGAAGAAATTGGAGCGCAGCTTGCTGAGCTGAGAGATCTGCCAGCTCCATGCAGTGGTCCTGGGGGCTCTGCAGCACCTGAAACATCACTCATTGCCTACTCTTCGCAGGTAAACTCCTCATGAGACAGTTAGCATATTTGTGAATATCGACACTTAAAACACCTCCGTTTAGGTGTGTTAAGCCAAATTCCGTAACTCACCATGGACACTTAATGCCATTGTAAATGCTCGAGAGTATCTTGCCTGGCCTTCACCTGCCTCTCCAGGTCCTTCAAGCACCCAGCCTCGTAGAGGTGGATATGTTTAGGCATCTGAATTGAGCATCTCGTAGTTGGTGGCTAAGCCCATTAGCTGTGCTGAGCATTTACTGATCACTTGTGAATGCTAAAGTCTCAGTCTGGTTGTCCACACGTGCGTCTGCACTGCCATATGAAATACCCCTAGGACATGAAAGATATCTGAATGGGACTGGGATATATGACAACAGACTTGTAGGAGGCTTGTGCCTTTCGAAATGGCTGCTGGAAGCCAGGTGAGCTATCCACTGCAGTGCAAGCTATACTACATTCCTACACATGGACAACTGACTCATGTCTTTAGGTGGCTTCATGCGTAACTAAATCCCACCTATGAGATTTGGCAGCAAAGAAAAAAATGTCATCAATATTCGGGGGTCTTTTAATGTTTTTTGGAAAGATTAACTTTGAGCAGCAGTCTCTGAAAGCATACTTGTTTTAGGTGCATAGTTTGGTGCAACAGTTTGGTATCTCTGAGTAGCAAAGAATTTGTGTAAGAAATTACCTCATTCTATATTTAAAATTTTTAGTCTACATTGATATAGCATGAATAGATTCTATTTAAAAATCCATTCCTAATTTTCCAGTGTGGCTTATTCAGAATGGCAAAATTAATGAGATCAGCAATACATATGGTAGAATTGAATACCTTTAATTGAAATGAGGATTAATAATTTTTCTTTGCAAATAGCGTTTGAGAAAGTCTTTGACTTATTCATTTTGTATCTGTCAAGTTCATCAGAAAGCAGAAAAGCTTTGGGTCAAAAACTCTGGGTCAAATCCAGGAGCGATATCCTCTTATTACCTCTTTCTTCTTGTCATTCACCTACACTCTGCCTGGAGGCTTGATCTAAAATGACATGGTTCTTAGCTTTTTGAATGTGTGTCTTGATGAATCTATTATGATTTTTGCTTCTGAGCTAGCATGCATTGTTCAGATAAATTGAGTTGTTTTGCTGTTTAACATTTTTTTAATGTTCCCAGAGCCCTCTAGGCACTGGAATGAATTGATGATAAGTAAATTATTAATGTACTTTCAGTCAGGCATGTCTAATCAGCCCAATTTAAAGTCATTATGTCTTATATAAACAAATACTGTATATATTTAAATATTTATCCTAACATTTTATGGAGGGAATAAGATTCAGAATATCCTGTCTATTTTAAAGGATATCTTAAGTGGTGTATACAACTCCAGCAGCTATCAGCTCAAGGTCTCTACAAATGGGACAAGGGAAAGGTAGAGAATAGATTTATTTATGGTAAATTGAGCTGTGGTGGCTGAGGAAGATCTTCATGATCTGTTGTGATGAAGAAGTTTATTTTTTGAGGAAATCATTTATACCTTTTGGCGTGTCGTTTTTAATTTGAACCCAAGTAAACACTTTTTTCAAAACACGCTAAATGACTGGGTGAGAAGCTGTGGAGAAGATCAGGAACTTTTTTCTCCTTTGCTAAAGCTGACTTGTGACTAATGCTGGGTCAAATAAGCTGGAAAAGTCAACTGCATGATAGCATTGTAGACATATGCCTGTATTTTAAAATTTGGCACCAGGTTATTGCTGATAATTTCTAGGAAAGTATACCAATGCCAACATTTTGCCATTAGAAAGATGTTAAAAGGAAACACTAATATTGAGGTAAAATAGCTAATAATTATTATTTATATAATAATCTCCTTTATTTGAGGTTTTCTTTAAAAATAATATTATATCAGAAGAAGGTGTTTTTAATTTGTAATAGACAGCATTTTATGTCAATAAGGTCTTCCAAACAAGTAAATCGAAGTTTATAAAAGTTAGAGCAAATCAACACTGGAACTCCCTTCTACTCCTCTCCTCTATGAAATTTACTACTTCAGAAATACTTTTGAAAATGTTGCTTAAATTTTAACTTTTTAGAAATTGAATTTAAATTATTTTTTTTTTAAATTTTGTCATTGTTAAACAAATATTTTAAGATTAACTATTTCTGGTTTGGGAGAATCTCTGTTTGAATACCTAACATTGAAACAGAATGAGAAATACATATTAAAAATAAGTGTGCATTCTATTTTCAAAATGAGATTTAAAAAATTTTCTTTCAAAGATCCTATTAGCCTGAGAAAGATAGAGTCATGGACTCTCACTATCTGCAGCCATCAGTTTCATAAATGATTATAAAGACTTAATATCAAACAGGTGTTATGCAGCTATATAAAACACATCTCAATCTTCAGATTTATGTCGGATCCATAACATGAAGGTAACGAAAAGTCAACAAAACCTCATCGACTATCCTTTCCCTTTCAAGTCCCATTAAAAGAACAAACATATGCCAAAATAAATCTACTGAGCACCAAAAGGAAGATTACCGTCATTTAAGATATGGTTAGGTTTTGCATTAGGTGACTTTGCTTAGTCAACAAACAAAAAGATTTCCATGCTAAAACGTGGCACGGGCCAGTTAAAATATTGGAAAGGTCCCACAATCAAGTATCCACTTGATATGCAAATTGTAGGAGAGTACAACAGATTTTTCTAATATTTCCTATTTCAATGAAAATAATGTTCTTAAATGCCTGTAAGAATGAGACAGAATTGACACACATTTCTATAACCATCTTCAAGGTTTAGCTGAAATTGTGCAGTTAAACCTGGAGGTTCTAATTTTACTTCCTCTCCTTATTTTCATATACAGGTAGCTGATTTTTAAAATGTAAGTACTGTTTGTACTGTTTGTACTGTTGTTGTTGTTACAAATAAAAATGTTAATTACTACTATCCCCATTTAACATAAAAATTATTAAGACAATATCAGCAAATCATACCAAAGTAATTAAAATTATAAATAGCATCTCCATGCTCTTTTATATATCAATTTCCTATAAAAAAGAGTAAAATCTTTGACATTATGTTTTAATCAATACCTGATAACTTTTATTAAGCCATTTCTTCTAGACCAGGTAAACTGCGTGCCGTTAGACTACTAAAAAAAAAAAAAATGCTTCAGTCTCTCTTCTCAGATTCCTGGCTTCTGTTTATTAATAAAATAGGAATTAAAAAAAAAATAAGAATTAAATGTTAGGTGGGTAAAATTGAGTTTCTAATTGTGTTTGGAGTTGGGGCATCAATCTTTTAGCCAGAGTGTTATTATAATCTCAGTTAATTCTTTCAGGTTACTTGCAGGGGACATTTAAAATCTTAAAAGAAGTTACTCCGATAAGCCTTGCAAAATTAAATACTTCACTGTAATGAGCAATGTTGCTGAGGAGCAAAATGTAATTTTGTAATACTATAGCTAAATTATGTGATTACGGACTAAATTTAAGCCCAAGCTATGTTTCATTCTATTGAGGAAAAGAAAAACAAAACAAAAAAAATCCTTAAAAAAAACAGTTCAGTGATTGAAACAAAAAGTGCTGATATGATAAGCCCTTTGGAAAGCTAGAAGCCAGCTAGATTAAATCCTAAAGTTGCTTTGTTTAGGCAGGGTCCTGAGGAAATATGCCTCACATGATCCTCGCTTTTAAAATGTGCCCTTGCTATGTTTCTTCTCCCAGAACAAACAAACAAACTTCTTGCGATCCAGCTTCTGGGATCGCAGCTGCTGAAAAGATCTGAGCAAATCTGACAGGATAGGTAAGAGAGGTTGTTTACCTAAGGATGGTATTCAGTTTTGATTTCCTCTGCATTACTGGAAGGAGGGTTTGGAGGTTTCTGCCTTGGAAGATCAGAAAGCCGACAGGGAAAGCAGTGGCCGTGCACCTATTACCATATTTTTTGAGGTCGTTTGCTCTTGTCTTCCTGTCGTTCTTGAGACATAGATGGAAAACAGAGACGATTCCCTGCTCGTCCGTGCCTTTCTGCAGTGCTAGCCCTGGAGGAATATGCAAAACATATTTCACAGCCCCTGTACATATCAAGTTGCAGTTGCTTCTGTTTTTTCCGAATCCCTATTTTATACTGCTCACAAAGGTGTGGGAATAGAAGAGAAAGACAGGAGAAGAACTAGGATGGTGGTGGGAATGCATTTCCTCCCACAATTGCTGTAAACATGCATAAAAACTGAGAGAAATTAGGTCCCACAGTTTCTTCCACCTATGAGAAATATCCAAAGAATAGAAAGTCTGTTATCTGTTTCCAGGCTCTGAAAGGGTTATATGTCATTTATATATACTTAACATAAATATTATGAACATATTTTAAACCTGAAAGACTTTTAGGTGTTAAAGTTGGGTAAAATGTACTGATATTTGGTCTTGCTCCAAGATACTTGGAAAGTGGTTATTTGTCCAATAGCTTCAGTGGAGATACAGAATAGAAGATCATAAGCCATGCTCTTAGGCTGGATGAGCTCGGTATATGTCCTTAGGGAACTCATTGATTGTTTCTAGCAAACTAAAGGACAGATCCTGAACGAGAGTTGGACCCAGGCTCTGTTCGCCTGCGTGTTATGCAGAGAAAGGGGTCACCGAGCCTCAGACTAAACGAACGCTGAGACTTCGTGCAAAAATGACATGGGAGCTTGTGCTGTATGCCAGCTAGTGCTAATGTGACTGTTTGCTTTCCCCAGAAAGTCTGTGCCTCACTTTCCCAGGGAATCAAAATTGAATTTAAAAATCTAATTTTAGGCACTCAGTTCCATGAGTTCTGCCATTCCTCTGACCATCTCCCAGCACAGGACAGCAGAAGACAAACAGCTAGTTCAGAGCCTCCTCTTGTCAGGAAAGGGCAATTGTTACCAGTGAGTAAAACCAAATAGTGCCAAAAAACAAATGCTCCAGGAATATCAGCCTCTCTACAAAGGACTGCGGATTAAGGTCGGTGACCTATCCCTCCTCCTTTATATCCTTTTTTTAGTGTGGAATAACTGTCTAATATTGCGGTGCAGAAAGTTTTCTAAATCAAGCAGAAAGTGGTGTTAGCAAATTATCTGTATCCCTTTTTTTCTTTTTCCTTTTTCTTCCACTTCTCTTTTCAGAGAACTATTCCCTACCTGTATTCATCTCTCCAAACCTTTGAATCTCTGCACTCGTAGCAGGATTTGTGTGGTATTAGTTTAAGGAAGAAAATAAACATTCTGCCAGGCCTCAGTGGTTCTAAAGCAAGGGAATGGCATCATCCACCCAGAAGGATGGTAACAACCTCCAAATGCATGAGTTGAGATAATTTCTCGTTGTTGTTTCCGTTACGTTCATAGAACTGCCCAAACTCAATATAGCTGATTAATAGTTTTGTTTTAATTTAAGAGCTATATAAAATCCTCTTTGCTTGTTGTGGAAGCTTTGTCCCCTGATAACTTACATTTCGATGTGAGAAAGCAATCAATCAAAAATTAATTTCTGGAAGCAACAGATGAGCAGAGGTAAATCAAATGAAAACAAATTGCCTTAAAGTGGAGAAAAGTACTAGGAATGCAGCTTCTCAGGTAGAACAACAAATGCTAGTATTTTGCAAACAATATTCTTGTTTTGATATATTCTGTAAAATGTTTGAGTAGTCTAACAATTAATTTTTGTATTGCCACAAAAAATACACCATGAAGGAGCTTGTTCTGTGTTTGGCGCATAGTTATACCATTAGAAATGCAGTTCTGATGCACGCCGGATTACAGAACCTGCTGGATATAGTCACTGTACAAAGTCCAAGACTTGGAGCCATAGAGGACAGAGAAGTCATAACAGCTTCTCATGGAGAAATCCTGCACCGGATACTTCTTGTTATTCTAAACATCAAAGCTTATTTTGTAGATAGCCACAGTTCCCTAATTTCACTGCTTTATATTAAAGCGGAGAGATATTTCAAGTTCTATCAAAGAGAAGAAAGATAAAACAACTGTTAAAAAAAAACTTTTTTTGAACCTAGTTTCATCAAATGTGATAATGGCAGAGCTCTAAACTTGGCTGGAGGAAGGTAGAAATATGTGCATGGCCCTTTGGATAATTATAGTAAGATGAAATCTCTGGATAGTGCTGTACAGTGTTTTTGAGACATTGTTCGTTTTTTTCACTGAATCTAAAATAATTTTAATAATCTAACTGAAGATCCTGACTGATGGCTTCACTGACCTTGGATACGGATCTTAGCAGGATATCCTCAGTTCTTCACTGGAGTGCAGAAAAGTACCTTATAGCGTGAGAAAACTTACAGTAAAAGATAAAATGTGAATAACCAACAGGTTAGTCACCAGAATCTATGGATGTGACAGCAACCATCTGTAATACACTGCTTATGTTCTACATATGTAAAAGATCTACTTCTGCTTTATTATTGACCAGCTTAGTAATAAAAATGCTTAAATTTGAAAAGCAAGTGCTGAGCTGGAAGCAAAGCTATTGACCAATATGAATTATAAATTATTCAATAAAATAGCCCATATATATTGCTTGATACGGATTAATTAGCTAAGCCACCCAGACGTCATAAAGAAAAAACAACCTGGAGCATTTTTTTAATTAACTAGAACACAGCTTGTCTTAATGAGATACATTGTACACTGAGTTGTATCAAACCTCGTAGGTAATTTTAAGAATAGATTAAGGTTGCCTGTCTGTCCCTTTTCAGAGCAAGGAGACAATATTCTGCCATCACAGAAATTGTACTTTCTTATTTTACACAAGCTGAGTAGCTGGTAAAAATGATCTTCCTTTTGGCGATAGCAAAAGATACAAAGCCACACAGAAAGGCATGTAAGGATCAACAGTATCTTCTTAGGTTGCTCCAAACAGAATGCACAATAACCTTTGTTAAGGGTTTGATTCTCTCCAGTCAATTTTGGACCATGCCAAAAAAGCCTCAGAAGCTGCCTCCAGGCAGAGTTTGAAGGATTCTCTTGGAACTGCTAGCAAAATACCATGGTTTTAGGATCACCTTTCTGAGGCAGTGTGATTTCTCTTACTACAAATGTATATGGTGTTTTTGTATACACACACCAAACCATATGATGTATATGGTTTGTGTAGTTTTAAAGTCAGCATTACTGACTCACTTGCAATGTTTAGATAGAAAAGTAGCATGAAAAGAAAATTATTCATGCAAACCAATAAGTTTATAAATTGGTGAAAAAGAGTACTTCCTGTATGCAGTAGTGCAAAACTTTTTTTCCGGAATGTTTTTTTCTACAGAAACTCCAAGACCCAAGAAGTAGGACTTCAAAGATAATTAGGTACTTCATCAGCCAGGCAGCTGCTTGGAAAGATTTGCAGAATCTCTTAAGACCTTCCTCTCTCTGAAAGTTGCGTATATAACAGTTAGCATCTAGTTTAAGCAAGTCATGGCAGATCTTTCCATTGTCAGTGGAGGTAATGAGGCACCTCCAGAGGGCTATTCATCTTACCTGTCTGGCATATCTTTCTGAGTATGGGAGGAATCAGTCCTTCCTTTGTTTATTTGTTTTTCCTTCATTGACTACAGAGGAAACCTTTTAGCAGATAAAATTAGATTAATTGGCTCCAACTGATGCCAAATTCAATATTTTCTTCAATGTCTAGATCTCTTGGAAAAAAAATAAAATCCTTAACCTTTATGTAAGCAGATGTGCGGAAACTATTAACTACCAAAAACAAGTTTTGTCAGTGGGGGAACCAGGAGTTGCCAACACAAACCAGGAATGAAATGAAGAGTAAAATGTTGTAATTTTGGTAGATATGCAACTAGTGTGGACTGCAAAGGTACTGTCTCTTTTGACCTCTGCTCGCAGTATTCTGCTTTTGTCTCTTCTCCAAGAAGTGTATCTCTCAAAGCAGTAGATAAGAACAAACAAATTGGAAGAATATCAAATACATTCAAGAAATGAGAATTTTACTGAAATTAAATTTGCCTTGAACAGCTGGACATCTGTTTATGAAATCATATTTGTTTTCCGTATTTAGAAGTAATCTGTGCATAAATTGGTCGGTATTATATTAATGATAAAAATGCATCTTGTTGCATCCTTAATAAGACTCCTACTAACTTTACAATATCACATTATTGCAAGGTAAATAAAAATGGACGTTCAGCCTATGCAACACTCAAGAGACGTTAGCATCAGATTGAACAAACAAATAGCTATATTAAGAAGACAACTGACCTATGATGAATGAAAAAAATGAATATTATATTTAGAGTTTTGTTTGAAACATGTATTTTTCCAAATGTTTTGCATAGGTAGTGAAATTCATTGATAGTACTGATCGTTTGAGGGTATAGTATTTATTTGTGTGCTACAATTTTAAATAGTCAAACTGTTAACCACTCTTCCTAGATGTGTGTACTCAGGTTTCAGACTACTATATATGATAATAATTTATGATATTAAATGATAATGCAGTATAATACATGAAGACTTCCAGAAATGACTGCAGTATAAGATTATTGCTATTTGTGACTTGTTTGACAACATGCAAACAAATTCCCAGAACAGGACAATAGGTCAATGTGAATGATATTATAGAACTATCTTTGTAAAGAACTCAATGTTTTTATGTCAGGTATCTGTTACTGAGGATTTACAACTTGTCAAAGAATGCCATTTTAACTTGTCACTAGGGACTTCAAATAACGAAAAAGATTATTTGGTAAATTGAATCTAAAAAGTATAGCCATTCTTTTAAGGATGAAAAGATCAACTGAAATGCACATTGGTTTGGTTAAGTATATCTGTGATTTCCTGTTGAACATTTAGATCAAACTATTTAACTATAAGGAAAATTTCTCAGGTGCTTGGGATATCTACAAGATTTCTGTGATATCAGGTAAAGGTATCGCGTTTGTCCCCCGTGTTTGCTGTGTCTCACAGCAGATGTAGACTCTTTAGAACAGCTTCTGATTTAAGTATATATAAACATTCTTCCCTGAGAAAATTCTGAGCTCTAACACGACAAAAATTGCCTAGAACATCATGTCATTCCCTGCATGGAAAAATCCCCTATGGGTCCTGTAGCAGAATCGAAGAAAAATTACACAGCCCTGGCATTGTCAAAACAAGCGATTCTACAATTGCTGGAACACAGAAATCCGTGTTTATGATGGATGCGTGCCTCATAGCTGATTGCTGTTGAATTATGAGCTTACAGTTAAAGTTTCCAGTGTCTGAGACATTCAGAAAGCGTCTCTTCAAAGACCTGTGCGGATTATCTGACCTTTCTGTCTGAATGAACTCACATCAGAAACTCCCTGCAATTAGCTGGGATTTTCTGAGAGCTTCGTCTCTGCCTTTATCTCGTTTCACAGAATCATACCTGAAGCATCTACTTCTCTGGCATATTTGGTATAAATTGGCCAACAGCACAACAGATTTACTAGTGAAGGAACAAACAGGCAGACATGTACAACATGATCACGTATGATCACTAAACTCAGCTAAAAACTGCCTTGCTTGCCTAGGTTCAGAATGAGATTTCCAGTACTCCCAGTTAAGTCTAAACCTCTCACTAGCCTTATACAAACTATGGTAATTCATTATATACAAAGATAGGTATATATGATGCATCTAAGACCTGCTAAGATCAGTGGAAAAAATCCCCTTTACCTCAGTGGCCTTTGGCTTTGTATTTTAACAAACACATGGATTAAATAATAATTTTAGCCTCAGAATGGAGAGGAATAAATGAAACTTTTTATTTTGTGAGCTTTCACTGCTGTACAAAAAGAGACGTTGAACAATAAATGCAAAGAAACAATATATGCATTTTGCAAGTCTATAAACAGAACTAAGAGTCTATTCAGATATAGCATGGGAATTGATCTAATGGCTTTTCAGACAGTCTGGCAGCCTATTTTTTAGAGAGTTGAAGACAATAGGCCAATTAATACAGCACTAGTGACACTTATGATAACATATTACATATCTTGGGGAGGTTTAGTACCTGAAAATACACAAACAAGAAAGTGCATTACACTGGATGATGGCAGCAACTAGATCTCTCTTTTGGCATCTCACAGCTACAGAAGAGGTATATTTCATTTTTCTTCCTTCTGTAAAGATTTTGCATTTTGAAAATGGATAATGCTCAGGCATTTATACCGAAACAAAGAAGTGACCCTGTAACTAAGTAAACTGAATAACCAACTTGCCAGGAATGTAATAAGCCTATTGTGGTTGTTGTTAGGTTGTGAAAGGTACAATTTATAACCTCAGCAAAGACAAGAACATAAGTAAGGTCTATCATTCATCTTCAGTAAGAATGTGGCAAGTATAGCAGGAGTTATGATGAATATACTAAATTAATAATTATTTCCTTATGTTAAAGGTAGCCCAATTAACCATATTGTTTTATATTACAGATCTGCAACTGATAAGGTAAGTCATAGGATTTGGAAGCTGCAATTTTAGATTTGACAATAAAATCACTGGCCATTAAGTATGTAGGCCTAAGAGTATGTAGGCTATTAATGACCTCATGTTTATTATCAAGTTATATTCAGATTTAATAGGAGTAAATAAACACATCACTTCTTTATTAGATACATCTCTGACCAGTCACTGGAAAATTTGTCACAGAAATCTCAGGCTTGTCAGAGTAGAATGTGAGACATAAGCTAACTGTATTTATTACTAAACTTAATTTTATTCCATCAGGTACAAAACATCAAAATAGGCAAAACTAGTTAACATCTTCTTAACTGTTCTAATGCATAATAGCCTGGCAAACTGGATGATCTGATATCAATACACATTGCGTCAAGGAAAGCAGCAGGCACCTCACCGTTTTATGTGTCGTTTACATCTCATATTATCTACTTTATGTATTTATTCGTCTGACGTTTCCCAGTCTAGATTTCTTTAACTAATTAAGACATTGAATAGGCACATCCTGTGTTTGCATCAACTTATTCTTCATTCCTTACTGCTTCTTAACAATGCTTTTTTAGAAGTGCAGTGTAACCTTACACGTCACCTAGCTTACGAAACAAAAAGCATTTCTAGAGAGCAACCTACACTTTCTAAATTAATTAATATTTCTTTTCTAACCACTACATCTTTTCTATAGGGTAGGAAGGTGACTTCCAACATCAAAACACCTACACATCAACCTATTTGTAGCAGGAAAGCTCCTTCTGCTTTTGCAAAACTGGGATGTTAGCAGTGTCAACTATCGCAGATAAATTCTAGAACATTTTTGCATTATTTTGCCAAAAGTAATTCAACTGTCCTGCTTCTCTCTGTATTTCCTAGTGAGACTATTTAACTTGATATTCAAAAGAAAACTGCATGTGACAAACTGCTCGAAGGGAGCGTGACCTTAGATACAACACCCATCTCAGTAAACTGTCTGTCCAGGTATACTGTTGCCTGCAAATAAAACAGGAGAAGCCATCATGACTGTGGAGGTGCATTTGGACATTCGTTCTACAGATTACACCTGCTGACAGCCTTCCAAAAATTGTTGAGTGATGCAGGTACTTTTTAGGCATAGCATTCTAGACTGTGCCAGAGGTTTAGTTCAGGTTTAGTCTGTCCCACAGAGCAGGGAGGCAGAACCATCTGAAGGAGAAAGTTTTCATTTTTCTTACAATTTACTTTTTTTCTTATTGATCATAACCCATAATAAAATCAGAAAGTTCTTTCAATGGCCTATGTTATATAACATCTTCTGATGTTAACATTCCCCACTTATTAATGTGTTATCAGCAGAAAAGACCAATTTGCTGAATATTAAAAATTACAAGAAGAAAAAAGAAAGGGTAAATGAAGGTCTCATCCTGAAATTTTTATCCTGGTGAGCTATTCTATCTTTCTAGTCCTTTTGAGATGCAGACAAAGTTTTCTAATACCTTATGAAAGGCAATGAGTAGGTCAAAAGCAGCTATAAGTGTAAAAGATCACAACGTGAAGTCATTTGCAGTAGCTGGGAAGCTGAACTTGTTGACTGGCTCTTTGCAATTTGACCTGGATCAAAATCAAGCTATGCAGACGGATAAAACTTTTTTATTATGAGTTGTTCTGCTTAATCTAACGTACGTGGAGAACTCAAAGTAGTAACCTATATATTTAAATAATTTAATTAACATTTAATGTTTAAAGTTCTTCATAAACTTCTCCAGCTGTCATCTTGTGCCTTGTTTCTTATTTTATTTTTGTTCAGTTTTAGGGAGGGGAAAAGAGAGAGAGAAGGGAGTCTCGATTGGTATACTTTTCTAGCTCATTTATTTATTTATTTTAATGAAGCCTACGTAAAAACATATTAACGCTAAGAAAATCCACTGCAATATCGAGCAGAAATCTGACAATTAATAATTCAATCATCATTGTGTTATCAATTGTCCCATGGTACTTACAAGGAGCCGAGCACTAATGTATGGAAGACAACTGGATGCATTCCTGCAAAGAGACACTTGGATGCTACGCTGCAGTGCATGGCAACACAGCTTAATGTAGGTAACAACAACTTAGAATAAAAGAAGATCAGTTAGAATAATCACCATTTACTTTTGAAATGCGAATACACAGTAACTACCATCCCTCTTCCTCTCTCCCTTCATTTGCTCTCGTTACCTTAAGCGCGACAACCGCAATCAGGATCTAGAAACTAAAACGTCACCTCAGCTAAGCCACAGCGATTGCTCGTGCGCAGAACTTCAGCCACAACACAATTCACCCTATAGTAAGTCTTTCTCAGCCGCCCTGTAGGACTGATTGTCACTGAAACCTTAGGCTACATCTAACCGCTCCCGGCCCCTGAGGCCAGCTGACCGGGAGCACCCTGCGCCCGTGCAACGTGGGGCGCGTCGCCGGCCTCAGCAGCCGCCTGCGCCTTCCGCTGCCGGGCGCAGGCCACAGCCCCTGGACACCCCGCGGGGCACGGGCTCCGAGCGGCGTGCTGCCCTGCCGTGCCCGGGGCCGCCCGCGGAGCGTGGGCCGCCTCCGTGCCGGGTTCTCGCCGCTGGCGAGCGCGGACGAGGGCACGCCAGCGCCCGGCCCAGCTCCTGGGCACGCTTCACTTTACCGCTGCATAGCGAGACCTAAGTTAGCGTCGCAGAGGAAGGCTTGCACGTTCCTCCGTGTCTGGGGAGCCCCCCACACTCACTGCGGCGCTGGGTGATAAAAACAGAGCCAGAGGCTGCAGGGGGTGCAGCTGCCTTGTCTTTCGTGGAGCTAGCAGCATTTATTAGATATGCAGCCCCTTTATAAAAGAAAGTATAGCGATATTCCTTATTATCTTTTTATCTGATAAGGCAGCCACAATCTGCTGACTAACTGAAACTGCTGACAAGTCATTAAAATACGGAGGTGGCATCTGTCTTCTGCATCAATGGCTTTCTTGCATATTCACAGCTGAATAAAGGACTGCATCTGTTGTGTAACGCTTAGGTATGGTATGAAGTTGAAAAGAAATAATACCCAAACTTCCAATACGTTTAGCTATAAACACATGAGCTGTTTTATATTTATGTATATAAAAAACTATAAATATACATTTAAACCATAAATGTACACATACACACACACACACGTATATAAACACAACTATAATTATAGAGTTCACAAACTCGTGACGGTACAGCTGGATGCAGGCTTTTTTTTTTCTGCACACTCCCTCAGGGTGGTTACTGTGCTTACTCCTGCTTCACTGCTTAAAAGTCTCTTATAGGTTCCTGAGATCTTGTTTTTGGGCTGCTCTTCCACTTCTGCTGCTGCTTCACTCTGCTGCTGCTGTTGTGACAGTTCTTCCCTCGCCCCCCATCCCCTCCCTCTCTCTTGACTGCACCAGGCAGTGAGTGAGAAGAGCAAGGGAGTAGAGAGGAAAACCTCCTTGGAAAATCTGGGGTAAAATGACCTCACTTGTGAACCTCACCATGTCAGATACCCCAGGTGAACAGGGAGAGCTAGCAAAAATAAACGCCTGCGTAAAAGGAAGGGACACAGACAGCAGAAGAGCGTCAATACAATGGACATAGATAGCAGAACCAAAGCAATGTAAAGAGCATGTAATCTTAAGTCTCTCATTGATTACTATTCATTTGTGAATGTAAAAAAAAATAGACACGTTTAGTTCTGTGACAAATCAGTGTTTCTGTGTGATCCTTAAGCATAAGGCATTTAGGGTCCAAGATTAAATTGTTCCTACTTGTTACTTCTATGTGCCTAGAGCTGATGGCTTAGTAGCCTTGCAAGAATCAACACAGTCTTTGCCTAGGTTGCTGCACTTCTGGTGTATTTAGACACTGCCAACAAAGTCCCAGGCACCACTGGGCACCCTATTGCTTTATCCGCACCTTAAAAATATATTTACAAGGGTATGAGGGAGAAAATGAAGTTAATTTGGTATCTCCAGTCACGAAATACGTTTACTCTCTTGTGCTGCTGCCTCTATATTATGGGCAAGACATGCATTTCTTTCTTACTGAATACACAACTCTGTGCCTATGATGAAGGTGAAAATCAAAATGTTGCTGTTTCTTCCCTTGCCAACAGAATAAGACTTCCAGAACCGTTTTGTCTGGTCGAGTTTCAAATTGTCCCAAGCAACTGTGCTCCAACAGCTTTCCTCCTGTTATGGGTCTAACGTACATGAGATACAACTTTATTGCTTCTAGATATTATTTTCTTTTACTTCACTGGAAGACTCTGAGTTGCAACCATTGAGCTATCTGGGCAAATCATCTCTTCTCTAGGTGTGCGACGGGGATGCACACAGAACTGCAACCCAGTGCAAAATTTTTGTTCCTTCTCATATCCTTGGAGCTGTTCTGTGTGGAAATACAAAGAGATGCATGTTCATGAAGAGTGAGATTTCAGCAAAATTGATTTGCACTGTATAGGTTTAAGTAATCCAGATGTATTTGGAGCAGGTGTTGCCAAGGATGTTCTCATTTGGGGATTGTCAGTGACTGGGAAGCCCTGTCTAACCCCATGCAGCTCACTTTGTTCTATCAGATGAATAAACAGCTGGGTACAATTACATGCTTTACTATTCTGAAATCATCAGCAACAGTTGTGGGCTCCGAACTGGAGAGAGATATCATTATCAATGACCATCTGCCAAGCTGAGCCACAGAACGGTTACGGGAAGGTCTCCAGCTTTTCCCTCACCTCCAGTCTGGTTAGCAAACAGTCCTCCACACTGACTACTTGATTCAGCATGCTCTGTTGAATACACCATTTCAGTGTGATGAGTGCCTCCTATCAGAAGTGCAAGAACAGGGATATGAACAAGAAATGATACAAACAGCCTTTCAGGTATAGATATATATGGCTTTGAACATGCACAAGAGCAGAAGCAGATGAGAGGGAGATATATACTCATATATAGATATGTACATGTACCTTTACAGATCCTCATCCAAATATATATTTGAATATAATTGGGTAAATTATAGCCTCCATAATAAGGCAGCAGGGAGCATATGATGCCCCACAATGTCTTATGCGAACTGCTTATATTTTTTCTAGCGGAGTGAGAGAGAGGAGGAATTCTTAGAAAAATATTATTTCCCTCCTGCGCTTTATATGACCAGGTTCAGTCACTGGGTTAATAAAATGATGTGGCTGGCCTTAGAGAGCAGATGAGAGGTTACAGTGACCCTGGCAGAAACATCATGTTTGTAAGAGGAGGACGCTCCTGAGCTGCTTCTCTACTCTTCTAAATTTCCTTTCCTTCAGTATCAGGCTTGCACATCTTCCTGCTCCAGATGTTTCGAGTGGATTTTTTCTCCCTCCCCTTAGGAATTACTTTCTTGTGAACTTTTCAGAGAAAAAGTATCAGGAGAAAGGGGTTCACAGAAATGAGTGCAACAAATTCAGGGTGCACAAAAACATGAGACTTCGTTACCCATTCATTACTTAAAAGGAAATAATAGCAGGGAAGTAACCAAGATTTCGGTCTTGGAAAAATGAGCAGGATTTAACAGCTTATTTATTTAGGCACTTTAAAAGAGGGATATGGTGAAACTTACCTTGTACTCAGTAAAGATAATGAATGCACATACAGTGGCAGATGGCTGCTTTGGTTACCTCTTGACGTGAACAGTTATAAAAACAAGGCTTGCACATGGGATATGTAAGTTTAGGAAAAACTAAATTAATGAGTGAAACTAAAGTACTCCATCCAATTTGACAGGTTTATTTTAGATTTAGCTAGATTTGAGTATTTGTCTGCCTGTATTGACACAGTACCTGAAATACATCGTTAATAATCACAGTACCGTAAAAACAGAAACGTTAATATCCCCTTTTTGGACATGAGTAACTGAGATAAAAGCAGGCTGAGCGCTCAATGCAAAAGCCCTCCATAAAGATAGATTTATATCAAGTAGCCTTAAATAAAATACAGAAACTAATAAACTGCAAGTGGTGGTTATGTGGATGCTAATCTACAGCTGCTTGCTTTAGTGGTTGCATCAGGGATACGGCTACGTGGCTCATGGCAAAGGGAGCACGCCAAGGACTGTCCTGCAGTGCAGAAGGCAGCCGTCACGGCGTGGCCCGCGTTCGTGCGGTAAACCCCACTATCTCTGAGGCAGAATGGCCTTGTTCACACGGCTTGTTAGAAATGCTCTGTGGCTTCATGCTATCTCTTGAATTACTCCCAGGAGTTGTCTGAGCAACTGCTCAGGCCAAACAGCACCAGGGATCATTCTAACACTGTAGCAGTGTGAAAAATCAATTTCCAGCACCTGGGTCTTGAAGCGGATGTACGTAGGTATCCTACATGTGGCACGAAAACATGTACAAAGGATTAGAGAGCTATGCTCCTTTACTTTCCAGAGTCATAAATCTTGCGCTTTTGGCAAAGTGAAAAACTCTAGCAGCAGAGGTGGTGAATACCCTTCCCCAGAGCCTCCTGTACGAGTGAGGTTGCTGATTGAGATTCAGTTTGCCTCTGTCTCAGGAGAGGAAACCTCATGACCGACTAAGGTGCGTGTAGAAGTGCACACCTTCTCCAGCAGCCGCGTTTTTGAAACAAATTGGCCTCCAGGCTTGTGATTTGCACTAGACTCAGTGCTATCAGTGCGTGTTTTTAGATGCACTCTGACCACAGCTACTGGACTGGAATCCTCAAGGGATTTGCACAGGCTCTCTAACGGTGAAAAATGAGGTTGCAAAAAATAATAGAACTAGGTTTTGAGGACCATGCCCTTGGACATTGTTTTAAATCCTGCTGCACTCTACTACAGTCGTTCAAACTTTTTTGTGTACCTAATCTCGACTTACCAAAGTGTGAGATGAAGTTTGTTACAAGGTAAGAAGCAGAGGACAAAATAATTCTCAGGATATGATCCTAACTATTGCACCATCTTTGCACAATTATGACTGGACTAAGCGACTGCTATGAAATATTGGCCTGCTTTCTGTCTGCAATATGAAAAATGACCAGCAAAGAAGCTGTTTCAATGATCCAAGAATTAAATTAATGTTGGAATAATTGTTCGAACTCAATATCACAGAATTTATTAGCTACATGACTGTCAGATCTTGTAAATAAGACTTGAAAATGTATTGATTTAATAATCTGACACTCTCCCTAGGGTTATGATTTTTTTCCCCTTTCTTTCAGATTGACCCGTCTGAGTGTGAGAAGTGTTGGGGTTCTTTCACTAATAAACTATTTTCTACTAATCCTTTAATAAGCGCTGTTTTTCCCCTGTGAACCAATGTTTCATAATGACCAGTGTTAAATGGAAACATGCTGTTATTCCAGAAGTTGCACCGGCTGCAGCAGAAGGACAACAGCTTCTTTGGAAGAGCTGCAAAATTAACATCTTGGCTACTTGCACCTTTACATATCCCGTGGCATTTTTGCAAGAACAGGGAGGCCTTGGCTTTACTGTTCAGCATATTTTCAAACATGTTATAAAATATGGCCTAGTCAGAATTTCTCTGTAGCTGCAGCCTGCCATGTACAGTGACCTCTGCATGCCAGATATAAAAATAATACAATCTTTTGCAATTAAATCTGATTTTTTTTTTGTCTAAATTTCAAAAGAGATATGGCAATTCAGCAAGGAAAACACCGGCTGTAATTAAGGTGTTGGTAATATTCCCTCTTAATTGACTAGCAATTTGCAAATTTATTATATATCCACCAGTTCAACATATCTTCCCCTTTAGCCAAAGTACTTAGACATGTGGTTAGGTCCCACTGACTCGTGCTCAGTTTAAAACGCTTAAGCACTGTTCAGAGGCCTGTCTGACCTGAAGCTGTAAACAGAAGACAGACTTAAAGAGAAAAGCATTTTGTGGCAAATTACTGTGCTCAAGAAATACAGATAATAAAACCTATATTGACTTAAAACAAACAAAAAAAATGAGGAGAAGGTGTATGTATGGTAAATTATGTCTGAAATAAACTCTAAGGAGGAGTAAATAGTAAAAAGGCATCGCAATTTAACATTAATTATACCCACCTGAATATTGCTATGAATACCTTCACGCTTCCTGCTCCCAGGCTCCTCCAACAGAGCATTTGAGTTTTGCTCATCATTAACATGATGTTTGAAAAAAACTATTTTTTGCCGAGTTCTCTGACTTTAGTCTATAACAACACAGGGAAAGATAATAACAAAGCCAAAGATTCTACAATCCAAATCACAAAGAAAATGCAATTAGACATGTTTAGCCCTTCCTTCTATCAGGAGAAGTTCCATGCTGTGTTTCACAGAGCAGACGCTGAACATAAGAATGTGTTATTTTAGCATCATTGTTCCAATGCCTCATGAGATAGAGGAGCTATAACGCTTTACTTGATGCATCTAATGCTGAATGTGGGTTTCATGTTATCTGTCTTGAGATAATCTACAGTGATAAATGTAAATAAAACTTGAAGATGTGTTAACTGAATAATACAGCATAGTTCTTGGGATTCAGTTATGATTTTTTCCTCCTCCTTTCAGATTGACCCATTTGAGTGTAATTACTGTTGTACTCAGATATGTCTATTTCATTTCAGCGACAATTAAGGCACTCTGAAGTGATTAGCTCAGATCTGTACATATGAGTTTCTCTGGGGTATCCACCTGGTCTCCAACTGCCAGGGCAAAAAGATACGGCTCTCCTGTAGGTCCTGTGTTGCCTCTACCAGACCTACACCTTCAGATCACTCCTGGTGAGAAGTGCCAGTTTGGGGGCTTTCAGCTAGATGGTGTTGAATCCTGCTCCACTATGGATTTGATGAGCAATCTAGGTGGCTCCTTGCTCTGCCTGTAGGTTGTTTGCTTTGCTCGTTACAAGCATGAAGCTTTCTCATATGTTGCTTTAGCCTAGGCACCTTACAGAGTCACAGAAACCACTCCAAGGGTTGCGTAACTAAAATTTGGTATTGCTCTGCCTGACTTCTTGTTGCCTGAGTAGTGCTGTGCTGGTGACCGTACTGCCTATTAGACTGAATTGCTAGTGGAATTAGCAGTTCTTAATCTCTTTGTGCACTGCTGCTGAGCTCGGAAAGTATTTCCTATTTATCCTTGCCTTATTTGTCTGGCTCCTGAGCTTTGCATGGGAATGAAGACTTCCAGATATGAAAAGGGTAGAGGATCAATGTAGAAGCAGTTCCTCTCAATCCTTCCCTTACTTGATCAGGCTTAGTTACGAAATTTCTACTTCAGGCAGGTGTTAGTGACAGGCAAGGAGAAGGAATCCGTTCCAGTCATATCCTGCACTTTCCCCATACTTCCTGACTGTTTTCCTTAGCCAGAAGTTGTGTACTCACATCCTTTCTTCGTTATACTCCTTATTGCTTTAATGCTTATAAAGGGCACAAAGGTGTTAGATTGCATGACGTAAATTCAAATTTATCAGTGATCCTGAATGTGGTTTACAGACTGTATATTCTCTGCAAGATCCTCAAAAAAAAAAAAAAAAACAACAAAGTCAGATGTTGCTGACAGCACATTTCTTTCTAAGTACTGGTCTTATAAGCTAGCAAGCTCACAAAAATTAAAGACCACTGAATAAAACAGGAGAATTTTTAAATGCAAGCTCCTTTACTTAGTACCCGTTGCAGGACCAGAGCTCCCCTTTCAAGTGTTCTCAGATCACCTAATTAAAATGCAGACCATGTCTACAGACCTTTGCAAGACGGATGAAGGGAAAGGTAAATATTAAAAAAAAAAAAAAAAAGTGATGGATGACACTGGTATATAACAGTGCAGAATTACAGTAGCAGCTGAAGAAAATAAGAATTTATTTGAAATAAAGGTATACTACTATTTTTAATACTGTGAACAACTATATAAAAGAATATAAGTTTTTATAATTTATTTTTACTAGAACAGTTTTTTTCCCCTTCTTCCAGTCACAATTAAAAATATTAAAGATGGACTTGGCCAACTACAGCCTTAGGAGGACTGCTGCTTCATACATACATACAGCTAACATATGCTAGCATTTTAGATAGAATAGACTGCCTTGATAATCCTTCTATGTACAGTAGTGTAAGTCTTCAGTAAGATGTCATTTATACACTTAATGAAATAGTTGTCTGTTTTTCTTCTTTCCCTGTTGGACATGTGGTATTTGAAGAAGTATGGCAGGGTAAAGGACTTCCATATACAAGACTGCCGTGACCCAGTATATGAGCTTCTGTGCAAAAGCAGTGTGCTTGTTAATTCACTCTAACTCGATAAGTCAGATGAAAAGCAGGAAGAAAGAAAACTGTTGTTAAAGAAAGAAAACGGTTGAAACACAGAAATGTTAAGTAGTAAATCTAATATTTGGGTAGGAAAACTTTGGCTGGCAAGAAGTAATCACAGATCACTAGAACCTGATACCCCTGGCTCACTAACAGGATCGTTCTCTCTGTGCATCTCTGTAAGTTTTAAGATGCTTTGGTGAGTTATTATTGCTAAGGGAAATAACAAAACAACACTAATATAAGTTGAACAAATTTATTCTGGATTGAGTAGAGTTCAGGCATGAAATAAACTTCCAGAGGAGTTCGACTCTGAATCCAGTAAAGCTTTTCTATAAGACTAAGGATCATTAAGAAAAAATTAAGCTTTTGATACTAGAATAAATGGGCTTTTCAAGATCTTTCTACTTTTTTCCTCTACTTCCACTGGTACTCCAAAGTGCCTAATGAGGTATTTGATAAAAGTAATTAAGGGATTTTTAATAAAAAGGAAAAAAATCATTTACATATATTACCACTCCTGATTTCAAATAATTGCACTAGGCAAGAATTTGTTCCAAATTCTCTACCTGTCAAGCTGCAAAAATCTTTACTAATCAGTCTTTTTTTTTTCTTCCCTCCAAACTTAATATCATGACAGAAAGACAATCCATATTATTCTAGGATTAGGTAACAGTCAAAGTTTAAAGGAAAGAATGTGTACTTGCCAAATCTTCAACATCTGTGAATGAGTTTAGTTAATAATAACAATTCTGTCATTTTTCAGATGATTCTCAAAGGGAAAACCTGGATCTGTTCCTGCAAATCACAATATTTTTCCTGATGATTTAAAATAGAAATCAAATCGTTTGTGTTTATATGCTTACTTATACCATCATACTTATTTAATCACCATGAGATCCCTAGAAAGATTCTAAAGTCATTTCCGACAAAATAGGATCAGCTCTCTGCACTTGTGGACAAGCTGGCTTTTCAAGAATTTGTTAGGAAATATGGCGTGCTCGTATTTTTTGGGATCAGCTTTTCTACTTGACTAAATGAACATGTGACATGCTGAGTTCTTTATTGGTTTTAGATCCATTTTCAGCAACAAAATTGAAATTAGACCCCCAGTCATAACCCCTCTCACTCTGCCCCCCACATCATCAGACAATCTTTATTCAGAGACAGAATGTCATTGGAAAGCAGATCAATGTAATAAATGCACTTTTCTGTTACTGCTGGTTCAGGACTAACAGGCTCATTCATACAGCTTAGGTCCTGGACTTGCAGTTAATCATCTCATCCAATTTGACTGAAGCCCCATTACTTTCTAGTTGTGCAGTTTCTCAAGGCAAGACTGATTAATGGTGAACTGTGATATATTTTTACCTCCAATTTATGTACAGTCCAAGCTAAAATTCGCTAGAAGCTGTTACAAAGCAGTGGTTGTACAAGGCTGGGTAGAAGTTAAGGATATGCCCGCTTTTGAAAACCCCATAAAGTCTACCACATCTGACACCTGCATTTGACAATCTGGCCCTAAACATGGAACTCTTCCTCGATTAGCTGACTACAATTAGTTGTCTGATATAAGCTAATTGCCCTAAATTTCACACAGTGCTGAGAACAGGACCTCACCTAGTAAGAGGTGAATGCACTAGCATCCTATTTAGGGTTAAGGAAGGCTAGGGTGGTCAGCTTCGGCTTTGTCCTTTAAGTTATGTAAGATAAATTTTAATTTGAGAGTAAGTCTGTTCTACTACTGTATCCATAATTTAAGTAGTGCCAGCCATCTGGACCTTATTTATGACAACAGTCCCTGGCACAACATTGTCCCTGGTCAAATAGCATCTTTCCCAAACAGTTTGAAAAACAGCATAGGAGAGGGACTACTCCTAATGCAAAATTTGCATGCAGCCTACCTTATTTTGGAGGGTGAAAGAATTTAATAGCATGGGTGTGGCCTGCCTGTGCCACCTGGCCCAGGGGACGGGTGCTGGCTCAGCTCACTAGTATAGAGGTAGTCAAAGCCTGTAGTCCAGTTCTAAAGGAGGACTTAAATAACCCACAAGGTAAGTACCACAGTGTTTAACTTTTGGGCATAAGGCCTTTTGAACAGAACTCAGGGCCAAGAGTTAGATATGTAGTTGCTCTTTTAGTGAGTAAACAACTTAAATGTGTGCTTTAAGATTTTAAATATAGAAAACATTCAAGATACGGCGTCACACTTCTAGTATTATTTCTTTTTTATCTAAAGACTGACTAATACAAACTGCGTAACACGTCCTGGAGCAATAACCAGAACCAGAACCCGGGCCTGCTCCATCCCAATTCCATGTGCTAACTGGCAGGCTGCAACACCAGACTTTCCATGTATCTCTATACCCTATTTCTTGAACATCAAATGCCTTCATAACTGATTGGCTGGAAGACACAGGGTATTGATCACATCATATCATGCAGATCTCTTATCTGATTGTTAGGGCCTTCTCCTGAGATAAAATAACCACAATTCAGGACCCAGAGTCCCAGGGTGGCTTAGATTCACAGAACCATAGAACAGTTGACCTCAGAAAGGACTTCTGGAAATAGTCTTATCCAACATCCCTGCTCAAAGCACAGTCAATTTGAGCAGGGTGCTCAGGACCATGTCCAGTTTAGTTTTGAATTTTTCCAAAGGTGGAGATTCCAAAACCTCTCTGGGCAACCTGTTCCACAATAAACAAAATAAAACAACTTTCTTATGTTCGAGTGGTATTTCATATGTTTCAGGTCGTGCCCACCGCCTCTTGTCCTGTCTCTGGCCGTCACTGAGAAGAATCAGGCTCTATCTTCTCTACTACTGCCCCCCATGAGGTATTTATATACTTTGACAAGATTCCCCCCTCAGATTTCTCTTCTCTGGGTAATCGGTCCTAGCTTCTCCTCTTCTGACTCTCACAGTGCCTTAATCATCTCAGCCTTTCATTGGACTTGCTCCAGCATGTCCATTTCTGTCTTGTTCTGGGGAAAGCAGAACTAGACACAGCACTCCAGATGTGGCCTCACCATTGCTGAGCAGAGGTAAAGGATCACCTCCCTCAACCTGCTGTCAGTACTCTGCCTAAAGAAGTGCAGGATGCCGTTGGCCTTCTTTGCCACGAGGACGCATTGCTGGCTCATGGCCAATGGACCCCAGGGGCAAAGGACCCCCAGGTCCTTTTCTGCCAAGCTACTTTCCAGCTGGTTGTTCCTCAGCCTGTACTGGTACATGGGGTTATTCCTCCCCAGGTGGAAGACTTTAACACTTCTTTGTTGAGGCTCCTGGTGGCCCATTTGTACAGCCTCTTGAGGTCCCTCAGAGTGGCAATACACCTACCTGGTGTATCAACCACTCCTCCCAGTTTTGCATCATCTGCAAACTTGCCGAAGGTGCACTCTGTTCCATCATTATGCTGGTCATTAATTAAGATGTTGAACAGTATTGGCCCCAGTATTGACCCTAGAGGACACCACTAGTGATTGGCCTCCAGCTGGACTTTGTGATACTAATCTCAAACCTTTGAATCTGGCAGCTCCATTAGTTTTCAGTCCACTTTGCTGTCCATTCCTGTAGTCTGTGCTTCATCAGTTTGTCAATGAGGATATTATGGGAGGCAGTGTCAAAAGCTTACTAGCGTCTAGATAAGCAACATCGACTGCTCTCCCCTCATCCTCCAGGGTAGTCATCTCATTGTAGAAGGCTATCAGGTTGGTTAAGCATGATTTCCCCTTCGTAAATCCATGCCGACTACTCCCATTCACCTTCCTGTCCTTCACACGTTTGGAAATGGTTTCTAAAATTAGTTGCTCCATCACCTTGCCAGGGATTGATGTGAGGCTGAGCGATCCGAAGTTCCTAGGCTTGGCTTCTCAAAATTAAGCTTTTAGATGGGCACACTACTTACTTTTTGTGAAATTACTCATACCACTGTATGTTCATGCCATCAATTTATCTGTCTGTCTATCTATCCATCCGACTTTCACAGTGATTTTTGAAGCTTGTTAGCCCAGTTTACAAAGGGGTAATAACCCAAACCATATTAATTTCTTACAAGTTGCATAAGAATCAGCCACTGTACACAAGAGAAACTATATCAATCTCTCTGTTTAAAGAACTGCTACTGACTGTTCATTGTATTTGACCCATTAGTCAGGATACGTTTTTTCAAACTAGTTACAGCCTGTACTGAATAATGGCAGGCAGGAAGTCAGAAAAAGTTGGTAGCAAAAGTGAAGGGGGAGCAAGGGATATCCTTAGGAAAGATTATGGGAAGTAGGTTGCCATAAGAATCAGAGAGGAGTTTGGATTACTGCAATGAGGAATGTAAGAGACATAGTATACAAGTTCCTAAACGTGTATATAGTATAGGCATCACTAGTTCTGCTTCTCAAAGAACAATGTATCTTCATGCAAGTAGACGATGTTGAAGCGTTTGTGCTAGAGTGGGTTTTTGTATTTGTGCAGTATGCCTGAAGCATTACAGATCGTTCGACAGAAAAAGGCATCACACTGCCTAATTTCTGATCCTCACTCAGTGTACTGCCTGATTGCAGGGCTGGGTGATTTTGAGCATGTCTAGAAGTAAACCTAGATGACAAAGGGGCTTTCAATTCAAATAAGGAGGGTGCTCTGAGAGTTTATACGAATTCATGCTTAGGAATTGACATAAAAAAGTTTAAGGAGTACAGTTCTAGGCTTAGAAACCTAGCACTCGCTTAAGTCTTATTTTAGAAACCTTTTTTTTTTTTTTAACAGCACCTCAGTATCATCACAATTGATTGATATTCTGAGTGGAAATCTCTGTTAGGTAGAACTGGAAGTGGACTTCATAAACCTCACACCACTGGTATCTAGTTTTAGCTTGTTTCAAACAAGAGAACCAGACTAGAAACATTAAACTTTGCAAATATATTGCAGCAGCTAAGAGAGCAATTTGGAAAGCTTTGATTTCCTTTCATAAAGGTATACACAACTTAAAGCACAACTTTAAGGAGTGTAATTTGGTTCTTCTAATTCAATTAAATCTTTTAAGAAGTGGCAATATTAGCTAATGTGATGTTACTATTTTAATATGTCTGATGTGAGAGCAGATACCCTGCCCTCTCTTCAAAGTAAAAAGCTTTTTCTTTCAATCCACTTGTACGTACATTCCCTACGACAAAGGGGTCATGAGTTGCATAATGCAACCCAGCAAGCCACTTAAGTGCAATCAGTTAGCACAGATGATTCAGAGGATTGAATTATGTCTACTTATCTGCTACTATATCTACTAAATATCTGCTTTCTCCCCAGCTTGTATAGTCAATTACAGGTTAAAAGCTACAGCTCTGTTTCAGTACCAGAATTTTTCAGCACACAAAATTACTGCTACACTGAGTTCTGTTTATGGAAAGCCTAATCAGGCCCTGCACAACACGATAATAACACAACATAATAGCACACTTACATAACAGCAGTATTAAAATAATCACAACTAATTCATGCTATATTTATAACAATCTCCGAAGTAAGGATTAAAGTGCAGTTTTGATAGTGGCCAAATTCTGGGCATGCAGTTCCACAGCACTTTGGAACTACCATGTTCACATACAATTAATAATTTTAAATTTCTGACATTTACTGTCTTTGATGTCCAAAATTTTCACAGAAAGTAGAGGAAGAAGATAAGCCTTTCTTTTTCTCTTGAGCAAATCTCTCTTTCTTTTCCCTCTTTTATTTCACACGTTGTTGCTGTCCTTTTAGATCTGGTTCACTGCACCTGACAGTGTTCTTCAAGATGATGCTGTCAGCTGGAAAAAAAAAGGAAGGACAGGAGGTGAATGTAAAAACAAAACCGTACTTGTTTGCATGCCTTGGAAAATGTGAATGACCTTCTTTTCCTTCTCTTACTCCAAGACTTGGAAATAAAAAATGAAGACACAAATGTGGCAATGTAAGGGATGAAAAATATTGTGTATACAGGTGTAGTTGATCAAAGAGGCTGCCTGATGCTAACCCTAGCTGGCAAGAAGTGTAGAAACACTGTTTAAAGCACTGAAGATTCTGAAAGACTGACAATTATGCAGGTGTATAAGTTAGTTGCTAGTGGTTGGAGAACATTTATAATGCAGAACAAGCAATTGTTCCTTATACTCCTAGTTAATGCTGCAGTCTCTAAGGGATACCAGTAGAGAACCTGACCCAGTAGACGGTGAGAAAATCTCTCAGTATAAGGATGCAATGTTTAGGCTTGATGTAAATAACAGCCTGTTATCAGAGGATGCAGAGTAGGTAATCGTAAGCCACATAAATTTTCAATTAATTATACTGGAACATCTGTTCCAGGATTTATTTGTTCCAGTGGAGACTATAAATGGGGATGTTTGTCCAGTAATAGGAAGCACCATCATTTACATTTGTCTTACGCTGGTTAACTAAAGTAGTTGGAAAATATTATGCACCATAGGCTACTCCATCTTAGTGCATTATAAAAAACATAGAAGCATAGGCAGAGTAATGATTAATAGTTAACCTTGTTTCAATAAACTCAGACCCTGGTATGTTTAAATCACATGTTGTGCATGCTGCCTGGGCTAGGATTCCATATTTATTAACATCAATGGAGGGTTAAGATGTTATTATCACTTCAGAGGAAGAGCAGAAACTATATTTCTCTTTTGGTAGCAGAGGTAATCCTGAAATAACATTATCTCCTCATTACCAATGTATGTAAACCTGGTTGTTTGTCTAAGGATCATGTTGTACTCTTGGCCTTAGCTTTGCACAGAATTTTAATGTTTATTTACCATGCTCTCTATATTGCATTTCTGTAGGCCGTTCTTAGATCCTCATTATTTGCTCCTACATGCGTTTCATTTGAAGGTACTGAGGTACTTCTGGGATTGTGACTAGCTTACAACTGATAAAATGTGTTTTTATATCTGTGCTCTTCATGTCATCACTCACTGGCCCATCAGTCTCTGTCTTACCCTTTTTAGGTATTACGCTATGTTTCCTTCCAACTCATTTGTGAAAACAGGGTTTGGCCGGCAACCTATCCCTACACCACCTTTGAGAAGCACACAAAGCAAATGTAGAGGAGTTTCATTCTCATTATATTT